>NC_133807.1:2500-615000 GCF_043250625.1 Sebastes fasciatus | reverse complement strand
ATATGGGCCAGTTAAAAGCCAGTCGTATTACCTCAAACTAAATGTGCACATTTAGATGAAGCATATAATACTTTGACCAGGCAAGTCAAGCAGTAATAAACAGCCAGAGACCATGGAACCATGGCAGAGCACACAAGAAGTCAATAAAGGGCTGTAAAGAAGAGAAATGAGAACAATGAGCAGACAGACGGTGTTCATGAAGGGGAAGAGAGTGTGAATGGAGGGGTGAGAAGAGTGGAGGAGATGGAGGAGGTGGAGGGTAAAAGAGTGTAAAGGAGGGATGGAGGGGAATGGTGGGTAAGAGGTTATATATGGGTCACATTTATGTTCTCATATTCAGTGAACTAGTTCCACTGTTTCATCAGATCAAACTGCTCATACATGTCAAATGAAAACAAATGACTTTTCTTAGATATGAATACATTTTCTTGGAACCATTAAGTTGAACATTATTTTGTAAAACTACACACGATGATCATATTATCACAATAAATTTCCACTGAAAGTCCATAAATGATAACGTTGAATTATCGCCCAGCGCTCCTGTCGGCTGTTATCTCTCATTTGTGAACATCTCGACTTATATTCAGACAAGAGAAGAAAAGGTTGGTGACCACTGAAACAGGGAATGAGTGAATGAGGCAGTGATGACACTTATGATGGCTAAAGTTAGCTAATGTTTATTTTAGGACTGTCAATCCATTCAAATGTTTAATCTCGATTAATCACATTATCATCCAGAGTTAAACACAATTAACCCCACGCTTTAATACTCAACATGAAAGTGAGCAAATATACTGGCAATGTCAGTTTCTCCTCATCTTATTTTAGCGTAAGTTTGGAGCATTATTTGGCCTCCTTCATGACCAGCTAGTATGACATGGTCGGTACCGATGGATTCATCAGGTTCTATAGGTTCATATGATACCAGGATCTTCACTCTAGCTTCAAAACTGAGCCGCTACAACCTGAGAATCACAAGTTGCGTTAATGTGTTAACGAAATTAGTGGCGTTAAAACGAATTTGTGTTCATGGGTTATTATTGCGTTAATTTTGACAGCCCTAGTTTACATAGATATTGCTGTTTCACTGCCATTACTGAGTCAATTTTTGACATTTCTCTACTTGTGCTAGTTTAAGCATGTCACAGAGAAACATTTCAGTGGTTTCATCACAAAGTCAAACACTAAGTAAACATAACGTGCCAACGTGTGTCATGTAATTGCTGCAGAGGTTACACAGTCTGGCTTAAAAAATAAACTTTTCAAAACTGGTGTGAAACTGTTTATATGTGATGTTGAATGAATGAATGTGGTGTGATATTGTACAAGTATATTTTTTTTATAAAACCACAATACTTAATAAGGTTAATAAGAACACACTAATATTCTGTTTTTAAAGTCAAATGCCTTGAAATTTATGGATCTAGTACAATTTTACACAGCACAAATAAAATAAATAAAATAATTTACTACCAGGGAATATATAAAAAATGTTCTTTGACAGAGAGGATGATTATAATTTGAGAGGAAAGTTGAATTTAAAGAATCTGTGTGCACTGTGCATAAAGCAGCATATTTGTCCTCTCCCAACCATGTTGATAAAAGGTTTAAATACTTGACTAATCTCTCTTTAAGGTACATTTAGAACAGTTAAAAAACATGCAATAACTATTTGAATGGATTGACAGCCCTAAAGGAAACTTAACGTGCCAGTTTGTGTCATGTGATTACTATTGATGGCTGCTGTTACACAGCCTGGCTTCAAAAGACACTTTTTAAAACTGCTGTGAAACTGTTTATATGTGACATTTCATGCATGAATGTATTGTAATGTATATTTTTTATAAAACCAGAATACTATTAAATATTAGATTATATACTGCTTTCACAATTGGCCAGTTAATCCATTTTTGTTAAACAAATCCTCAAAAGAAAGAAAAGCAAAGGAGAAAGGAGGTGAGGAGAAACTTAGGAGGGAGGGAAGGAGAGGAGATGAAAGGAGGGATCCTGCTGATAGTAACTGTCTCTCCTCCATTATTCATCACACAGCTGTGCTGTAAGTAGGTTACCCTTCTCACAGAGAGAGAGAGAGAGAGAGAGAGAGAGAGAGAGAGAGAGAGAGAATAAAGAGGAAGCAAAGTAGGATGGATAGACAGGAGAACACACAGAGAGACAGAGACAGGATGGAGGGTAGAGACACACAGAGACAGGATGGAGGGGTGAGAGACACACAGAGAGAAACACAGAGACAGAGACAGGATGGAGGGTTAGAGACACACAGAGAGACAGGGACAGGATGGAGGGGTGAGAGACACACAGAGAGACAGGGACAGGATGGAGGGTAGAGACACACAGAGACAGGATGGAGGGGTGAGAGACACACAGAGAGAAACACAGAGACAGAGACAGGATGGAGGGTTAGAGACACACAGAGAGACAGGGACAGGATGGAGGGGTGAGAGACACACAGAGAGACAGGGACAGGATGGAGGGGTGAGAGACACACAGAGAGACAGGGACAGGATGGAGGGGTGAGAGACACACAGAGAGACAGGGACAGGATGGAGGGGTGAGAGACACACAGAGAGACAGAGACAGGATGGAGGGGTGAGAGACACACAGAGAGACAGAGACAGGATGGAGGGGTGAGAGACACACACAGAGAGAAAAAAAGGTTTGAGCTTCGGGGCAAGGTTAAGCAACGTTTCATTGAGTTTAGGCTGAGACATTTCCAGCAGACTTAGTGGTGCATTCCAATTGTTTGAGAGTGTTGGCTGCTGGGAAGCCAGTGAGGGATCACATCCGACACACTGCTGACAGCTGGTTGGTTGGGTCACCTTGATGGAGGTGGATGCTTTCTGTTGATATGTCTTTTAGACACGGTGGCAGAAGTGCTTTGCACTGTCATAATCATAGTTTGGAGTACAAAGACGCTGAACCTTACATCAGCAAAATTCAGTCATGTTACCTGAAAGTAAACTGTGATGTGTGAGAATTATTCCCAGAATTGTATCTCAGAACTGCACAACACAACCTAAACATCAAGAGAAAGCAGTGGAGAGGAGATGGCAGATGGGATTTTGTCAAAATAAAAGCAGAGTTTGAAGGTGGTTTTGGTCCAAGCAAGGATGCCGGAAGTAGGGAGTAGGAAGTTGGGAAGGGACTATTGCCCCCCCTCCTTCCCCCTCCCCGTCTACACACACTTTATGCCCCTGGCCTGATTTAGCTTGGCGGCTGGTGTGATACCATCAAAAGATGGTCTCTAGTTTGGTCAAATTTACAGTCTTCACATGTTTGAAGGGACGTGTCTCCTCAGAGGTTTTATTCAGCAGTGCATCAGTCACTTTATGCTCTATTGTTCCTAAACTGCTGCAAACAACAGGAGGGCACACAGTTCAGGGCATCGCGTGTGACGTGTGTGCCACAGCCACACATGTACAGTATGTCACATGCATTAAGTAGGGGTGTGTATGTGCATCTGTGTGCTTGTGTGTCGGCTGCATCAAATATATTTAGCATTGCGTGTCCTGTGCATGCCATGGCCAGCGGGGTGGTGTGGATTTGTGTGTATAGGTCTGTGACTAATTTATATATAGCACATGATGATGCTCCTCTAGTGTGTGTGCGTGTGTGTGTGTGTGTGTGTTGTGCCCTGCTGTTGGATATCTCTTTGTTGTCATTAATTCCAGGTCAGTGAGAAGCAAATCCCAGATGCAAGAAGTGCAACGTACAACACAGGGGCACAACTGAGCTTTAAAGTTTAATTGACATGAACAGACAAGAACATGTAACATAAACACAATAAATTGATAACATAAAAAGTATCTAATATTGTGTGGTTTTTCATACACCACTTATCATTTAACTGTTCTTAAAAAACAATCCAAATGTGGCCCCCGACTTACTTTTTACATTGGTTGCACCAGCAGAAAATATAGTTGCACCAAAAATAATAATACATTTTAAGCATTACCTTTTTTTGTCAGTTTCCATACACATTGGTTAATACTAGGGCCGTCAATCGATTCAAATATTTGATCGTGATTAATCACACGTTTTTCATCTGCTCTAAATGTACCTTAAAGGGAGATTTGTCAATTATTTAATACTCTTATGAACATGGGAGTGGACAAATATGCTGCTTTATGTAAATGTATGTATATATTTATTATTGTAAAGGCGCCTGGTATGGACGAGGGTGGTGTAATTTTTTGAGCAAATATAATTAATGAAACATTATGTAAACGTTTTCTGAATCTGCTGTTCTGATTTATAGAATATGATTTTACTGGTAAAACATTTCCAGAAGAATTAAATGTTCAGACTTAAGACTGTGATAAATAATAAAATAATTATTTAACTCGTAATAATAATGGTCCAAAATTATGTAAAATGTGTAGTTTTAAGTCAAAAACCCCAAACCCAATCTCCCCTAGTGTCTTTTATTCAGTGTATAAACTGAGAATGTGTCTGTGTATGATATGAAAGGAATTTATTGAAAGGATAGGATGACCCCTTGAGATGTAGCATCTCATTTTCGAGGGGGTCCTATAGACACAAATACAAAAACACATACAGACAAAACAGCATTACATAACAAACATATACTGCAAATACACAGATACAGACAGCTTGCTCACCATCTCCCACCCAGACCCCCAGCCCTCTGCTGTTAGAATAGAAAAATTTGATACAATGACCATATTTAAATCAATTACATCCGCATAAGGAACAATTGCAACAGTTTGTCTTCAGATTGTATGTAGCACAAATAAACTGAGGATCATAAGTACACAAAAATTAAAAACATGAACAGGTTGTTTTAAGATGAGAAAATAAAGATGTCCTGAAGCAACGGAAAGAGGTAATATATCTCAGAAAAAGGGGAAGATTATTCCAGTCTGATGGAGCTTTGTATTGAAATGACCTGCGTCCAACTTCTTTGAAAATTCTTGGGACAAAGAAAAAAGGGATGTTGCATATGTCTGAGTGAATATGAAGATCTACATGGAACCAAAAATGTTTCAAATAGGAAGGACAATTAAAATGAACACATTTGAAAATAAACTGAACCCAGTGAAATTGCCTTCTAGATTTCAGCTGCAACCAATTAAGTGATTCATACATGGAACAATGATGAGTTCTATATGGACACCTCAAGACAAATCTACAAAGAGAATTATATACAAGATAAGTGTCAGAGGTGTTTTGATAGACAATATCAGAATAATCAATAATAGGTAGTATCAACTGAGAAATTATTCTTTTTCTGACTTGAAAAGTAAAACAATTAATTGAGCGATAAAGTGAACTCAGACAACCATATGTCCGTTTTATAATAAATTCAATATGGGGCTTGAAGGAGAGTTCATGGTCAATCCAAAGTTCAAGATATTTGAATGAATCAACTTTCTCAAGGGGTGAACCATCAACAAAATGAATATGCAAATCCAAGTAATTTGAACAATTATGTTGCGTACCAAACACCATGCTGCAGGACTTCTTTTTATTCAATGCAAGTTTGTTGTTATGAAACCAGTTTTGGACCAAATTAAAATCGAGCTGTAAAGAATTCTGAATTTGTAATATATCAGAGTTAGAAATGTAAATAACAGTGTCATCAGCATAAAGATGAACAAGACATATTTGAGGTAGGTCGTTGATAAAGATAGAAAAAAGAAGTGGTCCCAAGGTGGTACCTTGTGGAACACCCTTTTCGACAATTAAATAGTCCGATACACTGACGTCTATTATGAAAATAGGCATTAAACCAAAGGAGAGCATTTTGATTTAAACCAATAGAATAGAGCTTATCAAGTAGGAGGTAGTGATCAACCATATCGAAAGCCTTAGAAAGATCGATAAAAATTGCACCTGTCAGTTGGCCTTTATCAAAGGATGAGAACACATCATTAGTAAATTTTAGAAGAGCCGTGGTGGTGGAATATTAGGTCTAAAGCCTGATTGGAATGGAGATAAAATGTTGAATAAATTGATGTATTGTGATAATTGCTTGAAAATAAGTTTCTCAAAGTTTTTAGCAATGGTACAAATAATAGAAATTGGTCGATAATTATTCATGTCAGATGGGTCTCCACCTTTAAAAAGAGGGGTCACTCTGGCACATTTCCATATAGGGGGAATTGAGCAAGTAGACAGAGACAAGTTAAATAAATCTGCAAGGGGATACATTAATGATCTACTCACAGTACTGTCATGGGGAAGAGGACAGGTCTCGGAAAAAAGTCCCAGCTTCCTCGGGACAGCGGAACAGTTTTGGCTTTCCATCCACCATCACTCTCAGCGTGCAAGGATACAGCAGAGAGTATTTGATATCAGCAGCACGAAGTTTCTTTTTGACAGCATCAAACTGCCGGCGTTTATTGATCAAAGCAGCGTTTATTGATCAAAGCAGCACTGAAGTCGGGATAAATATGGACTCGAGCGCCCATATAGGTGAGCTCTTTTCTCTCCCTGGCCAGATGTAAAATCCTCACTTTGTCCTGGAAATTTAAGAACTTGACCAGGATGGGTCTAGGAGCAGATCTAGTGCTGAATGCTGGAGAGCAGTGAGCCCTTTCGATGACCGGCCCAGTTGGAAAGTTCTCCTTGCCAAGAAGTAGTGGGATCAGCTGCTTCAAGAAGACGACTGTGTCTCTTCCTTCACTTTTTTCAGGGACATTAATAAAACGGAGGTTGGATGACTGACTTCTGTTCTCAGTGTCATCAACTTCATCCTTCAGGTAGGCATTTTCATTTTCGAGCGTTTTCACACGTTTTGTCAGGTCATCAATGTTATCTTCATTAGAACTCACCCTGTGTTCGAGCTCTGTGACTTGCTCAACCACTGAGGATAAAGATACTTGAATGTTAGTAAGACCAGTTTGAATGGTCTCGATTTTAGAGTCAAAATGAGCCATCATTTCAACTTTGATCCCTTGCATGGCGTCCCAAATTGTTTGTAGGGAGACCTCGGCCTGATCCATAGCGAGGATCTTTCTCTGCGATCTGAGTTTTTTCTACACGTTTAAATACTCGGCAGAAAAGACCTTGCAGCAGGAGAAAAGACATACTATAATAATTCAAAATAGATGTAGATCAGACGGTGAAAACAGTTATAATAGGCCCAAATTAAGGAAGCAGACTGAGACCTGCTGCAGACGCTCAAGCTATTATGGCCATCTTGGCCATATGTAGGAGATTGACTGGGACACTGATCCTAAAGCCTGAATGAAGAGATCACACACCTCAGCTCTGCATGATTACCGGCCTGTCTGTCTGGCTGCTGTTGATTCCAGCCTATAGACATCCCATAATATATTATAGAGTGATGCTAAAAAATAACACAGGAAAGCACTTTAAGTATTAACACTAAATATAACACACCACCTTAACCTTATAACGTTCCAGTGGAAATATTATTGGAGTGTTATAGGCTGACTAAAGAAGATGCATAGCCCAAGTTTAATAATATCACAATAAAATCACAGCTGATTATGACTGACACAGTTTAACATGCTTCAAGAAATAATGAATAGGAATAAGTCGCAAGAGATTGTGGATACCGGCCGATACACACAACAAGGGAATAAGTGGAGTACCGGCACTTTCCACTTCATGTTTTTGCCAAAAGCGTCTGCTAAATGAAACTGTGGAACTGTAGAATTGTAGAAATCAATTAACAACACAAAACAATGACAGATATTGTCCAGAAATCCTCACAGGTACTGCATTTAGCATAAAACAATATGCTCCAATCATAATTCATTTCAATTCAATTTATTTTTATATAGCGTCAAATCACAACAGAAGTTATCTCAAGACGCTTTACATATAGAGCAGGTCTTAGACCGTACACCATAGTTTAGAGACCCAACAAGATCCACCAAGCGCGCTGTGGCCAGGAAAAACTCCCCGATTAGTGGGAAGAAACCTGGAGCAGAACCGGGCGCAGGGTGGGCGGCCATCTGCCGAGACCGGCTGGGGGGATAGAGAGAGAGAGAGAGAGAGAGAGAGAGAGAGAGAAGCAACCACAATAATAGCCCAGCAACTGTAATAACTAATACAAGTAGGACTAATAACACAAAACCAATAGTGGTGATGTAAAAGAGTGATAATACAACTATCGGAATTGATATCAGTGGGTCGTCCTCAGACGGGCTTTCAAGCGGAGCTTCCAGCTATCTCAGTCCACCATACATCTGGCTAGCTCGCCAGCACTGTCCAGCATCTCTCCTCAGTACGTCCATGTATGTTGGTGTGGGACGTCCCTGTGATCGATGCCCGTGCGTTGGTTCCCGCAGCATCAGCATGCTTGCTGGGAGTTCTTGATGTCTTTGGCAGTGACCGAGAAGTCTCATTCTCCAGGTTGCCACTCTGTCACTAAGCCTTGGTAGTCCCTCGTTAGCCTTGGTAGTCCCTTGTACAGACGGAATTAATTAATGATGGTAGCAGTTGGTGTCAAGCAGGCAGCGGACGCGGCAGCAGATGCAGCCACAATCCAGGTGACATCCAGATCCAGGTGAAACCCCGCTCCAAGTGTACCCCTGCTCCAGGTATAACCCCGCTCCAGGTATAACCTCGCTCCAGGTGTAACCCCGCTCCATGGTTACCTGGGAGACAAGGAGGCACAAGGACTCCCGGGAAGGAATGAAGTTAGTAACAATGAATGGGACATGAATACATACAGAAGGAGAGAGGAGCTCAGTGTGTCATAGGAAGTCCCCTGGCAGTGTAGGCCTATAGCAGCTTAACTAGGGGCTGGTCAAAGGCAGCCCTAACTATAAGCATTATCAAAGAGGAAAGTCTTTAGCCTACTCTTAAATGTGGAGACGGTGTCTGCCTCCCGGACTGAAACTGGGAGCTGGTTCCACAGAAGAGGAGCTTGATAGCTGAAGGCTCTGGCTCCCATTCTACTTTTGGAGACTCTAGGAACTAGGAACTCCTGACCGTTTAACGCTTTGTAGGTGAGGAGGACGATTTTAAATTCTATTCTTGATTTTACAGGCAGCCAGTGTAGAGAAGCTAATACAGGCGTAATATGATCTATTTTTCTAGTTCTTGTCAGTACACGTGCTGCAGCATTCTGGATCAACTGGAGAGTCTTAAGAGAATTAGTGGAGCAGCCTGATAATAAGGAGTTGCAGTAATCTAGTCTAGAAGTAACAAATGCATGGACTAATTTTTCTGCATCATTTTGAGACAGGATGTGCCTGATCTTCGCAATGTTACGTAGATGAAAGAAGGCAGTCCTTGAGGTTTGTTTTATGTGAGAGTTAAAGGACATATCCTGATCGAAGATAACTCCCAGATTCCTTACGGTGGTGCTGGAGGCCGGGGCAATGCCATCTAGAGTAACTATATCATTAGATCATTTGTTTCGGAGGCGTTCAGGGCCAAGTACAATAACTTCAGTTTTGTCTGAGTTTAACATCAGGAAATTGCAGGTCATCCAGGTTTTTATATCCTTAAGGCATGCTTGAAGTTTAGTTAACTGGTTGGTTTCGTCTGGCTTGATCGATAGATATAATTGGGTTTCATCTGAGTGTTTTCTAATAACATTGCCTAAGGGAAGCATATATAAGGTAAATAGAATTGGTCCAAGTACAGAACCCTGTGGAACTCCGTGACTAACTTTGGTGTGCATGGAGGACTCATCCTTAACATGTACAAATTGAGAGCGATCTGATAAATAGGACTTAAACCAACTTAGTGCAGTTCCTTTAATGCCAATTAAATGTTCCAGTCTCTGTAATAGGATGTGATGGTCAATGGTGTCGAAAGCAGCACTAAGATTTAACAAGACAAGTACAGAGACAAGTCCTTTGTCCGATGCCATTAGAAGGTCATTTGTAATTTTCACTAGTGCTGTCTCTGTGCTATGGTGCACTCTAAATCCTGACTGATAATCCTCCAATAAATGATTGTTCTGTAGAATGTCACACAGCTGACTGGCAACTGCTTTCTCGAGTATTTTGGAGGTAAAGGGAAGGTTAGATATAGGTCTATAGTTGGCTAGGACCTCTGGATCAAGAGTGGGCTTTTTAAGAAGAGGTTTAATTACAGCTACTTTAAAGGACTGTGGTACATAGCCTGTTAGTAAAGACACATTGATCATATCCAGTAAAGAGGTGCTAACTAAAGGTAAAACTTCTTTAAGCAATCTAGTTGGGATGGGGTCCAGGAGACAGGTAGATGATTTAGATGAAGAGATCAGTGAAGTCAGTTTGTGGAGGTTGATGGGAGAAAAGCAGTCTAAATATATATCAGGTTGTATAGCTGTTTCTAAGTTTCCTAAGTTTGAGGATAAATCGGTACCAGTTGACGGTAGGAGGTGATTAATTTTGTCTCTAATAGTTAGGATTTTATCATTAAAGAAACTCATGAAGTCACTACTACTGAGGGTTGTAGGAATACATGGCTCAATAGAGCTGTGGCTCTCTGTCAGCCTGGCTACAGTGCTGAACAGAAACCTGGGGTTGTTCTTATTTTTCTCTATTAATGATGAGTAATGGGCTACTCTGGTATCACGCAGAGCCTTCCTATATGTTTTAAGACTATCTTGCCAGACTAAATGAGATTCTTCCTATTTGGTTGAACGCCATATCCTTTCCAGTTTCCTCGATGCTTGCTTTAATTTGCGTGTTTGAGGGTTATACCATGGAGCTGACTTCCTTTGTTTTATTAACTTCCTTTTAAAGGGGCAACAGAATCAAGTGTGACTCGCAGTGAGTCTGTAGCACTATCTATAAGATGATCAATGGGTGGGGCTAGAGTTAACATATGAGCCCTTTGTTATATTGAGACATGGTATTGAATTTAATGCTGATGGAATCACTTCCTTAAATTTAGCTACAACACTATCGGATAGACATCTAGTGTACACTCTTTTGTCTGATGGTGTATAGTCTAGTAATAAGAATTCAAAAGTGATTAAATAATGGTCTGATAAAAGAGAGTTCTGTGGAAAGACTATTAAATGTTCAATTTCAATGCCATATGACATAACAAGGTTGAGGGTGTGGTTAAAGCGGTGAGTGGGTTTATGCACATTCTGCGAGAAACCAATTGAATCTAATAAAGAGATAAACGTAGTACTGAGGCTATCATTATCAACGTCCACATGAATAATAAAATCACCTACAATAATGACTCAATCTGTTTTCAGGACTAGGCTTGATAGAAACTCTGAGAATTCAGATAGAAATTCAGAATATGGGCCTAGAGCGCGGTACACTATAACAAATAAAATTGTCTGTAGTGTTTTCCAGGTTGGGTGTGAAAGACTAAGAACAAGGCTTTCAAATGAGTTATAATTTAGTTTAGTTTTAGGGTTTATAAACAGGCTTGAGTCGAAGATGGCTGCAACTCCACCTCCTCGGTGGAACATTGCAAACTGCAGCCCAACAGGCAACAACAGCTGTCAGTGGGTCAGTGTACTGACTTGACTATGACTTGCCCCAAACTTACCCAAAAGGAGTAAGGAGTAAGGAGTAAGGAGTAAAGGAGGAGTAAGGAGAAAGGAGTAAGGAGTAAAGGAGGAGTAAGGAGTAAAGGAGGAGTAAAGGAGGAGTAAAGGAGTAAACAGTAGAGGAGGAGTAATGAGTAAGGAGTAAAGGAGGAGTAAGGAGTAAGGAGTAGAGTAGGAGTAAGGAGTAAAAAGAAGGACGCTGCAACCCTGCAGATGATGGATGGATAAAATGAAGGACAGCATGACGCACACGTCACGATTACAGAATATAATAAACTAAATTAACAAAGACATTCATAACATTTTAAAAACTATGCATGTAGACATTGTTTGTACACACACACACAGACACACACACACACATATACAGTATGTGCATGTGCTCTTGAGAGTAAACTTAGAAACAAGCTTGTGTGTGCGTGCGTGCGTGCGTGTACATGTGTGTGCATGTGTGTGTATGTGTGTGTGTGTGTGTGTGTGTGTGTGTGTGTGTGTGCGCTCCTTGCGTGAGTAGAGTAGAATAACAGATCAAGTTGAATTTAGTAATGAAACATGACGAGGATGAGAGGGTATGCTGCAGGATTGCATGGCTGGCGTGCGTGCGTGCGTGCGTGCGTGCGTGCGTGCGTGCGTGCGTGCGTGCGTGCGTGCGTGTGACTGTCGGGGTAAGGGAGCACAGCAGGGGACAGCACAGTTTACTGTATAGAACATAATGGGTTTGTCTGATGTCAGATGGAGGGACTGCTGAGGTTCTGCTGAGGTTCTGCAGGGACTGCTGAGATTCTGCTGATGTTCTGCAGAGGTTCTGCAGGGACTGCTGAGGTTCTGCTGAGGTTCTGCAGAGGTTCTGCAGGGACTGCTGAGGTTCTGCAGGATGCAGCCAGCCTGTAAGTAACTGCATGTAGCCAGTGTTGGTTACTAAGGAAGTTGAATAAGTTCATTTTTAATTATTACTCCTTTAAAAAGTAATGATATTACTTTACTTATTACTTGTTACAACCCTGCTCAAAAGCTGCAACAAAAATGGGAGACCAGACGAGTTTTAAAACAGTAAAAGGCATATGTATTTGACAAACTAAAAATAGTAATAGTAATCAAACGGGGAAAGTCAGTAATCAGTAATGTAGGCATGTGTGGCTGTGTGAAAATGTCTGCAGCAAACAGAACCCAAATAAGAAAGAGAGCCACCTGTGGGACGGTAGGGAGCTTTTATATCACCACCACACCGAGCCCAGGTGGGGCTCAATAACCTGACGAACCCCACCCTGCAGAAGGACACCGGGACACCCAGTGGAGTGGAGAGGTCGTCACACTTGGTATCAAAAGTAACTGGTAACATTACGCGTTATATTATTATATTACTTTCACTCAAGTCAGTTAATTAGTCTGCATTGATCTCTAAATGAATGTCGGTGAGCTGTCCACAGCTGCTTTATACTTTATGAAAAGCTTCTGCTTCAGTTCATGAAATCCCTGCAGCATCTGAAGGCAGCACGACACATGTTGATAAACCCAAAGAACATATGTAACGTCAGCGCCCAGCAGCAGAGCTACGCTTCTGCCATTTTGGACTGAAAGTAAAAAAAAAAGTACAACATCCGTTTACAAAGAGTAAAACAAAAGTAAAACAAAATTATTTCAACAGACCATAGACCATGGATGTCGAAGAGGGTCCAATAGACCACAGACCATGGATGTAGAAGAGGGTCCAATAGACCACAGACCATAGATGTAGAAGAGGGCCCAATAGACCACAGACCATGGATGTCTTAGAGGGTCCAATAGACCACAGACCATGGATGTCGAAGAGGGTCCAATAGACCACAGACCATAGATGTAGAAGAGGGCCCAATAGACCACAGACCATGGATGTCTTAGAGGGTCCAATAGACCACAGACCATGGATGTCGAAGAGGGTCCAATAGACCACAGACCATGGATGTAGAAGAGGGTCCAATAGACCACAGACCATGGATGTCGAAGAGGGTCCAATAGACCACAGACCATGGATGTAGAAGAGGGTCCAGTAGACCACAGACCATGGATGTCGAAGAGGGTCCAATAGACCACAGACCATGGATGTAGAAGAGAGTCCAGTAGACCACAGATCATGGATATAGAAGAGGGTCCAATAGACCACAGACTAAGGATGTAGAAGAGGGTCCAGTAGACCACAGACCATGGATGTAGAAGAGGGTCCAATAGACCACAGACCATGGACGTAGAAGAGGGTCCAATAGACCACAGACCAAGGATATAGAAGAGGGTCCAGTAGACCACAGACCATGGATGTAGAAGAGGGTCCAATAGATCACAGACCATGGATGTAGAAGAGGGTCCAATAGACCACAGACCAAGGATGTAGAAGAGGGTCCAGTAGACCACAGACCATGGATGTAGAAGAGGGTCCAATAGACCACAGACCATGGATGTCGAAGCGGGTCCAATAGACCACAGACCATGGATATAGAAGAGGGTCCAATAGACCACAGACCAAGGATGTAGAAGAGGGTCCAGTAGACCACAGACCATGGATGTAGAAGAGGGTCCAATAGACCACAGACCATATATTCATGTCCCATTCATTGTTACAAACTTAATTTCTTCCCCGGATTCCTTGTGCTTTCTTGGCTCGCAGGTAACCATGGAGCGGAGTTATACCTGGAGCGATGTTACACCTTGATCCGGATGTCACCTCGATTGTGGTTGCATCTGCATCTGCTGCCTGCTTGACACCAACTGCTACAATCATTAATTAATTCCGTCTGTACGAGGGACTACCAAGGCTAACGAGGGATTACCAAGATTTAGTGACAAAGTGGCAGCCTGGAGAATGAGACTTCTCGGTCACTGCCAAAGACATCAAGAACTCCCAGCAAGCATGCTGTGCTGCGGGAACCAACGCACGGGCATCGATCACAGGGACGTCCCACACCAACATACATGGACGTACTGAGGAGAGATGCTGGACAGTGCTGGCGAGCTAGCCAGATGTATGGTGGACTGAGACAGCTGGAAGCTCCGCTTGAAAGCCCGTCTGAGGACGACCCAATGATATCAATTCCGATAGTTGTATTATCACTCTTTTACATCCACTACTATTGGTTTTGTGTTATTAGTCTTACTTGTATTAGTTATTACAGCTGCTGTGCTGTTATTGTGGCTGCTCTATATATAAAGCATCTCGAGATAACTTTTGTTATGATTTGACGCTATACAAAAATAAATTGAATTGAATTGAATTGAACCATGGATGTAGAGCTACTAGCACTACTAGCTACTAGTGCTACTAGCTACTGGCCGATAGCCGGTTGTTTGGGAACAGAGATGATAATCCATCCACCACGGTACAGGCTTACAGCATACAGCCCATGGGTGTATTAGAAGATAATAAAGTGATGAATTACAGCCAATATATCCGTTATTACAGCCGCATACAGCTAGCAGGAAGCTGGCAGAACCCGATATGTCATATGAGCGTGCAGGGCGGTGCAGTCCCGTGGGTCTGATGACCGTTCATTATGCCGAGGAAAATAAGTCTGGATTCAGCTGTTAGTTCATTTTACTACTTTTAGGACATCATGATTTAAATGGGGGATATTTAAGTGTCCCTACTGGGAAATTGATTTATATCCTCTGATTTACAGACGTCTCTTTATACATCCATGGACACAGACTCACTGGCGTTTTCAGTCCAAAATGGCGGCAACGCTACCGCAGCACCATCTAGCGGCTGTTAAAAAAGTACCAGAGTTTTGTCTCTTTGCTTCTACACTCTTTGCTCCGGCTGGCAGCTGTCATTTTGCCAATTTTTTGTGCCATCTTGCCAGGGATTCGAACCAGCAACCTCCGGGCTACCTACCTATTATTTCTACCAGCCCTCTCAAATATACAGTAGCAGTGTGATGACCTCCTCTGCCCTGTCTGCCTGTTGCTTGGCTTGTGTGGCTGCTGCCTTGGAGAAGGGCGTGGCAGAGGGTCGACAGTGAAGTGGCAGCACCTGAGCTCATCAGCAGCACTGGCAACACATGGACCCTGTGTGTCAGTGCTCCAACAGGGGCTGCATCCCAAAGCTCTTAATTGCATCCCTGTTTCCCTCACTTGCGTCTTTTCCTTGCGTCTTAGTCCCTCCCACCAGGGAAGCATGGAGAGACGCAAGGAAACCATGCGAGGAGAGAGGAAACGAGGAAATACGATTTAAGAGACATGAGACGGTCGTTTCCTCTGAAGCGTCACGTGAAGCGACGTCCGTTTCTGATGACAGCAGCAGCTGATCACATCTGGATCAAATGTCAGTCAGCTTTAACAGCTGTTTGTGTCTGAACTGTACTAATACTAATAAAGACAAGTGCAAGCTGCAGTCTGTATTTCTACTGTGGACTGAGTCCTGCTTAGATGCTCAGGAAACATCTCTACTGCACAATAACTTTATATTATTTATTCATTATTAGCGTCTGTAGTTATTGATATTCTGATTGAGTTAATTATTTAATAACCCAGAATATGATTATGGTGTTTTTTGAACACTGGACATTATTTATTAGGCTAAAGGGAAAATGTAAATGATGTAACTCATATCAAACCCGATGTTCAGGAATGATCAGCCTCATGTGACTGAATGGAAATGATGATAAATGATGTAAAAGGTGTTTGTTGCTGACAGACAGACTCTCCTTCTCTCTCTTACTTTAATAGTTTCATTAATAAAAGTTAACAGGGGAAATAACAGATCATGAAAAGAAAAATCTTTCTAAAAAATGCAGAAAGTTATCTTGAGTCTGTTTGTCAGGTTTTATAAACCCCTCTTACTGTCAGGCTGCTTCACTGACGGTGTGTGAAGGAGAGATACTGCAAATCCTTCTGCTGCTGTTCAGAGTTTCAATTAACACAGATTATAACTAGATGGTGAATCAGAAGACAACTAAATTATAAAACGTTTAATCTGTGATCTGTTTTCATTGCGGTATAAAACTCTAGTGATGTTGAGAGGTAAAGTTATCAGATCAGTCTGATCGGCAGCAGTGTCCAATCAGTGATTGATATCCAATAATGGGGCGTGTCAGTCGGTAAAAGACTTCCGGGGAGGATGGACTGGTGTATCCTCGCTCATCGCTCCTCCGGCAAGCCTCCTCGATCCTCGCACCTCGATGCACAAATAAGGGCTTTGGGACGGTCTTCAAAATGGCGCACCAGAGCAACTTCCGGTTCAAGCGAGGATCGAGGAGCGAGGAAACGGAAATTAAGAGCTTTGGGACATACCCAGGGTTTCTGTTGGAGCTTGGTGGCTGTTTCCCTCTCCTTCCTGACACACCCATCAGGCTTTGGGTTGGCATATGGTTTGTGTTGCTGCACCATACAACATTGCACTCATTCACTTTTCCACTCATGCACTCACTTACAGTACACTACTGAATTTACTGATTCCACATGCCACTGTTAGTTTGTAAGTTTTCCTCATGTTTTCTTTGAATTAAAAAATAATTTGGTTAATTGGCATTGTTGTGTGCATCCATGCGGCCTGGTTTGTGACAAAGACTAATATCCAGGCTGACAGAGACACCTAGTGCTACTTCTAAAGGAAGAGAGACCATCGGGCCTGAAGGCAGACAGACAAAGGAGAGCGGCAGAGCTCTCAGCTAGCTCTCTGTGACCCCATTACTGTGGCTCACACTTTGTGTGTGTGTGTGCGTGCGTGCGTAGACATATTTGGGTCTGTTGTGTAAGGTCAGGCAGCTCTGCTCTGCTATAGTTACACAATGCGTTCATGACTGCAGTCACTCAGAAGATCCAGTTACGTGTTCTCAATCTGTTCAAAACAACAAAAAGCAAAAGGTCTCCTCCATCTTTAATCCAGTGAAAAAGGTCTTTTCGCAGAAAGATTTCATTTTCCTTTACTGATTCATAGACGCCCTGTCACAATAAACCCTCTGTTTACCGACACAAACATGTTTGCCTCTCGGTTCTCATTCCTCCACACGACAGCAGGCTGTGTGTAAATAAGCGCTGTCACTGCCGGCCTCTCTGTCTCAACCAAACAGGGGAATGTAGGGGAATCCCATCATGTCACAGCTCCCCCATTGTTTTACTCCCCATCTGCTTCAGGCCTAGAGCTTCCCCTCCCTCCCTGCCTCCATCGCTACCTCCCTCCTCACTCCCTTCACTTCCGTTCATCCTCCCTCGCTTCCTACCTTCTGTTTCTTCAAGACTCTCTTCACGAGAATAATGCTCAGTGTTGTTTTTACAGCTTGTTCAGCTGTCCCCAAGTTATTTACTTATTTTGATCTCATATTATAATGTATTACATATCAAAACACAATAGAATGTTTTCCTGGCAGGTGTGATTATTACCTGTAAAAGGAATAGTTCAGATGAAGGGGCGGCTGTGGCTCAGAGGGTGGAGCAGGTTGTCCACCAATCGGAAGGTTGGTGGTTCGATCCCCGGCTGCTCCGGGTCACATGTCGATGTGTCCTTGAGCAAGACACTTAACACCAAATTGCTCCCGAGGGCATAGCCATCGGTGTGTGAATGAGTATTTAGATTAGATCCTGATGGGCAAAGTTGGCACCTTAGTAGCCTCTGCCATCAGTGTGTGAATGGGTGAATACTGACATGTAGTGTAAAGCCCTTTGAGTGGTCGGAAGGTACTAAATGCAAGTCCATTTACCAAGTCCTATGAGTGCCATGAGAAGATGGATCTCAGATCTCCCCACTCTCTGATGCCAGGACTATACAGTGGTTCCGAACCTATTTTCCTTGTATCTAAGAAAAGCGAAGCCCCTCCCCCCAATATTTTCTGACGTCATCACTCAAAGTTTACAAATCCTCAAACAAAATCTTTAATTTGAATAAGATGAAAGCAGACCTCAGATCAGCTCTTACTGCTTATTTTCCTCCGTTCTGTGAAATCTTGCAGATGTCGTTAGGAGCACCGGAGGACACCAGAGGACACAGAGGAACATAATGTTTTTCTGATTACCTGTCTCATGCACTACTGTCATGATATAGTGACCGTTTTATAAAAATATTTGCTTCAATCTGCCTCCTTCAGCTTTAAGTGTGTTATTATGATTTAAGTTATTAAGTGTTAGTGTTAGTTAAGTGTTAGTTGTTAAGTGCAAATCTAATTTTGACAACCTCAGAGCAGATAATGGAGCACCTGTGATCCTTGGCGCCCCCCTAAGTGAGGGACCCCAGGTTGGGAACCACTGCTATAGAAGCAGGAGACAGCAGCTGGCTAACCTAGCTTCGCATGAAGACAAGATTGGGGGAAACAGCTAGCCTGGCTCTGTCCAAATGCTATTACAGTGGAAACCACTTTTACTGATCATGGTTACAGAGATCAACCGCTGATATTGATCACACAGCGTGGGACAGAATCTTTCCCATACAAACTCTGTTTAAATAATCTGCTGATAGTAATCAAGTAGTCCAATTACTGTGTTTGTTTGGGCTCTTTTCATACATAAAAACATAAGGAAAACATGTTAAAACTATGTTAGGCTAACATTAGTTGAATTTCTGTTAGTTTTTTTTACTTTACACCCGTGATACTTTGCCTCACGGACCGTCTGCTCTCCGGCTGGATACGTGAGGCTGATGCTGCGTTCACATAGATATCATGACGGGGAAAAAGAGTAATTTTCTCTGAAAAAAAATGTGCACGGGGAAAACACCTGTGGGTGCGTCAAGTGGCTTGATTGCGCCTGGTCATGCCCCCAAATTAAACTCTGCCGCTCCTCAAATAGCTCTGCAGTACACATGCAGACCGGCGGCCGTCTCCCTCCACGCCGCTACCAGGTGAGAGAGCGAGGAGCCCCGGCAAAGGGGTGCCGTTCTGCATGAACACTCGCGCTGCAGAGTTAATAGTGAATCAGTCCGTTTCATTACTTTGTATTCATGTAATAAATACCCAAATGTGAATTAGATGGTAATCTGCATGAGGAATGATGCACAACAACAACAATTTGGTTATAGTAATCATCCATTTATAGTGATCAATTTGACCCGGACAGACGTGATCACATAAGCGGTTTCCACTGTAGTTACACGTTTGCTTTCCTTGTTATGGTGTGAAAATGTCAGCTGTTAAACAGGTCCATCATTACTAACTCCAGCCTCCCCTGAGGACGTTTGTCCAAAGTCTCGCATTCAACATCAAATATCTCTTAATACCAAACAGGACAATTTTGTTGTATATTACTGTATCAGCTACATGTCACAGAACATACAAATAATTACAGTATGTTTATCTGTATATCTATTTTTTACTAGATGTGATATGCCTCTGTCCTAACTGTTGTGTTTGTGGTTCTTCCATACTCCACCCAGTCACACGGCAGTTTGTGAAATAGTCAGGAAATTTGATGTATTTATTCGTGTACATAAACATCAATTTCACATTTCTTTCGTGATGGTCAGCACCAAATCAATTTGTATGTAATCCACGTAACTGTGAACCGGGAAGTATAGAGAGCGGTGAACGCTGTGTAGGGAGGTCAGGGTGGATAGGTGGGTCAAAAAACACCAGACTTTCACCAGGAGAACGGCATTCAGGTTGATTTATTTGTCACGTAACTTCAGTTCTTAAGTTACAGAACTTCCTGAGTTATTTTAACCCAAACCAAAATGTTTTCCTAAACCTAACTAAGTAGTTTGTTGCCTAAACCTAACCAAGTTGATTTTTTCCTAAACCTAAGTGAGTAGTTTTATTTTGAAAAGACTGGAGTGGAAATTGACAGGTGCATCACGTGTTGCTGGACATTTGTATTTTTGTACACAAAACAAATAGATTAAATCTCATGACTATTTCATGAACTGCTGTGAGTCTGTGTTGCATATTTTTTTGTCTTATAGCAACGAAATACAGACTGAAGCTTCTCATCCATGAGCCTACATTACACTTCCTGTTCTTCCCTGGGCTGACGCCTACAGCAGGACATCCTGTGTCACCAGCCTGCGTGTGTGTGTGAGGCCATCCAAGTGTGCGCTACGCGAGTGGACGTCAATCATCCTGCAGTGAGGGTTCCTCTTTTTATCATACGTGAGGATACTACAGATCAAAGTATCAGGACACAACGTTGTTCCTCAAAAGCAAATGTGTGAGTGTCAGCATGTGCAAACTTCCTCACAGAAAATGTCAAAATTTGAACATGTAATCTGAATTTTGAGACACTGGCGATGACAGCAGCTTGCTAAAAGCTTATTGAGGTGATTATCTAAGCTAAAGGCTCCCCGAGGACAAATAAACTCTGCAGCTTGATGTGTGGTAGACTGTCTCTCTCTTCTTCTGCCCTGTCTGTATCCTGGCGTCCATGTCAGGCGGTGAGAGAGGCAGAGAACGCAAAAGGATTGATTAATTATTGAGGATACCGACACATGGCTTCTCTCTCCTTTTATTCTCCCTCTGACCTACATAGTAAACCACCTGATCCTGGCTCCAAAACAAACCTACTGACATCAAGCTCGCTGTCTGTCTGCTTTTGTGCATGGGATGCGTTCACATGTCATTTCATCTCTTTGAGTCAGTGTGCACATGAGGAGAGAAAGAGTGAAGAAGAAGAAGAAGAAGAAGTACAAAGAGGCTGAGAGATGAGAGCTAATGGTTTAGCACCCTGATCCTCCTGCTAATGAAATCAACCACCCCCATAAGCACGTCAGATATCTGCTGCAGGAGTGTGTGTGTGTGTGTGTGTGTGTGTGTGTGTGTTTGTGTGTGTGCACAAGCTAATGTACATTGATGTGCATCCATGTGAGGTATTAAGCGTATGTCAGGGGGCCCTAAAGTATTCTGGGATAGAATGGAACGTTGGGTCAAAGGGTAAACTCACCTCCCTCATTTTTCTCTCCTTCACTGATCTCCCTTTTTATTATTACATCACTTCACAAAGACACAAAGGTTTTGTAAATATGGAAGGGAGGATCCAGTAATGCAAAGTAGCCTATTCAGTGTCCAGTAAAGTGAGTATTCTGTGTGGCGTCTGCATTATAGAAAAGCAAAAATATAACATTATATAGTTATATTTTTCTTACAAAGGGTTCTTCAGTCAGAGACAGTGCATTTAAGTGGCAGACAGAGGTGGTACAATAGATCCCACATTTAAAAACAAGACTGGAGGGTGTGATCTTCTTATCGGGGTCACACTGCTCAGCCTCATAGGGATCTGGCCAACTGTTGAACCTCTTTGCAGATTCTTATCCAACTATTTTAGCTGCCTAACCCTAACCATCCCTTAACCATAGTTTATTCGCAATAATTACGATCTTTCCCAAACCTCAACCATGACATAGTTGCTCTGCACACATACTGTAGAAAAATGTTGACATTTAACATGATCAGGGTTTTGCAAAATGACCCAATAGCAATGTTCTTTTCTGCTGATAGGGTCACATTGATTCAAAAACTGGTTACCAAATTCTGCTGCTTTATAAGGGCTGCGGCTCAGAGGTAGAGGGGGTCGTCCGCCAATTGGAAGGCCAGCGGTTCGATCCCTGGCTCCGCATGTGGAAGCGTCCTTGGGCAGGATACTGAACCTCAAACTGCTCCCGAAGGCTGAACCATCAGTGTGTGAGTATTTAGATTTGATCCTGATGGGCAGGTTGGCTCCTTGCATAGCAGCCTCTGACATCAGTGTGTGAATGTGTGTGTGAATTAATGAATGTTTACATTAGCGTGTGAATACGTGTGTGAATGGATGAATGTTGCCATCAGTGTGTGAATGTGTGTGTGAATGGGTGAATGTTGACATCAGTGTGTGAATGTGTGTGTGAATGGGTGAATGTTGACATCAGTGTGTGAATGTGTGTGTGAATGGGTGAATGTTGACATCATTGTGTGAATGGGTGAATGTTGACATGTAGTGTAAAGCGCTTTGAGTGATCAGAAGACTAGAAAGGAGCTCTATAAATCATACTATATAATGTCCATTCAGCATTTATAAATGATATATTGAGTGTAGAGTAGAGTAAACCTTGTGTTCATCAATGAACCTAACGTGCATGACTTTGGACTGTGGGAGGAAGCTCAACACAACTCTTCTCTATTTGGTTTTCCACTGGAGATGGTACCCCCTCAGTGTCGGTAGGATTCTCAGCTGATCGCTATAGCAACGGCACGTCAGACTACCATACTACTCTCTGACCAATCAGTGGTTGGCAGTGTTTTGACTCCACTTTCTAGTATAAGCTCAGCTTTAGTGGGCTACCTCCGGGTCTGAGAAGTGAAGCCAATGGAGAAGAGCCTTAAACCTGCATCCTGTCTACCAGCTAGCAGGGGGTGACTCCTCTGGTTCTATAGAATGAGCCTACTTCTCATTGATTTATTGCCTCAGTAAACATTGTAAACATGAGTTTATGGTCTCAATCACTAGTTTCAAGTCTTCTTCAATACAGCATGACCGGTTAAGGCGTAGGCCAAATAGGCGGTCGCCTAGGGCGCCACCTTCTGGGGGGTGCTGGTCGCCCTCTAAAAAAAAAAAAATACTTTTTTAAAAGAAATGCAGGTGGGCGCCCTTCCTCATTTAAATGAACAAATAAAGAAAGAAAGAAATACACTTTTTACCCCTATAACTACTTTTTCTCACACTTTTTCCTGCAGCACTTATTTGTTAATAGAAGTATAAATTGTAGTGAAAATGACTAAACACTTTTAAGCCAACAATATCGGGGACCAATCGTATATTTATATTATAATGAATACAGTTATTTATGAAAATAAAAAATCATAATTTTTGTCTTAAAACCATTGTGATGTCTGATTTGTGTTGCGAGGCTAGAGCCGGCCCTGCTGTCAGTGTGTTTTCACTTCATGAAAGCCAATTCTAACCTTTTTGGTCGCCTAAAAATGTCTTATTCAGTGCTTGGTTGTGCTTAGCTCCACCCTCTCGTGTCATTTCTGGTTGCAAAAAAACAACATGGCGACAGTCAAAAACCAAGATGGCGACGACCAAAATGCTGCACTTGAGGCTTCAAAATGGCAGTCCATAAACCAATAGGTGACGTTACGGTGACTAAGTCCACTTCTTATATACAGTCTATGCTCTGCTCACTTGGAACCTCGAGTGAGGAGGTACCAGAAAAAGTACCAGGTATTATCCACAACTTTTGCTAAAGAAAACCCCCAAAAAAGCAAGTGTACTTGAGTAGAGCTGTGCCATACCATGCAGTGGAAATGAGGCATAAATGTGTATGTGTGTTGGCCCCTGTGAATGTCTGATGAAAATGACCAACCGGACTAAGAGAAGGAAAATTATATGACTCTGGAAATCCTCAAAGTTATATTCAAAACAAATGTTAAAGCGATAATTTAACAGTAACCTTGACTTTTCTCTTGAATGTCACTTACAGTTTGGTAGAGTAACACATCGGTTAGATTGAAGATATCTTGTTTTTTACAACGTAGGTCCATAGAGAAAGAACCCCCTGCCTTTGGTTCAAAGTTTCCCTTTACAACCAACCACGCCAATCCCCATCCAGGACAATGTGAAACCACTCCAGTTCCACTATGTGTGTACATCCTACAGCCACTGCAGATCAGGAGGTGGGAGGAAATGACACAATGAACAATTCAAATGATGGAAGTCTTCCCTTCCCTGCCTTATTGCGCTCTCTCCCTTTCAGTCTTTCTGTATGTCTTTTTCTCACCCACATCTGCCCTCCTCTTTCTTCCTTCCTTTTCCCTCCGTCTCTTCATCTCTCCCCACCTCTCCTTAATGAGTCTTTTGTGAGGGACAGTAGCCTTTTAGCAGGGAGAGGAGTTAATGGCTTTGCTGATGGCTGCTGCTAATGTCTTTGGGCTAATGGCCTTGGCCACCGCTGATGATAACCATGAACTAATAGCATGAATGATAGATAGCCTACTGCTTTCAGACTCACGCTCTGTATCAAGAATAGATAGATAGTCTCAGGGGAACAACTAGGAAGTCCAGTCCCCCTGAATATAGCAATAATACCCAGAGGAACCATCTTTATTGTGATTAGATATAAAGATGAAGGTGATGTAAGTGGGGGAAATGTACAGCCAAGAGCCAGATAAAAATCACTCACTTACGTTGTGGGTACCACAAGAGTTTGCACAGCAACCAACCAGCCACAGCACATAGGACATTTTCACAGTAATCAAAGCTTTGTTGACAACCCTCTCACCAGAAAAAAATGTTGGCCTTGAATATTTCTGCAAACCGCAGGATTCGATGAATATCAACGTTTCTGAACCAAAATTATGTTTCATGTCATCCTGGTATCACGCTCGCAGAATTCCTTGTGGTTATTGCTGTGAAACGATTGGTTAGGTTTAGGCCGGTGGTTCCCAACCTATGTCCCTTGACACCTCATATTTTCTGACGTCATCAACCTAAAAGAAATTAAAATCCTCGAACAATTCCTCAATTTGAGTAAAGTGATTCAGTGTATTAAATGAATAAGTCTTTTTTAATAATCAACTTTCTTTAATGAATGTAACTCATCAGTGCCTCCCGTTGTGTGCGGCTGGTGGGAGAGCAAACAGTTTTTGACCGCATGTGAAAATGTTATTGGAAGGCTAAATGCCAACAAATATGGATTGAAGCAGAATATTTAGTTAAATAAAAATGTTGGGAATTTTACTAAATGATTACATCTATCTTTGTCTGTCAGTCTGATGCTGCTAGAATGTTAATGTATGACTGCATTACTGCAGCAGCCTCCCACTCAAGCTAACATTAGCTAGCAATGCTAGTCACTGTCACCAGCATCATTTAGCTATTTAGCACACTGACAGTGAATATTCACGTATCGTATGAGCCTCAGATGTCAGTGTGAAAGCCTCGTTAACCCGCTACACAACAGCTGTTCATCATTTTCTCTCCTGTGACAGCGAGTTTCTTTCCCCAAAAGGGAGCGCAGCCTCGGAGAGGACGCCCTGCTGGTCTGGTCTATAGCCTGGAGCTAAAAAGCCATGTTGGTCTGGTCTATGGAGCTATAAAGACCATGCTGGTCTGGTCTATAGCTTGGAGCTAAAAAGCCATGCTGGTCTTGTCTATAGCTTGGAGCTATAAAGACCATGCTGGTCTGGTCTATAGCTTGAAGCTATAAAGACCATGCTGGTCTGGTCTATAGCTTAGAGCTAAAAAGCCATGCTGGTCTTGTCTATAGCTTGGAGCTATAAAGACCATGATGGTCTGGTCTATAGCTTAGAGCTATAAAGCCATGCTGGTCTTGTCTATAGCTTGGAGCTATAAAGACCATGATGGTCTGGTCTATAGCTTGGAGCTATAAAGACCATGCTGGTCTGGTCTATAGCTTGGAGCTAAAAAGCCATGCTGGTCTTGTCTATAGCTTGGAGCTATAAAGACCATGCTGGTCTGGTCTATAGCTGGGAGCTATAAAGCCATACTGGTCTGGTCTATAGCTTGGAGCCATAAAGCCCCTCTATTAAATCTTTTTTAGGACATGGCAGGGGAACAAATTAGAGATCAGGGTTTTTGGATTTATTGTTGGTGCAACCAACTACATATTGGGCATAGCGTTACTACTATTTGCGTTTTTTTTAAAGTAGAAGATTGGAGACATGTTTCAACTTCTTCTGTTTACTCTGTTACCGTCAATTAAAGGACACGGGATTGGTTCCCCCCTAAAGGGGGCGTGGTCATGAGGATGACGTACTGCCGGTCTGATATTTTCTGATTTCGGAACTCAGTAGAACTTGGTGGTTGATGGACGGGTAGCGTATCTGACCTTTATGTAGGAGACTGGAGTTTGCCTCAAGTTACGGATCAACAGTTAATGTTTTATTTTTTTATTTTTACCATGACTATAATCTTTCCCTAACCTGAACCATCCCATAGTTGCCATGTGCATATATTGTACAAATAAATAACTTTTAATAAATGAAACATTTTGTTTGAATTGTCAGGGTTGGAAACCAAGGAGCCTAAAGGAATGAAAGTCATTCTAAATAGGTTCCCTTACATCTTGAGGCCCTACACTCCCCTACCTAACAAGTGCTATCGAAGTTTTTTTTTTTAATATTCTGAATTTAATATGCCTTTTCACACATAGCTAGTGATCCAAGACAGGGTCAGTATCAAAGCTTCCTCCTGGGTATGTTGACCCCGCAAAAATGACCCCAATCAAGATCAGGTTTGAGGGATGGATCAAATTCTGCTACACATGGTGTGAAAATTCATGTCTGGCGCATCGTAAGGATGTGGAACCCAAAATATAAACACATCTATGTTTCTGCACGGTGACAGCTCTCAAGACATTCCAGTGAATGATGCCCGGGGAGAATCGCCTTCTATATGGGAAGCACCTGGATCATTAAAGCAAATTGTTCCCGAGTCGTGTGAAAGGGGTAATCAGAATCTTTCTTTACTTAGATGAGACTGTTAGTCTAGTTTGAAAAAAAAATACCATCTGTCCACAAGTGAGGTAGCTTAAAAGCAGAAGATGGAGATTTATGAAATGTGTTGCATTGAAGAATGTGTGATGTGAGGAACCTCTCGCAGGGAGGACTTTTTCATCTTAAACTGCAGTTGGAAGGTCATCCAGTGGCAGGATGAAGAAGAGTGGAGGCCAGGCGGAGCGATGAAGAGCTAAGCGTCCCACAGAGGCAGAGACACTTGATAGAGACACGCCATTACAGTGACATACAGTCATTAGCCAGCTCAGCTCTTTGCTGCCAGCTCAATATGTGCCGTAGCAGTTAGCATTCAGCTTGCGTTAATGGGGTAATTCCCATTCAGCTGGGATAGCAGCCGTATGAGCGATGTGTCACATCTATAGTCAGCTAGTGTAGCAGCCATGCAATAATTCCTCCACTCACTCCCGCATTAAATGACACTCAATCTTTGCCAAGAACGCGCCTCCACTCCTGCATTTTCCTCTGGGCCCTAAATCACACCTCACTGTCTCTATTACATACCTCTACTGCTCTCTAAATCACTTTCCCCTCCACCTTCTTTCTCTCCTCTACTTCACCGGATCCCACTTTTCGCTTGTCTACCAGAAACACTTTTCTAACTTTTTGTCTCTTGGCAGGTTGAAACAGGAATATGTTTGATAATGACGACAACCTCACCATCTGAAGAATTAGAAAAGTCTTCGTTGTGAGGTTGTAAGAGCTCAGATTGGAGGCATTTAAATGACGGTGTCTTCAAGTGACTTGACGTACACAAATGCCAGCCTGTTGTCATTCTCAGGTCATCAAACTGCTTTGTTACAGCCGTCGGCGTTCAGCACAGCAGTGGTGGCAGAAATATTTAGATTCTTTAAGTATCAATACCACACTGTGAAATACTTAATACAAGTAAAGGTCCCGCATTCAAAAGCTTACTGAAGTAAAAGTACGTATCAGGAAAATGTACTTAAAGTATCAAAAGTCAACTTTTCATGAGCTCAGAAAAACAGTTTTCAGTTGTCAGTCTTGGGATGATTTTCCAGCTGATCCAAGAGGTTTTTTATAAAGTTTATTTAGCTTAAGGAGAAGGAGCATTTTATCAACCCATAAAGGAACACTTCATCCTTCAGTTAACCACAAACATTCAGATTCATAATCACAAAATTTAGAGATGGAGTCCCATTAACACAGTCTGTTGCGTAAAATGGAAATACTCGAGTAAAGTACAAGTACCTTGAAATAAATAGATATAGATAGAACAAAGATAAAATATGATGTTATTCTGCAGCAATTTGATCAGATTTAATGCTTCTAACTCAGCAGTCATAAATCTGATTCACTCCTTATAGTCTTTCTAGTCCTGGACGGTATTGAGCTATTCGTCTGGTGCTTTTTTGTATGTATATTGTTACGTTTTTTGTGCTTTTCTGACGGGCTCTGCCAAGCACAGCTTGTGTATAGTCGGCTGGAGTTAATCAACATTGGATTACAAAGCAGTTCTCCCGTCACGAACTACTTTAAACAGATGCACAATATTCCGGACATCATATCAAGATCCCAGGGCTCTCCGTGGATTGTTGTCGGCTCCCACAAGCGGCGCAGGGAGAGGAAACAAAAGCGCGGATGCCGAGCCGGCCTGCTAACCAGGCTAAAGAAGCAACCACACAGACCCCCGCTCCCGAGTCTCTTTCTGGCCAACGTCCGATCCATCGCACACAAAATGGACGACATGGAGCTGCGGATAGCAACAAACAACTTTATCCGCAACTGTTGTGTGATGATCATGACCGAAACCTGGCTTCATCCCGGAGTCCCGACGTGGCCGTGCAGCTAGCAGGACGAACTAGCCGCCGCCACGACCGCAACAGTGACTCTGGTAAGAGCGGAGGAGGAGGACTGTGATTCTATGTTAACAACGACTGGTGCTCAAAGAGCCAAGCTATGGACAGTTACTGTTCCCCACACCTAGAGGCTCTGACGGTCATCTGCTGTCTGTTCTACCTACCAAGAGAGCTAACGGCAGTAGCCATCACAGCTGTCTACATCCCTCCAGATGCTAACGTTAGCTTAGCCCTCAGCCACCTCCACAGTGCCATAAGTAAACAGCAGCGGGCTCATCCTGACGCGCTCCATGTAATAGCAGGGGACTTCAATCAGGCAAACTTAAAGTCTGTTCTTCCTAAATTCACTCAATATGTGAAATGTGCCACCAGGAAGAACAACACTCTAGACCATGTTTACTGCAACATAAAGCATGCGTACAGAGCAGTGCCTCAACCACACATAGGCCAGTCAGACCACCTCTCACTGCACCTCATCCCAGCCTAAACCCCCCTCAGGAGGCAATCCAAGCCCATCACCAAGAACATCAACACTTGGCCCGAGGATGCCCTCTCTCAGCTACAGGACTGCTTTATGAGCACTGAGTGGAGTATATTTGAGAACCAGGACCTGGAAGAATACACACAGTCTGTACTCTCCTACATCATGTACTGTGATGGGTCACTGTTAAAAAACTCATCCGGGTTTTTCCAAACCAGAAACCCTGGATGACGAGTGACGTACGGCTCCTCATCAGAGACCGCAACACTGCCTTCAGGTCAGGAGACAGCGCACAGTACAGCATGGCCAGAGCAAACCTGAAGAGGGGCATCAAAGCTGCCAAGGGGACGTACAAGAGGAAGATAGAGGGACATCTAGCTGACAACAATCCACGGCAGGTGTGGCAGGGAATCCAGGACATCACCAACTACAGGGGCAGCAACACCACAGCTGTCAACGCTGATGCGTCGCTAGCAGAGGAACTGAACAGTTTCTTTGCCCGTTTTGAGGTGAGCAGACCAACGGCGCCCCCTCCAGCCTACACCAGTACCTCACTAACTATACAGCAACATCAAGTGAGAGGTGCACTCAGGTCAGTGAACCCGAGGAAGGCGGCTGGACCCGACGGAGTACCAGGGAAAGTACTCAGGGCGTGTGCGGACCAGGTCTCAGAGATCCTCACCAAGATCTTCAACTTCTCCCTGACCCAAGCCACCTTCCCAGCTTGCCTGAAATCAGCCACCATCATCCCGGTCCCAAAAACACGAGCCAACAGCAGCCTGAATAACTTCAGGCCCATTGCTCTCAGGTCGGTGGTGATGAAGTGCTTCAAGAGGCTGGTTTCTCAGCACATCAAGGCCTGCCTCCCCCCATTATTCGACTCCCACCAGTTTGCCTACAGAGCAAACCGCTCAACCGAGGACGCCATCGCCATCACCCTCCACTCCACGCTGAGCCACCTGGAACACCCTGAAAACTATGCAAGACTGCTCTTCATAGATTACAGCTCAGCTTTTAATACTATCATCCCTGACATCCTGATCAATAAACTCCTGGTCTTACACCTCCCCCCCCTCCACCTGCACCTGGATAAAGGATTTTCTCACCAACAGACCACAATCTGTGAAACTCGGCCCCCATCTCTCCTCCTCTCTCACACTCAGCACTGGCTCTCCTCAAGGCTGCGTGCTGAGTCCACTACTGTATGCACTTTACACATATGACTGCACCCCCACCCACCCCTCCAACACCATCATCAAATTTGCAGATGACACCACTGTAGTTGGGCTCATCTCAGGGGGTGATGAGACGGCCTACAGAGATGAGGTCCAGCAACTGACAGTGTGGTGTTCAGCTAACAACCTGCTGCTGAACACCACAAAAATCAAGGAGATAATCATAGACTTCAGGAGGAACAGCCTGTGGCCCACACCCCTCTCCACATCAATGGGAACTGTGTGGAGAGAGTGCCATCTTTTAAATTCCTGGGAGTGCACATCTCTGAGGACCTCTCCTGGTCCACAAACACAACGGCTGTGAAAAAGAAGGCCTTCACTTCCTGAGAATTCTCAGGAAAAACAAACTTGAACAGAAGCTGCTGGAGTCCTTTTATCGCTCTGCGATCGAAAGCGTGCTCACGTACTGCATCACGGCGTGGTACACCGGGAGCTCGGCTGCAGACAGAAGGGCTCTGCAGAGGGTCATAGACACAGCCCAGAGGATCATAGGCTGCCCTCTGCCTTCCCTGGAGGAGATCTCCAGCTCCCGCTGCCTCAGTAGGTCCACAACCATTCTCAGGGACTCCTCCCACCCAGCTCATCACCTGTTCGACCTGCTGCCCTCTGGCAGGCGCTACAGCCCGCACCTCCAGACTCACGAACAGCTTCTTTCCCTGGGCCATTTGGACACTGAACAAACAATAACTCTGTGCAATATTAATACACTGAATGTGAATACCTCTATCTGTGCAATATATCCCTGATGCAATATACACCTCAAGTGCAACTTGTTTACATTTTATTTATCTAACCTACCTATTTTATAAGTGCAATTACCTCTGTTTACAACATCAATTTTTATATTTTACACTCTAGTGTATCACTTCTGTTTATACTTATTTATTACTTCGACTTTACCTGTTTTATATTGCTTTATAACTGTGTGTGTTTTACCTGTTATATGTTTTATCTGCCTCGTTTAGTCTTCTCAAGTATTTGTTTGTCTTAAAGCACTGACCAGATGTGGCAACTGTGAATCTCGTTGTATTTAATACAATGACAATAAAGCTTTCTATCTTCTATCTATCTATTCTACAAAAATCTACCATCTCATGGCTACCTTCGGCAAAAACTTTATGCCTGCCTACATGTGTTTTGATGCAGATCTCATGCCAGACTCAAATAAAAAAACATTTAGTTAAAAAGGCTGTGCAGCCTTGGTGGATATCTGTGCACTTTGAGTGCTCTCCAGCTCATGAGCATTATTTTTTTCTTTGTATTAAATTTATTTTATTGAAAAGAAATGAAAATAAACCACTTGAAAGTAGAAAAAGAATTCCATCTGTCTTTTTTTTCGCTGAATAGGCAGTTTTTATAAAAAGTTTGTTATTGATGGCTTATGGGACAAGATGATGTACCAACACAGAGGTAAATACATGACTTTCACATAATTCACATAATGACTGAATCCAAAGTCTCTGCCAACACGTGCAAGCTGTCCATAGAAGAAGTTAACCTTAAACTTATTAAATAAGTTTAAGGTCTTGTCTGGTTCTACTTCCTACCTTTGTCTGTTTTCCCACCTTTTTGATTGTCTGCGCTGCCCTGATCACTTTCACCTGTCCCTCATTAGTCCTGCACTGGCCTCACCTCCTGCTCACCTGTTCTCACTTCCCCAGTTAGTCAGTCACTAATGAAACCAGTTCTATTTCATTCTTACTGACCGCCAGAGGACGGTGCTTTAGCACTGGATATCTCCATCTCGCATATGCGCAGGTCGAGTAATTATACCAACAAAGTCACCTGTGACCATGTGATGACGTATGGCGCATGCCCCAGTATAAAACCCCTACGTCATCACGCAATCTGTTCCTTCTATCTTCTCGCCAGCGAGTATACTGGTAGCAGGTCAATCTGGCTCGTCGCTTGTAGCTTCGTAACCTGAGGGTTGGTGCCTCGTTTTTACGTCCACCAGAGGCTGCGACAAGCTTATATTGAAAGAAAGAAAGGAAAAAAAACAAAAAAAAAAAAAACGTTATTGTTTCGGCGAACGGACAGCGGTGTTTCACCGTTACGGTTTGTGCTGAACTAACGTTACTATCCAGGTGAGTAGCCGGCGGCTCGCCGGACCCACCTGGTCCTTTTCCTGTGTTGTTAGCTCTCTGTTCTCGGAGGAATGCGACATCAACAGTGAGTACATTGTTTGAATCAGTTAAAGCTACTGCATGATAGCGGAGCTACTGCATGATAGCTTTTGTTTACAGCCTTGTTAAATTAAGCAGACAGTGCCTGAGTGCGCTGCTGCCGTATGATTGCTTTTATTTAAAGCCTTGTTAGGTTAAGCAGACAGTGCATGAGTGCGCTGCTTCCATATGATAACTTTTGTTTAAAGCCTTGTTAAGTTGATCGCTTGTTAAGTTCATCGGCCAGTGCCTGAGTGCGCTGCTGCCGGTTGAGTGCTTTTGTTTAAAGTGTTATTAAGTTCATCGGCCAGTGCTTGAGTGCGCTGCTGCCGTATGAGTGCTTTTGTTTAAAGTGTTATTAAGTTCATCGGCCAGTGCCTGAGTGCGCTGCTGCCGTATGAGTGCTTTTGTTTAAAGTGTTATTAAGTTCGTCGGCCAGTGCCTGAGTGCGCTGCTGCCGTATGAGTGCTTTTGTTTAAAGCGTTTCAGAGGCACGCTCCGCCACGGTAGCAGCCTAGCTTGTGTGTAGAACAGCGGCACTGTGTTTTCGCTGTTGCCAGCTGGCATAGTAAGATAATTGTGTACTGTTGAGTTCGACAGTAGCTGTTAATAGTGACAGCATAGTATTAGCTGTGTACTAATATTGTGGATGACATGTTGGGCTCGCATGTCTGTAACACCTGTATGGCCCCCCTCCACACTGAGGATGGCCATGATCAGTGCCCTGCCTGTCTGGGGATTGAACACCTCAGGGCAGGTGTCTCTGACAACCCCTGTATGTGCTGTAGCTTTATGCCACTGTCTGTGAGAATGGCTAGAATTGCAGAGATAGGTGGTGATACTGGGCTGGCCCCTGCTAGTGGGCCTGCAGACCCAACAACATCTAAGAGACGCAGGGCGGTCTCACGTGGTCCACCAAAAAGACTCAAAAGAGTGGACACTTTAGCTCTCAAAGTCGGCAGTCTGTCATCAGAGTTTGCCCAGATTAAAGAGCTCCTGTTCAATCTCCAGCCTGTTAATAGGAGGCCAGTTACCGGTGGTGACTCCGCCACAAGGGACTCGCCTTCTCAGGATGATGATGATGATGATGTACTATCAACTGCAGCCTCCTGCAGTTTGTTTACAGACATGGGGCAGGACGTGGAGAAAGCCACAGCCTCTCAAGCCTCTGATGCCTTTTCTCAAGGGTCTGAGGGCGGATCATTACATGGGTCAGCAGCTGGCCATGCCACAATGAAGCCAGCAATTCGGATGGCTTTAGCACGCCTGGGGCTGGACGAAGCGCCGGTTCCAGCAGCTCCGTCAAGCGCCTTTTTCAGGCAAACGCCACATTCCACTGCCTTTTCAGTCCCTCCTTCTAAGCCCTATATTGAAGAGCTCCAGAGGTGCTGGGCAGACCCTAAATTGTTTTCCCATCACACCAGTGATTGCAGAAACTTGGCTGCCATGCAGGAGGCAGGTAGCTATGGGTTAGACCGTATGGGCCCGGTCGAGCCTGCCATTGCCTCTTTAATAGTATCCCCAGATGAGGCTCTCAGAACTGATGCCCGCTGTCCCCGTCCTCAGTGTCGACTGACCGATGATCTCCTTGCAAGGAGTTATAACATAGCAGCACGAATGGGGCGTATGGGCAATTCATTTTCCCACCTCATCCTGGCTCTGTCTCAGAGCCTGCAGGAAACTGGTACGGACCCCGCTGCTCAGACCCTCAGTGATGCATCCCTTCAGGCATTTGCTTTCATGTCTAGGGAGCTTGGAAGGTTGATGTCAACCATGACGCTGGCACGCCGCCAGGTCTGGCTAGCGCAGTCCCCTCTGGCGGAGGGGTGTCGTCGCACCCTCCGTTCCCTTCCAGTGGTTCCGGGGCAGATGTTTGGGCCGGCTGCTCAGCAGGCACTAGAGCGTAGTGCACAAGCAGATCAAGCCAGGCAGCAGTTTGCTGGCCTGCGGCGGGGCCCAATTCCAAGGCAGAGGGATCTTTTTACACCTGGTCCCAGCCATTCTTATCCACCTGCTCGCCCAGGTGGACGAGCTAGAGCCTCTCGCTATTCTGGGCAATATGATAAGCCGCGGCAGGCTCTTTCCCGGCCGGCTTTTCAGATGCCAAGAGGACCAGCCCCCAGGTTTCGCCCCCCTAAAGGCTTTAGGGGGCGGGGGGGTCGGACCTGAGGCTCGAGGGGCCGGTGTCGGACACTTCTCACAGCAGCACCTCAGCTACTGGGAGAGGGAGACCACAGACCCTTGGGTGGTGTCCACTCTGTCCAAGGGATACACGTTACAGTTCCGATGCCGGCCACCCACTTTCTGCGGGTTCAGAATGTCTGTGGTCACAGATCCCGCAAAATCCCTGGCCCTCAGCCAGGAACTAGTAACCCTCATAGAGAAAGACGCCATAGAGCCTGTAGAGTGGCATACACGGCTCAGTGGGTTTTATTCAGTGTATTTTCTAATTCCGAAGAAGGATGGCGGGTTCCGCCCAATCCTAGACTTGAGAGGGTTGAACAAGTTTTTAAAGGTCCGGCCATTCCGCATGTTGCGGATGACGGATGTTCTCCAGTCAATTGCACAAGGGGCCTGGTTTGTATCAATAGATCTCAAAGATGCCTATTTTCATGTGCCTATTGCCCCCCACCACAGGCAATTCCTAAGGTTTGCCTTTCGAGGACGGGCTTACCAATTCAAGGTGATGCCTTTCGGTCTCTCACTGGCCCCTCGCATATTTACGAGGTGCGTGACAGCTGCTCTTTCCCCCATGCAAGCCAGGGGTTTGACAATCTTGCCGTACCTGGACGATTGGCTACTCATTTCTCCAACTGTGGAGCACGCAGTCAGAGACACAGCTACGCTCTTAGGTCATGTAAGCCAGCTGGGCCTTACAGTGAACTACACCAAGAGCAATCTTACGCCCGGTCAGCGGGTAGAGTACCTGGGCATGACACTCGACTCACAGTCAATGAGAGCATTCCTTTCCCCAAAGAGAGTGGAGGCTATTCTGCAACTTATCGGTTGCTTCCAGAGGGGCAGGGTTTTGAAGTACGGCCTCTTTCTCAGGCTGCTGGGCATGCTGACAGCAGCATCCATGGTCGTCCCTCTGGGTCTTCTTTCCTTACGGCCCCTTCAAATCTGGGTCAACGGACTCCACTTGGACCCCAAGTGGCACAGGGGCAGGAGCGTGAGAGTGTCCAACTCTTGCTGCCGAACATTGAAGCCGTGGAGGAGCAAGGTGTATCTGACCACGGGGGTTCCTCTGGGGGTAATCCCCTCCCGTCGAGAGGTTGTGGAGACAGATGCCTCACTTTTGGGATGGGGTGCAGTCTGGCAGCGCAGGACCATCAAGGGCCGATGGAGCGTGCAGCAGAGGTTAGAACACATAAATGTGCTCGAACTCAGAGCAATATATCTGGCACTACGACATTTTCTCCCAGTACTGAAGAACCGGCATGTACTCGTCCGGACAGACAGCACATCAGCGGTATATCATATCAACCATCAGGGAGGCACCAGGTCCAAGCAGAGTCTGCGAGTGTCACAGCAGCTCCTTACGTGGGCATTTCCCCACTTCCTGAGCCTCAGGGCCGTACATCTCCCAGGCGCGCAAAACATTGCGGCGGATGTTCTCTCCCGCCAGGGGCCGCCAGGGGGAGAGTGGAGACTCCACCCAGAGGTAGTGGGAGTGATTTGGAGCCGATATGGCAGAGCGGAAGTGGACGTCTTCGCCTCAGAAGCGTCAGCACATTGTCCCCTCTGGTACTCCCTAAGGGAGAGGACCAGCCCTCTGGGGCAGGATGCCCTCGCTCACACTTGGCCAGCATGCCTTCTGTATGCCTTTCCACCGATTCCACTCATTCGTGTGACGCTGGACAGAGTCCAAGTAGGAGGCCACAAACTACTGCTGGTAGCCCCCAACTGGCCAGGCAGGCCGTGGTTTCCAGTGCTCCTGAAACTGGTCAATGGGGAGCCATGGCGTCTCCCAAGGAGACCAGACCTTCTCTCTCAGCTGGAAGGACGCATATGGCATCCGAATCCAGATCGCCTTCAGCTGTGTGTCTGGCCATTGGAAGCCAGGATCCCCTCCTGGCATCCTGTGACCAGTCAGTGATCCATACGGTGTTGAGTTCGAGGGCCCCCTCCACTAGGTCCCTCTACGCTAATCGATGGAAGCTTTTTTCCCAGTGGTGCAAGACAAAAGGTGAGGTACCAGAGAGTTGCTCAGTGGCCATTATTCTGCGTTTCCTGCAGTCATTGTTGGATGGTGGCAGATGTGCATCAACTTTGAAAGTATATGCAGCTGCCATTTCAGTGGGTCACTCGAGGGTGGACAACCAGACAGTGGGGTCACACTATCTGGTTAGTCAGTTCTTGAAGGGCGCACAGAGGCTTAGACCACCAAGAGTCACTGTAGTGCCATCATGGGACTTGAAATTAGTGTTAAGGGTTCTGTGTCATCCCCCGTTTGAACCGTTGGAACAGGCAGAACTGAGGTGGTTGTCTGCCAAGACAGCATTTCTGCTTGCCATCACATCAGCGAAGCGAGTGGGTGAACTTCACGCCCTATCAGTGAGCGAGATGTGCATACGTTGGTACCCAGATGGTTCAGGGGTTACTCTCCTACCAAATCCATCCTTCATGCCAAAGAGGGTGCCTCTCTCGCATGTAAACCAAGCCATTGAATTGGCGACATTCAGTCAGCCAGGTTCATCTGAGGGGCCAGAGGAACCGTCAGTGCTACTGTGCCCGGTTCGGGCACTCAAAGCGTATGTGGAGGCCACTGCCAACTTACGTAAAACTGACCAACTTTTTGTTTGCTATGGGGGCTGTAAGAAGGGCGAACCCCTATCAAAACAGAGACTATCTAATTGGATTGTGGATGTGATTCTACATGCTTATAGGTCAGAGGGCTTGCCTCTACCTAGTAATGTGAAGTGCCACTCTACTCGGAGTGTGTCCACATCTTGGGCAGCCTTGAAAGGAGTCTCTCTGCAAGACATCTGTGCTGCGGCGACCTGGGAGTCTTCATGTACCTTTGGTCGCTATTACCGTGTTAATGTGGCTGCTCCGCACGCTGTGGCAACAGCCGTCCTATCAACGGCTTCCATTCCTTAGTGCGGTAAGCATTCCTCGTGACTTTGCTGGTATAAGTCATCCAGTGCTAAAGCACCGTCCTCTGGCGGTCAGTAAGAATGAAATAGAACGTGAGTTACGGATGTAACTACGGTTCTATGAATTCTGGATGACCGCCAGAGTTGTCTGTCACTCGGAATCTGGGCGAGAAGATTCTGAAGGAACAGATTGCGTGATGACGTAGGGGTTTTATACTGGGGCATGCGCCATACGTCATCACATGGTCACAGGTGACTTTGTTGGTATAATTACTCGACCTGCGCATATGCGAGATGGAGATATCCAGTGCTAAAGCACCGTCCTCTGGCGGTCATCCAGAATTCATAGAACCGTAGTTACATCCGTAACTCACGTTCCTTTCTTCATTCTGGGGAGTTTGTTAGTTCAGCTGTACCTGATAAATCGTTGTGTAGGCTATGTGAAGCATGTGATTTAAACATGATTCTAGCTTCCACTGAAGAGACGACATCAGACCTGTGAGGAGACAGTAACCGTCCCCATTAAAACATGAAAGAAACAGTAAATGTCAGATTTCCATCATGTTTTCTACAGAGGTTTTACTGGCACTCTTTTAATTACAGAAGCTGGTTGCACCCTCTACTTCTGCAATGGTTTAGTGACACCCAACTAGAAAATTAGTGCAACCAACTGTTTATCTTGATATACCGTATATATGGTTGGAAACGCTCACTTCATTAGAGTATAATCACCTGAACTAAAAATTTCAACTAATTTTCATTAGCTTATAATGAGCTCTTCATATCTCCATAGGGAGCGGGTCCTCTTCACGGAGTCCTCCATGATTCTACGGTAGCAGCCCAGAACGGACAAACCACACACTGGAGAACTGGATACAGCGTTGGAGCCTATGAAAGTTGCTCACAGGCGCATTGTTACGACCAAGCTCACTGGGGTAAAGGGAAGCAACATGAAACCAGATTTTGTTGGTAAATTAAGTTATTTTATTTACAAGGAGTTTGATTTTCTGTAATCAACAAAAGGTGGGGAGACAGACAAAATAGAAAAGGGGCTAGTGGGTGCTGTTAGAAATTAAGTAAATAAATAGAACAAAAGGAGAACTCCTAAAAATGGGAGTTATGCAACTAATCTTACTACGAAGAACCAGAATGGAAATTAAAACCTCACTAATTAGCTTTACATGGTGGAACGAAAAAAATACAATCAAAACAGCAACCCTGCACACTAGTGACACAGACTAACCTATACTAACCTGGCCCACACTTTCTCCAATCTACTAACAGGTACCTTGTACAACATTAGATACACCACAACCAAGTATCTCGAGTCCCTCAGCGGAACATACTAAAAAGGTACTGAGCCGTCAAATCACAGCCGCCGCGACTGTCGGGCTGGCCAAGCATTTAAATCTTCCTCAGCTGATTGTAGCTCCTTGGGATTTGAGGACCAGGCCGTGTGCCGCTCCAATCTGGAACCTCCAGCTCGAAGAGGGGCGGCGCCTCGGCGGGTGGGACCAATCCCTCCTCGGAGACCACACATCCTAATTTACATACACAGACACACACTCTACCTGGGCAGGTTAGGCAAAACAAATGGATTAATGGCTGCGGCCATAACACGCATGAAGCAAAAAAAGTTCAGACTTCTGAGTATGAAATTACCTCCGGCGATCTTCCGCATCCATGGAGCCTATAGAGCAACTCCTCCTCCCAGCCCGCGCTCCAGTCTCGGTCTGGGTTTCATTCACATGAACGGAGGAAGAGAAATAACTCTTGATTCAGCTGTTAGTGCGTTTGACAACTTTTAGGACCCATAATTAGAGCTGGGTATCGATACTCGATACCACTGAAATAACCCAGTACCAAGTAGTATCGAAATGTGTCCAGTCAAACAATACCTGCAATCGATCCTTTTTGCGACGAGAAAAAAAAAGATAATTTTCAGTGCATGTGAACGGAGTGGAGCATGAGTGCAAGGATTCTAAATGGAGCAGAGTGGATTTTTTAAAAAGTTAGAGTGTTGCCTTATCCTCACTCCATCCCATTCCAATTTCGCTCTGGTAGCGCTCTCACCATGAGTTAGAAGAAGGCCCAAGCGAGCCCAACCTAGAATGTATCTGTGTATTGGGCATGGTGGCGGCATAGGATTGTTTCAGACTTGTGTGATCCAAACTTTTCCAATAACTTCAGAGCTGCAGGTCAATTGACTTCAATTCATGTGTGGCCTGGTCATAAATAATAGGACTCAGAGCAACATTCTTTTATGGGTTTTTATTTCCCCGACTGCACTTAAAGGAGAACAGCGTTAACGTTGTAATTTTGGGGTCTTTAAAATAGTCACAGTGATAACAAAACAGCATCAATGAGATCCGTCTCATGAATAACCTCTCCTGTAACACTTTACTTAGTTGTAGCTTAAAGGTCACCTATTATGCAAAATGCACTTTTCCATGTCTTTTAAACATCAATATCTGTCCCCAGTGTGTCTACAAGTCACCATAGTATCATAAAAGACCATCCTCTCTCTTTTTCTCCTGCTCCGTTTGTCCGGAAATGGGTGTCGAAACAACGCTGCGCAGCTTTTCTTTTCTTCTGACGTCATTTGAGAATTAGCCATATAAGGGTTTCCTGGTCGAACCAGAGCAGAACCTTCAGTAGCTGACCCCGCCCCACAGCGCGTCACTGTCTCTCCTCCTCAACCGAACTTGAGCAAAGTAGCTCCTACTGTTAGTCTGCAAGAACCAGCAGAACAGGCCTCATGTACTCCCATCATCTAAATATAACATGTTCTTTCACAAAGGCTTTATGTAATTACACTGTTTAAACAGATGATATTTATATATTATATATATTTGATGTCATGCATGTAGCAGAGTACAGGTAGTAAATAGTGACTTGTAAGCAACACAACACATTTCTGTTTCACAGTCAAACTTTATTTGAGTTGACAGATGACAATATTAATTATTCACAGCATTTGTAATCATCTCACCTGCAGTTATGTTAACATGGTACAGGAGAAAGTCTTCAGCTCTGGTAAACTATGATAAGCTATGCTCCGGTGGTCTGTAGTCATGGTAACACAGAGACAGCTCCTACTGTAATTAATATACCATTACTCTGATCTTCCATACATTTATCTTTTAGCAGAAATAATGAACTGACTACTGTTTCACATCTTCTATTTTCCACCCTGATGGTCGCTGTGTTTACACACCGTGTCATAGCGGTAGCATGTAGCTAACCCGTTAGCATGTAGCTACATGCTAACGGGTTAGCTACATGCTACCGGGTTAGCTCTGTATCTCCATGTAAACAGAGCCATCTGCTCACAGCTGTCTGCTCTCCTCTGGGATGATTCTGTCGGTCATTTCTCACAGATGGATCTGTAAAGACAGACGTAAAACAGAGTGTATGTTTACGGTTTACAGAGTTGATGCATGAGGTAAACACTGAGCTAACCAACAGAGATATAAATAGCATTATTTACCTGAGAGAAACCGTCAGGAAAACCTGGAATCTGGACCGCAGATGTTCATCATGAGTCGCCGATTTCTGATCAGATTCCTCCGGTAACGTGCGCTGGGTGAAGTTTCTGGTTTATAAACTTTAAAGTGGTTTATAAACTTTATTCTAGCTGCTATCTCTCCACTCGTCTCTCTCTCTCTCTCGTTGAGGACGTTTGATTGACAGAAAACGCTGACCAATCAGAGCAGAGTGGGAGGAGACAGGCTGTGAATCAGGGGTTTTCAGACAGAGGCTGAATTAGGCTCTGAGGCCAGCAGACTCAGGCTGCAGTATGAGAAGAATAAAGGGTTTTTTGAACATTGCAGCATGTAAACATGTTCTAGTGCAACATTAAAATACATCTATGAACCTGGAAATGAGCATAATATGAGACCTACAGAGCTACAGACACAGAAATCAGCACTTTTGGAAATGGGCTGAAACAGAGGTTATAGAGACATGCTGGAATGCATGATCTGATTGTTTTTTTGAAAAAAAAACTTCAGAGACATGGTTTGGAGGTGTCTGAGACCTATAATAACTAGTTTAAATGGAGTATAATATGTGACCTTTAACATTCAACTTTGAGCTGTCAACAGTTTACTGTAGTACTAACCAACCAACACACATACAGTGCACGAGCTATCATAGAATGGCAGGCTCTATCAGTATCTCCTCCCATAGATCTCCCGAATCACATCTTTGTTTCTCTCATATATAGAAAACAGTAGTGGCTTACTTCTGAACAAGAAAACAGAAATACAGCATTAAATAAACATAACTGCTAAGCCACAAATAATACACATATTTACACATTTTTCACAATAAAGCTATGAACTCACTCTCACTGCAGTGTGCAGCCTGTTTGCTCCCACACACACACACACACACACAGACTCCTCCCTGTCACCTGTCTCCCCTCTAAGTGAGGCAGAAACATGCAAAAACGGGACACATTTCAGTGAGGTAGTTTGCATACACTTTGAAGAGATAATTCTATACACATGTGCACTTTATCAACACTTACGCTGCCCTGCTGTCTAGTATTTTCGTCAGCGTGGTGGGGATTATCACACACCTAACCCGTGTTACTATCGATCTACATGAATCGACACAAATTCAGAATCATCATTCATCAAACTTCGTCCGTTCGCTTCACTACATCTTCATCTAACATCACAGATTACCCTTTTTGAGTTTTATGGACATTTATAGGGATATTTTTCATGCCGATGGACAGAAATTCACACCTCAGCAGCCGCTATCTCCCTCCTACCTGCTAGCTTCCAGCCATCGGCCCTGCCTGTTAGCCTCCAGCCATCGGCCCTACCTGTTAGTCTCCAGCCGTCGGCCCTGCCTGCTAGCCTCCAGCCATCGGCCCTGCCTGTTAGCCTCCAGCCATCGGCCCTACCTGCTAGCCTCCAGCCATCAGCCCTACCTGCTAGCCTCCAACCATCGGCCCTGTCCAGCCATCAGCCCTACCTGCTAGCCTCCAGCCATCAGCCCTGTCCAGCCATCGGCCCTGCCTGCTAGCTTCCAGCCATCTGCCCTGCCTGTTAGCATCATTACAAGTGGTAAAACTGTGGATTTTCTCCTTCTACTATGTCACTAATCATTGTATTGTGTTTTATATTTTTGTATGGTTTTGCCGGGAGCCCAAATGGGTCTGGTAACCCTCCTCCTTCAGCCATGCTACCTCGGGATGCACAATTTGATAACTATGACAATTTAACGTTTCCCCATAATGACTGCTGCAAAACTACTACTACGCTTTCTCAGTTGAGGGTTTTGGTGAGTGTGGACATGTCAAAATGGTTGCTTATGGCTGAGGAGTCCCTTCATTTTTTATTGTTTCCTTGTTTTGAGAGAACATTTTACTATTACTATAGCCTCCACTATTGTGAACACATTCTCTTCCAGTCTGATGACTGACTTAAAAGGTGGTAACACAAAGCCGAAATTTCTAGTTGTATTATTGCTATTGCTCTCAGGAAATGTTGAGACTAATCCAGGCTCTGATACTCCTGCACAATGTTTTACACCTGCAGATGTTAAATCTAGATCTGGTTTTGGGATTATTCATATCAATGTTCGCAGTTTACTCTCTAAACTGGATATGATAAAGATCTGGATAGACTCAACAAATGCTGACATTGTTGTCTTATCTGAAACTTGGCTTAAAAAATCTGTGCATGTTAAAGACATTTACATTAATGGCTATAATGTTTATCGTACTGATCGTCAAAGAAAAGGTGGTGGAGTGGCCATATATATTAAGCAGAACTTTGATATTAAATTAGTGCTCACTGAATCAGTAAGTAAAGAACTTGAACTGTTGGCACTTGAAATTGAATTATCCAGAGATCACCATATTATGCTAGTGGGATGTTATAGGCCCCAATCTGCCCCTAGTAACTCACTCCACGCTTGTGAAGCTTCTATCATAACTGAAATACAATGAAATAGTGTTGGTTGGTGATTTGAACTGGGACTGGCTTACACCTGCGTCCGACCCATTAAAAGCACAGTGTGACTCTCTAAATTTTACACAATTAATTAACTCACCTACAAGACCCAATCCCAAATGCTTACAAAAATCTACACTCATTGACTTAATTTTAACAAATATGCCTTTTAAATTTGTTGCATCAGGTGTTTTCCCTAATGATGTGAGTGATCATTGTGTGATAGCGGTAGTGCGAGATATGAATATTCCTAAAAGTAAGCCCCGTTTTGTAAGAAAACATAATATGAAGTTGTTTGAGGTGCAAGCCTTTTTGCATGACTTGTATCATTTTAACTGGGATAGAATTTCCATTTTTGATGACATTGAACTGGCCTGGAATTATTTTCATAAAAACTTCATTAGTATTATAAATAAACACGCCCCATTCGGCAAAATTAGAATTAAAGGGCATGACAATCCTTGGTTTACAACCGACCTGGCAGATGTACTGCATGAGCGTAATGCTGTTTGGGCAAGGGCACGTAAGTCAGGACTAGAAGCTGACTGGCTTAGTTTTAGACAGTTGAGAAATAAATGTACCTTTCTCCTTCGAAAAGCAAAAGCAGAGTTTTTCTTGTCCACGACTACAGAAAGCCTCAAAAACCAAATGAAGTTCTGGAAGACCATCAAATCATTGTCTGCTAGCTGTAACTCAATCAATCTCCCACCTAGTATACTTGTTGATGGTCTCGGGGTAAATGACAGGACAGAAATGTTAAATTATTTTAATAATCATTTTATTTCCTCTGGTTTCTTATATAACTCCGAAAATTCTACTGGAGTGTCGCCAATTACTGAAAGAATCATTTGCAATACTCAGGTCTTTAACTTCACTCCCTTTACCACAACAGAGGTCATGAGGGCTCTAAAATAACTCAATCCGAGAAAACCAGCTGTCCCGGACAGCTTAGAGCCTCTCTTTTTAAAACTAGCATCTGAAATTATTGCTGGACAGCTGTGTCACATTTTTAATCTTGCCTTGTCATCAAATGAAATCCCTATAGATTGGAAATCTGCCTTTGTTATTCCCCTCCTGAAAGACCCAAGTATTTTAAATAAATACAGACCTATCTCTAAACTCTCTGTTCTGGCAAAGGTGCTTGAATCTCTGGTCAGTGAACAGGTAAAAGAATATATGGCTACCAACTCTATTCTGTCACCATTTCAGTCAGGTTTTCACAAAATTCATAGTACTATTACAGCTACCATGAAATTCCTAAATGATATAACTGAAGCGCTTGAAAACAAGCAGTGCTGTCTGTCTTTGTTTATTGACTTTTCTAAGGCCTTTGATACCATTGATCACATCACTTTAATTGGACGTCTTTCAGCTATCGTTTTTTCTAAACAAGCAGTTGGGTGGTTTGCAAATTATCACACAGGCAGAACCCAGGCTGTTCAGATTGACGGTTCTGCCTCGGAGGTATTTCAAGTAAAAAAGGGGGTCCCTCAAGGTTCAGTTCTGGGCCCGTTATTATTTACTATATACATAAATAACCGTGGACAGAATATTCCAAACTCAGCCTTTCATTTCTACGCTGATAACACTGTCATCTACTGTTCTGCACCCACTCCTGCTAAGGCCTTTGAATAGCTACAACATGTTTTTGATAGGGTACAAGAGCAGCTTTGTCATCTGCAAATTGTTCTTAATGCAGACAAAACAAAATGTATATTCTTTACCACATCAAAAATAGCAAGATCAGCACTATCAGAGAACATTGTAACGAGAAATGGTCAACAAATTGAGTTGGTATCTACTTTTAAATATCTAGGATTCTTAATTGATGACCACTTGTCTTTTAAGGAGCAAATTCAGTATGTTGTAAAAAAGCTGAAGCTCTTAATTAGGATTTTACTACAGAAACAAGTCTTGCTTTTCTTTTCGTGTGTAATACAGAAACTGGTGGAATCTACCTTTTTGCCTGTTATTGACTATGGAGATGTGTTGTATATGAATGCTTCTGCTCATTGTCTTCTTATGCTGGATAGCGTGTATCACGGGTCACCATTGTGTACTCTACTCTAAAGTGAATTGGTCATCCTTATGTGCTCGTCGCCTCAGTCATTGGTATGTGTTTATCTACAAAAGCATTCTGAGTTTAGTTCCTTCTTACTTGTGTTCTCTTTTATAAAGAAAAACTGGAAGTCATAATCTCCGTTCTATGGACATTTTGCAATTTGTTGTTCCCAAAGTACGGACTGAATTGGGATGGAAAGCTTTTAGGTTTTCCGTACCTACTTCTTGGAATAATGTACAATCTGATCTTCAACTTCAAAACTTAGTTACCTTGAATGAGTTTAAAGGTCACATATTATGCTCATTTCCAGGTTCATAGATGTATTTTAATGTTGCACTAGAACATGTTTACATGCTGCAATGTTCAAAAAACCCTTTATTCTTCTCATACTGCAGCCTGAGTCTGCCTGCCTCAGAGCCTAATTCAGCCTCTGTCTGAAAACCACTGATTCACAGCCTGTCTCCTCCCACTCTGCTCTGATTGGTCAGTGTTTTCTGTCAATCAAACTTCCTCAACAACAACAGCGTCACCCTCCCCCTCCCTCCCGGAGCAGCTCTCTCTCTCTCTCTCTCTGAGAGAGAGAGAGAGAGAGAGAGACGAGTGGAGAGAGACAGGTGGAGAGATAGCAGCTAGAATAAAGTTTATAAACCACTTTAAAGTTTAAAGTTATTGCAGCCAACAACAGAACAAGCGGGTTTTCCTTTCAGCATGTTTACTAGTAAACAGTCGAAATAACAATGGCGGACGCAGCTTGCTGAGCCGGCTACTCCGTGGGCGGGGTTACCAAGCCGGGGTATGGGGTGAGGGGGGTGCTGTTCTGTTTCACTGGAAACAGGAAAGCCATATATGGCTTGCATTTCTGCCTAATGACGTCAGAAGACTAGGAAAAAAGCGAATTTTTATTTCTGCACCCATTTCCGGACAAACGGAGGAGGAGAAAAAGAGAGAGGATGGTCTTTTATGATACTATGGTGGCCTGTAGACACACTGGGGACAGATATTGATGTTTAAAAGACATGGAAAAGTGCATTTTGCATAATATGTGACCTTTAAGGCTCTGGTGAAATCGCTGCAGTCCAGGTTGTCTGTGTGCAAGTGTTTTGTATGAGCAAGTTTTAATGTTGTTAATTTATGTGTTGTCTGTTACTTTCACTAAAACTGTCTTGCTGCTATCTTGGCCAGGTCTCCCTTGTAAAAGAGATCTTTGATCTCAATGGGACTAACCTGGTTAAATAAAGGACAATAATTGTCTTTCAGTCCTAAAACTCAAAATTTATTGAAAAAAGGAAGATGTAATAATTTCCAAAATTCACAACAAATTTTTATATCTAACGAAATATGCTGCATTAATCCATATTTGTTGGCGTTTAGCCTTTCGAAATCAATATTTTCTCCGATCAAAACACAGTTTTCCCTCCCACTCGCCAAACATGACAACAGATTCACAACAGACGTTTGAATCTTAAAACCTCAAAAGAAGCTTTGAATATAAAAATAAAAAATAGCATTGGCTAGCCTTCAGCCCTAATTCAAATACACACAGCTTGTGTCTTTTTAGGAGCAAGCGGTGGGCGAATTGAGAGGAGTGGCTTTGAGCTGAGGAGCGGAGAGAACGAACAGCTTCGTTATCTAACACAGCGTCCATTCACATGATGGGTGTTGAATGACGTACTCTATTGGTATCAGTTTAAGGGTACTGGTATTAGTACTGGTATTGGTACTGGAATCATACCCGGCCCTACCAATGATTTAAATAAGGTTTATTCAAAAGTTCGTACTGGGAAGTTGATTTACCTAAAAAAAATGATCCGCAGATTTATAGATGTCTCTTTCCCAATGTAAGTCTATGGGAAAAAGTCTTTTAGGGCCCAATGGCTTCATGTTCTTCCCTCCCTTAACTTTTAAATGACAGCTACACACGTACCCTCAAAATGAACCCCAAACAGACAACAAACAACCACATGAAACAAATGATCAATAAAGCCTTTATTTAATCAAACAAACACAGCAAATGATCAACACAATAAGTATTTTACATGATGTCACGTCCTGCGACTCAACAATCTCCTCCCCGACCTCCATCTCCTCTGCGACCACCTCCGTCTGTGTACTTGCGTCACTTACATTTGCACACATGTAGACAAAAATACAAACACATTAAATGTGACATTGCCTTTTTTCTCACGTTAATTCTTTGATAATGCAATCAAACTCAAAAATATTTTGACATTATCCATGTTACCCTCCCAAATCACAAACTCAATGTGTCAAGTTGAGGCCGAGAGGTCTGACAATGTGTCAGTATGTGATGATTTGTGATGATTTGGGATGGATCATGGACGTGCTTACGGTAAGCGTATTGCCTCATTTCCGGTTGCCTGTCTTTCTGTGTGCTGCTGTGTTCTGTAGCTGCTCTAGCACATCCAGGGCAATATAGTTATATACTCTTCATTACAGCGGATAATTACCCGCTACATTTATATCTACACTATTTCTGCTTAAGCACTCACAACTCGCTCTTCTTTAGAGACTTAACCACACATATTCAGCTCGGCTAACGCTAGCTGGGCTATCGTATCGTAGCATAACAGTAGCTTAGCAGTAGCTTAGCCGTTAGCGATGGCTTCTCCTCTCTCCTGCTCTCCTGTTCTCTCTCCTTCTCCTGCTCTCCCCTGCTCTCCTGTTCTCTCTCCTTCTCCTGCTCTCCCCTGCTCTCCTGTTCTCTCTCCCTCTCCTGCTCTCCCCTGCTCTGTGTGTCTTATGTTTAGTTATTCCTCTGCCTCCTTTAGAGCTAATGGTACATGTATTAGGTGTAGTGCATTCGCTGCTTTGGAGGCGAGGGTTAGCGAGTTAGAAGCCCGGTTCTGCACTTTAGCTTTAGCTTCTTCTGTAGTTAGCCAGCCCCTAGCCGGTGCAGACCGGCCAAGCTTAGCTTCTGCTAGCCGTCCCCCGGCAACCCCCGAGCAGCCGGGAGGCTCGGTGACTGTCCGAAGGACGCATAGTCGTACCCTGAAGCCCACGGTTAACCACCAACCACTTCACGTTTCTAACAGATATTCCCCTCTCAGCGACACACCCGCTGAGAAACCAACTCTGGTTATCGGCAGCTCCATTTTGCGGAACGTGAAGTTAGCGAAGCCAGCTGCCATAGTTAATTGCATCCCGGGGGCCAGAGCGGGCGACATTGAATCCGTTTTGAAACTGCTGGCTAAGGATAAACGTAAATACAGTAAGATTGTTATTCACGTCGGCGGTAATGACACCCGGTTACGTCGATCGGTGTGTGCATATGCAAAAACAATGTCGGACTCCGTAGTTTTCTCTGGTCCCCTCCCCAATTTGACCAGTGACGACATGTATAGCCGCATGAAGTCATTCCACAGCTGGCTGTCGTGGTGGTGTCCAACAAACGATGTGGGCTTCATTGACAATTGGAACCCTTTCTGGGGAATTCCTGGTCTGATTAGGAGAGACGGCATTCATCCTACTTTGGATGGTGCGGCTCTCTTATCCAGAAATCTGACCAAGATTGTTGGTGGAACAAATCCATGACAAACCAGGGGTCATTCCAGGACGCAGAGCTGTAGTCTTACACACTTCTCTGCGCTTCCATTAGAGCAGTTACCCACCCATAGCTTAACCCCAAACCTCACTGAGACTGTGTCTGCCCCACCTAAATTAATTAAATCAAAAGTAAACAGAAGAGGAGTTAAACATAATAATCTAATAAAACCTAACACTAGCACTGCAATAAAGCAACAAAACAGGAGAATTAAATGTGGACTCTTAAATATCAGATCTCTGTCATCTAAAGCTCTACTAGTAAATGATTTAATATCAGATAATCACATTGATTTATTTTGTCTTACCGAAACCTGGCTGTGTCAGGAAGAATATGTCAGCCTAAACGAATCCACTCCCCCGAGTCATATTAATACTCACATTCCTCGAGACACCGGCCGAGGAGGTGGAGTTGCAGCCATCTTCGACTCAAGCCTATTAATAAACCCTAAAACTAAACTAAATTATAACTCATTTGAAAGCCTTGTTCTTAGTCTTTCACACCCAACCTGGAAAGCACTACAGCCAATTTTATTTGTTATAGTGTACCGCGCTCCAGGCCCATATTCTGAATTTCTATCTGAATTCTCAGAGTTTCTATCAAGCTTAGTCCTGAAAACAGATAAAGTCATTATAGTAGGTGATTGAGCCATGTATTCCTACAACCCTCAGTAGTAGTGACTTCATGAGTTTCTTTAATGATAAAATCATAACTATTAGAGACAAAATTAATCACCTCCTACCGTCAACTGGTACCAATTTATCCTCAAACTTAGGAACCTTAGAAACAGCTGTACAACCTGATATATATTTAGACTGCTTTTCTCCTATCGATCTCCACAAATTAACCTCACTGATCTCCTCATCTAAATCATCTACCTGTCTCCTAGACCCCATCCCAACTAAACTGCTTAAAGAAGTTTTACCTCTAGTTAGCACCTCTTTACTGGATATGATCAATGTGTCTTTACTAACAGGCTATGTACCACAGTCCTTTGAAGTAGCTGTAATTAAACCTCTTCTTAAAAAGCCCACTCTTGATCCAGAGGTCCTAGCCAACTATAGACCTATATCTAACCTTCCCTTTACCTCCAAAATACTCGAAAAAGTAGTTGCCAGTCAGCTGTGTGACTTTCTACAGAACAATCATTTATTCGAAGATTATCAGTCAGGATTTAGAGTGCACCATAGGCATCGGACAAAGGACTTGTCTCTGTACTTGTCTTGTTAAATCTTAGTGCTGCTTTCGACACCATTGACCATCACATCCTATTACAGAGACTGGAACATTTAATTGGCATTAAAGGAACTGCACTAAGTTGGTTTAAGTCCTATTTATCAGATCGCTCTCAATTTGTACATGTTAAGGATGAGTCCTCCATGCACACCAAAGTTAGTCACGGAGTTCCACAGGGTTCTGTACTTGGACCAATTCTATTTACCTTATATATGCTTCCCTTAGGCAATGTTATTAGAAAACACTCAGATGAAACCCAATTATATCTATCGATCAAGCCAGACGAAACCAACCAGTTAACTAAACTTAAAGCATGCCTTAAGGACATAAAAACCTGGATGACCTGCAATTTCCTGATGTTAAACTCAGACAAAACTGAAGTTATTGTACTAGGCCCTGAGCACCTCCGAAACAAATTATCTAATGATATAGTTACTTTAGATGGCATTGCCCTGGCCTCCAGCACCACCGTAAGGAACCTGGGAGTTGTCTTCGACCAGGATATGTCCTTTAACTCTCACATAAAACAAACCTCACGGACTGCCTTCTTTCATCTACGTAACATTGCGAAGATCAGGCACATCCTGTGTCAAAATGATGCAGAAAAATTAGTCCATGCATTTGTTACCTCTAGACTCGATTACTGCAATTCCTTATTATCAGGCTGCTCCAATAAGTCTCTAAAGACTCTCCAGTTGATCCAGAATTCTGCAGCACGTGTACTGACTAGAACTAGAAAAAGAGATCATATTACGCCTGTATTAGCTTCTCTGCACTGGCTGCCTGTAAAATCCAGAATAGATTTTAAAGTCGTCCTCCTCACCTACAAAGCGCTAAACGGTCAGGCCCCATCATATCTTAAAGAGCTCATAGTACCCTACTACCCCACTAGAGCACTGCGCTCACAGAATGCAGGGTTACTTGAGGTTCCTAGAGTCTCCAAAAGTAGAATGGGAGCAAGAGCCTTCAGCTATCAAGCTCCTCTTCTCTGGAACCAGCTCCCAGTTTCAGTCCGGGAGGCAGACACCGTCTCTACATTTAAGAGTAGGCTAAAGACTTTCCTCTTTGATAACGCTTATACTTAAGCTGCTATAGGCATAGACTGCCGGGGGACTTCCTATGACACACTGTCATAAGGAACTTCCTATGACACACTGAGCTCCCCTCTCCTTATGTATATACTCATGTCCCATGTCCATGTTGTTACTAACTTCATTCCTTCCCGGGAGTCCTTGTGCCTCCTTGTCTCGCAGCTAACCGTGGAGCGGGGTCACACCTGGAGCGAGGTTATACCTGGAGCATGGGTACACTTGGAGCAGGGTTTCACCTGGATCTTGGTGGTCTCCGGTATTGTGGCTGCATCTGCTGCCGCGTCGGTGCCTGCTTGACACCAACTGCTACCATCCCTAATTAACTACGTCTGTACGAGGGACTACCAATGCTAACGAGGGATTTCCAACACCTAGTGACAATGTGGCAGCCTGGAGAATAACACTTCTCAATCACTGCCAAAGACATCAAGAGCTCCCAGCAAGCATGCTGATGCTGCAGGAACCAACGCACGGGCATCGATCGCAGGGACGTCCCACACCAATACACATGGACGTACTGAGGAGAGATGCTGGACAGTGCTGGCTTTCCGATAGTTGTATTATCACTCTTTCCATCCACCACTATTGGTTTTGTGTTATCAGTCCTACTTGTATTAGCTATTACAGCTGCTAGACTGCTATTGTGGCTGCTTCTCTATCTCTCTCTCTCTATCTATCTCTCTCTCTCTCTCTCTCTCTCTCACTCTCTCTCTATCTATCTATCTGTCCCCCCAGCCGGTCTCGACAGATGGCCGCCCGCCCTGCGCCCGGTTCTGCTCCAGGTTTCTTCCCAGTAATCGGGGAGTTTTTCCTGGCCACAGTGCGCTTGGTGGATCCTGTTGGGTCTCTAAACTATGGTGTACGGTCATAGACCTGCTCTATATATAAAGCGTCTTGAGATAACTTCTGTTGTGATTTGACGCTATACAAAAATAAATTGATTTGATTTGATTTGATTTGATCATATCTCTGACAACATGCACACTACAACTAAACACAAACACCTGTCGTCTTTTTCATAGCAGGCTGAGGTCTGGGTCACCTGAAGCTGCTAGTGGGAACTGGACAGCTTCGTCCTGGTGGCTGTCAGCTCCCTCTGCAGCATAGCCACCTCCTTTTCTTCTGCCCTCCTCAGGCGGACCCTGCTGCACTAGGACCAGGACCTGCTGCACCAGGACCTGCTGCTCCACCAGGACCTGCTGCACCAGGACCAGGACCTGCTCAACCAGGACCTGCTGCACCTGCAGGCTCTGACTGTAAAAAAAAGAAAATTGCATAAAAATTCAAGGATTGGCTATGATGACGTAAATTCAGAAATAAGCTGTCCATATTATATTAATGATAACGATGAATAACTATGTGCATTAATAAATGTGCTATTTGCACTAATAAATGTGTTCTTGAAACTCGCAGTCACACACAATGGAAAAACACAAAGCCATCCCTTCTTAACACCAACAACAAAACACAATAAAAAACATCTGTATAAAAGCAATATTCTCCTGCTTACTTCCATCTTTGAGCTTGCTAACGTCACTGTTGCTGACTCCTGTGCTGCTGGTCTGGAGCAGCTAGCAGTGAACCGTTGCATTCACCATGAAAACAATCAGTATTTCTGCTGATGCAGATTGCAGCACTCCTTTGCAGATTGCAGTCTATATTTAAAAAACAATAACTCTCAATATTTAACATTTAATAAACTTCAATACATTTAAATCAAATACCATTTCTGTTCTGAACCACTGTTTAATTAAAAATATGAAAATATCATTCATTAAACTTTTGCAGCATTTGAAAGCTGGAGTGGAACATACCTGGGTAAATAGCGATGTTGATGACTGGTAATGTGAGGGCTTTACAGAACCAGTGCTAAAACTCACAAACTGCTCACACTTTGATCATTTCAAACATCTTTCATATTCAGGAGTTAAAATCTGGGTGGTTACAATTATGATTAGTCCTTTCCGAGCAGATGGCAGCGTTGCCAATCAACTGTAAACGTCTAGCCCTTGTTGCTAACGTTAGCTAGGACAGTAGTTCCCAGGGGTCCTTGAAGGGGTTCAAGGGCTTAGAGGTAGAGCGGGTCAGCGGTTCGATCCCGGCTACACATTGAAGTGTTTTTGGGCAAGATACTGAACCCCAAACTGCTCCTGAAGGCTGAGCCATTGGTGTGTGAATGAGTATTTAGATCAGATCCTGATGGACAGGTTGGCTCCTTGTATAGCAGCCTCTGATATCAGTGTATGAATGGGTGTGAATGGGTGTGAATGGGTGTGCTGAACTTATTCCAGCGTTGGAGTGGCCTCGTTCATTCCAATGACAGTTGCTCAGTGGCGCATGAAGTCAGTATAGCTTGACTGAGAAGTGATGAAGTACCCAGATCATCTGGTGATCTTCCTCATCCATCAGGCCCGTAGAGCAGGCGCAGACGCAGTAGCGTTTCCTTTCCTTTGGGGGCGGCTGTGGCTCAGAGGGTAGAGCAGGTTGTCCACCAATCGGAAGGTCGGTGGTTCGATCCACGGCTGCTCCAGGTCACATGTCGATGTGTCCTTGAGCAAGACACTTAACCCCAAATTGCTCCCGAAGGCATAGCCATCGGTGTATGAATGAGTATTTAGATTAGATCCTGATGGGCAAAGTTGGCACCTTAGCAGCCTCTGCTATCAGTGTATGAATGTGTGTGTGAATGGGCAGTGTAAAGTGTAAAGCGCTTTGAGTGGTCGGAAGACTAGAAAAGCGCTATATAAGTCCAAGTCCATTTACCATTTACCATTTAACTCCACCTCCCAGCCCTCGCTCCAGCCTCGGTCTGGGTCTCGTTCACAGGAAGAGAAATAACTCTTGATTCAGCTATTAGTGCATTTTGCAACTTTAAAAACTTCATTTTTTAAATAAGGGCTATTAGAGTGTTCATACTGGGAAGTCGATTTACATCAAAAAAAGAATTATCCGCTGATTCATGGGCGTCTCTTTCCCAATGTAAGTCTATGGGAAAAAGTATTTTTGAACCAAATGGCATCATGTGACAGACACGGAAGTTGTAATACCGCCATTTGGCCACCACAATTATTTGCTTCAAACCCTGGCGCTCTTCCTGGGGGCTTGGTTCGACACCCTTGTTGACCGGTGTTTTGTTTTATAAGTTGGTGGCGTTCGTCAGGGGTTTTTAGTTGACGTTTGAGACGTGTTTTCCATAGTCTTTTCTGTAAGTGTTTTACTTAGTTTACTTACTTATTTTAAGTCCAACCATGACGTTTTCCCTTACCCTAACTAAGTAGTTTTCTTGCCCCAACCTAAGTTAGTGGTTTTCTTGAGGACATTTGCGTGGCGTACAAATGACACGCGAAAAAGCTAAAATTTACTTTAAGGTTGGGGGTTCACAAAATAAATAGGGAATATAATATGTACAACACAGAGAGGTCTAATGTATTGGATGCATGTCGCCTAAATATTACACCCTCCAAACAGAATGCGACGCAAGTAAGCGTCAGTGACAAAATCAGTTTGATTGCATTGTTTTCTACTGGATATATTTATTTTATGTCCTAACTGCTGCCAGCGACAAAGCGCTGCACAGCTCAACGTTTAGAACTGAACTTTTGTCAGACTATTTATTCCTGTTGCTCACAGTGAGAGCGCCGCAACGGACGAGGAACGGTTGATTAGTTTAGATGAAATGAGGAGTTATCTGATACGATACCCCTTCATTTCACAACAAATACCTAAATAAGGTGTCAGCTGGCTGGATGGAGATCACCAGGAGATTACCTGATGGTTTACTGAGGCTACTGTTGGCTGTACACTATGGTAGCCTTTGTCATTTTCATTAAATATTGCAGTATAAAATCTGTGCTTTCTGTTTAAGAAACGCAAACGTCGGAATAGAGCAAGTACTACTCACCCATCTTTAAAGTGGGTACGTCTACAGTCTGACCTTGACCTGAACGTGGGTTTATTCACATGGCGTAACACAAAGTGCATATTTAACGGATTCAGTGTGGACAGTGTCCGATGTTATAAGTAAATAAAAAGACCACAAATATATCTTATCTTGTTGGTTCCTTATTCTGTCAATATGAAGACACAACAAGGTTGATATTATTCATCATTACAATAAATTATTAGTTAGTATAAGATACATTTCTAGGGGGTTCAGTGTATATTGCTCTTGTCTGTCTGTCTGTCTGTCTGTCTGTCTGTCTGTCTGTCTCTCTGTCTGTCTGTCTGTCCCCCCCTCCACTTAATGTTTTGGGTTTTCAGCTGCTGTGGACAGAAAGCCCATTTAGACAGTGTTTGTGTGTGTGTGTGTGTGTGTGTGTGTGTGTGTGTGTGTGTGTGTGTGTGTGTGCAAAACGGTCCTTCCGAGTCCATTTTGGGAGGCGAGGTGCGTCAGAGCGTGAAGGCTAGCTGTCGGTCCGAATTACATTCAGTTGTTGGGCACTCTGTGTGTGTGTGTGTGTGTGTGTGTGTGTGTGTGTGTGTGTGTGTGTGTGTGTGTGTGTGTGTGTGTGTGTGTGTGTGTGTGTGTGTGTCCAGTAAAACAAAATGAGGGAATCTCTGTCAGTCTTTTCCTACTCTGTCACCGCTGCCTCTTAATCACCTCCAAGACACACACACACACACACACACACACACACACACACACACACACACACACACACACACGTCTCATGAGTTCTCTGCATTAAACAAGATGCATGTTTCTACTCTCATGCTACACACACACACACACACACACACACGTACAGACGTAGGCAAAGTTGTTGGTAACGTTCCGTTAAAGAGAGAAAAACCCACAATGGTCACTGAAATAACTTGAAACTGACTAAAGTAATAATAAATAAAAATTCACTGAAAATTAACTAATGAAAATCAGATATTGTTTTTGAATTATGGTTCAGCAGAATCATTTAAAAAAACAAACTAATGAAACTGGCCTAGACAAAAATGATGGTAACATTAACTTAATATTTTGTTGCGCAACCTTTTGAGGCAATCACTGCAATCAAGTGATTTCTGTAACTCTCAATGAGACTTCTGCACCTGTTGACAGGTATGTTGGCCCACTCCTCGTGAGCAAACTGCTCCAGCTGTCTCAGGTTTGAAGGGTGCCTTCTCCAGACTGCATGTTTCAGCTCCTTCCACAGATGTTCAATAGGATTTAGATCAGGGCTCATAGAAGGCCACTTCAGAATAGTCCAATGTTTTGTTCTTAGCCATTCTTGGGTGTTTTTAGATGTGTTTTGGGTCATTATCCTGTTTGAGGACCCATGACCTGCAACTGAGACCAAGCTTTCTGACACTGGGCAGCACATTTCGCTCCAGAATGCCTTGATAGTCTTGAGATTTCATTGCACCCTGCACAGATTCAAGACACCCTGTGCCAGATGCAACAAAGCAGCCCCATAACATAACCGAGCCTCCTCCATGTTTCACATTAGGTACAGTGTTCTTTTCTTTGGATGCTTCATTTTTGCGTCTGTGAACATAGAGCTGATGTGACTTGCCAAAAAGCTCCAGTTTTGTCTCATCTGTCCAAAGGACATTCTCCCAGAAGCTTTGTGGCTTGTCAATATGCATTTTGGAAAATTCCAGTCTCGCTTTTTTATGATTTGGTGTCCTCCTCGGTTGTCTTCCATTAAGTCCACTTTGGCTCAAACAGTGACGGATGGTGCGATCTGACACTGATGTACCTTGACCTTGGAGTTCACCTCTAATCTCTTTGGAAGTTGTTCTGGGCTCTTTGGTTACCATTCGTATTATCCGTCTCTTCAATATGTCATCAATTTTCCCCTTGCGGCCACGTCCAGGGAGGTAGGCTACAGTCCCATGGACCTTAAACTTCTGAATAATATGTGCAGCTGTAGTCACAGGAACATCAAGCTGCTTGGAGATGGTCTTATAGCCTTTACCTTTACATGAAGGTCTATAATGTTCTTTCTGATCTCCTGAGACAACTCTCTCCTTAGCTTTCTGTGGTCCATGTTCAGTGTGGTACACACCATGATGCCAAACAGCACAGTGACTACTTTTCACCCTTTAAATAGGCAGACTGACTGATTACAAGTTTGAAGATACCTGTGATGCTAATTACAGGACACACCTTAGTTTAATATGTCCCTATGGTCACATTATTTTACATCTTTTCTAGGGGTACCATCATTTTTGTCCTGGCCAGTTTCATTAGTTTGTTTTTTAAAATGATTCTGTTGAACCACAATTCAAAAACAATATCTGATTTTCATTAGTTCATTTTCAGTAAATTTTTATTTATTATTACTTTTGTCAGTTTCAAGTTATTTCAGTGACCATTGTGGGTTTTTCTCTCTTTAACGGAACGTTACCAACAACTTTGCCTACGTCTGTATATACCAGACACACTTCGCTGCCATCATTACACCTCACATTTCTTCCTGTTTTTCAGTTCTGCTGCTCAGACATGACCTCCAGTAACCTTTGTGGACAGCCTCCTGTTCTGTGTGTGTGTGTGTGTGTGTGGATTGAGAAAGGTCAAGAAAGCATGAGGGAAAAAAAACGTTTCACTTAAATGCAGCACCATGTTACATAAACTTCACTTAACAGTCCTCGAACATATGAGAGTGTGTTTTAGAGCTCCATATCGGTCAGTGAGCATCACACTGCCTTACACACCCCTAGTTAGAACTATACTACTATACTACTAGAACTGTACACAGTTCTAATAGTAGAACTATACTTCTAGAACTGTATACAGTTCAGCCATGATGCTCTCCAGGATGAATCTCACTGTACGAAAAAACAGATAGACACCATTTCAACAGCCAAGAATAATAATCATGAACACTGAGTAAGCAGCTTGTTCTCTTGGGAAATTTGTACTTAGTTGTACAAACATGGACGTCTGTATTAAGTCTGAATCATTACGACTTGGACCAATTGGACTCAACCAGACCCTGATTTTTACATGTTGAATTATGCCTAACCATGGCTAAAATGAAATCTGAATGATTGATTGCGTTAATGCATTAAAGAAATTGGTGGTTTTAAAACGAATTTATCGCGTTGACTTTGACAGCCCTCGTTGTAACTTAACCTGATAGGTTTCCTCTATCAGCCTGCAGACTGCTTTCAATGTGAAGAATATGGGACGATGTTAACAAGCAATTTGTGATTCTTACATTGAGTCTCTTTAACCAAAATTACGTATTCTTTTTTCTGTTTTGTTTTTTATTGAGGTTACATATGTCCAGTTCCGAATATGTACAGAACCAATTGTTTCATAGTTTTTTGAACAACCTTAACAACACAAAAACACTACCAGGCTGACATAATTACATTAAAATTAATAGGGTATTGTGATGTTCAGAGTATCAGTGAGTGTTTCGCAGTCAAACTATGCCACCTGTTGGGTGTTCATATATACAACGAGTCAATGAGGCGGAGTGTATGATGCCTGCAGAGAGCAGTCAACACGGTCACCGCTGTTTTCCCGGGGAGAAAAGAGGGATAAACACGGACAAGTGGACAAGCAGGAACAAGCTAAGTGGGCTCAGCTAACATAAACAAACGTGGCTATCGGCGCATCGCGGCAAACATGGCAGTAAACACGGCTTCTCTCCTACTTTTTCACACCGAAACTAACCCTGGCTCTGTCGGACCTCACTGGAATAAATGGCTGCAAAGGTTTGAAAATGACACCACTGCAATGAATATCACCGGAGATGCAAGGCTTAAAGCACTATTGTTGTAGTGGAGAACGAGTGCATTATATTTACGACACATTAGCAGCTGCAGATGAAAAATATGCAGACACAAAGCAGAAGTTATCTGGATACTTTTCTCCCAATAAAAATGTGTAGTATCAAGTGTACATCTTCAGGAAGGCCTTGCAGGAACCAGGAGAAAATTTGGACAGTTATCACACCTGGCTAAGGATGTTAGCCAAGAATTCTGATTAAAACACAAATAATACAAAGCTGTGCATCATCCAGGCTGCGCAGAAAAGCACTGAGGGAGCCCGAGCTAACCTTAGATGAGCTTCTTCAAGATTCAAGAGTTTTATTTGCCATTTGCACCTAAGTACATTGGAATTCTGAGCAGTTTACACCGAGTCAAATTTAAGAAAGGAAAAAAAAGGTAGAAAAGGCACAAGGTAATTACAATACAAAATAATTAGCACATTCAACTCAACACAATAAATAAATAAATTATTAAAATATAAAACGCCCTCAGTGTAGTCAATAAATAAACTAAACTACCCTCTGCATAGGAACGATACCCCCAGAATACAAATATACAGTATATATGCTCCATATTACCATGTTAAAAGAACTTGTAACTCTCAAAAATATTTAAAAAAAAGAAATAATTAATATATTTCAGACAATTCCACAGTGGAAGGCAGCATGTTGCACAGCATTACAGTCCATTCAGTTCAGGTGTGCTGTGTGTCAGTAATGATATGGAGGTGAGGTGAGGTGTGGGGTATTTGTGTCCCTCTTTAATGTCCTTTGCCACCAGTCTTATTGTAGCTGGGAAGAAGCTGTTGTGAAAGCAGTGGTGCTCTGTGAGTGGAGATGCTCTCTGGCCTGTGGTGCCTCAGGTTGTGTCCTGATTCCCTCCACCTGAACAGAGAGTGAGCTGGTTGGTGTCTGTCCCTCAGGATGCTCTGTGCCCTCCTCCTGCAGCGCTGGGTGTATATCATGTCCATGGAGGGGAGATTAGAGCCAATGATTCTTTCTCCAGTTTTTATGACTCGCTGCAGCGATTTCCTCTCAGGCTGGGTAGCATTCCCAAACCAGACCGTGATGCCGCTGGTGAGGATGCTTTCCACCAGTCCTCGGTAGGCCAGGGTGAGGGGCTGACGTCTGAGTCCAGCCTTCTTCAGCAGCCTAATGAAGTGCAGCCGCCGCTGAGCTTTCTTCACTGGTTCAGTAGTGTTTTTGGCCCAGCTCAGGTTAGGGTTGACCATGGACGTACACTTGAACTGTCTGAAATGCAAGCGTCTGGCATAGAAAAGGACACAGCTGCTACAGTCAACATGCTGGATCAAAAGACTATGGAGAAAAACCCAAATAACAGCAGATGGTCAGAAAAACAACGTCCAGACAACCGCTGCAGGAACTGTGGAAGTAAATACCCTCATGATGGTGAGTGTCCTGCTAAAAATAAACAATGCAGAGCCTGTGGTAAACTAAATCACTTTGCAAGACAATGCCGCTAACCAGCATCCTAAGAAGGTCCATCACATAACAAAGACTGCACCAGGTGAGAAAACAGCACAGATCTTCCAACAGTGATGATGAATATGTTTTTGTAGTTGATGCTGACAAGATCTCTGAGCTGCCACAGACCCATATCAAGCTAAACAGCAGTAGCATGCTAGTTTTAATTGATTCAGGAGCTTCAGCAAATTGTGTCAGTGGAGCAAGTTTTGAGAAACTAACACCACGTCCACAATTCAGCCCCACCAAGACCAAAATCTACCCCTTCCGCTCCAATGTTCCTTTGCCTGTTATTGGTACTTTCGAGTGTAGTGTGGAAAAGGGACAGAAAAGGACAATGTGCACATTCTTTGTGATTAAAGGTGACGGATTCAATGTTCTCAGCTACAAGACATCTAAAGCACTGAGACGGATTAAGGTGGTCACAGCAGTATCATCCACACCACAGTATCGCACAGTAGCAGATGAGCTAGTGGAAAGTAATCCCGAGCTGATCCAAGGCATTGGAAAGTTGAAAAACGTTCAGGTAAAGCTTCACATACAGTAAATCCTGATGTGAAACCTACATGCCAACCAGATCGACGTGTGCCATTCCACATCCGCCAGAAGGTCGAGGATGAACTTCGGAAGCTGAAGGTAGATGACATCATTGAAGATGTCACAGGCCCAACACCATGGGTCTCACCTATTGTCACACCTCCCAAGCCTAAAGACCCTGACAAAGTAGGAATCTGCGTCAACATGCGCCGAGCTAACACGGCCATTGAAAGGGAACGCCACATATCTCCCACCATGGAGGACGTAATACATGAGTTAAATGGCGCAACGGTGTTCTCCAAACTGGATCTGAGAGCTGGATACCACCAGCTGGAGCTTCACCCAGACAGCAGATACATCACGACATTTACCTCTCACATCGGACTGAGGCGTTACAAGAGACTGAGTTTTGGCATATCTTCCGCTGCTGAGTTATTTCAAAACGCCATATGCCAAACACTGCAAGGTCTCTCTGGTGTGAAGAACCTCAGCGATGACATTATCGTCTATGGTTCCTTTCAGACTGAACATGACAACAACCTCTGAGCACTGTTCCAGAGACTCAAAGAGAGCGGTCTCACACTCAATCGCGAAAAATGTGAGTTTAACAAGTCCCGGCTCGAGTTCTTTGGTTCAATCTTTTCTGCACAGGGTGTCTCGGCTGATCCTAAGAAAGTTTCTGCAGTTCAGCATGCTGCAGATCCACAAAATCCTGGTGAAATCAAGAGTCTGCTGGGCATGGCCAACTACTGCTCCAGATTTAGCAAAGACTTCTCCATCTCAGAACCGCTGTGCAAGGTCACCAGACAAGGCACACGTTGGGAATGGGGACCAGAACAGCAAACTGCATTACAGACACTGGACGATAGTCTGTCCAGTGACACAAAAATGTCATGCTTCTACCCAGGCAGAGAGACTGAACTGATCGTGGATGCTAGCCCGGTTGAACTAGGTGCGATCCTCTGCCAAAAAGATGAAAAAGGGGTGAAACACATATTAGCATACGCTAGTTGGTCTCTCAGCGACGTGGAAGGGAGGTACTCACAGAAAGAAAAGGAAGTGTTGGCCATTGTGTGGGGTTTTGAACATTTCCACCTCTACATCTATGGTCATCCTTTAACTCTAATGACCAATCACAAAGCACTGGAAATCATATGGAACAATCCCAGGTCAAAACCACCTGCCAGGATTGAGAGATGGGGACTGAGGCTTCAGCCCTATGACTTCAAAGTGGAATAAAGAAAGGGAGCTGAGAATCTGGCTGACTACATGTCTCGTCACCCCATCCCTGCTCAGACAAGTGACAGCACACTTGCAACAAAAGTAGCAGAGGAGTATGTGAACTTCATTGCTAGTCATGCAACATCCAAAGCCATGACACTCACAGAGATCAAAGCAGAGACACTTAAAGACCCACTCCTTCAAAAGGTCAGTGTTCATGTCAGACACAACACGTGGCACAAAACTGACAAATCACAACATGCTGACATATTGAAGCAGTTCAGACAAGCTAGCAGCAAACTAACAACATCAGATGCATCAGACATCATACTGTGTGGCACTCGAATAGTAAATAGTAAAGTAGATAGAGTGCTCCAGCTAGCCCATGAGGGACACCAGGGCATTGTCAAAACTAAAGCCCTGCTCAAAACCAAGGTTTGGTTTCCAGATACTGATCGCAAAGCAGAAGCAGCAGTATGGAGTTGTCTCGCATGTCAGAATAACACAGCGGTGGCACAAACCGAACCACTGAAAATGTCAGTTCTGCCAGAAGCTCCCTGGCATAATGTCAGTGCGGACTTTTATGGACCACTTCCAACTGGAGAGTATCTGTTTGTCATTGTAGATGATTATTGAGATAACTTCTGTTGTGATTTGACGTTATACAAAAATAAACTGAATTGAATCGAATTGAATTATACATGTTACCCAGTTGTTGAGAGTGTAAAGTCAACCTCAGCGAACACAGTCATTCCAGTTATGGACAAAGTTTTCTCCATTTTTGGGATCCCCAGTGTTGTGAAAACTCATAATGGTCCCCCATTCAACAGTGATCCGTTTCTCAGTTTGCAGACTATCTAGGATTCCATTGTAACCCATATGAAATATAGGGCTACTAAACCCATATATGTCATTTAGAAGGGTAGTTGCATATTTCATAGGGGGGCGCAACATGCATTCTGTGGAAGTCAAGTGTAGAGGATGTGACGTGCAGCCTGTGTATTTCTCACTTCCCTTGAGATCTCTACCTGGATACGTCGTGAAATCGTGCTCTGAACAGAATGTTAAGCTAACACGGCACACAACGCCATAAAGTAGTCCGTAAAGTATTATTTTCTTTAAAAGTCTAAGCCGTTGAGCTCCGTCTTTTGTTGGAGTTCCAACTGTGAACGGGAGAAACTACTTTCTGATAAGATGTAAACTGCTGGAACCCCGCTGAGTTGAAACACACTCGTGCTGTTTTGGCTAGTCTGTTTTAACCACTATGGAAGGAGAAAAAGATGCATACAACTTGTTGTTTAGGTTCAGATACTGTTCATAAAAACCAACCGAGGTTAAAAGAATGTTTTGTTAGGTATTTGACGAACTTAAGTGCCCGTTTTATCACTCTTTTATGATGCTAAAAAAATCGCTAATGCTAACGGCTAATCGCTAGCTAAGGCTGTTAGCTGGTCTATGCTAACTGCTGGTTTAATCTAATCGCTAAGCTAATTTCTAGCTTTGGTTGGTAGCTTAATGATAGCGTGGTGACGTTTAAAGGTGTATTGAGGTTTGTTTACATTACAGCCACTCTGGTTAAGAGAGGCTAACACATAGTAATGGTCTAGTACAACTGCACCGGGATGCAACAGATTTTGGTTATTAAAATGCAAATGTTAATTTAAATAGCAGTAATTCATTTGATAACACCAGTTCATTTCATGTGTGTGTTTAACATAAGTTAGTTCATAATTAAAGGTTAAATATATTAAAAAGTGTTTGAGAAGATGGATGAATAATTAATTGTAAGTTAAAATACCAACTGTATTACAAGATACTGTATGGTAATCCATTGGATTGTTTTGAAGTATATCCTTAGTTATTGGTTATACATGATGAGATACTGTGAAAGTAGATAAGAACTGAATGAGCAAGATTACTAACTATCCTGCACTATTTCTGTAGGTTGGTTTTTCTTTTGTTTCTATTAAACGACAATAGAATCTGGAGGATTCAGTGATGGCGAGCCAAGCCCAGTGAGACCGTGGACGGTCGTGGAAACGGTGTGGCCAACCGTAGGACCTGCCACAGAGGACATCTGACTGCTCAATTCATTTGGATACCAGATAAGAACACAAACACACTTTTAGCACTACCTGGGTAGTTGGGTAGTAGGAACTAAAATACTGGAACTTAAAATAGTGTGGTGGTGTATTTACATTACACCCACACAAAGACAGAAATTGCACTCTTTGGATCATCTTAATTAGAGGAAGAGGATTTCATCTTAAAGGACACTGATTTTGGGGGAATTTTCTATTTTATTTGTACTTTGAAAGAGCTCTCTTTTATTTATTTTTTACATTTCATTCTTTGACATCTATGTGAAGCATTTTGAATGTTGTTGAATTGTTGTGGTGCAATAAAATTGTCAACTGTTCAATCTATAATAACTCTCCTGAGTTATTTAAGGCAACTGCTTATCGAACCTAGGTAGATGTTGGCGTATTCATTATTCCCATCAGCTGAGTACCAGAGGCGCTACACCATCACCGCCGGATCACACCACATTGGCGGCAAGCGAATGCTATCGCTGAGAGATTCATGCGCACACTGTGCAAAGCTGTTCGTGTGGCCGAAACACAAGGAATTCCCTTGAAACAACAATTGAACGTCTTCCTACGTGAGTACGGAGCTACATCTCACAGCAAAACAAAAAATTGTGGCTGCCTCTCTATCTATTGTGGCTGCTTTTCTCTCTCTCTCTCTCTCTCTCTCTCTCTCTCTCTCTCTCTCTCTCTCTCTCTCTCTCTCTCTCTCTCTCTCTCTCTATCCCCCCAGCCGGTCTCGGCAGATGGCCGCCCGCCCTGCGCCCGGTTCTGCTCCAGGTTTCTTCCCAGTAATCGGGGAGTTTTTCCTGGCCACAGTGCGCTTGGTGGATCCTGTTGGGTCTCTAAACTATGGTGTACGGTCATAGACCTGCTCTATATATAAAGCGTCTTGAGATAACTTCTGTTGTGATTTGACGCTATACAAAAATGATTTGATTTGATTTGAAAACAGAAAACTCCCCTGCTAAACTGTTGTTCCAGCGCAAGGTGTACACAAAGATTCCTTCATTCACTCACACAGCAAGTAACAGTTCAGACTCTGAAGTGAGAGCAAAGGACAACAAGGCTAAAGCCAAGATGAAATCTCATGCAGACTCTCATCGTCATGCTGCACCGCATACTCTCACTCCAGGTGACACTGTGCTTCATCGTCAGCCCAAGCACAACAAGCTCACCACACCATACAACACTAAGCCATACACTGTGACCAAAGTCAAAGGCTCTATGGTTACAGCAGCCAGAGATGGACACCTCATCATCAGGAACTCCTCCTTCTTCAAAAAGATAGCCCCAGAGCTGTTAGATATCACACCAGATCCTGATGACAATGTTGCTTGTGATAACAGTGATGCCTCTACAATCACAACATCACCAAGGCACACATAACAGACGTCCTCCCGCCTACCTACAGGACTACACATAGCTTGTGGACTGTTGTGGACTAATAAGAGACTGGTTTGGTCAATGTTGAAAGACACGTAACTTTCCTTTAAAAAAAAAAAAAATATGTTCCATGCACTCAGTTCCAATGTAGTTAATTAGGTAGAACAAAGTCCACCATGTCCAAGAATAGTTGCATATCTTAAAAACCCCCGACATTGTCATGAAGGGTGTAAGCCAGCTTTTCAAGAGGTAGTACTCTTAGTACCTCCTTATACCACTCATCCAGTGCAGGGACGTCATCAGGGATCCAGAATTTGAGAATAGTCTGTCTTGCTATAGGAGTATTCCAACCATTTAGTATTGTGGTTGTTCCTTGCACAGTCTACTTTAGCTGCCAAAATACACTGAAGAGGTGATAACTCCAAGTCATTGTTCATCAAGGTAACCACATCCTCTTTCACTTCTCTCCAAAATGTTTGCATCTTTGCACATTTCCAAAACATGTGTGCACATATGCCAATTTATGAATTGCATTTAATGGAGCGACGCCTGCGAGCTAGTTCAGGCAGTCAACTCGAGCTGCACTGCTACATACACATGTGACATGCATCACTCTCAATACCATAAACCAAACGCACCCTCCCACTTGGGTGGTCTATTTAAGCTGCAAAATTCCCTGTCTCTCCCTCTGCCTCTTCAATGCTGCTGCTGCCCTGCACCAGTACTGCTGCTGCCTGCTCTTTCAGCCCCACCACCACCCCAGCATCCACCTGTAGGCTCCGACGGGGGAAATGTTTAATCATCACTCCCAATATCTCATGTAATCATATCTGCAGGGAGTGATGTGGTTGGAGTCTGGACCCGAAACTCTAACAATGTTCTGCTGTTGAAGAAAACATTTCAAACGTGAGTTGTCTGACTGAAATACATGTAGGAGAGCTTAGACCAAACTTGCTTCTTAATAAAAAAAAAAAAGTATTCTTATTACATATCAAAACAACAAAAATACAATAGGGGTCATAGTAATTTTTTTCTTATTTGAAAAAAGAGATTTGTAGGAATGATACACAGAAAAGAAGAAAACAACAACAAAACAAAAAAAGTATCACATTTCTTGATAAATATTAAATCACATGATTGATTATTTGTAAGGTAGAACTAAAAAAAAAGAAGAGAAAATAAAATAAAGAACTAGGTGGAGAAAAGTTTTTTTTCTATAATTTGTGCTCAGTTTGCATAATTCTGTAGGAATGGAGAAGCTAAAGGCTCAATAACCGTCTACGCGTGATGACAGTACAGTGGAAGTTGAAATGAGGTTAAAGAGGGGATCAGAGGACAGGAGGTTGAATCGAGACTACCGTAGGCTTCAGGCTGAGCTGCCATAGGGCTGCGGTGGCAGCGTTCTCACACTAGTCACTTCCTCAGCCTTCTCACGCTATGTCAGTATCGCTCTGTGTGCACATATGGGTGTGCACTATCTCTTCATGAAAGCCTCAATTATATTAATTTCAGAAAAGCTTTTACATTTTCTTTCCTTTCCTTTAAATTTTACAATAGAATATAAACTGGGAAAAGAAAGTTCAGAAACTTGTGTTTGGTGGATTATTTCTCAGTTGTTACAATGCTAATTGGCATTGTACTTTACAGCGTTTGAAAGCCTGTTTATTTACCTTCACAATTCCTTCCAACTTGTAAGGATCATGCATTTGTGGGATGAGCAGCACAGCTGATTATGTGGGTAGCTTCCAAGAACAATTTGCCAAAATGCTCTGTCAATGGTAAACAGTGTATTCTCCTGTTGGTATTGACTCTTGTTTTGAGTTGTTTGGTGGATTGGATGATTGAACTCTCTATCAGTAACAAGGAACAAACAAGACATATTGGCAATTTTACACTTTATTCATTTAATACACCGTCAGGAGCTTCAGTAGCGGTGGAAGATTCATACGCAGCCACAACAGCCTGGCACCTCCTCCTCATGCTGGTCACCAACCTGGTCACACGTTGCTGTGGGATGGCGTTCCATTCCTCAACCAGGATTGGTTGCAGGTCAGCCAGCGTGGTTGTTTTTGTCACTCTAACACGTACAGCACGCCCAAACTGATCCCACAAATGTTGAATTGGGTTGAGGTGTGGACTCTTGGCAGGCCATTCTATTCTCTCTACTCCCACATTGTGGAGGTAGTCTGTGATAACCCTGGCTCCGTGGGGGCGAGCGTTGTCATCTTGGAGGATGAAGTTAGGTGCCAGATTGTGGAGATATGGGATCGCCACTGGCTGCAGAATCTCATCCCGATATCTCACTGCATTGAGATGGCCTTCAATGATGACAAGCCTTGTTTTGCCAGTGAGGGAGATGCCCCCCCCCACACCATGACACTGCCCCCACCAAAAGCTGTTACTCCATCGGTGCAACAATCAGCATAGCGTTCTCCATGTCGTCTCTGTACTTTGACCCGGCCATCCAACTTTGGCAGACAGAACCTGGACTCATCACTGAACATGACATACCCCCACATGTTCAGGTTCCATTGTCTGTGTTGTCAACACCAGCGCCAACGGGCCTGACGGTGAAGGGCAGTCATTGCAGGCTTCCTGGTAGCCTTATGAGAATACACTGTTTACCATTGGCAGAGCATTTTGACAAATCTTTCTTGGGCGCTACCCACATAATCAGCTGTGCTGCTCATCCCACAAATGCATGATCCTTACAAGTTGGTCCTCATTGTGAAGGTAAATAAACAGGCTTTCCAACCATGTAAATTACAATGACCATTAGCATAGTAACAACAGAGAAATAATCCACCAAACACAAGTTTCCAAACTTTTTTTCCCCAGTTTATCTTATCTTATCTTATTTCCTACCTGTTTGGAACAGACAGGAAATAAACTCCAGAAAGAACACATGACATTATACAAACACACTGTACATAGTGTTTTAGTTGAAGCTGATCTCTAGAAAACACCACAGCACTGTGCATTCGGGACTAGGGAAATAACTACAATGAACAAAAGAAGTGGTTCATGCACTGTACCTAAAAACATCCTGTTATTGGAGGACTGTAGGTATGGTAGAGTGGACCGGCTCTGTTATTAAAAACTTGTGCTGTGATGGCCTCTAGTGGCTGGTACTGGATACTGCAACAGGTCTGCAGATTGGAGATGCTTTCAGGCTTTCAAAAATCCACATAATATCTGCAGTATTACCTGTATGTAATAACAAAAAAAATGTTACACAGTGATTCACAAAAGGCAGCAAATTCAAGTCGACAAATTAAAATTTAATAAGATTATATAGTAAAATAATTCCATTAAATTAAGATAAAAAAAGAAAAATAAATTAAGAAAATACAATTCAGGTCAAATAGAAAAAAAAAGTAAAAAAAGTAAATGAGGATATGCTTTCCGATCCTGTATGCTGAAAGTAGATGTTTGAAGGAGAGATTTGAAGGATGATGCTAACTTTGCCTTATTTCCTGATATGGTACTATGAGTATAGAAATATGGCAAGGAGCAAACCCATTAAAAGCAAATTCCAAAACATACTGGGAGCCAGTGTAAGTCTAAAACATGTGTGATTTGGTTCAAGCCAGTTAGCTGAGGTCTGGGTATCATCGGATAATCCGTTATTCCTTTTGAATTCAAAAAGGAAAAAAAGATTTTTTATTTTTTCGTTTTAAACCAAAAAACGTCAGTTTTCTCGTTTTTGGTTTCTGAATCAAAAAACAAAAAACTAACCCAACCTGGGCCGTTTTTTATTTTTGCTAATTCCTTTTATCATTATTCATTTTTAATTGAAGAACAGGAGTCATGTGGGTTTCTTTTTTTTTCGTTTTAAACCAAAAACGAAAAATTAAATCCCGTGGTGCTCTCCTCGTTTTTCGTTTCCAAACGAAAAACGAAAAAAACCTAATTAAAAAAACGATCTAATTTTGGTTTCTTCAAGCTTCTTTCTGTCATTTTCTGTTTTGAATCGAAAAGCGGAGAACGGCAGTCACGTGACTCGGAAGTGAAGGCAAACATGTCAAAATAAAAGCCAAGAAGATAGTTTGGTCATTCTATAAAAGTGTAACATTATTTAAGCACAGGATCGAGGTAACAGTAGAAGATAAATAGACTAAATAAATACACAAATAAATACATACATAGGTATTTTTTGGTTTTGTTCTTTTCATTAACACACGAATGTCTTTTATCCAAAAAGTGTGTGATAAATTACAGGGAGGGTCTCTACAGATGTTATACAGAACTCTCATGTAATTAGGGTTATAGCCCCGAAGGGGCATAACCCTATTGAGTTTGTGCCGGTTTGTTATCAGGGTTATAGCCCCGAAGGGGCATAACCCTATTGAGTTTGTGTGAATTTATTATTAGGGTTATAGCCCCGGAGGGGCATAACCCTATTGAGTTTGTGTGAATTTGATATTATTAGGGTTATAGCCCCGAAGGGGCATAACCCTATTGAGTTTGTGTGAATTTGATATTATTAGGGTTATAGCCCCGAAGGGGCATAACCCTATTGAGTTTGTGTGAATTTGATATTATTAGGGTTATAGCCCCAAAGGGGCATAACCCTATTGAGTTTGTGTGAATTTGATATTATTAGGGTTATAGCCCCGAAGGGGCATAACCCTATTGAGTTTGTGTGAATTTGATATTATTATTATTATTTGTTGTCTGCCGCAGCGGCTCAATTTGCCGTGAGCTGGAATGAGCGAGAAACATGAAACTTGGCACACTAACTGGAAATGATGTGCAGCTGCTTCTCAAGAACTATGACCCCAATCGACCACATGGTGGCGCTGTAATTAACGCCCAAACATGCGATTTTGGAAAGGCCACGCCCCTCAAACCGTAAGTCCGATTGACTTGAAATGTTACACATATGTGCAACTCCGTGTGATCTACAATAAAGCCTCTTGGACCTCCAAAGTGCACCTGGAAATATTTTCCGCCATATTGGATTTTTTGAAAAACACATTTTTGACATCTCCTCCTAAGCCGTTGGTCTGATTGCTACCAAATTTTCAATGGATCATTATTGGACTAATGTCATCTAAAGTTGCATAAAGCGTGTTGATACCTCATTGCGTTATGAATCTGTTGACCAATGAACTTTAAGAGGGCAGGGCTCAGCACATCAGTAGACCTAACTTCACAAGCCTTTGGCCCATCGTCTCCAAACTTGAGGCGTACCAAAGCATTTTCCGCTTGACACATAGGAGGCGCCACAAATATCAGAAACTTGTATCGCAAGATCCGGTGGACAGAATTTTATCAAATTTGGTGCACATACTCTGGGGGCAAGTATTAACCAAGATCTATAGTGTCATATTGATCGGTGCATGTGGGCGTGGCCTATTTAGCATTTTATGCTAAATTATGCCTTTGCTCAATTTGCTGTGAGCTGGAATGAGCTAGAGACATGAGACTTGGTACCATAACTGTACATGATGTCATAATGCTTCACATAAAATATGAAAACAATTGGCCACATGGTGGCGCTATAACAATTTTCAAGGCCAGCCCCCTCACACCATAAGTCCTATCAATTTGAAATTTGACAGACATGTGCTGCTGAATGTGATCTACAAAAAAGTCTCTTGGACCACGAAAGTCCACCGACTAAATTTTCCGCCATGTTGAATTTTTTGAAAAACACATTTTTGACATCTCCTCCTAAACCGTAGGTCTGATTGCTGGCATATTTTCTGCGAATCATTATTGGACCAGGCTCATCAAAGGTTGCATAAAGCTTGTTGATATGTTATTGTGTTGTGAAGATATTGACCAATTAATTTTTAAGGGGCGGGCTCAGCACATCAATAGACCTAACTTCACAAGCCTTTGGCCCATCATCTCCAAACTTGCAGCATATGTTCACAAGAGTAGCGGAAACATCTGCTGAAAGTTTCATTCAAATCGGCCACATGGTGGCGCTGTAATTAACGCCCAAACATGCGATTTTGGAAAGGCCACGCCCCTCAAACCGTAAGTCCGATTGACTTGAAATGTTACACATATGTGCAACTCCGTGTGATCTACAATAAAGCCTCTTGGACCTCCAAAGTGCACCTGGAAATATTTTCCGCCATATTGGATTTTTTGAAAAACACATTTTTGACATCTCCTCCTAAGCCGTTGGTCTGATTGCTACCAAATTTTCAATGGATCATTATTGGACTAATGTCATCTAAAGTTGCATAAAGCGTGTTGATACCTCATTGCGTTATGAATCTGTTGACCAATGAACTTTAAGAGGGCAGGGCTCAGCACATCAGTAGACCTAACTTCACAAGCCTTTGGCCCATCGTCTCCAAACTTGAGGCGTACCAAAGCATTTTCCGCTTGACACATAGGGGGCGCCACAAATATCAGAAACTTGTATCGCAAGATCCGGTGGACAGAATTTTATCAAATTTGGTGCACATACTCTGGGGGCAAGTATTAACCAAGATCTATAGTGTCATATTGATCGGTGCATGTGGGCGTGGCCTATTTAGCATTTTATGCTAAATTATGCCTTTGCTCAATTTGCTGTGAGCTGGAATGAGCTAGAGACATGAGACTTGGTACCATAACTGTACATGATGTCATAATGCTTCACATAAAATATGAAAACAATTGGCCACATGGTGGCGCTATAACAATTTTCAAGGCCAGCCCCCTCACACCATAAGTCCTATCAATTTGAAATTTGACAGACATGTGCTGCTGAATGTGATCTACAAAAAAGTCTCTTGGACCACGAAAGTCCACCGACTAAATTTTCCGCCATGTTGAATTTTTTGAAAAACACATTTTTGACATCTCCTCCTAAACCGTAGGTCTGATTGCTGGCATATTTTCTGCGAATCATTATTGGACCAGGCTCATCAAAGGTTGCATAAAGCTTGTTGATATGTTATTGTGTTGTGAAGATATTGACCAATTAATTTTTAAGGGGCGGGCTCAGCACATCAATAGACCTAACTTCACAAGCCTTTGGCCCATCATCTCCAAACTTGCAGCATATGTTCACAAGAGTAGCGGAAACATCTGCTGAAAGTTTCATTCAAATCGGCCACATGGTGGCGCTGTAATTAACGCCCAAACATGCGATTTTGGAAAGGCCACGCCCCTCAAACCGTAAGTCCGATTGACTTGAAATGTTACACATATGTGCAACTCCGTGTGATCTACAATAAAGCCTCTTGGACCTCCAAAGTGCACCTGGAAATATTTTCCGCCATATTGGATTTTTTGAAAAACACATTTTTGACATCTCCTCCTAAGCCGTTGGTCTGATTGCTACCAAATTTTCAATGGATCATTATTGGACTAATGTCATCTAAAGTTGCATAAAGCGTGTTGATACCTCATTGCGTTATGAATCTGTTGACCAATGAACTTTAAGAGGGCAGGGCTCAGCACATCAGTAGACCTAACTTCACAAGCCTTTGGCCCATCGTCTCCAAACTTGAGGCGTACCAAAGCATTTTCCGCTTGACACATAGGGGGCGCCACAAATATCAGAAACTTGTATCGCAAGATCCGGTGGACAGAATTTTATCAAATTTGGTGCACATACTCTGGGGGCAAGTATTAACCAAGATCTATAGTGTCATATTGATCGGTGCATGTGGGCGTGGCCTATTTAGCATTTTATGCTAAATTATGCCTTTGCTCAATTTGCTGTGAGCTGGAATGAGCTAGAGACATGAGACTTGGTACCATAACTGTACATGATGTCATAATGCTTCACATAAAATATGAAAACAATTGGCCACATGGTGGCGCTATAACAATTTTCAAGGCCAGCCCCCTCACACCATAAGTCCTATCAATTTGAAATTTGACAGACATGTGCTGCTGAATGTGATCTACAAAAAAGTCTCTTGGACCACGAAAGTCCACCGACTAAATTTTCCGCCATGTTGAATTTTTTGAAAAACACATTTTTGACATCTCCTCCTAAACCGTAGGTCTGATTGCTGGCATATTTTCTGCGAATCATTATTGGACCAGGCTCATCAAAGGTTGCATAAAGCTTGTTGATATGTTATTGTGTTGTGAAGATATTGACCAATTCATTTTTAAGGGGCGGGCTCAGCACATCAATAGACCTAACTTCACAAGCCTTTGGCCCATCATCTCCAAACTTGCAGCATATGTTCACAAGAGTAGCGGAAACATCTGCTGAAAGTTTCATTCAAATCGACCACATGGTGGCGCTGTAATTAACGCCCAAACATGCGATTTTGGAAAGGCCACGCCCCTCAAACCGTAAGTCCGATTGACTTGAAATGTTACACATATGTGCAACTCCGTGTGATCTACAATAAAGCCTCTTGGACCTCCAAAGTGCACCTGGAAATATTTTCCGCCATATTGGATTTTTTGAAAAACACATTTTTGACATCTCCTCCTAAGCCGTTGGTCTGATTGCTACCAAATTTTCAATGGATCATTATTGGACTAATGTCATCTAAAGTTGCATAAAGCGTGTTGATACCTCATTGCGTTATGAATCTGTTGACCAATGAACTTTAAGAGGGCAGGGCTCAGCACATCAGTAGACCTAACTTCACAAGCCTTTGGCCCATCGTCTCCAAACTTGAGGCGTACCAAAGCATTTTCCGCTTGACACATAGGAGGCGCCACAAATATCAGAAACTTGTATCGCAAGATCCGGTGGACAGAATTTTATCAAATTTGGTGCACATACTCTGGGGGCAAGTATTAACCAAGATCTATAGTGTCATATTGATCGGTGCATGTGGGCGTGGCCTATTTAGCATTTTATGCTAAATTATGCCTTTGCTCAATTTGCTGTGAGCTGGAATGAGCTAGAGACATGAGACTTGGTACCATAACTGTACATGATGTCATAATGCTTCACATAAAATATGAAAACAATTGGCCACATGGTGGCGCTATAACAATTTTCAAGGCCAGCTCCCTCACACCATAAGTCCTATCAATTTGAAATTTGACAGACATGTGCTGCTGAATGTGATCTACAAAAAAGTCTCTTGGACCACGAAAGTCCACCGACTAAATTTTCCGCCATGTTGAATTTTTTGAAAAACACATTTTTGACATCTCCTCCTAAACCGTAGGTCTGATTGCTGGCATGTTTTCTGCGAATCATTATTGGACCAGGCTCATCAAAGGTTGCATAAAGCTTGTTGATATGTTATTGTGTTGTGAAGATATTGACCAATTAATTTTTAAGGGGCGTTTTACACGCATTGCTCAACACACAGCTTCACAACGGTCACCAGACACTGCTGTGTCAGAAATGTCTGCCACTTTTCTAGACATTTCAATTTAGTTTTCCATACGTCATTTTGAATATTCATACATATCCTTTTATGTATTACAGTGATGTCATCATCCTTTGATGAGATGTCATCGTCCTTTGATGTTATCACACATTCTGGAACATTAGGCTAGTTTGGATAGACACATTGAATCGTGCTGCCACAATACACTCACAGTTGACATCTCTATTCAGTTGGATATTTGTAACATACATATTTTTTTCTTCAAAATAATGCTTCTTTTCAAGAATATGGATGGTATTAATCTGTATTTGTTTTTAACTTTAAAAAAAATGTATTGTCATAAAATACTTGATCATTGTATCTCTAATGCCAGGTAAATATGAGTTGGATGCGACTCGCATTGCTCAACACACAGCTTCAGAACGTACATCAGACACTGCTGCAAAACAACACTGCCACTTTTCTGGACATTTAAATTTAGTTTTCCATACATCATTTTGAATATTCATACATATCCTTTTATGTATTACAGGGATGTCATCGTCCTTTGATGTGATGTCATCGTCCTTAGATGTTTCACACATTCTGGAACATTAGGCTAGTTTGGGTAGATATTTGAAGCGTGCTGCTAAAATAGACTCACAGTTGACAATCTCTACTCAGTTGGATATTTGTAACATACATATTTTTTTCTTCAAAATAATGCTTCTTTTCAAGAATATGGCTGGTATTAATCTATATTTGTTTTTAACTTTAAAAAAAAATTGATGTCATGAAATACTTGATGATTGTATCTCCCATGCCAGGTAAATATGAGTTGGATGCAACTCGCATTGCTCAACACACAACTTCACAACATACACCAGACACTGCTGCACAGCAACACTGCCACTTCTCTGGACATTTAAATTTAGTTTTCCATCCGTCATTTCGAATATTCATACATATCTTTTTATGTATTACAGTGATGTCATCGTCCTTTGATGTGATGTCTTCGTCCTTTGATGTGATGTCATCGTCCTTTGATGTGATGTCATTGTCCTTTGATGTGATGTCTTCGTCCTTTGATGTGATGTTATCGTCCATTGATGTTGTCACACATTGTGGAACATTAGGCTAGGTTGGGTAAACACTTGAAGCGTGCTGCTACAATATACTCAAAATAGACATCTCTACTCAGTTGGATAATTGTAACATACATATTTTTTTCTTCAAAATAATGCTTCTTTTGTACATACACTGCCACTTTTCTGGACATTTAAATTTAGTTTTCCATACATCATTTCGAATATTCATACATATCCTTTTATTTATTTCAGTGATGTCATCGTCCTCTGATGTGATGTCATCGTCCTTTGATGTGATGTCATCGTCCTTTGATGTGATGTCTTCGTCCTTTGATGTGATGTCATCGTCCTTAGATGTGATGTCATCGTCCTTTGATGTGATGTCATCGTACTTTGATGTGATGTGATCGTCCTTTGATGTTGTCACACATTCTGGAACATTAGGGTAGTTTGGGTAGACATTTGAAGCGTGCTGCTAAAATACACTCACAGTTGACAATCTTTACTCAGTTGGATATTTGTAACATACATATTTTTTTCTTCAAAATAATGCTTCTTTTGAAAGAATATGGCTGGTATTGATCTGTATTTCTTCATAACTTTGAAAAAAATTATTGTCATAACATACTTGATCATTGTATCTCCCATGCCAGGTAAATATGAGTTGGATGCAACTCGCATTGCTCAACACACAGCTTCACAACGGTCTCCAGACACTGCTGCACAGCAACACTGCCACTTTTCTGGACATTTAAATTTAGTTTTCCATACATCATTTTGAATATTCATACATGTCTTTTCATGTATTACAGTGATGTCATCGTCCTTTGATGAGATGTCATCGTCCTTTGATGTGATGACATCGTCCTTTGATGTGATGTGATCGTCCTTTGATGTTGTCACACATTCTGGAATTAGGCTAGTTTGGGTAGACACTTGATGGGTGCTGCTACAATACACTCACAGTTGACAAGCTCTACTCAGTTGGATATTTGTAACATATATATATTTTTTTTCAAAATTATGCTTCTTTTCAAGAATATGGCTGGTATTAATCTGTATTTGTTTTTAACTTTAAAAAAAATGTATTGTCATGAAATACTTGATCATTGTATCTCCCATGCCAGGTAAATATGAGGTGGATGCAACTCGCATTGCTCAACACACAACATACACCAGACACTGCTGCACAGCAACACTGCCACTTTTCTGGACATTTAAATTTAGTTTTCCATACGTCATTTTGAATATTCATACATATCCTTTTATTTATTTCAGTGATGTCATCGTCCTCTGATGTTATGTCTTCGTCCTTTGATGTGATGTCATCGTCCTTTGATGTTTTCACACATTCTGGAACATTAGGCTAGTTTGGATAGACACATTGAAGCGTGCTGCCACAATACACTCACAGTTGACTTCTCTACTCAGTTGGATATTTGTAACATCCATATTTTTTTCTTAAAAATAATGCTTCTTTTCAAGAATATATCTGGTATTGATCTGTAGTTGTTTTTAACTTTAAAAACAAATTATTGTCATAACATACTTGATCATTGTATCTCCCATGCCAGGTAAATATGAGTTGGATGCAACTCGCATTGCTCAACACACAGCTTCACAATGTACACCAGACACTGCTGCACAGCAACACTGCCACTTTTCAGGACATTTAAATTTAGTTTTCCATACATCATTTTGAACATTCATACATGCCTTTTCATGTATTACAGTGATGTCATCGTCCTTTAATGAGATGTCATCGTCCTTTGATGTGATGACATCGTCCTTTGATGTTTTCACACATTCTGGAACATTAGGCTAGTTTGGGTAGACATTTGAAGCGTGCTGCTAAAATACACTCACAGTAGACAATCTTTACTCAGTTGGATATTTGTAACATACATATATTTTTCTTCAAAATAATGCTTCTTTTCAAGAATATGTCTGGTATTGATCTGTATATCCTTATAACTATAAAGAAAATGATTGTCATAACATACTTGATCATTGTATCTCCCATGCCAGGTAAATATGAGTTGGATGCAACTGGCATTGCTCAACACACAGCTTCACAACGGTCACCAGACACTGCTGCGCAGCAATACTGCAACTTTTCTGGACATTTAAATTTAGTTTTCCATACATCATTTTGAATATTCATACAAATCCTTTTAAGTATGACAGTGATGTCATCGTCCTTTGATTTGATATCATCGTCCTTTGATGTGATGTCATCGTACTTTGATGTGATGTTATCGTCCATTGATGTTTTCACACATTCTGGAACATTAGGCTAGTATGGATAGACACATTGAAGCGTGCTGCCACAATACAATCACAGTTGACATCTCTACTCAGTTGGATATTTGTAAAATAGATATTATTTTCTGAAAAATAATGCTTCTTTTCAAGAATATGGCTGGTATTAATCTGTATTTGTTTTTAACTTTAAAAACAAATTATTGTCATGAAATAGTTGATCATTGTATCTTCCATGCCAGGTAAATATGAGTTGGATGCAACTCGCATTGCTCAACACACAGCTTCACAACGTACACCAGACACTGCTGCACAGCAACACTGACACTTTTCTGGACATTTAAATTTAGTTTTCCATACGTCATTTCGAATATTCATACATATCCTTTTATGTATTACAGTGATATCATCGTCCTTTGATGTGTTGTCTTCGTCCTTTGATGTGATGTCATCGTCCTTTGATGTGATGTTATTGTCCTTTGATGTGATGTTTTCGTCCTTTGATGTGATGTCATCGTCCTTTGATGTGATGTCATCGTCCTTTGATGTTTTCACACATTCTGGAACATTAGGCTAGTTTGGATAGACACATTGAAGCGTGCTGCCACAATACACTCACAGTTGACTTCTCTACTCAGTTGGATATTTGTAACATCCATATTTTTTTTTTCAAAATAATGCTTCTTTTCAAGAATATATCTGGTATTGATCTGTAGTTGTTTTTAACTTTAAAAACAAATTATTGTCATAACATACTTGATCATTGTATCTCCCATGCCAGGTAAATATGAGTTGGATGCAACTCGCATTGCTCAACACACAGCTTCACAACGGTCTCCAGACACTGCTGCACAGCAACACTGCCACTTTTCTGGACATTTAAATTTAGTTTTCCATACATCATTTTGAATATTCATACATGTCTTTTCATGTATTACAGTGATGTCATCGTCCTTTGATGAGATGTCATCGTCCTTTGATGTGATGACATCGTCCTTTGATGTGATGACATCGTCCTTTGATGTGATGTGATCGTCCTTTGATGTTGTCACACATTCTGGAACATTAGGGTAGTTTGGGTAGACATTTGAAGCATGCTGCTAAAATACACTCACAGTAGACAATCTTTACTCAGTTGGATATTTGTAACATACATATATTTTTCTTCAAAATAATGCTTCTTTTCAAGAATATGTCTGGTATTGATCTGTATATCCTTATAACTATAAAGAAAATGATTGTCATAACATACTTGATCATTGTATCTCCCATGCCAGGTAAATATGAGTTGGATGCAACTGGCATTGCTCAACACACAGCTTCACAACGGTCACCAGACACTGCTGCGCAGCAATACTGCAACTTTTCTGGACATTTAAATTTAGTTTTCCATACGTCATTTTGAATATTCATACAAATCCTTTTAAGTATGACAGTGATGTCATCGTCCTTTGATTTGATATCATCGTCCTTTGATGTGATGTCATCGTACTTTGATGTGATGTTATCGTCCATTGATGTTTTCACACATTCTGGAACATTAGGCTAGTATGGATAGACACATTGAAGCGTGCTGCCACAATACAATCACAGTTGACATCTCTACTCAGTTGGATATTTGTAAAATAGATATTTTTTTCTGAAAAATAATGCTTCTTTTCAAGAATATGGCTGGTATTAATCTGTATTTGTTTTTAACTTTAAAAACAAATTATTGTCATGAAATAGTTGATCATTGTATCTCCCATGCCAGGTAAATATGAGTTGGATGCAACTCGCATTGCTCAACACACAGCTTCACAACGGTCTCCAGACACTGCTGCACAGCAACACTGCCACTTTTCTGGACATTTAAATTTAGTTTTCCATACATCATTTTGAATATTCATACATGTCTTTTCATGTATTACAGTGATGTCATCGTCCTTTGATGAGATGTCATCGTCCTTTGATGTGATGACATCGTCCTCTGATGTGATGTCATCGTCCTTTGATGTGATGTGATCGTCCTTTGATGTTGTCACACATTCTGGAATTAGGCTAGTTTGGGTAGACACTTGAAGGGTGCTGCTACAATACACTCACAGTTGACAATCTCTACTCAGTTGGATATTTGTAACATACATATTTTTTTGGTCAAAATGATGCTTCTTTTCAAGAATATGTCTGGTATTAATCTGTATTTGTTTTTAACTTTAAAAATGAATTATTGTCATGACATACTTGATCATTGTATCTCCAATGCCAGGTAAATATGAGTTGGATGCGACTCACATTGCTCAAAAAACAGCTTCACAACGTACATCAGACACTGCTGCACAGTAACACTGCCACTTTTCTGGACATTTAAATTTAGTTTTCCATACATCATTTTGAATATTCATACATATTCTTTTAAGTATTACAGTGATGTCATGCTCCTTTGATGAGATGTCATCGTCCTTTGATGTGATGACATCGTCCTTTGATGTTTTCACACATTCTGGAACATTAGGCTAGTTTGGATAGACACATTGAAGCGTAATGCCACAATACACTCACAGTTGACAATCTCTACTCAGTTGGATATTTGTAACATAAATATTTTTTTCTTCAAAATTATGCTTCTTTTCAAGAATATGGCATATTGCTCTGTATTTCTTTATAACTTTAAAAAAAATTATTGTCATAACATACTTGATCATTGTATCTCCCATGCCAGGTAAATATGAGTTGGATGCAACTCGCATTGCTCAACACAAAGCTTCACAACATACACCAGACACTGCTGCACAGCAACACTGCCACTTTTCTGGACATTTAAATTTAGTTTTCCATACGTCATTTTGAATATTCATACAAATCCTTTTAAGTATGACAGTGATGTCATCGTCCTTTGATTTGATATCATCGTCCTTTGATGTGATGTCATCGTACTTTGATGTGATGTTATCGTCCATTGATGTTTTCACACATTCTGGAACATTAGGCTAGTATGAATAGACACATTGAAGCGTGCTGCCACAATACAATCACAGTTGACATCTTTACTCAGTTGGATATATGTAACATACATATTTTTTTCTTCAAAATAATGCTTCTTTTAAAAGAATATGGCTGGTATTGATCTGTATTTCTTCATAACTTTGAAAAAAATTATTGTCATAACATACTTGATCATTGTATCTCCCATGCCAGGTAAATATGAGTTGGATGCAACTCGCATTGCTCAACACACAGCTTCACAACGGTCACCAGACACTGCTGCACAGCAACACTGCCACTTTTCTGGACATTTAAATTTAGTTTTCCATACGTCATTTCTAATATTCATACATATCCTTTTCTGTATTACAGTGATGTCATCGTCCTCTGATGTGATGTCATCGTCCTTTGATGTGATGTGATCGTCCTTTGATGTTGTCACACATTCTGGAATTAGGCTAGTTTGGGTAGACACTTGAAGGGTGCTGCTACAATACACTCACAGTTGACAATCTCTACTCAGTTGGATATTTGTAACATACATATTTTTTTGGTCAAAATAATGCTTCTTTTCAAGAATATGTCTGGTATTAATCTGTATTTGTTTTTAACTTTAAAAATGAATTATTGTCATTAACATACTTGATCATTGTATCTCCAATGCCAGGTAAATATGAGTTGGATGCGACTCACATTGCTCAAAAAACAGCTTCACAACGTACATCAGACACTGCTGCACAGTAACACTGCCACTTTTCTGGACATTTAAATTTAGTTTTCCATACATCATTTTGAATATTCATACATATTCTTTTAAGTATTACAGTGATGTCATGCTCCTTTGATGAGATGTCATCGTCCTTTGATGTGATGACATCGTCCTTTGATGTTTTCACACATTCTGGAACATTAGGCTAGTTTGGATAGACACATTGAAGCGTAATGCCACAATACACTCACAGTTGACAATCTCTACTCAGTTGGATATTTGTAACATAAATATTTTTTTCTTCAAAATTATGCTTCTTTTCAAGAATATGGCATATTGCTCTGTATTTCTTTATAACTTTAAAAAAAATTATTGTCATAACATACTTGATCATTGTATCTCCCATGCCAGGTAAATATGAGTTGGATGCAACTCGCATTGCTCAACACAAAGCTTCACAACATACACCAGACACTGCTGCACAGCAACACTGCCACTTTTCTGGACATTTAAATTTAGTTTTCCATACGTCATTTTGAATATTCATACAAATCCTTTTAAGTATGACAGTGATGTCATCGTCCTTTGATTTGATATCATCGTCCTTTGATGTGATGTCATCGTACTTTGATGTGATGTTATCGTCCATTGATGTTTTCACACATTCTGGAACATTAGGCTAGTATGGATAGACACATTGAAGCGTGCTGCCACAATACAATCACAGTTGACATCTCTACTCAGTTGGATATTTGTAAAATAGAAATTTTTTTCCGAAAAATAATGCTTCTTTTCAAGAATATGGCTGGTATTAATCTGTATTTGTTTTTAACTTTAAAAACAAATTATTGTCATGAAATAGTTGATCATTGTATCTTCCATGCCAGGTAAATATGAGTTGGATGCAACTCGCATTGCTCAACACACAGCTTCACAACGTACACCAGACACTGCTGCACAGCAACACTGACACTTTTCTGGACATTTAAATTTAGTTTTCCATACGTCATTTCGAATATTCATACATATCCTTTTATGTATTACAGTGATATCATCGTCCTTTGATGTGTTGTCTTCGTCCTTTGATGTGATGTCATCGTCCTTTGATGTGATGTTATTGTCCTTTGATGTGATGTTTTCGTCCTTTGATGTGATGTCATCGTCCTTTGATGTGATGTCATCGTCCTTTGATGTTTTCACACATTCTGGAACATTAGGCTAGTTTGGATAGACACATTGAAGCGTGCTGCCACAATACACTCACAGTTGACTTCTCTACTCAGTTGGATATTTGTAACATCCATATTTTTTTTTTCAAAATAATGCTTCTTTTCAAGAATATATCTGGTATTGATCTGTAGCTGTCTTTAACTTTAAAAACAAATTATTGTCATAACATACTTGATCATTGTATCTCCCATGCCAGGTAAATATGAGTTGGATGCAACTCGCATTGCTCAACACACAGCTTCACAACGGTCTCCAGACACTGCTGCACAGCAACACTGCCACTTTTCTGGACATTTAAATTTAGTTTTCCATACATCATTTTGAATATTCATACATGTCTTTTCATGTATTACAGTGATGTCATCGTCCTTTGATGAGATGTCATCGTCCTTTGATGTGATGACATCGTCCTTTGATGTGATGACATCGTCCTTTGATGTGATGTGATCGTCCTTTGATGTTGTCACACATTCTGGAACATTAGGGTAGTTTGGGTAGACATTTGAAGCGTGCTGCTAAAATACACTCACAGTAGACAATCTTTACTCAGTTGGATATTTGTAACATACATATATTTTTCTTCAAAATAATGCTTCTTTTCAAGAATATGTCTGGTATTGATCTGTATATCCTTATAACTATAAAGAAAATGATTGTCATAACATACTTGATCATTGTATCTCCCATGCCAGGTAAATATGAGTTGGATGCAACTGGCATTGCTCAACACACAGCTTCACAACGGTCACCAGACACTGCTGCGCAGCAATACTGCAACTTTTCTGGACATTTAAATTTAGTTTTCCATACGTCATTTTGAATATTCATACAAATCCTTTTAAGTATGACAGTGATGTCATCGTCCTTTGATTTGATATCATCGTCCTTTGATGTGATGTCATCGTACTTTGATGTGATGTTATCGTCCATTGATGTTTTCACACATTCTGGAACATTAGGCTAGTATGGATAGACACATTGAAGCGTGCTGCCACAATACAATCACAGTTGACATCTCTACTCAGTTGGATATTTGTAAAATAGATATTTTTTTCTGAAAAATAATGCTTCTTTTCAAGAATATGGCTGGTATTAATCTGTATTTGTTTTTAACTTTAAAAACAAATTATTGTCATGAAATAGTTGATCATTGTATCTCCCATGCCAGGTAAATATGAGTTGGATGCAACTCGCATTGCTCAACACACAGCTTCACAACGGTCTCCAGACACTGCTGCACAGCAACACTGCCACTTTTCTGGACATTTAAATTTAGTTTTCCATACATCATTTTGAATATTCATACATGTCTTTTCATGTATTACAGTGATGTCATCGTCCTTTGATGAGATGTCATCGTCCTTTGATGTGATGACATCGTCCTTTGATGTGATGACATCGTCCTTAGATGTGATGTGATCGTCCTTTGATGTTGTCACACATTCTGGAACATTAGGGTAGTTTGGGTAGACATTTGAAGCGTGCTGCTAAAATACACTCACAGTTGACAATCTTTACTCAGTTGGATATATGTAACATACATATTTTTTTCTTCAAAATAATGCTTCTTTTAAAAGAATATGGCTGGTATTGATCTGTATTTCTTCATAACTTTGAAAAAAATTATTGTCATAACATACTTGATCATTGTATCTCCCATGCCAGGTAAATATGAGTTGGATGCAACTCGCATTGCTCAACACACAGCTTCACAACGGTCACCAGACACTGCTGCACAGCAACACTGCCACTTTTCTGGACATTTAAATTTAGTTTTCCATACGTCATTTCTAATATTCATACATATCCTTTTCTGTATTACAGTGATGTCATCGTCCTCTGATGTGATGTCATCGTCCTTTGATGTGATGTGATCGTCCTTTGATGTTGTCACACATTCTGGAATTAGGCTAGTTTGGGTAGACACTTGAAGGGTGCTGCTACAATACACTCACAGTTGACAATCTCTACTCAGTTGGATATTTGTAACATACATATTTTTTTGGTCAAAATAATGCTTCTTTTCAAGAATATGTCTGGTATTAATCTGTATTTGTTTTTAACTTTAAAAATGAATTATTGTCATGACATACTTGATCATTGTATCTTCCATGCCAGGTAAATATGAGTTGGATGCGACTCACATTGCTCAAAAAACAGCTTCACAACGTACATCAGACACTGCTGCACAGTAACACTGCCACTTTTCTGGACATTTAAATTTAGTTTTCCATACGTCATTTTGAATATTCATACATATTCTTTTAAGTATTACAGTGATGTCATGCTCCTTTGATGAGATGTCATCGTCCTTTGATGTGATGACATCGTCCTTTGATGTTTTCACACATTCTGGAACATTAGGCTAGTTTGGATAGACACATTGAAGCGTAATGCCACAATACACTCACAGTTGACAATCTCTACTCAGTTGGATATTTGTAACATAAATATTTTTTTCTTCAAAATTATGCTTCTTTTCAAGAATATGGCATATTGCTCTGTATTTCTTTATAACTTTAAAAAAAATTATTGTCAGAACATACTTGATCATTGTATCTCCCATGCCAGGTAAATATGAGTTGGATGCAACTCGCATTGCTCAACACAAAGCTTCACAACATACACCAGACACTGCTGCACAGCAACACTGCCACTTTTCTGGACATTTAAATTTAGTTTTCCATACATCATTTTGAACATTCATACATATCCTTTTCTGTATTACAGTGATGTCATCGTCCTCTGATGTGATGTCATCGTCCTTTGATGTGATGTGATCGTCCTTTGATGTTGTCACACATTCTGGAATTAGGCTAGTTTGGGTAGACACTTGAAGGGTGCTGCTACAATACACTCACAGTTGACAATCTCTACTCAGTTGGATATTTGTAACATACATATTTTTTTGGTCAAAATAATGCTTCTTTTCAAGAATATGGCTGGTATTAATCTGTATTTGTTTTTAACTTTAAAAATGAATTATTGTCATGACATACTTGATCATTGTATCTCCAATGCCAGGTAAATATGAGTTGGATGCGACTCGCATTGCTCAAAAAACAGCTTCACAACGTACACCAGACACTGCTGCACAGTAACACTGCCACTTTTCTGGACATTTAAATTTAGTTTTCCATACGCCATTTTGAATATTCATACATATTCTTTTAAGTATTACAGTGATGTCATGCTCCTTTGATAAGATGTCATCGTCCTTTGATGTGATGACATCGTCCTTTGATGTTTTCACACATTCTGGAACATTAGGCTAGTTTGGATAGACACATTGAAGCGTAATGCCACAATACACTCACAGTTGACAATCTCTACTCAGTTGGATATTAGTAACATACATATATTTTTCTTCAAAATAATGCTTCTTTTCAAGAATATGGATGGTATTAATCTGTATTTGTTTTTAACTTTAAAGAAAATGTATTATCATAAAATACTTGATCATTGTATCTCCCATGCCATGTAAATATGAGTTGGATGCAACTCGCATTGCTCAACACAAAGCTTCACAACGGTCACCAGACAGCAACACTGCCACTTTTCTGGAAATTTAAATTTAGTTTTCCATACATCATTTCGAATATTCATACATATACTTTTATGTATTACAGTGATATCATCGTCCTTTGATGTGATGTCATCGTCCTTTTATGTGATGTCATCGTACTTTGATGTGATGTTATCGCCCATTGATGTTGTCACACATTCTAGAACATTAGGCTAGTTTGGGTAAACACTTGAGGCGTGCAATATACTCACAATTGACATCTCTACTCAGTTGGATATTTGTAACATACATTTTTTTTTCTTCAAAATAGTGCTTTTTTTCAAGAATATTGATAGTATTAATCTGGATGAGTGAAATGGAGGAGCGACATGGAGGACCGACATGGAGGAGTGACATGGAGGAGTGACATGGAGGAGTGAGAAGGAGGAGTGGTACGGAGGATTGACATAAGGGAGTGATATGGTGGAGCTAAATTGAGGAGAGTCACTGAGGAGTGATAGGGAGGAGTAACATGGAGGCTCGACATGGAGGAGTGACATGAAGGGTAGATATAGAGGAGTGACATTGAAGAGCAAGCAAGAGTGACATGGAGGACCCACATGGAGGACTGATTTGTAGGATCGACAGGTAGGAGCTACATGGAGGAGCGACTTGGAGGAGACACATTGAGGACTGAATTGTAGGATCGACAGGTAGGAGCTACATGGAGGAGCGACATGTAGGAGATACATTGAGGAGTGACATGGAGAAGCAAGGAAGAGTGACATGGAGGAGTAACATGGAGGAGCTACATGGAGGATCGACATATGGGAGTAACATGGTGGAGTGAATTGGAAAATCGACATGGAGGAGAGAAATTAAGGACCGACATGGAGGAGTAACATAGAGGAGTGAAATGGAGGAGTGACATGGAGGATCGAGACGGAGGAGTGACATGGAGGAGTGACATGGAGAACTGATTTGTAAGATCGACAGGTATGAGTGACATGGAGGAGCGACATGGTGGAAAGACATGGAGATGCGACATGGAGGAGTGAAATGGCGGAAGGGACATGGAGGAGTGACATGGTGGAGTGACATGGAGGACCGACATGGAGGAGTGACATGGAGGATCGACATGGAGGAGTGACATGGAGGAGCAACATGGAGGAGTTACACAGTGATATGGAAGCTTGACATGGAGGAGTGACATTGAATAGTGACATGGACGAGCGACATGGAAGATCGACATGGGGGAATGACATAGAGGAATGATATTGAGGATTGACATGGAGGAGCGACATGGAGGAGTGACATGGAGGAGTGACATGGAAGACATATAGAAGTGACATGGAGTAGTGATATGGCGTCGTGACATGGAGGAGTGACAAGGAGGAGTGAGTTGGTGTAGCGACATGGAGGAGTGATATGGAGTAGCGACATGGAGGAGTGACAGAGGAATGACTTGGAGGAGTGACACGTAGAATTGATATGGTTGAGTGACATGGAGGAGTGAGTTGATGGAGCAACATGTAGTAGCGACATGGAAGAGTGACATGGAGGAGTGACATTTAGGAATGACATGAATGAGTGACGTGGAGGAATGACATGGAGGAGCGACGTGGAGCAGCAACATGGAGGAGTTACACAGAGGAGTGACATGGACGCTCGACATGGACGAGTGACATTGAGGAGTGAATTGAAGGATTCGACATGGAGGAGTGACATAGAGAAGCGACATGGAGGAGTGACGTGGAGGAGTGAATTGGAAAATTGACATGGAGGAGTGAATTGAACGATCAACATGGAGGAGTGACATTGAGGAGTGACATGGGGGGTAACATATAGGAGTGACATGGAGGAGCAAAAGGAAGAGTGACATGGAGGAGCGACATGGTGGAGAGACATGGAGATGCGACATGGAGGAGTGAAATGGCGGAAGGGACATGGAGGAGTGACATGGAGGAGTGACATGGAGGACCGACATGGAGGAGTGACATGGAGGATCGACATGGAGGAGTGACATGGAGGAGCAACATGGAGGAGTTACACAGTGATATGGAAGCTTGACATGGAGGAGTGACATTGAATAGTGACATGGACGAGCGACATGGAAGATCGACATGGGTGAATGACATAGAGGAATGATATTGAGGATTGACATGGAGGAGCGACATGGAGGAGTGACATGGAGGAGTGACATGGAAGACATATAGAAGTGACATGGAGTAGTGATATGGCGTCGTGACATGGAGGAGTGACAAGGAGGAGTGAGTTGGTGTAGCGACATGGAGGAGTGATATGGAGTAGCGACATGGAGGAGTGACAGAGGAATGACTTGGAGGAGTGACACGTAGAATTGATATGGTTGAGTGACATGGAGGAGTGAGTTGATGGAGCAACATGTAGTAGCGACATGGAAGAGTGACATGGAGGATGACATGGAGGAGTGACATTTAGGAATGACATGAATGAGTGACGTGGAGGAATGACATGGAGGAGCGACGTGGAGCAGCAACATGGAGGAGTTACACAGAGGAGTGACATGGACGCTCGACATGGACGAGTGACATTGAGGAGTGAATTGAAGGATTCGACATGGAGGAGTGACATAGAGAAGCGACATGGAGGAGTGACGTGGAGGAGTGAATTGGAAAATTGACATGGAGGAGTGAATTGAACGATCAACATGGAGGAGTGACATTGAGGAGTGACATGGGGGGTAACATATAGGAGTGACATGGAGGAGCAAAAGGAAGAGTGACATGGAGGAGCGACATGGAGGACTGATTTGTAAGATCGACAGGTATGAGTGACATGGAGGAGCGACATGGTGGAGAGACATATAGGAATGACATGGAGGAGCAACATGGAGGAGTGACGTGGAGGAGCAACATGGAGGAGTGACATAGAGGAGTGACATGGAGGAGCGACGTGGAGGAGCAAGAATGAGTGACATGGAGGAGTGACATGGAAGAGCGACATGGAGGAGTGATATAGAGGAGTGACGAGGAGGAGCGACATGGAGGAGTGACAAAGACTAGTGACATGGAGGAGCGATGTGGAGCAACAATAATAATTGACATGGAGGAGCTACATGGATGAGTGACATGAAGGAGAGACATGGACGAGTGACATGGAGGAGTGACAGGGCAAATCAATATGGAGGAGTGACATGGACGAGTGACATGGAGGAGTGACAGGGCAGATCAACATGGAGGATTGACATGGAGGAGTGACATTGAGGAGTGACATGGAGGAGTGACATGGAGGAGTGACATGGAAGACACGTAGAAGTGACATGGAGGAGTGATATGGAGGAGTGGCATAGAGGAGTGACGTGGAGGACTGACATGGAGGTGTGTCCTGGAGGAGTGACATAGAGGAGTGACAAGGAGGAGCAAGGAAGAGTGACATGGAGGAGTGACGTGGAGGAGCAAGAGTGAGTGACATGGAGGAGTGACATTGAGGAGTGACAGGGCAGATCAACATGGAGGATTGACATGGAGGAGTGACATTGAGGAGTGACATGGAGGAGTGACATGGAGGAGTGACATGGAAGACACGTAGAAGTGACATGGAGGAGTGATATGGAGGAGTGGCATAGAGGAGTGACGTGGAGGACTGACATGGAGGTGTGTCCTGGAGGAGTGACATAGAGGAGTGACAAGGAGGAGCAAGGAAGAGTGACATGGAGGAGAGACATGGAGGAGCAACATGGAGGAGTGACGTGGAGGAGCAAGAGTGAGTGACATGGAGGAGTGACATGGAAGAGCCACATGGAGGAGTGATATAGAGGATTGACGAGGAGGAGCGACATGGAGAAGTGACAAAGAGTAGTTACATGGAGGAGCGACGTGGAGCAACAAGAATGATTGACATTGAGGAGTGACATGGAGGAGCTACATGGAGGAGCTACATGGAGGAGTGACATGAAGGAGTGACATGGACGAGTGACATGGAGGAGCGACATGGAAGAGTGACATGGAAGACATGTAGAATTGACATGGACGAGTGACATGTAGGAGCGACAAGGAGGAGTGACATGGAAGACATGTAAAGGTGATATGGAGGAGTGATATCGAGTAGTGACATGGAGGAATGACATAGAGGGGTGACGTGGAGGAGTGACATGGAGGAGTGACTTGGAGGTGTGTCATGAAGGAGTAACATGGAGGATTGAGTTGGTGGAGCGACATGGAGGAGTGACATGGAGTAGTGACAAAGAGGAGTGAAATGGAGGAATGACATGGATGAGTGAAATGGAGGAGCGACAAGGAGGAGTGACAGAGTAATGACATGGAGGAGCGACGTGGAGAAGCAAGGAGGAGTGACATGAAGGAGTGAGAAGGAAGAGCGACATGGAGGAGGTACATGGAGGAGTGACATGGAGGAGTGAAAAGGAGAGTGACACGGAGAATTGACATAGGGGACTGACATGGAGGAGCTAAATTGAGTAGAGAAACCGAGGAGTGACATGAAGGAGTTACATTAAGGTTCAACATGGAGGAGTGACAGGGAGTAGTGACATGGAGGCTCCACATGGAGGAGTGACATTGAGGAGTGACATGAAGGGTTGAAATAGAGGAGTGACATGGAGGAGCAAGGAAGAATGACATTGAGGAGCCACATGGAGGACTTATTTGTAGCATCGACAGGTAGGATCTACATGGAGGAGTGACATGGAGGAGCGACAAGGAGGATCGACATTGGGGAGTAACATGGTGGAGTGAATTGGAGGAGTGATATTGAGGAGTGACATGGAGGAGTGACATAGAGGAGTGACGTGGAGGAGTGACATGGAGGAGTGACATGGAGTAGTGAGTGGGTGGAGTGACATGGAGGAATGACATGAATGAGTGACATGGAGGAATGACATGGAGGAGCGACGTGGAGCAGCAACATGGTGGAGTTACACAGAGGAGTGACATGGACGCTCGACATGGACGAGTGACATTGAGGAGTGAATTGAAGGATTCGACATGGAGGAGTGACATAGAGAAGCGACATGGAGGAGTGACATGGAGGAGTGACATGGAAGAGCCACATGGAGGAGTGATATAGAGGATTGACGAGGAGGAGCGACATGGAGAAGTGACAAAGAGTAGTGACATTGAGGAGCGACGTGGAGCAACAAGAATGATTGACATTGAGGAGTGACATGGAGGAGCTACATGGAGGAGTGACATGAAGGAGTGACATGGACGAGTGACATGTAGGAGCGACAAGGAGGAGTGACATGGAAGACATGTAGAGGTGATATGGAGGAGTGATATGGAGTAGTGACATGGAGGAATGACATAGAGGGGTGACGTGGAGGAGTGACATGGAGGAGTGACTTGGAGGTGTGTCATGAAGGAGTAACATGGAGGATTGAGTTGGTGGAGCGACATGGAGGAGTGACATGGAGGAGTGACAAAGAGGAGTGAAATGGAGGAATGACATGGATGAGTGAAATGGAGGAGCGACAAGGAGGAGAGACATAGAGTAATGACATGGAGAAGCGACGTGGAGAAGCAAGGAGGAATGACATGGATGAGCGACATGGAGGAGTGAGAAGGAGAGTGACTTGGAGGATTGACATAGGGGACTGAAATGGAGGAGCTAAATTGAGTAGAGACACCGAGGATTGACATGGAGGAGTTACATGGAGGTTCAACATGGAGGAGTGACATTGAGGAGTGACATGAAGGGTTGAAATAGAGGAGTGACATGGAGGAGCAAGGAAGAATGACATGGAGGAGCCACATGGAGGACTGATTTGTAGCATCGACAGGTAGGATCTACATGGAGGAGTGACATGGAGGAGCGATAAGGAGGATCGACATTGGGGAGTAACGTGGTGGAGTGAATTGGAGGAGTGATATTGAGGAGTGACATGGAGGAGTGACATGGAGGAGTGACTTCGAAAGACACGTAGAAGTGACATGGACGAGTGAAATGGAGGAGTGACATAGAGGAGTGATGTGGAGGAGTGACATGGAGGAGTGACATGGAGGGGTGACATGGAGGAGCGACGTGACATGGAGGAGTTACATTTGGGAGCGACATGGGAGAGTCACATGGAGGAGTGACATGGAGGAGTGAATTGGAGGAGTGATATTGAGGAGTGACATGGGGGAGTGACATAGAGGAGTGACGTGGAGGAGTGACATGGAGGAGTGAAATGGAGGAATGACATGGATGAGTGACATGGACGCTCGACATGGACGAGTGACATTGAGGAGTGAATTGAAGGATTCGACATGGAGGAGTGACATAGAGAAGCGACGTGGAGGAGTGAATTGGAAAATTGACATGGAGGAGTGAATTGAACGATCAACATGGAGGAGTGACATTGAGGAGTGACATGGAGGAGCAAAAGGAAGAGTGACATGGAGGAGCGACATGGAGGACTGATTTTTAAGATCGACAGGTATGAGTGACATGGAGGAGCGACATGGTGGAGAGACATATAGGAATGACATGGAGGAGCAACATGGAGGAGTGACATGGAGGAGCAACATCGAGGAGTGACATAGAGGAGTGACATGGAGGATAAACTTGGAGGAGCAAGAATGAGTGACATGGAGGAGTGACATGGAAGAGCGACATGGAGGAGTTATATAGAGGAGTGACGAGGAGGAGCGACATGGAGGAGTGACAAAGACTAGTGACATGGAGGAGCGATGTGGAGCAACAAGAATAATTGACATGGAGGAGCTACATGGAGGAGTGACATGAAGGAGTGACATGGACGAGTGACATGGAGGAGTGACAGGGCAAATCAATATGGAGGAGTGACATGGACGAGTGACATGGAGGAGTGACAGGGCAGATCAACATGGAGGATTGACATGTAGGACTGAAATTGCGGAGGGGACATGGGGGAGTGACATGGAGGAGTGACATGGAGGAGTTACACAGAGGTGTGATATGGAGGCTTGACATGGAGGAGTGACATTGAATTGTGACATGGACGAGCGACATGCAAGATCGACATGGGGGAATGACAGAGGAGTGATATTGAGGATTGACATGGAGGAGCGACATGGAGGAGTGACATGGAGGAGTGACATGGAAGACATATAGAAGTTACATGGAGGAGTGATATGGAGTAGCGACATGGAGGAGTAACATAGAGGAATGACTTGGAGGAGTGACACGTAGAATTGATATGGTTGAGTGACATTAAGGAGTCAGTTGATGGAGCAACAAGTAGTAGCGACATGGAAGAGTGACATAGAGGATGACATGGAGGAGTGACATTTAGGAATGACATGAATGAGTGACGTGGAGGAATGACATGGAGGAGCGACGTGGAGCTGCAACATGGAGGAGTTACACAGAGGAGTGACATGGACACTCGACGTGGACGAGTGACATTGAGGAGTGAATTGAAGGATTCGACAAGGAGGAGTGACATAGAGAAGCGACATGGAGGAGTGATGTGGAGGAGTGAATTGGAAAATTGACATGGAGGAGTGAATTGAACGATCAACATGGAGGAGTGATGTGGAGGAGTGACATGGAGGAGTGACATGGAGGGGTGACATGGAGGAGCGACGTGGAGCAGCAAGGAGGAGTGACATTGAGGAGCCACATGGAGGACTGATTTGTAGCATCGACAGGTAGGATCTACATGGAGGAGTGACATGGAGGAGCGACAAGGAGGATCGACATTGGGGAGTAACATGGTGGAGTGAATTGGAGGAGTGATATTGAGGAGTGACATGGAGGAGCGACAAGGAGGATCGACATTGGGGAGTAACATGGTGGAGTGAATTGGAGGAGTGATATTGAGGAGTGACATGGAGGAGTGACATGGAGGAGCGACATGGCGTACTGATTTTGAAGACACGTAGAAGTGACATGGAGGAGTGATATGGAGGAGTGACATAGAGGAGTGACGTTGAGGAGTGACATGGAGGAGTGACATGTAGGGGTGACATGGAGGAGTGACATGGAAGAGTGACATGGACAGAGTGACATGGAGGAGTGACATGGAGTAGTGAGTGGGTGGAGTGACATGGAGGAATGACATGAATGAGTGACATGGAGGAATGACATGGAGGAGCGACGTGGAGCAGCAACATGGAGGAGTTACACAGAGGAGTGACATGGACGCTCGACATGGACGAGTGACATTGAGGAGTGAATTGAAGGATTCGACATGGAGGAGTGACATAGAGAAGCGACATGGAGGAGTGACGTGGAGGAGTGAATTGGAAAATTGACATGAAGGAGTGAATTGAATGATCAACATGGAGGCGTTACATTGAGGAGTGACATGGAGGGGTAACATATAGGAGTGACATGGAGGAGCAAGGAAGAGTGACATGGAGGAGTGACATGGAGGACTGATTTCTAAGATCAACAGGTATGAGTGACATGGAGGAGCGACATGGTGGAGAGACATATAGGAATGACATGGAGGAGCAACATCGAGGAGTGACATGGAGGAGCGACGTGGAGGAGCAAGAATGAGTGACATGGAGGAGTGAAATGGAAGAGCGACATGGAGTAGTGATATAGAGGAGTGACGAGGAGTAGTGACATGGAGGAGCGATGTGGAGCAACAATAATGATTGAAATGGAGGAGCTACATGGAGGAGTGACATAGAGGAGTGACAAGGAGGAGCAAGGAAGAGTGACATAGAGGAGAGACATGGATGACTGATTTGTAGGATCGACAGATATGAGTGACATGGAGGAGCAACATGGAGGAGAGACATAAAGGAGTGACATGGAGGAGCAACATGGAGGAGCTACATGGAGGAGTGACATGAAGGAGTGACATGGACGAGTGACATGGAGGAGCAACAAAGGAGGAGTGACATGGAAGACATGTAGACGTGACATGGACGAGTGACATGTAGGAGCGACAAGGAGGAGTGACATGGAAGACATGTAGAGGTGATATGGAGGAGTGATGTGGAGTAGTGACATGGAGGAATGACATAGAGGGGTGACGTGGAGGAGTGACATGGAGGAGTGACTTGGAGGTGTGTCATGAAGGAGTAACATGGCGGATTGAGTTGGTGGAGCAACATGGAGGAGTGACAAAGAGGAGTGACATGGAGGAGTGACATGGAGGAGTGACTTTCTGGAGGGACATTCTGGAGTGACATGGAGGTATCGACATGCAGGAGTGACAAGGAGGAGTGATATGGAGGATCTACATAGAGGATTGACATGGAGGAGGGACATGGAGGAGGTTTATGTAGGAGTGACATTTTGGAGTGACTTTCTGGAGGGACATTCTGGAGTGACATGGAGGTATCGACATGGAGGAGTGACAAGGAGGAGTGATATGGAGGATCTACATAGAGGATTGACATGGAGGAGGGACATGGAGGAGTGACATTCTGGAGTCAAATTCTGGAGTGACATTCTGGAGTGACATGGAGGAGCAACATACTGGGGTGACATGGAGGAGTGACATGGAGGAGTGAAATGGAGGAGTGATATGGATGAGCAGGGACGAGCAACATGGAGGATCGACATGGAATAGTCACATGGAGGACCGACACGGATGAGGTACATGGGGGAGTGATATTGGAAGACATGGAGGAGTGACATGGTTGAGCAACATAGAGGATCAAAATGGAGGATCGACATGGAGCAGTGACATGGAGGAGTGACAAGGAGGAGCGACAAGGAGGAGTAACAAGGAGGAGCGACATGGAGGATCAATATGGAAGAGCGACATCGAGCAGAAATATAGAGGAGTGACGAGGAGTAGTGACATGGAGGAGCGATGTGGAGCAACAATAATGATTGAAATGGAGGAGCTACATGGAGGAGTGACATAGAGGAGTGACAAGGAGGAGCAAGGAAGAGTGACATAGAGGAGAGACATGGATGACTGATTTGTAGGATCGACAGATATGAGTGACATGGAGGAGCAACATGGAGGAGAGACATAAAGGAGTGACATGGAGGAGCAACATGGAGGAGCTACATGGAGGAGTGACATGAAGGAGTGACATGGACGAGTGACATGGAGGAGCGACAAAGGAGGAGTGACATGGAAGACATGTAGACGTGACATGGACGAGTGACATGTAGGAGCGACAAGGAGGAGTGACATGGAAGACATGTAGAGGTGATATGGAGGAGTGATGTGGAGTAGTGACATGGAGGAATGACATAGAGGGGTGACGTGGAGGAGTGACATGGAGGAGTGACTTGGAGGTGTGTCATGAAGGAGTAACATGGAGGATTGAGTTGGTGGAGCAACATGGAGGAGTGACATGGAGGAGTGACAAAGAGGAGTGACATGGAGGAGTGACATGGTGGAGTGAGAAGGAGAGTGACTTGGAGGATTGACATAGGGGACTGACATGGAGGAGCTAAATTGAGTAGAGACACCGAGGATTGACATGGAGGAGTTATATTGAGCTTCAACATGGAGGAGTGACAGGGAGGAGTGATATTGAGGTGTGACATGGAGGATCTACATGGAGGAGTGACATGAAGGAGTGACATGGAGGAGCAACAAGGAGGAGCCATATGAAGGAGTAACAAGGAGGAGCGACATGGAGGGGTAACATATAGGAGTGACATGGAGGAGCAAGGAAGAGTGACATGGAGGAGTGACATGGAGGACTGATTTCTAAGATCAACAGGTATGAGTGACATGGAGGAGCGACATGGTGGAGAGACATATAGGAATGACATGGAGGAGCAACATCGAGGAGTGACATGGAGGAGCGACGTGGAGGAGCAAGAATGAGTGACATGGAGGAGTGAAATGGAAGAGCGACATGGAGTAGTGATATAGAGGAGTGACGAGGAGTAGTGACATGGAGGAGCGATGTGGAGCAACAATAATGATTGAAATGGAGGAGCTACATGGAGGAGTGACATAGAGGAGTGACAAGGAGGAGCAAGGAAGAGTGACATAGAGGAGAGACATGGATGACTGATTTGTAGGATCGACAGATATGAGTGACATGGAGGAGCAACATGGAGGAGAGACATAAAGGAGTGACATGGAGGAGCAACATGGAGGAGCTACATGGAGGAGTGACATGAAGGAGTGACATGGACGAGTGACATGGAGGAGCGACAAAGGAGGAGTGACATGGAAGACATGTAGACGTGACATGGACGAGTGACATGTAGGAGCGACAAGGAGGAGTGACATGGAAGACATGTAGAGGTGATATGGAGGAGTGATGTGGAGTAGTGACATGGAGGAATGACATAGAGGGGTGACGTGGAGGAGTGACATGGAGGAGTGACTTGGAGGTGTGTCATGAAGGAGTAACATGGCGGATTGAGTTGGTGGAGCAACATGGAGGAGTGACAAAGAGGAGTGACATGGAGGAGTGACATGGAGGAGTGACTTTCTGGAGGGACATTCTGGAGTGACATGGAGGTATCGACATGCAGGAGTGACAAGGAGGAGTGATATGGAGGATCTACATAGAGGATTGACATGGAGGAGGGACATGGAGGAGGTTTATGTAGGAGTGACATTTTGGAGTGACTTTCTGGAGGGACATTCTGGAGTGACATGGAGGTATCGACATGGAGGAGTGACAAGGAGGAGTGATATGGAGGATCTACATAGAGGATTGACATGGAGGAGGGACATGGAGGAGTGACATTCTGGAGTCAAATTCTGGAGTGACATTCTGGAGTGACATGGAGGAGCAACATTCTGGGGTGACATGGAGGAGTGACATGGAGGAGTGAAATGGAGGAGTGATATGGATGAGCAGGGACGAGCAACATGGAGGATCGACATGGAATAGTCACATGGAGGACCGACACGGATGAGGTACATGGGGGAGTGATATTGGAAGACATGGAGGAGTGACATGGTTGAGCAACATAGAGGATCAAAATGGAGGATCGACATGGAGCAGTGACATGGAGGAGTGACAAGGAGGAGCGACAAGGAGGAGTAACAAGGAGGAGCGACATGGAGGATCAATATGGAAGAGCGACATCGAGCAGAAATATAGAGGAGTGACGAGGAGTAGTGACATGGAGGAGCGATGTGGAGCAACAATAATGATTGAAATGGAGGAGCTACATGGAGGAGTGACATAGAGGAGTGACAAGGAGGAGCAAGGAAGAGTGACATAGAGGAGAGACATGGATGACTGATTTGTAGGATCGACAGATATGAGTGACATGGAGGAGCAACATGGAGGAGAGACATAAAGGAGTGACATGGAGGAGCAACATGGAGGAGCTACATGGAGGAGTGACATGAAGGAGTGACATGGACGAGTGACATGGAGGAGCGACAAAGGAGGAGTGACATGGAAGACATGTAGACGTGACATGGACGAGTGACATGTAGGAGCGACAAGGAGGAGTGACATGGAAGACATGTAGAGGTGATATGGAGGAGTGATGTGGAGTAGTGACATGGAGGAATGACATAGAGGGGTGACGTGGAGGAGTGACATGGAGGAGTGACTTGGAGGTGTGTCATGAAGGAGTAACATGAAGGATTGAGTTGGTGGAGCAACATGGAGGAGTGACATGGAGGAGTGACAAAGAGGAGTGACATGGAGGAGTGACATGGTGGAGTGAGAAGGAGAGTGACTTGGAGGATTGACATAGGGGACTGACATGGAGGAGCTAAATTGAGTAGAGACACCGAGGATTGACATGGAGGAGTTATATTGAGCTTCAACATGGAGGAGTGACAGGGAGGAGTGATATTGAGGTGTGACATGGAGGAGCTACATGGAGGAGTGACATGAAGGAGTGACATGGAGGAGCAACAAGGAGGAGCCATATGAAGGAGTAACAAGGAGGAGTGATATGGAGGAGGGACTTGGAGGAGTGACATTCTAGAGTGACATTCTGTATGGACATTCCGGAGTGACATGGAGGAGTGATATGGAGGATGGACATATACGATTGACATGGAGGAGGTACATGATCGATATGGAGCAGTGACATGGAGGAGTGACAAGGAGGAGCCATATTGAAGGAGTAACAAGGAGGAGCGACATGGAGGAGTGACATGGAGAATCGACATGGAGGATCGACATGGAGCAGTGACATGGAGGAGTGACTTGGAGGTGTGTCATGAAGGAGTAACATGGAGGATTGAGTTGGTGGAGCAACATGGAGGAGTGACATGGAGGAGTGACAAAGAGGAGTGACATGGAGGAGTGACATGGAGGAGTGAGAAGGAGAGTGACTTGGAGGATTGACATAGGGGACTGACATGGAGGAGCTAAATTGAGTAGAGACACCGAGGATTGACATGGAGGAGTTACATTGAGCTTCAACATGGAGGAGTGACAGGGAGGAGTGATATTGAGGTGTGACATGGAGGAGCTACATGGAGGAGTGACATGAAGGAGTGACATGGAGGAGCGACAAGGAGGAGCCATATGAAGGAGTAACAAGGAGGAGCGACATGGAGGAGTTACATGTAGGATCGACATGGAGGATCAACATGGAGCAGTGACATGGAGGAGTGACAAGGACGAGTGAAAAGGAGGAGAAACATGAAGGAGTGACATGGAGGAGCGACATGGAGCAGTGACATGGAAATGTGACACGTAGGAGCGACATGGAGGATCGACATGGAGGAGTGACATGGAGGAGCGACATGGAGGAGTGATATGGAGGAGGGACTTGGAGGAGTGACATTCTAGAGTGACATTCTGTATGGACATTCCGGAGTGACATGGAGGAGTGATATGGAGGATGGACATATACGATTGACATGGAGGAGGTACATGATCGATATGGAGCAGTGACATGGAGGAGTGACAAGGAGGAGCCATATTGAAGGAGTAACAAGGAGGAGCGACATGGAGGAGTGACATGGAGAATCGACATGGAGTATCGACATGGAGCAGTGACATGGAGAAGCGACAAGGAAGAGTGACAAGGAGGAGAAACATGAAGGAGTAACAAGGAGGAGCGACATGGAGGATCGACATGGAGGAGCGACATGGAGCAGTGACATGGAAATGTGACACGTAAGAGCGACATGGAGGATCGACATGGAGGAGTGACATGGAGGAGCGACATGATCGATATGGAGCGGTGACATGGAGGAGTGACAAGGAGGAGCCATATGAAGGAGTAACAAGGAGGAGCGACATGGAGGAGTGACATGGAGGATCGACATGGAGGAGTGATATGGAGGAGTGACATGAGAGACGGAGGAGTGACATGTAGGAGCGAAATGGAGGTGTTAAATTGAAGATCGACATGGAGGAGTGATATGGAGGAGGGACATGGAGGAGTGACATTCTAGAGTGACATTCTGAATGGACATTCCGGAGTGACATGGAGGAGTGATATGGAGGATGGACATATACGATTGACATGGAGGAGGGACATGGAGGAGTGATATTCTGGAGTGACATTCTGGAGGGACATGAAGGAGTGACATGAAGGAGTGACATGGTGGAGTGATATGGAGGAGCAATTAGGAGCGACATGGAGCATCGATATGGAGGAGCGACACGAAGGAGTAACAAGGAGGAGTGAAATGGGAGAGCGACATGGAGAATCGACATAGAGGAGTGACATGGAGGTGCGACATTCTGGAGTTAAATTCTGGAGTGACATTCTGGATCGACATGGAGGATCGACATGAAGGAGCGACATTGATCAGTCACATGGAGGATTGACATGGAGGAGCGACGTTGAGGAGCGACATTGAGGAGCGACATGGAGGACTGACATAGAGGGTCAACATGGAGGAGTGACATGGAGGAGCGACAAGGAGGAGTGACATGGAAGACATGTAGAAGTCACATGGACGAGTGACATGGAGGAGCGACAAGGAGGAGTGACATGGAGCAACATGGAGGAGCGACATGGATGAGTGACCGGAAGGAGAAACATGGTGAAGTGACATGGAGTTGTGACATTGAGGAGCGACATGGTGGACTGACATGGAGGAGTGACATGGAGAGAGCTACATGGAGGAATGACATGGAGGATCGACATGGAGGAGTGACATGGAGGAGTGACATGGAAGAGAGGGAGTAGTGACATGGAGGAGCGACATGCTGGAGTGACATGGAGGAGTTACATGAAGGCTTGACACGGAGGAGTGACATGGAGGAGCGACATGGAGATGTTAAATAGCGGATCGACATGGAGGAGCAACATGGAGGAGGGACGTGGTGGAGTGATATTCTGGAGGCAATTTGTAGGTGTTAAATTGAGGATGGACATGGAGAAGTGATATGGAGGAGGGACATGGAGGAGTGACATTCTGGAGGGGCATTCTGGATTGACATGGAGGAGTGACATGGAGGATGGACGTGGTGGAGTGATATTCTGGAGGGAATTGGAGGTGTTAAATTGAGGATGGACATGGAGAAGTGATATGGAGGGGGGACATGGAGGAGTGACATTCTGGAGGGGCATTCTGGATTGACATGGAGGAAGGACATGGAGGAGTTACATTCTGGAGTTAAATTCTGGATTGACATTCTGGATTGACATGGAGGAGCAACATTCCAGAGTGATATGGAGGAGTTTTATGGATGAGCAATTAGGAGCGACATGGAGGATCGAACCGGAGGAGTGACATGGAAGACATGGAGGTGTGACATGGAGGATCGACATTGAGTAGTGACTTGGAGTAGTGACAAGGAGGGTTGACATGGAGGGTTGACACGAAGGAGTGACATGGAAGACAGGAAGGAGTGACATGGAGGGAAGATATGGAGGTGTGAAATAGAGGATTGACATGGAGGAGTGACATGGAGGAGGTTTATGTAGGAGTGACATTTTGGAGTGACTTTCTGGAGGGACATTCTGGAGTGACATGTAGGTATCGACATGGAGGAGTGACAAGGAGGAGTGATATGGAGGATCTACATAGAGGATTGACATGGAGGAGGGACATGGAGGAGTGACATTCTGGAGTCAAATTCTGGAGTGACATTCTGGAGTGACATGGAGGAGCAACATTCTGGGGTGACATGGAGGAGTGACATGGAGGAGTGACATGGAGGAGTGATATGGATGAGCAGGGACGAGCAACATGGAGGATCGACATGGAATAGTCACATGGAGGACCGACACGGATGAGGTACATGGGGGAGTGATATTGGAAGACATGGAGGAGTGACATGGTTGAGCAACATAGAGGATCAAAATGGAGGATCGACATGGAGCAGTGACATGGAGGAGTGACAAGGAGGAGCGACAAGGAGGAGTAACAAGGAGGAGCGACATGGAGGATCGATATGGAAGAGCGACATCGAGCAGTGACATGGAAGTGTGACATGGAGGAGTGACATGGAGGATCAACATGGAGTTGTGACATTGGAGGAGCGACATGGCAAAGTGACATGAGGAGTGACATGTAGGATTGACATGGAGGAGTTACATGGAGGAGCGACATTGAAGATCGACATGGAGGAGCGAAAAGGAGGAGCTACATGGAGGATCGACATTGCGGAGCAAAATAGAGAACTGACAACGAGGAGGTACATTCGAGAGGGACATTGTGGAGCGACATTCTGGAGTAACATGTTGGATCGAAATGGAGGATCGACATGGAGCAGTGACAGGGAGGAGGGACAAGGAGGAGCGATAATGTGGAGCAACATGGAGGATCGACATGGATGAGTGACCTAGAAGGAGAAACATGGTGAAGTGACATGGAGTTGTGACATTGAGGAGCGACATGGAGGACTGACATGGAGGAGTGACATGTAAGAGTTATATGGAGGAATGACATGGAGGATCGACATGGATGAGTGACATGGAGGAGTGACATGGAAGACAGGGAGTAGTGACATGGAGGAGCGACATGGCTGAGTTACAAGGAGGAGTTACATGAAGGATTGACATGGAGGAGTTACATGGAGGAGTGACGAGGAAGACAGGGAGGAGTTACATGGAGGAGCGACATGGACGAGCAAAATAGAAGATCGACATTCTTGAGTGACATGGAGGAGCAGCATTGAGGAGGGACATGGAGGAGTAACATTCTGGAGTTAAATTCTGGAGTGAAATTCTGGAGTGACATTGAGGAGCGACATGGTGGAGTGATATGGAGGAGCAAGGAGGAGTGACATGGAGGATCGACATGTGTCGACATGGAAGACCGACATTGAGTAATGACTTGGAGGAGTGACAATGAGGAGTGACATGGAGGAGTTACATGGAGGAGTGAAATTTTGGAGGGACATTCTGGAGGGACATTCTGGAGTGACATGGAGGAGCGACATTCTGGAGTGACATTGATGAGACATGGAGGATTGACATAGAGGAGTAATATGAAGGATCTACATGGAGGAGCTACATAGAGGAGGTACATGGGGGAGTGACATGGAAGAGATGGAGGAGTGACATGGTGGAGCAACATGGAGTATCGAAATGGAGGATCGACGTGGAGGATTAACAAGGAGGAGCGACATCGAGGATCGACATGGAGGAGCGACATCGAGCAGTGACATAGAAGTGTGACATGGACGAGTGAGATGGAGGATCGACATGGAGGAGTGACATGGGGGAGTGACATTCTGGAGTTAAATCTGGACTGATATTCTGGAGAGACATGGAGCAGTGACATAGAAGTGTGACATGGACGAGTGAGATGGAGGATCGACATGGAGGAGTGACATGGAGGATCAACATGGAGGAGTGACATGGAGGAGCGACATGGAAGAGCGACATGGAGGAGTGACATGGAGGATCGACATGGAGGAGTGACATGGAGGATCAACATGGAGGAGTGACATGGAGGAGCGACATGGAAGAGCGACATGGAGGAGTGACATGGAAGATCGACATGGAGGAATGACATGGAGGATCGACATGGAGGTCTGACAACGAGGAGGTACATTCTGGAGGGACATGGTGTAGCGACATTCTGGAGCGACATGGAACATCGACATGGAGGAATAACATGTAGGATCTAAATGGAGGAGTGACATGGAGGATCGACAAGGAGGAGCGACATTGAGGAGCAACATTGAGGACTGACATGGAGGAGCAACATGGAAGTACGACATGGAGGGGCTACATGGAGGAGCGACATTGCGGAGCAACAAGAAGGACTGACAACAAGGGGGTACATTCTGGAGGGACATGGTGGAGCGACATTCTGGAGTTACATGGAAGAGCGAAAGTCTGGAGTGACATGGGGGAGTGACATGGAAGATCGACATGGAGGAGTAACATGTAGGATCTACATGGAGGAATGACATGGAGGATCGACATGGAGGAGCGACATTGAGGATCGACATGGAGGAGCGACATTGAGGAGCGACATGGAGGACTGACATGAAGGATAAACAAGGAGGAGTGACATGGAGGAGAGACATGTAGGAGAGACATGGAGGATCGACATGGAGGAGTGACATGGAGGATCGACATGGAAGAGCGACATAGAGGACCGACATGGTGGAGCGTCAAGGTTGATCGACATGGAGAAGTGACAAGGAGGAGTGACATGGTAGAGATGGAGGAGTGACATGGAGGATAGACATGGAAGATTGACATGAAGGAGCTACATGGAGGACTGACATTCTGGTGTTAAATCTGGATTGACATGGAGGAGTGACATTCTGGAGTGACATTGAGGAGCGACATGGTGGAGTGATATGGATGATTGAGGAGGAGCGACATTGAGGATCGACATGTGTCAACATGGAAGACATGGAGGAGTTTCATGGAGGATCGACATTGAGCAGTGACATTGAGGAGTGACAAATTGGAGCGTCATGGAGGAGTGACATGGAGGAGTGACCTGGAGGATCGACATGGAGGAGCGATATGGAGGATCAATAAGGAGGAGCGACATCGAGGAGAAACATGGAGGACTGAAATGGAGGATCAACAAGGGGGAGTGACATGGAGGAGTGACACAGGAGAGACATGGAGGAGGTACATAGGGGAGTGACATGGAAGACATGGAGCAGTGAAATGGAGGAGCAACATCGAGGATCGACATGGAGGATCGACATGGAGCAGTGACATGGAGGAGTGACATGGGGGAGCGACATGGAGGATCGACATGGAGTATTGACAAGGTAGATCCACATGGAGGAGTGACATAGAGGAGTGACATAGAGATGGAGGAGTGACATGGAGGAGAGACATGGAAGATCGACATTGAGGATCGACATGGAGGAGTGAGATGGGGGAGTGACATGGAAGACAGAGGAGTGACATGGAGGAGCAACATGGAGTATCGACATGGAGAATCAACATGAAGGAGTGACTTGGAGGAGCGACATTCTGGAATGACATGGATGAGTGAAATGGAGGAGCGACATGGAGGAGAGACATGGAAGATCGACATTGAGGATCGACATGGAGGAGTGAGATGGGGGAGTGACATGGAAGACAGAGGAGTGACATGGAGGAGCAACATGGAGTATCGACATGGAGGATCAACATGAAGGAGTGACTTGGAGGAGCGACATTCTGGAATGACATGGATGAGTGAAATGGAGGAGCGACATGGAGGAGAGACATGGAGGATCGACATGGAGGAGTGACATGGAGAATTGACATTTAGGAGTGACATGGAGGAGCAACATGGAAGAGCGACATGGAGGAGTTACATGGAGGAGCAACATTGCGGAGCGACATGAGAACTGACAACAAGGAGGTACATGCTGGAGGGACATGGTGGAGTGACATTCTGGAGTGACATGGGGGAGCAACATTCTGGAGTGACATGGAGGAGTGACATGGAAGATCGACATGTAGGAGTGACATGGAGGAGTGATATGGAGGAGTGACATGGAGAAGAGACATGGAGGATTGGCATTAAAGACATGGAGTCACAGTGACAAGGAGAATCGACATTGAGTAGTGACATGGAGGCATCAATGTCACTCCTCCTTGCCACTGCAAGGAGGAGTGACATTGATGAGTGACATGGAGGAATGACATTCTGGAGGGACATGGAGGAGCAACATTCTGGATTGAAATTGAGGAGCGACATGGAGGATTGACATAGAGGAGCGAAATGGAGGAGTAACATGTAGGATCTAAATGGAGGAGTGACCTGGAGGATCGACATGGAGGAGCGATATGGAGGATTGACAAGGAGAAGCAACATGGAGGAGCAACATGGAGGACTGACATGGAGGATCAACAAGGGGGAGTGACATGGAGGAGTGACGTAGAGGAGAGACATGGAAGATCGACATGGAGTATTGACAAGGAGGACTGACATGGAGGAGTGACATTCTGGAGTAAAATCTGGATCGACATTTTGGAGTGACATGGAGGAGTGACATGGTGGAGTGATATGGATGAGCAAGGAGGAGCAATATGGAGGATCGAGATGTGTCGACATGGAAGACATGGAGGAGTGACATGGAGGAGCGATATCGAGGAGCTATATGGAGGAGCGACATCGCGGAGCGACATGGAGGACTGTCATGGAGGAGTGATATGGAAGACAGGGAGGAGTGACATGGATGGTCGACATGGAGGAGTGACATGGAGGAGGAATATGGAGGAGTGACATTCTGTAGTGACTTTCAGGAGGGACATTCTGGAGTGACATGGAGGTATCTACATTGAGTAGTGACAAAAAGGAGCGACATGGAGCAGTGACATGGAGGATTGACATGGAAGTGTGACATGGAGGAGTGACATGGAGGATCGACATGGAGGAGTGACATGGAGGAGCGACATGGTGGAGTGACATAGAGGAGTGACGTAGGATTTACATGGAGGAGTTACATGGAGGAGTGACGTGGAAGACAGGGAGGAATGACATGGAGGAGCGCAATAGAGGATCGACATGGAGCAGTGACATTCTGGAGTGATATGGAGGAGCGACATGGTGGAGTGATATGGATGATTAAGGAGGAGCGACATTGAGGATCGACATGTGTCAAAATGGAAGACATGGAGGAGTTTCATGGAGGATCAACATTGAGCAGTCACATGGAGGAGTGACAAATTGGAGCGACATGAAGGGGTGACATGGAAGATCGATATGGAGGAGTCACATGTAGGATCTAAATGGAGGAGTGACCTGGAGGATCGACATGGAGGAGCGATATGGAGGATCAGTAAGGAGGAGCGACATCGAGGAGCAACATGGAGGACTGACATGGAGGATCAACAAGGGGAAGTGATATGGAGGAGTGACACAGAGGAGAGACATGGAGAAGGTACATAAGGGAGTGACATGGAAGACATGGAGCAGTGAAATGGAGGAGTGACATGGAGGAGCGACATGGAGGATCGACATGGAGTATTGACAAGGTGGATCGACATGGAGGAGTGACATGGAGGAGTGACATGGTAGAGATGGAGGAGTGACATGGAGGAGAGACATGGAAAATCGACATGGAGGATCGACATGGAGGAGAGACATGGAAGATCGACATGGAGGAGTGACATGGTAGAGATGGAGGAGTGACATGGAGGAGAGACTTGGAAGTTCGACATTGAGGATTGACATGGAGGAATGACATTCTGGAGGAATATGGAGGAGTGATATGGAGGAGTGACACAGAGGAGAGACATGGAGGAGTGACATTAGGAGCTACATAGAGGATCAACATGGTGGAGTGACATGGGGGAGCGACATGGAGGAGTGACATGGAAGATCGACACGGAGGAGTGACATGTAAGAAATGGAGGAGTGACATGGAGGATCGACATGGAGGAGCAACAAGGTGGATCGACATGGAGGAGTAACATGGAGGAGTGACATTGTAGAGATGGAGGAGTGACATGGAGTAGAGACATGGAAGATCGACATGGAGGATCAACATGGAGGAGTTACATGGAGGAGTCAAATTTTGGAGGGACATGGAGTAGCGACATTCTGGAGTGACATGGAGGAGCAACATTCTGGAGTGACATGGAGGAGCGACATGGAAGATCGACATGTAGGAGTGACATGGAGGAGTTATATGGAGGAGTGACACGGAGGAGAAACATGGAGGAGTGACATTAGGAGCTACATAGAGGATCGACATGGAGGAGCAACAAGGTGGATCGACATGGAGGAGTGACATGGAGGAGTGACATGGTAGAGATGGAGGAGTGACATGGAGGGTAGACATGAAAGATCGACATGGAAGATCGACATGGAGGAGTGACATTGTAGAGATGGAGGAGTGACATGGAGGAGAGACATGGAAGATTGACATGGAGGATCGACATGGAGGAGTGACATTCTGGATTTAAATCTGGATTGACATTTTGGAGTGACATGGAGGAGTGACATGAAGGGGTGACATGGTGGAGTGATATGGATGAGCAAGGAGGAGCGGCATGGAGGATCGAGATGTGTCGACATGGAAGACATGGAGGAGTGACATGGAAGATCGACACGGAGGAGTGACATGGAAGACATGGAGGAGTGACATGGAGGATATGACATTGAGTAGTGACATGGAGGAGTGACAAAGAGGATCGACATGGAGGAGAGACATAGAGGATCAACATGGAGGAGTGACATGGAGGATCGACATGGAGGAGTAACATGTAGGATCTACATGGAGGAATGACATGGAGGATCGACATGGAGGAGCGACATTGAGGATCGACATGGAGGAGCGACATTGAGGAGCGACATGGAGGACTGACATGAAGGATAAACAAGGAGGAGTGACATGGAGGAGAGACATGTAGGAGAGACATGGAGGATCGACATGGAGGAGTGACATGGAGGATCGACATGGAAGAGCGACATAGAGGACCGACATGGTGGAGCGTCAAGGTTGATCGACATGGAGAAGTGACAAGGAGGAGTGACATGGTAGAGATGGAGGAGTGACATGGAGGATAGACATGGAAGATTGACATGAAGGAGCTACATGGAGGACTGACATTCTGGTGTTAAATCTGGATTGACATGGAGGAGTGACATTCTGGAGTGACATTGAGGAGCGACATGGTGGAGTGATATGGATGATTGAGGAGGAGCGACATTGAGGATCGACATGTGTCAACATGGAAGACATGGAGGAGTTTCATGGAGGATCGACATTGAGCAGTGACATTGAGGAGTGACAAATTGGAGCGTCATGGAGGAGTGACATGGAGGAGTGACCTGGAGGATCGACATGGAGGAGCGATATGGAGGATCAATAAGGAGGAGCGACATCGAGGAGAAACATGGAGGACTGAAATGGAGGATCAACAAGGGGGAGTGACATGGAGGAGTGACACAGGAGAGACATGGAGGAGGTACATAGGGGAGTGACATGGAAGACATGGAGCAGTGAAATGGAGGAGCAACATCGAGGATCGACATGGAGGATCGACATGGAGCAGTGACATGGAGGAGTGACATGGGGGAGCGACATGGAGGATCGACATGGAGTATTGACAAGGTAGATCCACATGGAGGAGTGACATAGAGGAGTGACATAGAGATGGAGGAGTGACATGGAGGAGAGACATGGAAGATCGACATTGAGGATCGACATGGAGGAGTGAGATGGGGGAGTGACATGGAAGACAGAGGAGTGACATGGAGGAGCAACATGGAGTATCGACATGGAGAATCAACATGAAGGAGTGACTTGGAGGAGCGACATTCTGGAATGACATGGATGAGTGAAATGGAGGAGCGACATGGAGGAGAGACATGGAAGATCGACATTGAGGATCGACATGGAGGAGTGAGATGGGGGAGTGACATGGAAGACAGAGGAGTGACATGGAGGAGCAACATGGAGTATCGACATGGAGGATCAACATGAAGGAGTGACTTGGAGGAGCGACATTCTGGAATGACATGGATGAGTGAAATGGAGGAGCGACATGGAGGAGAGACATGGAGGATCGACATGGAGGAGTGACATGGAGAATTGACATTTAGGAGTGACATGGAGGAGCAACATGGAAGAGCGACATGGAGGAGTTACATGGAGGAGCAACATTGCGGAGCGACATGAGAACTGACAACAAGGAGGTACATGCTGGAGGGACATGGTGGAGTGACATTCTGGAGTGACATGGGGGAGCAACATTCTGGAGTGACATGGAGGAGTGACATGGAAGATCGACATGTAGGAGTGACATGGAGGAGTGATATGGAGGAGTGACATGGAGAAGAGACATGGAGGATTGGCATTAAAGACATGGAGTCACAGTGACAAGGAGAATCGACATTGAGTAGTGACATGGAGGCATCAATGTCACTCCTCCTTGCCACTGCAAGGAGGAGTGACATTGATGAGTGACATGGAGGAATGACATTCTGGAGGGACATGGAGGAGCAACATTCTGGATTGAAATTGAGGAGCGACATGGGGGATTGACATAGAGGAGCGAAATGGAGGAGTAACATGTAGGATCTAAATGGAGGAGTGACCTGGAGGATCGACATGGAGGAGCGATATGGAGGATTGACAAGGAGAAGCAACATCGAGGAGCAACATGGAGGACTGACATGGAGGATCAACAAGGGGGAGTGACATGGAGGAGTGACGTAGAGGAGAGACATGGAAGATCGACATGGAGTATTGACAAGGAGGACTGACATGGAGGAGTGACATTCTGGAGTAAAATCTGGATCGACATTTTGGAGTGACATGGAGGAGTGACATGGTGGAGTGATATGGATGAGCAAGGAGGAGCAATATGGAGGATCGAGATGTGTCGACATGGAAGACATGGAGGAGTGACATGGAGGAGCGATATCGAGGAGCTATATGGAGGAGCGACATCGCGGAGCGACATGGAGGACTGTCATGGAGGAGTGATATGGAAAACAGGGAGGAGTGACATGGATGGTCGACATGGAGGAGTGACATGGAGGAGGAATATGGAGGAGTGACATTCTGTAGTGACTTTCAGGAGGGACATTCTGGAGTGACATGGAGGTATCTACATTGAGTAGTGACAAAAAGGAGCGACATGGAGCAGTGACATGGAGGATTGACATGGAAGTGTGACATGGAGGAGTGACATGGAGGATCGACATGGAGGAGTGACATGGAGGAGCGACATGGTGGAGTGACATAGAGGAGTGACGTAGGATTTACATGGAGGAGTTACATGGAGGAGTGACGTGGAAGACAGGGAGGAATGACATGGAGGAGCGCAATAGAGGATCGACATGGAGCAGTGACATTCTGGAGTGATATGGAGGAGCGACATGGTGGAGTGATATGGATGATTAAGGAGGAGCGACATTGAGGATCGACATGTGTCAAAATGGAAGACATGGAGGAGTTTCATGGAGGATCAACATTGAGCAGTCACATGGAGGAGTGACAAATTGGAGCGACATGAAGGGGTGACATGGAAGATCGATATGGAGGAGTCACATGTAGGATCTAAATGGAGGAGTGACCTGGAGGATCGACATGGAGGAGCGATATGGAGGATCAGTAAGGAGGAGCGACATCGAGGAGCAACATGGAGGACTGACATGGAGGATCAACAAGGGGAAGTGATATGGAGGAGTGACACAGAGGAGAGACATGGAGAAGGTACATAAGGGAGTGACATGGAAGACATGGAGCAGTGAAATGGAGGAGTGACATGGAGGAGCGACATGGAGGATCGACATGGAGTATTGACAAGGTGGATCGACATGGAGGAGTGACATGGAGGAGTGACATGGTAGAGATGGAGGAGTGACATGGAGGAGAGACATGGAAAATCGACATGGAGGATCGACATGGAGGAGAGACATGGAAGATCGACATGGAGGAGTGACATGGTAGAGATGGAGGAGTGACATGGAGGAGAGACTTGGAAGTTCGACATTGAGGATTGACATGGAGGAATGACATTCTGGAGGAATATGGAGGAGTGATATGGAGGAGTGACACAGAGGAGAGACATGGAGGAGTGACATTAGGAGCTACATAGAGGATCAACATGGTGGAGTGACATGGGGGAGCGACATGGAGGAGTGACATGGAAGATCGACACGGAGGAGTGACATGTAAGAAATGGAGGAGTGACATGGAGGATCGACATGGAGGAGCAACAAGGTGGATCGACATGGAGGAGTAACATGGAGGAGTGACATTGTAGAGATGGAGGAGTGACATGGAGTAGAGACATGGAAGATCGACATGGAGGATCAACATGGAGGAGTTACATGGAGGAGTCAAATTTTGGAGGGACATGGAGTAGCGACATTCTGGAGTGACATGGAGGAGCAACATTCTGGAGTGACATGGAGGAGCGACATGGAAGATCGACATGTAGGAGTGACATGGAGGAGTTATATGGAGGAGTGACACGGAGGAGAAACATGGAGGAGTGACATTAGGAGCTACATAGAGGATCGACATGGAGGAGCAACAAGGTGGATCGACATGGAGGAGTGACATGGAGGAGTGACATGGTAGAGATGGAGGAGTGACATGGAGGGTAGACATGAAAGATCGACATGGAAGATCGACATGGAGGAGTGACATTGTAGAGATGGAGGAGTGACATGGAGGAGAGACATGGAAGATTGACATGGAGGATCGACACGGAGGAGTGACATTCTGGATTTAAATCTGGATTGACATTTTGGAGTGACATGGAGGAGTGACATGAAGGGGTGACATGGTGGAGTGATATGGATGAGCAAGGAGGAGCGGCATGGAGGATCGAGATGTGTCGACATGGAAGACATGGAGGAGTGACATGGAAGATCGACACGGAGGAGTGACATGGAAGACATGGAGGAGTGACATGGAGGATATGACATTGAGTAGTGACATGGAGGAGTGACAAAGAGGATCGACATGGAGGAGAGACATAGAGGATCAACATGGAGGAGTGACATGGAGGATCGACATGGAGGAGCAACAAGGTGGATCGACATGGAGGAGTGACATGGAGGAGTGACATGGTAGAGATGGAGAAGTGACATGGAGGAGAGACATGGAAGATCGACATGGAGGATCGACATGGAGGAGTGACATTCTGGAGTAAAATCTGGATCGACATTTTGGAGTGACATGGAGGAGTGACATGGTGGAGGGATATGGTTGAGCAAGGAGGAGCAATATGGAGGATCGAGATGTGTCGACATGGAAGACATGGAGGAGTGACATGGAGGAGCGATATCGAGGAGCTATATGGAGGAGCGACATCGCGGAGCGACATGGAGGACTGTCATGGAGGAGTGATATGGAAGACAGGGAGGAGTGACATGGATGGTCGACATGGAGGAGTGACATGGAGGAGGAATATGGAGGAGTGACATTCTGTAGTGACTTTCAGGAGGTACATTCTGGAGTGACATGGAGGTATCTACATTGAGTAGTGACAAAAAGGAGCGACACGGAGGAGTGACATGAAGGAGGAGGATCGAAATGGAGGATCGACATGGAGCAGTGACATGGAGGATTGACATGGAAGTGTGACATGGAGGAGTGACATGGAGGATCGACATGGAGGAGTGACATGGAGGAGCGACATGGTGGAGTGACATAGAGGAGTGACGTAGGATTTACATGGAGGAGTGACATGGTAGAGATGGAGGAGTGACATGGAGGAGAGACATGGAAGATCGACATGGAGGATCGACATGGAGGAGAGACATGGAAGATCGACATGGAGGATCGACATGGAGGAGTGACATGGTAGAGATGGAGGAGTGACATGGAGGAGAGACTTGGAAGTTCGACATTGAGGATTGACATGGAGGAGTGACATTCTGGAGTTAAATCTGGATTGACATTTTTGAGTGACATGGAGGAGTGACATGGTGGATTGATATGGATGAGCAAGGAGGAGCGACATGGAGGATCGAGATGTGTCGACATGGAAGACATGGAGGAGTGACATGGAGGAGTTACATTTTGGAGGGCCATCTTGGAGGGACATTCTGGAGTGACATGGAGGAGCAACATTCTGGATTGACAATTTGGAGTGACATGGAAGAGGGACATGGAGGAGTAACATTCTGGATTAAATTCTGGAGTCACATTCTGGAGTGTCATGGAGGCGAAACATTCTGGAGTGACATGGAAGAACAACATGGAGGAGTGAATTAGAGGAGCAAGGAGGAGTGACATGGAGGATAAACATGGAGGAGTGACTTGGAGGAGAATCATAGAAGAGTTACATGGAGGAGCTACATGAGGAGCAACATCAAGGAGCGACGGAGTACTGACATGGAGGAATGACATTCTGGAGGGACATGGAGGAGTGATATGGAGGAGTGACACAGAGGAGAGACATGGAGGAGTGACATTAGGAGCTACATAGAGGATCAACATGGTGGAGTGACATGGAGGAGCGACATGGAGGAGTGACATGGAAGATCGACACGGAGGAGTGACATGTAAGACATGGAGGAGTGACATGGAGGATTTGACATTGAGTAGTGACATGGAGGAGTTACACAGAGGATCGACATGGAGGAGAGACATAGAGGATCGACATGGAGGAGTGACATGGAGGATCGACATGGAGGAGCAACAAGGTGGATCGACATGGAGGAGTGACATGGAGGAGTGACATTTTAGAGATGGAGGAGTGACATGGAGTAGAGACATGGAAGATCGACATGGAGGATCAACATGGAGGAGTTACATGGAGGAGTCAAATTTTGGAGGGAAATGGAGTAGCGACATTCTGGAGTGACATGGAGGAGCAACATTCTGGAGTGACATGGAGGAGCGACATGGAAGATCGACATGTAGGAGTGACATGGAGGAGTTATATGGAGGAGTGACACGGAGGAGAAACATGGAAGAGTGACATTAGGAGCTACATAGAGGATCGACATGGAGGAGCAACAAGGTGGATCGACATGGAGGAGTGACATGGAGGAGTGACATGGTAGAGATGGAGGAGTGACATGGAGGAGAGACATGAAAGATCGACATGGAAGATCGACATGGAGGAGTTACATTGTAGAGATGGAGGAGTGACATGGAGGAGAGACATGGAAGATTGACATGGAGGATCGACATGGAGGAGTGACATTCTGGATTTAAATCTGGATTGACATTTTGGAGTGACATGGAGAAGTGACATGAAGGAGTGACATGGTGGAGTGATATGGATGAGCAAGGAGGAGCGGCATGGTGGATCGAGATGTGTCGACATGGAAGACATGGAGGAGTGACATGGAAGATCGACACGGAGGAGTGACATGGAAGACATGGAGGAGTGAAATGGAGGAGTGACATGGAGGAGCGACATGGAGGATCGACATGGAGTATTGATAAGGTGGATCGACATGGAGGAGTGACATGGAGGAGTGACATGGTAGAGATGGAGGAGTGACATGGAGGAGAGACATGGAAGATCGACATGGAGGATCGACATGGAGGAGAGACATGGAAGATCGACATGGAGGATCGACATGGAGGAGTGACATGGTAGAGATGGAGGAGTGACATGGAGGAGAGACTTGGAAGTTCGACATTGAGGATTGACATGGAGGAGTGACATTCTGGAGTTAAATCTGGATTGACATTTTTGAGTGACATGGAGGAGTGACATGGTGGATTGATATGGATGAGCAAGGAGGAGCGACATGGAGGATCGAGATGTGTCGACATGGAAGACATGGAGGAGTGACATGGAGGAGTTACATTTTGGAGGGCCATCTTGGAGGGACATTCTGGAGTGACATGGAGGAGCAACATTCTGGATTGACAATTTGGAGTGACATGGAGGAGTGACATGGAAGAGGGACATGGAGGAGTAACATTCTGGAGTTAAATTCTGGAGTGACATTCTGGAGTGTCATGGAGGCGAAACTTTCTGGAGTGACATGGAAGAACAACATGGAGGAGTGAATTAGAGGAGTAAGGAGGAGTGACATGAAGGATAAACATGGAGGAGTGACTGGGAGGAGAATCATAGAAGAGTTACATGGAGGAGCTACATGAGGAGCAACATCACGGAGCGACGGAGTACTGACATGGAGGAATGACATTCTGGAGGGAAATGGAGAAGTGATATGGAGGAGTGACACAGAGGAGAGACATGGAGGAGTGACATTAGGAGCTACATAGAGGATCAACATGGTGGAGTGACATGGAAGAGCGACATGGAGGAGTGACATGGAAGATCGACACGGAGGAGTGACATGTAAGACATGGAGGAGTGACATGGAGGATTTGACATTGAGTAGTGACATGGAGGAGTTACACAGAGGATCGACATGGAGGAGAGACATAGAGGATCGACATGGAGGAGTGACATGGAGGATCGACATGGAGGAGCAACAAGGTGGATCGACATGGAGGAGTGACATGGAGGAGTGACATTGTAGAGATGGAGGAGTGACATGGAGTAGAGACATGGAAGATCGACATGGAGGATCAACATGGAGGAGTTACATGGAGGAGTCAAATTTTGGAGGGACATGGAGTAGCGACATTCTTGAGTGACATGGAGGAGCAACATTCTGGAGTGACATGGAGGAGCGACATGGAAGATCGACATGTAGGAGTGACATGGAGGAGTTATATGGAGGAGTGACACGGAGGAGAAACATGGAGGAGTGACATTAGGAGCTACATAGAGGATCGACATGGAGGAGCAACAAGGTGGATCGACATGGAGGAGTGACATGGAGGAGTGACATGGTAGAGATGGAGGAGTGACATGGAGGAGAGACATGAAAGATCGACATGGAAGATCGACATGGAGGAGTGACATTGTAGAGATGGAGGAGTGACATGGAGGAGAGACATGGAAGATTGACATGGAGGATCGACATGGAGGAGTGACATTCTGGATTTAAATCTGGATTGACATTTTGGAGTGACATGGAGGAGTGACATGAAGGAGTGACATGGTGGAGTGATATGGATGAGCAAGGAGGAGCGGCATGGAGGATCGAGATGTGTCGACATGGAAGACATGGAGGAGTGACATGGAAGATCGACACGGAGGACTGACATGGAAGACATGGAGGAGTGACATGGAGGATATGACATTGAGTAGTGACATGGAGGAGTGACAAAGAGGATCGACATGGAGGAGAGACATAGAGGATCAACATGGAGGAGTGACATGGAGGATCGACATGGAGGAGCAACAAGGTGGATCGACATGGAGGAGTGACATGGAGGAGTGACATGGTAGAGATGGAGAAGTGACATGGAGGAGAGACATGGAAGATCGACATGGAGGATCGACATGGAGGAGTGACATTCTGGAGTAAAATCTGGATCGACATTTTGGAGTGACATGGAGGAGTGACATGGTGGAGTGATATGGATGAGCAAGGAGGAGCAATATGGAGGATCGAGATGTGTCGACATGGAAGACATGGAGGAGTGACATGGAGGAGCGACATGGTGAAGTGACATAGAGGAGTGACGTAGGATTTACATGGAGGAGTTACATGGAGGAGTGACGTGGAAGACAGGGGGAATGACATGGAGGAGCGCAATAGAGGATCGACATGGAGCAGTGACTTTCTGGAGTGATATGGCGGAGCGACATGGTGGAGTGATATGGATGATTAAGGAGGAGCGACATTGAGGATCGACATGTGTCAACATGGAAGACATGGAGGAGTTTCATGGAGGATCAACATTGAGCAGTGACATGGAGGAGTGACAAATTGGAGCGACATGGAGGAGTGACATGGAAGATCGACATGGAGGAGTCACATGTAGGATCTAAATGGAGGAGTGACCTGGAGGATCGACATGGAGGAGCGATATGGAGGATCAGTAAGGAGGAGCGACATCGAGGAGCAACATGGAGGACTGACATGGAGGATCAACAAGGGGAAGTGATATGGAGGAGTGACACAGAGGAGAGACATGGAGAAGGTACATAAGGGAGTGACATGGAAGACATGGAGCAGTGAAATGGAGGAGTGACATGGAGGAGCGACATGGAGGATCGACATGGAGTATTGACAAGGTGGATCGACATGGAGGAGTGACATGGAGGAGTGACATGGTAGAGATGGAGGAGTGACATGGAGGAGAGACATGGAAGATCGACATGGAGGATCGACATGGAGGAGAGACCTGGAGGATCGACATGGAGGAGCGATATGGAGGATCAGTAAGGAGGAGCGACATCGAGGAGCAACATGGAGCACTGACATGGAGGATCAACAAGGGGAAGTGACATGGAGGAGTGACATGGTAGAGATGGAGGAGTGACATGGAGGAGAGACATGGAAGATCGACATGGAGGATCGACATGGAGGAGAGACATGGAAGATCGACATGGAGGATCGACATGGAGGAGTGACATGGTAGAGATGGAGGAGTGACATGGGGGAGAGACTTGGAAGTTCGACATTGAGGATTGACATGGAGGAGTGACATTCTGGAGTTAAATCTGGATTGACATTTTTGAGTGACATGGAGGAGTGACATGGTGGATTGATATGGATGAGCAAGGAGGAGCGACATGGAGGATCGAGATGTGTCGACATGGAAGACATGGAGGAGTGACATGGAGGAGTTACATTTTGGAGGGCCATCTTGGAGGGACATTCTGGAGTGACATGGAGGAGCAACATTCTGGATTGACAATTTGGAGTGACATGGAGGAGTGACATGGAAGAGGGACATGGAGGAGTAACATTCTGGAGTTAAATTCTGGAGTGACATTCTGGAGTGTCATGGAGGCGAAACATTCTGGAGTGACATGGAAGAACAACATGGAGGAGTGAATTAGAGGAGCAAGGAGGAGTGACATGGAGGATAAACATGGAGGAGTGACTAGGAGGAGAATTATAGAAGAGTTACATGGAGGAGCTACATGAGGAGCAACATCACGGAGCGACGGAGTACTGAAATGGAGGAATGACATTCTGGAGGGACATGGAGGAGTGATATGGAGGAGTGACACAGAGGAGAGACATGGAGGAGTGACATTAGGAGCTACATAGAGGATCAACATGGTGGAGTGACATGGAGGAGCGACATGGAGGAGTGACATGGAAGATCGACACGGAGGAGTGACATGTAAGACATGGAGGAGTGACATGGAGGATTTGACATTGAGTAGTGACATGGAGGAGTTACACAGAGGATCGACATGGAGGAGAGACATAGAGGATCGACATGGAGGAGTGACATGGAGGATCGACATGGAGGAGCAACAAGGTGGATCGACATGGAGGAGTGACATGGAGGAGTGACATTGTAGAGATGGAGGAGTGACATGGAGTAGAGACATGGAAGATCGACATGGAGGATCAACATGGAGGAGTTACATGGAGGAGTCAAATTTTGGAGGGACATGGAGTAGCGACATTCTTGAGTGACATGGAGGAGCAACATTCTGGAGTGACATGGAGGAGCGACATGGAAGATCGACATGTAGGAGTGACATGGAGGAGTTATATGGAGGAGTGACACGGAGGAGAAACATGGAGGAGTGACATTAGGAGCTACATAGAGGATCGACATGGAGGAGCAACAAGGTGGATCGACATGGAGGAGTGACATGGAGGAGTGACATGGTAGAGATGGAGGAGTGACATGGAGGAGAGACATGAAAGATCGACATGGAAGATCGACATGGAGGAGTGACATTGTAGAGATGGAGGAGTGACATGGAGGAGAGACATGGAAGATTGACATGGAGGATCGACATGGAGGAGTGACATTCTGGATTTAAATCTGGATTGACATTTTGGAGTGACATGGAGGAGTGACATGAAGGAGTGACATGGTGGAGGTATATGGATGAGCAAGGAGGAGCGGCATGGAGGATCGAGATGTGTCGACATGGAAGACATGGAGGAGTGACATGGAAGATCGACACGGAGGAGTGACATGGAAGACATGGAGGAGTGACATGGAGGATATGACATTGAGTAGTGACATGGAGGAGTGACAAAGAGGATCGACATGGAGGAGAGACATAGAGGATCAACATGGAGGAGTGACATGGAGGAGTGACATGGTGGAGTGACATGGTAGAGATGGAGAAGTGACATGGAGGAGAGACATGGAAGATCGACATGGAGGATCGACATGGAGGAGTGACATTCTGGAGTAAAATCTGGATCGACGTTTTGGAGTGACATGGAGGAGTGACATGGTGGAGTGATATGGATGAGCAAGGAGGAGCAATATGGAGCATCGAGATGTGTCGACATGGAAGACATGGAGGAGTGACATGGAGGATCGACATTGAGCAGTGACATGGAGGAGTGACAAAGAGGAGCAAAATGGAGGAGTGACATGGAGGAGTTACATTTTGGAAGGACATTCTGGAGGGACATTCTGGAGTGACATGGAGGAGCGACATTCTGGAGTGACATTCTGGAGTGACATTGATGAGAGATATGGTGGATTGACATAGAGGATCAACATGGAGGAGTGACATGTAGGAGCGACATGGAGGAGTGACATATAGTATTGACATGGAGGAGTTACATAGAGGAGTGACACGGAAGAAAGGCAGGAGTGACATGGAGGAGCGACATGGAGGAGCGAAATAGAGGATCGACATGGAGGAGCAACAAGGTGGATCGACATGGAGGAGTGACATGGAGGAGTGACATGGTAGAGATGGAGGAGTGACATGGAGGAGAGACATGAAAGATCGACATGGAAGATCGACATGGAGGAGTTACATTGTAGAGATGGAGGAGTGACATGGAGGAGAGACATGGAAGATTGACATGGAGGATCGACATGGAGGAGTGACATTCTGGATTTAAATCTGGATTGACATTTTGGAGTGACATGGAGAAGTGACATGAAGGAGTGACATGGTGGAGTGATATGGATGAGCAAGGAGGAGCGGCATGGTGGATCGAGATGTGTCGACATGGAAGACATGGAGGAGTGACATGGAAGATCGACACGGAGGAGTGACATGGAAGACATGGAGGAGTGACATGGAGGATATGACATTGAGTAGTGACATGGAGGAGTGACAAAGAGGATCGACATGGAGGAGAGACATAGAGGATCAACATGGAGGAGTGACATGGAGGATCGACATGGAGGAGCAACAAGGTGGATCGACATGGAGGAGTGACATGGAGGAGTGACATGGTAGAGATGGAGAAGTGACATGGAGGAGAGACATGGAAGATCGACATGGAGGATCGACATGGAGGAGTGACATTCTGGAGTAAAATCTGGATCGACATTTTGGAGTGACATGGAGGAGTGACATGGTGGAGTGATATGGATGAGCAAGGAGGAGCAATATGGAGGATCGAGATGTGTCGACATGGAAGACATGGAGGAGTGACATGGAGGAGCGACATGGTGAAGTGACATAGAGGAGTGACGTAGGATTTACATGGAGGAGTTACATGGAGGAGTGACGTGGAAGACAGGGGGAATGACATGGAGGAGCGCAATAGAGGATCGACATGGAGCAGTGACTTTCTGGAGTGATATGGCGGAGCGACATGGTGGAGTGATATGGATGATTAAGGAGGAGCGACATTGAGGATCGACATGTGTCAACATGGAAGACATGGAGGAGTTTCATGGAGGATCAACATTGAGCAGTGACATGGAGGAGTGACAAATTGGAGCGACATGGAGGAGTGACATGGAAGATCGACATGGAGGAGTCACATGTAGGATCTAAATGGAGGAGTGACCTGGAGGATCGACATGGAGGAGCGATATGGAGGATCAGTAAGGAGGAGCGACATCGAGGAGCAACATGGAGGACTGACATGGAGGATCAACAAGGGGAAGTGATATGGAGGAGTGACACAGAGGAGAGACATGGAGAAGGTACATAAGGGAGTGACATGGAAGACATGGAGCAGTGAAATGGAGGAGTGACATGGAGGAGCGACATGGAGGATCGACATGGAGTATTGACAAGGTGGATCGACATGGAGGAGTGACATGGAGGAGTGACATGGTAGAGATGGAGGAGTGACATGGAGGAGAGACATGGAAGATCGACATGGAGGATCGACATGGAGGAGAGACCTGGAGGATCGACATGGAGGAGCGATATGGAGGATCAGTAAGGAGGAGCGACATCGAGGAGCAACATGGAGCACTGACATGGAGGATCAACAAGGGGAAGTGACATGGAGGAGTGACATGGTAGAGATGGAGGAGTGACATGGAGGAGAGACATGGAAGATCGACATGGAGGATCGACATGGAGGAGAGACATGGAAGATCGACATGGAGGATCGACATGGAGGAGTGACATGGTAGAGATGGAGGAGTGACATGGGGGAGAGACTTGGAAGTTCGACATTGAGGATTGACATGGAGGAGTGACATTCTGGAGTTAAATCTGGATTGACATTTTTGAGTGACATGGAGGAGTGACATGGTGGATTGATATGGATGAGCAAGGAGGAGCGACATGGAGGATCGAGATGTGTCGACATGGAAGACATGGAGGAGTGACATGGAGGAGTTACATTTTGGAGGGCCATCTTGGAGGGACATTCTGGAGTGACATGGAGGAGCAACATTCTGGATTGACAATTTGGAGTGACATGGAGGAGTGACATGGAAGAGGGACATGGAGGAGTAACATTCTGGAGTTAAATTCTGGAGTGACATTCTGGAGTGTCATGGAGGCGAAACATTCTGGAGTGACATGGAAGAACAACATGGAGGAGTGAATTAGAGGAGCAAGGAGGAGTGACATGGAGGATAAACATGGAGGAGTGACTAGGAGGAGAATTATAGAAGAGTTACATGGAGGAGCTACATGAGGAGCAACATCACGGAGCGACGGAGTACTGAAATGGAGGAATGACATTCTGGAGGGACATGGAGGAGTGATATGGAGGAGTGACACAGAGGAGAGACATGGAGGAGTGACATTAGGAGCTACATAGAGGATCAACATGGTGGAGTGACATGGAGGAGCGACATGGAGGAGTGACATGGAAGATCGACACGGAGGAGTGACATGTAAGACATGGAGGAGTGACATGGAGGATTTGACATTGAGTAGTGACATGGAGGAGTTACACAGAGGATCGACATGGAGGAGAGACATAGAGGATCGACATGGAGGAGTGACATGGAGGATCGACATGGAGGAGCAACAAGGTGGATCGACATGGAGGAGTGACATGGAGGAGTGACATTGTAGAGATGGAGGAGTGACATGGAGTAGAGACATGGAAGATCGACATGGAGGATCAACATGGAGGAGTTACATGGAGGAGTCAAATTTTGGAGGGACATGGAGTAGCGACATTCTTGAGTGACATGGAGGAGCAACATTCTGGAGTGACATGGAGGAGCGACATGGAAGATCGACATGTAGGAGTGACATGGAGGAGTTATATGGAGGAGTGACACGGAGGAGAAACATGGAGGAGTGACATTAGGAGCTACATAGAGGATCGACATGGAGGAGCAACAAGGTGGATCGACATGGAGGAGTGACATGGAGGAGTGACATGGTAGAGATGGAGGAGTGACATGGAGGAGAGACATGAAAGATCGACATGGAAGATCGACATGGAGGAGTGACATTGTAGAGATGGAGGAGTGACATGGAGGAGAGACATGGAAGATTGACATGGAGGATCGACATGGAGGAGTGACATTCTGGATTTAAATCTGGATTGACATTTTGGAGTGACATGGAGGAGTGACATGAAGGAGTGACATGGTGGAGGTATATGGATGAGCAAGGAGGAGCGGCATGGAGGATCGAGATGTGTCGACATGGAAGACATGGAGGAGTGACATGGAAGATCGACACGGAGGAGTGACATGGAAGACATGGAGGAGTGACATGGAGGATATGACATTGAGTAGTGACATGGAGGAGTGACAAAGAGGATCGACATGGAGGAGAGACATAGAGGATCAACATGGAGGAGTGACATGGAGGAGTGACATGGTGGAGTGACATGGTAGAGATGGAGAAGTGACATGGAGGAGAGACATGGAAGATCGACATGGAGGATCGACATGGAGGAGTGACATTCTGGAGTAAAATCTGGATCGACGTTTTGGAGTGACATGGAGGAGTGACATGGTGGAGTGATATGGATGAGCAAGGAGGAGCAATATGGAGCATCGAGATGTGTCGACATGGAAGACATGGAGGAGTGACATGGAGGATCGACATTGAGCAGTGACATGGAGGAGTGACAAAGAGGAGCAAAATGGAGGAGTGACATGGAGGAGTTACATTTTGGAAGGACATTCTGGAGGGACATTCTGGAGTGACATGGAGGAGCGACATTCTGGAGTGACATTCTGGAGTGACATTGATGAGAGATATGGTGGATTGACATAGAGGATCAACATGGAGGAGTGACATGTAGGAGCGACATGGAGGAGTGACATATAGTATTGACATGGAGGAGTTACATAGAGGAGTGACACGGAAGAAAGGCAGGAGTGACATGGAGGAGCGACATGGAGGAGCGAAATAGAGGATCGACATGGAGGAGTAACATGTTGGATCCACATGTAGGAATGACATGGAGGATCGACATGGAGGAGCGACATTGAGGATCGACAATGAGGAGCGACATTGAGGAGCTATATGAAGGAGCGACATCACGGAGCGACATGGAGGTCTGACAACGAGGAGGTACATTCTGGAGGGACAGGGTGGAGCGACATTCTGGAGTGACATGAAGGAGCGACATCCTGGATTGACATGGAAGATCGACATGGAGGAGTAACATGTAGGATCTAAATAGAGGAGTGACATGGAGGGTTGACATGGAGGAGCGATATCGAGGAGCTATATGGAGGAGCGACATCGCGGAGCGACATGGAGGACTGTCATGGAGGAGTGATATGGAAGACAGGGAGGAGTGACATCGATGGTCGACATGGAGGAGTGACATGTGGGAGGAATATGGAGGAGTGACATTCTGTAGTGACTTTCAGGAGGGACATTCTGGAGTGACATGGAGGTATCTACATTGAGTAGTGACATGGAGGAGTGACAAAAAGGAGCGACACGGAGGAGTGACATGAAGGAGGAGGATCGAAATGGAGGATCGACATGGAGCAGTGACATGGAGGATTGACATGGAAGTGTGACATGGAGGAGTGACATGGAGGATTGACATGGAGGAGTGACATGGAGGAGCGACATGGTGGAGTGACATAGAGGAGTGACGTAGGATTTACATGGAGGAGTTACATGGAGGAGTGACGTGGAAGACAGGGAGGAATGACATGGAGGAGCGCAATAGAGGATCGACATGGAGCAGTGACATTCTGGAGTGATATGGAGGAGCGACATCGCGGAGCGACATGGAGGACTGTCATGGAGGAGTGATATGGAAGACAGGGAGGAGTGACATGGTTGGTCGACATGGAGGAGTGACATGGAGGAGGAATATGGAGGAGTGACATTCTGTAGTGACTTTCAGGAGGGACATTCTGGAGTGACATGGAGGTATCTACATTGAGTAGTGACAAAAAGGAGCGACACGGAGGAGTGACATGAAGGAGGAGGATCGAAATGGAGGATCGACATGGAGCAGTGACATGGAGGATTGACATGGAAGTGTGACATGGAGGAGTGACATGGAGGATCGACATGGAGGAGTGACATGGAGGAGTGACATGGTGGAGTGACATAGAGGAGTGACGTAGGATTTACATGGAGGAGTGACATGGAGGAGAGACATGGAAGATCGACATGGAGGATCGACATGGAGGAGAGACATGGAAGATCGACATGGAGGACCGACATGGAGGAGTGACATGGTAGAGATGGAGGAGTGACATGGAGGAGAGACTTGGAAGTTCGACATTGAGGATTGACATGTAGGAGTGACATGGTGGAGTGATATGGTTGAGCAAGGAGGAGTGGCATGGAGGATCGAGATGTGTCGACATGGAAGACATGGAGGAGTGACATGGAAGATCGACACGGAGGAGTGACATGGAAGACATGGAGGAGTGACATGGAGGATATGACATTGAGTAGTGACATGGAGGAGTGACAAAGAGGATCGACATGGAGGAGAGACATAGAGGATCAACATGGAGGAGTGACATGGAGGATCGACATGGAGAAGCAACAAGGTGGATCGACATGGAGGAGTGACATGGAGGAGTGACATGGTAGAGATGGAGAAGTGACATGGAGGATCGAAATGGAGGATCGACATGGAGCAGTGACATGGAGGATTGACATGGAAGTGTGACATGGAGGAGTGACATGGAGGATCGACATGGAGGAGTGACATGGAGGAGCGACATGGTGGAGTGACATAGAGGAGTGACGTAGGATTTACATGGAGGAGTTACATGGAGGAGTGACGTGGAAGACAGGGAGGAATGACATGGAGGAGCGCAATAGAGGATCGACATGGAGCAGTGACATTCTGGAGTGATATGGAGGAGCGACATTCTGGAGTGACATGGTGGAATGATATGGAGGAGTGATATGGAGGAGCAAGGAGGAGTGACATGGAGGATTGATATGAATAATTGACATGGAGGAGCGACACGGTGGAGTGACATGGAAGATATGGAGTAGTGACATAGAGGAGCAACATGGAGTATCGACATGGAGGATCAACATGGAGGACTGACTTGGAGGAACGACATTCTGGAGTGACATGGCGGAGTGAAATGGAGGAGCGACATGGAGGATCGACATGGAGGAGTGACATGGAGGACCGACATGGAGGAGTGAAATGGAGGAGCGACATTGAGGATTGACATGGAGGAGTGACTAGGAGGATCGACATGGAAGAGTGACATGGAGGAGCGACATGGAAGAGCGACATGGAGGATCTACATGGAGGAGCGACATCGCGGAGCGACATGGAAGACTGACAACGAGGAGGTTCATTCTGGATGAACATGGTGGAGCGACATTCTGGAGTGACATGGTGGAGCAACATTCTGGAGTGACATGGAGGAGCGATATGGAAGATCGACATGGAGGAGTAACATGTAGGATCTAAATGGAGGAGTGACATGTAGGGTAGACATGGAGGATCGACATGGAGGAGTCGACATGGACAAGGAGTACTAACAGGGAGGAGTGACATCCTACAGTTAAATTCTGGAGTGAAATTCTGCAGTGACATGTAGGATCTACATGGAGGATTGACATGGAGGATCGACATGGAGGAGCGACATAGAGGATCGACATGGAGGAGTGTCAAGGTTGATCGACATGGAGAAGTGACATGGAGGATTGACATGGTAGAGATGGAGGAGTGACATTGAAGAGAGACATGGAAGATCGACATGGAGGATCGACATGGAGGAGTGACATTCTGGAGTTAAATCTGGATTGACATGGAGGAGCGACATTCTGGAGTGACATGGAGGAGCGACATGGTGGAGTGATATGGATGAGCAAGGAGGAGCAACATGGAGGATCAACATGTGTCGACATGGAAGACATGGAGGAGTGACATGGAGTAGCGACATGGAGGAGTGACATGGTGGAGCAACATGGAGGATCGAAATGGAGGGTCGATGTGGAGGAGTAACAAGGAGGAGCGACATCAAGCAGTGACATGGAGGAGTGACATTCTGGAGTTAAATCTGGGGTGATATTCAGGATCGACATGAAGGAGCAAGGATGAGCGACATGGAGGAGCAAGGATGAGCGACATGGAGGATCGACATGGAGTAGAGACATGGAGGAGTGACATGGAGGAGCGACATGCAGGATCGACATGGAGGAGTGACATGGAGGAGCAACGAGGAGCGACATGGAGGAGTGACATGGAGGATCAACATGGAGGAGCGACATGGAGAAGCGACATGGAGGAGCGAAATAGAGGATCGACATGGAGGAGCAAGGATGAGCGACATGGAGGATCGACATGGAGTAGAGACATGGAGGAGTGACATGGAGGAGCGACATGCAGGATCGACATGGAGGAGTGACATGCAGGATCGACATGGAGGAGTGACATGGAGCAGTGACTTGCAGGATCAACATGGAGGAGCGACATGCAGGATCGACATGGAGGAGTGACATGGAGGAGCAACGAGGAGCGACATGGAGGAGTGACATGGAGGATCAACATGGAGGAGCGACATGGAGAAGCGACATGGAGGAGCGAAATAGAGGATCGACATGGAGGAGCAAGGATGAGCGACATGGAGGATCGACATTGAGTAGAGACATGGAGGAGCAACATGGATGAGTGACATGGAGGAGCGACTTGGATGATTGAAATGGAGGAGCAAGGATAAGCGACATGGAGGATCGACATGGATGAGTGACATGGAGGAGTGACATTTAGGAGTGACAAGAAGAAGTGAAATGGAGGAGTGACATGTAGGATTGAAATGCTGGAGTGACATGGAGGAGCAAGGATGAGGGACATGGTGTATCGACATGGAGGAGTGACATGGAGTATTAACTTGGAGGAGTGACATGGAGGATCGACATGGAGGAGTGAATTAGAGGAGCAAGGAGAAGTGACATGGAGGAGGAAGGAGGAGCGACATGGAGGAGCGACAAGGAGGAGTGACAGGAAGTAGGGACATGGAGGAGCGACATTCTGGGTTGACATTCTGGAGTGACATTCTGGAGTGACATAGAGGAGCAAGGATGAGCAAGGATGAGCGACATGGTGGATCGACATGGAGGAGAGACATGGAGTAGCAACTTGGAGTATTGACATGAGGAAGGGACAAGGAGGAGCTACATACTGGGTGACATTCTGGAGTGACATTCTGGATTGACATGGAGGAGTGACATGGAGGAGCCACATGAAGGAGTAAAAAGGAGGAGCGACATGGAGGAGTGACATGGAGGAGTGACATAAGGGAGTGCCATGGAAGACATGGAGCAGTGAAATGGAGGAGCAACATCGAGGATCAACATGGAGGATCGACATGGAGCAGTGACATTCTGGAGTGACATTGATGATAGATATGGAGGATCGAAATGGAGGAGTGACATGGAGGATCGACATGGAGGAGTCGACATGGAGTATTGACAAGGAGGACTGACATGGAGGAGTGACATTCAACAGTTAAATTCTGTAGTAAAATTCTGGAGTGACATGTAGGATCTACATGTAGGAGTGACATGGAGGATCGACATGGAGGAGCTATATAGGGGATCGACATGGAGGAGCAACAAGGTGGATCGACATGGAGGAGTGACATGGAGGAGTGACATTCTGGAGTTAAATCTGGATTGACATTCTGGAGTGACATGGCGAAGTGACATTCTGGATTGACATGGTGGAGTGATATGGATGAGCAAGGAGGAGCGACATGGAGGATCGACATGTGTCGACATGGAAGACATGTAGGAGTGACATGGACGATTGACATTAAGCAGTGACATGGAGGAGTGACAAAGAGCAGCGACATGGAGGAGTGACAAAGAGGAGCGACATGGAGGAGTGACATGGAGGACTGACAAAGAGGAGCGATATGGAGGAGTGACATGGAGGAGTTACATTTTGGAGGGACATTCTGGAGGGACATTCTGGAGTGAAATGGAGGATCGACATTCTGGAGTGACATTGATGAGAGATATGGAGGTTTGACATAGAGGATCGACATGGAGGAGCAACAAGCTGGATCGACATGGAGGAGTGACATGGAGGACTGACATGGTAGAGATGGAGGAGTGACATGGTGGATCAACTTGGAGGATTGAAATGGAGTGTGGAGGCAATTTCTGTAAACTCGAAAATCAAGAGAAAGTATTTTAAAGGTTTACTAAACACTTGCAAGTGGGCAAACAACCATCAACATAAATGTTCAAGGCTGAGAGCGCAGTCTCTCAGTTTCGTGACATTTATACCCTCGCCTGCAGGCTCACAGGCGTATATCTCCCATTGTCTGTTGGACTGACACTTCCGTCCTTTTTAGGGTTAATTATCCTCAAATAGGCTCTACAAGTTCGCTGACTAGGTGACCCTCACCTAAAAAGAAATAGGCCTTTGGGGCAATGAGTGTCACCTTTCATGACCTTAGGAATGTGCACATGTTTGTATTTTTCCAACACATGGAGGATCGACATGTAGCAGTGATATGGAAGAGTGACAAGGAGGAGCGACATGCAGGATCGACATGGAGGAGCAAGGATGAGCGACATGGAGGATCGACATGGAGTAGAGACATGGAGAAGTGACATGGAGGAGCGACATGCAGGATCGACATGGAGGAGTGACATGGAGGAGCAACGAGGAGCGACATGGAGGAGTGACATGGAGGATCAACATGGAGGAGCGACATGGAGAAGCGACATGGAGGAGCGAAATAGAGGATCGACATGGAGGAGCAAGGATGAGCGACATGGAGGATCGACATTGAGTAGAGACATGGAGGAGTGACATGGAGGAGAGACATGCAGGATCGACATGGAGGAGTGACATGGAGGAGCAACGAGGAGCAACATGGAGGAGTGACATGGAGGAGCGACATGGAGGATAGACATGGAGGAGTGACATGGAGGAGTGAGGATGAGTGACAAGAACGATCGACATGGAGGAGTGACATGGAGGAGCAAGGATGAGCGACATGGAGGGTCGACATGGAGTAGAGACATGGAGGAGTGACATGGAGGAGCGACATGCAGGATCGACATGGAGTAGAGACATTGAGGAGTGACATGGAGGAGCGACATGCAGGATCGACATGGAGGAGCAAGGATGAGCGACATGGAGGATCGACATGGAGTAGAGACATAGAGGAGTGACATGGAGGAGCGACATGCAGGATCGACATGGAGGAGTGAAATGGAGGAGAAAGGAGGAGCAACATGGAGGTGTGATATGGAGGAGTGACATGGAGGAGCGACATGGAGGAGTGACATGTAGGATCGACATGCAGGAGTGACATGGAGGAGTGACATGGAAGTGTGTCATGAAAGACATGGAGGAGTGACATTCTGGAATGACATGGAGGAGCGTCACTCTAAGGGACATAGAGGAGCAAAATGGAGGAGTGCCATGGATGAGCAAGGCGGAGCGACATGGAAGATCGACATTGAGGACTGTCATGGAGGAGTGACATGGAGGAGCAACATGTCAATCCATGTAGGATCGACATGCAGGAGTGAAATGGATGAGTGACATGGAGGATTGTAATGGAAGACATGGAGGAGTTACATGGAGGAGTCACAGGAAGGAGGGACATGGAGGAGCGACATTCTGGGTTGATATTCTGGAGTGACATGGAGGAGTGACATGGAGGAGTGACATGGATTAGAAACTTGGAGGAGTGACATGAAGGAGGGACATGGAGGAGATACATTCTGGGTTGACATTCTGGAGTGACATTCTGGATTGACATGTAGGAGTGACAATCTGGAGTGACATGGAGGAGTGACATGGAGGAGCAAGGATGAGTGACATGGTGGGTTGACATGGAGGAGTGACATGGAGTAGCAACTTGGAGGAGTGACATGGAGGATCGACATGGAGAAGCGACATGGAGCAGTGACATGGAGGAGAAACATGAAGGAGTAACAAGGAGGAGCGACATGGAGGATCGACATGGAGGACTGTCATGGAGGAGCGACATGGAGGAGTGACATAAGGGAGTAACATGAAGGATCTACATGGAGGAGTGACATGGAGGAGTTACATGGGGGAGTCAAATCAAATCAAATCAATTTATTTTTGTATAGCGTCAAATCACAAGAGAAGTTATCTCAAGACGCTTTATATATAGAGCAGGTCTATGACCGTACACCATAGTTTAGAGAGCCAACAGGATCCACCAAGCGCACTGTGGCCAGGAAAAACTCCCCGATTACTGGGAAGAAACCTGGAGCAGAACCGGGCGCAGGGCAGGCGGCCATCTGCCGAGACCGGCTGGGGGGATAGATAGATAGAGTGAGAGAGTGAGAGAGAGTGAGAGAGAGAGAGAGAGAGAGAGAGAGAGAGAGAGAGAGAGAGAGAGAGAGAGAGAGAGAGAGATAGAAGCAGCCACAATAGCAGTCTAGCAGCTGTAATAGCTAATACAAGTAGGGCTGATAACACAAAACCAATAGCGGTGGATGGAAAGAGTGATAATACAACTATCGGAAAGCCAGCACTGTCCAGCATCTGTCCTCAGTACGTCCATGTGTGTTGGTGTGGGACGTCCCTGCGATCGATGCCCGTGCGTTGGTTCCTGCAGCATCAGCATGCTTGCTGGGGGCTCTTGATGTCTTTGGCAGTGATTGAGAAGTGTTATTCTCCAGGCTGCCACATTGTCACTAGGTGTTGGAAATCCCTCGTTAGCATTGGTAGTCCCTCGTACAGACGTAGTTAATTAGGGATGGTAGCAGTTGGTGTCAAGCAGGCACCGACGCGGCAGCAGATGCAGCCACAATACTAGACCACCAAGATCCAGGTGAAACCCTGCTCCAAGTGTGCCCATGCTCCAGGTATAACCTCGCTCCCGGTGTAATCCCGCTCCAGGTATGACCTCACTCCAGGTGTGACCCCGCTCCACGGTTAGCTGCGAGACAAGGAGGCACAAGGACTCCCGGGAAGGAATGAAGTTAGTAACAACATGGACATGGGACATGAGTATATACAGAAGGAGAGGGGAGCTCAGTGTGTCATAGGAAGTTCCTTATGACAGTGTGTCATAGGAAGTCCCCCGGCAGTCTATGCCTATAGCAGCTTAAGTATAAGCGTTATCAAAGAGGAAAGTCTTTAGCCTACTCTTAAATGTAGAGACGGTGTCTGCCTCCCGGACTGAAACTGGGAGCTGGTTCCAGAGAAGAGGAGCTTGATAGCTGAAGGCTCTGGCTCCCATTCTACTTTTGGAGACTCTAGGAACCTCAAGTAACCCTGCATTCTGTGAGCGCAGTGCTCTAGTGGGGTAGTAGGGTACTATGAGCTCTTTAAGATATGATGGGGCCTGACCGTTTAGCGCTTTGAAGGTGAGGAGGACGATTTTAAAATCTATTCTGGATTTCACAGGCAGCCAGTGCAGAGAAGCTAATACAGGCGTAATATGATCTCTTTTTCTAGTTCTAGTCAGTACACGTGCTGCAGCATTCTGGATCAACTGGAGAGTCTTAAGAGACTTATTGGAGCAGCCTGATAATAAGGAATTGCAGTAATCGAGTCTAGAGGTAACAAATGCATGGACTAATTTTTCTGCAGTGACATTTAGGATTGACATGGAGGAGTAAAATGGAGGAGTGACATGGAAGACATAGAGTAGTGACATGGAGGAGCAACATGGAGTATCGACATGGAAGATCAACATGGAGCAGTGACTCTGAGGATGGACATTCTGGAGTGACATGGAGGAGTGAAATGGAGGAGCGACTTGGAGGAGCGACATGGAGGATCGACATGGAGGAGTGACATGGAGGATCGACATGTGTCGACATGGAAAACCGACATTGAGTAGTGACTTGGAGGAGTGTGAAAGAGGAGCGACATGGAGGAGTTACATGGAGGAGTGACATTTTGGAAGGACATTCTGGAGGGACATTCTGGAGTGACATGGAGGAGGGACATTCTGGAGTGACATTCTGGAGTGACATTGATGAGAGATTTGGAGGATTGACATAGAGGAGTAACATGAAGGATCCACATGGAGGAGCTACATGGAGGAGCGACTTCGCGGAGCGACATGGAGTACTGATAACGAGGAGGTACATTCTGGAGGGACATGTTGGTGCGACATTCTGGAGTGACATGGAGGAGCGACATTCTGGAGTGACATGGAGGAGCAACATGGAAGACATGGAGGAGTGAAATGTAGGAGCAACATGGATGATCGACATGGAGGATTGACATGGAGGAGTGACATGGAAGACAGGGAGGAGTTATATGGAGGGGTGACATGGAGGTGTGAAATAGAGGATTGACATGGAGGAGCGACATGGAGGATCGACATGGAGGATTGACATGGAGGAGTGACATGGAAGACAGGGAGGAGTTATATGGAGGGGTGACATGGAGGTGTGAAATAGAGGATTGACATGGAGGAGTGACATGGAGGAGGTATATGGAGGAATGACATTCTGGAGTGTCTTTCTGGAGGGACATTCTGGAGTGACATGGAGGTATCGACATGGAGGAGTGACAAGGAGGAGTAACATTCTGGAGTTAAATTCTCGAGTGACATTCTGGAGTGACATGGACTAGCAACATTCTGGGGTGACATGGAGGAGCAACAAGAAGGAGTGATATGGAGGAGCAGGGACGAGCGACATGGAAGATCAACATGGAATAGTCACATGGAGGAGCGACACGGAGTAGTGACATGGAGGAGTGACATGGAGGAGAGACATGGAAGATCGACATGGAGTATTGACAAGGAGTACTGACATGGAGGAGTGACATTCTACAGTTAAATTCTGGAGTGAAATTCTGGAGTGACTTGTACGTTCTACATGGAAGATCGACATGGAGGATCGACAGGGAGGAGTGACATTCCGGAGTAAAATTCTGGAGTGATATTCTGGAGTGACATGGAGGAGCGACATTCTGGAGTGACATGGTGTAGCGACATGGTGGAGTGACATGGAGGAGCAAGGAGGAGCCACATGGAGGATCGACATGTGTCGACAAGGAAGACATGGAGGAGTGACATGGAGGATCGACATGGAGGATCGACATGGAGCAGCAACATGGAGGAGTGACATGGAGAAGCGACATGGAATATCGACATGGCGGAGTTACATGCAGGACTAACATGGAAGACAGGGAGGAGTGACATGGAGGGGCGACATGGAGGTGTGAAATAGAGGATCGACATGGAGGAGGTATATGGAGGAGTGACATTCTGGAGTGACTTTCTGGAGGGACATTCTGAAGTGACATGGAGGTATCGACATGGAGGAGTGACAAGGAGTAGTGATATGGAGGATCAACATAGAGGCTTGACATGGAGGAGATACATGGAGGAATGATATGAAGGAGCAGGGACGAGAGACATAGAGGATCGACATGGAATAGTCACATGGAGGAGCAACACGGAGGAGTGACATAGAACACATGGTGGAGTGACATTGAGGATCGACATTGAGGATCGAAATGGAGGATCGACATGAAACAGTGACATGGAGGAGTGACATGGAAGTGTCACATGGAGGAGTGACATGGAGGATCAACATGGAGGAATGACATGAAGGAGCGACATGGCGGAGTGACATGGAGGAGTAACATGGAGGATTGACGTGGAAGACAGGGAGGAGTGACATGGAGGATCGAAATGTAGGAGTGACATGGAGGAGCGACATAGAGGAGCGAAATATAGGATCAACATGGAGGAGTGACATGGAGGAGTGACATTCTGGAGTGATATTCTTGAGGGACATTCTGGAGTGACATGGAGGAGCAACATGGAGGAGGGAAATGGATGAGTAACATTCTGGAGTTAAATTCTGGAGTGACATTCTGGAGCGACATGGAGGAGCGACATGGAGGAGTGACATGGAGGAGTGACATGGAGGAGTGACATAGAGGAGTGACATGGAGGAGCAACAAGGAGGAGTGACATGGAGGAGTGACATGGAAGAGTGACATGGAGTGGTGTGACATGGAGGATTGACATGGAGGAGTGATATGGAGTAGCGACATGGAGGAGCTATATGGATGAGCGAAATGGAGGAGTGACATGGAGGAGTGACATGAAGGAGGAGTGACATGGAGGAGTGACATAGAGGAGTGATGTGGAGGAGCGACATGGAGGAGTGACATGGAGGAGCGACAAGTAGGAGTGAAATAGAGGAGTGACATGGAGGAGTGACATTTAGGAGTGACATGGAGGATCGACATGGAGGAGTGACATAGAGGAGTGACATGGAGGAGTGACATTGAGGAGCAAGGAAGATTGACATAGAGTGACATGTAGGAGCTTCATGGAGGAGTGACATGGAGGAGTGACATGTAGGAGTGACATGGAGGATCGACACGGAGGATAGACATGGAGGAGTGACATAGAGGAGTGACATGGAGGAGTGACATGGAGGTGTATCATTGAAGTGCGACATGGAGGCTCAACATGGAGGAGTGACAGATGAGTGATGTGGAAGAGCGACATGGAGGAGTGACATGGGGGAGCGACATGGAGGAGTGACATGGAGGAGTGACATGTTGGAGTGATATGTAGGAGTGACATGGAGGATTGACATGGAGGAGTTACATGGAGGATCGACATGGAGGAGTGACATAGAGGATTGACGTGGAGGAGCGACATGGAGGAGTGACATTGAGTAGTAATATGGAGGAGTGACATGGAGGAGTGACATGGAGGAGTGACATAGAGGAGTGACATGGAGGAGAGACATTGAGGAGTGACATGAAGGAGGAGTGACATGGAGGAGTGACATAGAGGAGTGATGTGGAGGAGCGACAAGGAGGAGTGACATAGAGGAGTGACATGTAGGAGTGACATTGAGGAGCAAGGAAGAGTAACATGGAGGAGTGACATGGAGGAGTGACATGTTGGAGTTTCATGGAGGAGGAGTGACATGGAGGAGTGACATAGAGGAGTGATGTGGAGTAGCGACATGGAGGAGTGACATGGAGGAGCGACATGGAGGAGTGAGTTGGTGTAGCGACATAAGGAGTGACATGGAATAGCAACATGGAGGAGTGACATGGAGGAGTGACATAGAGGAGCAACATGGAGGAGTGACTTGGAGGAGTGACATGGAGAAGTGACAGGGCGAATCAGCAAAGAGGATTGATAAGGTGGAGTGACATGGAATAGTTATATGGAGTAGCTACATGGGGTAGCTACATGGAGGAGTGACATGGAGGAGTGACTTGTAGGAGTGACATAGAGGATTGATGTGGAGGAGAGACATGGAGGAGTGACATAGAGTGTTGATGTGGAGGAGAGACATGGAGGAGTGACATGGAGAAGTGACAGGTTTGATCAGGAAGGAGGGTTGATATGGAGGAGTGACATGGCGGAGGGACATGGAGGAGTGAGTTGGTGTAGCGACATAAGGAGTGACATGGAATAGCAACATGGAGGAGTGACATGGAGGAGTGACATAGAGGAGCAACATGGAGGAGTGACTTGGAGGAGTGACATGGAGAAGTGACAGGGCGAATCAGCAAAGAGGATTGATAAGGTGGAGTGACATGGAATAGTTATATGGAGTAGCTACATGGGGTAGCTACATGGAGGAGTGACATGGAGGAGTGACATGGAGGAGTGACATGGAGTAGCTACATGGAGTAGCTACATGGGGTAGCTACATGGAGGAGTGACATGGAGGAGTGACATGGAGAAGTGACAGGGCAGATCAGCAAGGAGGATTGATATGGTGGAGTGACATGGTGGAGTGACATGGAGGAGCAACATGGAGGAGCAACATGGAGGAGTTACATGGAGGAGTGACATAGAGGATTGACGTGGAGGAGAGACATGGAGGACTGACATGGAGAAGTGACAGGGCGGATCATCAAGGAGGATTGATATGGTGTAGTGACATGGCGGAGGGACGTGGATAAGTGACATGGAGGAGTGACATGGAGTAGCGACATGGAGGAGTGACATGGAGGAGTGAGTTGGAGTAGTGACCTGGAGGAGTGACATGGAGGAGTCACATGGAGTAGCGACATGGAGGAGTGACATTGAGGAGCAAGGAAGAGTAACATGGAGGAGTGACATGGAGGAGTGACATGTTGGAGTGATATGTAGGAGTGACATAGAGGAGTGATGTGGAGCAGCGAAATCGAGAATTGACGAGGAGGAGCGACATGGAGGAGTGACATGGAGGAGTTTCATTGAGGAGTGACATGGAGGGGTGACATGGAGGAGTGAGAAGTTGGAGTGATATGGAGTTGTAACATGGAGGAGTTACATAGAGGAGTGACATGGAGGAGTGACATGGAGGAGTTTCATGGAGGAGTGACATGGAGGATCGACATAGAGGAGTGACATGGAGGAGCGACAAGGAGGAGTGACATAGAGGAGTGACATGGAGGAGTGACATTGAGGACTAAGGAAGAGTGACATAGAGGAGTGACATGGAGGAGCTTCATGGAGGAGTGACATGGAGGAGTGACATTTAGGAGTGACATGGCGGATCGACATGGAGGAGTGACATTGAGTAGTAATATGGAGGAGTGAGAAGGAGGAGTGACATGGAGGAGTGACATGGAGGAGTGACATAGAGGAGTGACATGGAGGAGTGACATTGAGGAGTGACATGAAGGAGGAGTGACATGGAGGAGTGACATAGAGGAGTGATGTGGAGGAGCGACAAGGAGGAGTGACATAGAGGAGTGACATGGAGGAGTGACATTGAGGAGCAAGGAAGAGTAACATGGAGGAATGACATAGAGGAGTGACATGTTGGAGTTTCATGGAGGAGGAGTGACATGGAGGAGTGACATAGAGGAGTGATGTGGAGTAGCGACATGGAGGAGTGACATGGAGGAGCGACATGGAGAAGTGACATGGAGCGACACGGTCGAGTGGCATGGAAGACATGGAGGAGTGACATGGAGGATCGACATTGAGTAGTTACATGGAGGAGTGACAAGGAGGAGCAACATGTAGGAGTAACATGAAGGATCTACATGGAGGAGCGACATGGAGGAGTGAGATGGGGGAGTGACATGGACGAGCGACATGGAGGAGTGAGATGGGGGAGTCACATGGAGGAGTGACAAGGAGGAGCGACATGTAGGAGTAACATGAAGGATCTACATGGAGGAGCGACAGGGAGGAGTGACATGGAGGAGTGACAAGGATGATAGGGAGTAATGACACGTAGGAGTGACAAGGAGGTGTGAAATAGAGCATCGACATGGAGGAGTGACATGGAGGAGGGACATGGAGGAATGACATTCTGGAGTGACATTCTGGAGGGACATTCTGGAGTGATATTCTGGAGGGAAATTCTGGACTGACATGGAGGAGTGACTTGGAGGATGGACAGAGAGGTTTGACATGGAGGAGGGACATGGAGGAGTGACATTCTGGAGTGAAATGGGGGAATGAGATGGAGGGTGGAAATAGAGGATTGACATGGAGGAGGAACATGGAGGAGTGACATTCTGGATTTAAATTCTGGAGTGACATTCTGGAGTGACATGGCGGAGCGACATTCTAGAGTGACTCGGAGGAGGAACATGTAGGAGCAGCATGGAGGATCGACATGGAGGAGTGAGATGGAGGAACGACATGGAGGAGTGACATGGAGGAGTGACAAGGAAGACAGGGAGGAATGACACGTAGGAGCGACAAGGAGGTGTGAAATAGAGCATCGACATGGATGAGTGACATGGAGGAATGACATTCTGGAGTGACATTCTAGAGGCACATTCTGGAGTGAAATTCTGGAGTGAAATTCTGGACTGACATGGAGGAGTGACTTGGGGGATGGACAGAGAGGATTGACATGGAGTAGGGACATGGAGGAGGGACATGGAGGAGTGACATAGAGGAGCAACATGGAGGAGTGACTTGGAGGAGTGACATGGAGAAGTGACAGGGCGAATCAGCAAAGAGGATTGATAAGGTGGAGTGACATGGAATAGTTATATGGAGTAGCTACATGGGGTAGCTACATGGAGGAGTGACATGGAGGAGTGACTTGTAGGAGTGACATAGAGGATTGATGTGGAGGAGAGACATGGAGGAGTGACATAGAGTGTTGATGTGGAGGAGAGACATGGAGGAGTGACATGGAGAAGTGACAGGTTTGATCAGGAAGGAGGGTTGATATGGAGGAGTGACATGGCGGAGGGACATGGAGGAGTGAGTTGGTGTAGCGACATAAGGAGTGACATGGAATAGCAACATGGAGGAGTGACATGGAGGAGTGACATAGAGGAGCAACATGGAGGAGTGACTTGGAGGAGTGACATGGAGAAGTGACAGGGCGAATCAGCAAAGAGGATTGATAAGGTGGAGTGACATGGAATAGTTATATGGAGTAGCTACATGGGGTAGCTACATGGAGGAGTGACATGGAGGAGTGACATGGAGGAGTGACATGGAGTAGCTACATGTAGTAGCTACATGGGGTAGCTACATGGAGGAGTGACATGGAGGAGTGACATGGAGAAGTGACAGGGCAGATCAGCAAGGAGGATTGATATGGTGGAGTGACATGGTGGAGTGACATGGAGGAGCAACATGGAGGAGCAACATGGAGGAGTTACATGGAGGAGTGACATAGAGGATTGACGTGGAGGAGAGACATGGAGGACTGACATGGAGAAGTGACAGGGCGGATCATCAAGGAGGATTGATATGGTGTAGTGACATGGCGGAGGGACGTGGATAAGTGACATGGAGGAGTGACATGGAGTAGCGACATGGAGGAGTGACATGGAGGAGTGAGTTGGAGTAGTGACCTGGAGGAGTGACATGGAGGAGTCACATGGAGTAGCGACATGGAGGAGTGACATTGAGGAGCAAGGAAGAGTAACATGGAGGAGTGACATGGAGGAGTGACATGTTGGAGTGATATGTAGGAGTGACATAGAGGAGTGATGTGGAGCAGCGAAATCGAGAATTGACGAGGAGGAGCGACATGGAGGAGTGACATGGAGGAGTTTCATTGAGGAGTGACATGGAGGGGTGACATGGAGGAGTGAGAAGTTGGAGTGATATGGAGTTGTAACATGGAGGAGTTACATAGAGGAGTGACATGGAGGAGTGACATGGAGGAGTTTCATGGAGGAGTGACATGGAGGATCGACATAGAGGAGTGACATGGAGGAGCGACAAGGAGGAGTGACATAGAGGAGTGACATGGAGGAGTGACATTGAGGACTAAGGAAGAGTGACATAGAGGAGTGACATGGAGGAGCTTCATGGAGGAGTGACATGGAGGAGTGACATTTAGGAGTGACATGGCGGATCGACATGGAGGAGTGACATTGAGTAGTAATATGGAGGAGTGAGAAGGAGGAGTGACATGGAGGAGTGACATGGAGGAGTGACATAGAGGAGTGACATGGAGGAGTGACATTGAGGAGTGACATGAAGGAGGAGTGACATGGAGGAGTGACATAGAGGAGTGATGTGGAGGAGCGACAAGGAGGAGTGACATAGAGGAGTGACATGGAGGAGTGACATTGAGGAGCAAGGAAGAGTAACATGGAGGAATGACATAGAGGAGTGACATGTTGGAGTTTCATGGAGGAGGAGTGACATGGAGGAGTGACATAGAGGAGTGATGTGGAGTAGCGACATGGAGGAGTGACATGGAGGAGCGACATGGAGAAGTGACATGGAGCGACACGGTCGAGTGGCATGGAAGACATGGAGGAGTGACATGGAGGATCGACATTGAGTAGTTACATGGAGGAGTGACAAGGAGGAGCAACATGTAGGAGTAACATGAAGGATCTACATGGAGGAGCGACATGGAGGAGTGAGATGGGGGAGTGACATGGACGAGCGACATGGAGGAGTGAGATGGGGGAGTCACATGGAGGAGTGACAAGGAGGAGCGACATGTAGGAGTAACATGAAGGATCTACATGGAGGAGCGACAGGGAGGAGTGACATGGAGGAGTGACAAGGATGATAGGGAGTAATGACACGTAGGAGCGACAAGGAGGTGTGAAATAGAGCATCGACATGGAGGAGTGACATGGAGGAGGGACATGGAGGAATGACATTCTGGAGTGACATTCTGGAGGGACATTCTGGAGTGATATTCTGGAGGGAAATTCTGGACTGACATGGAGGAGTGACTTGGAGGATGGACAGAGAGGTTTGACATGGAGGAGGGACATGGAGGAGTGACATTCTGGAGTGAAATGGGGGAATGAGATGGAGGGTGGAAATAGAGGATTGACATGGAGGAGGAACATGGAGGAGTGACATTCTGGATTTAAATTCTGGAGTGACATTCTGGAGTGACATGGCGGAGCGACATTCTAGAGTGACTCGGAGGAGGAACATGTAGGAGCAGCATGGAGGATCGACATGGAGGAGTGAGATGGAGGAACGACATGGAGGAGTGACATGGAGGAGTGACAAGGAAGACAGGGAGGAATGACACGTAGGAGCGACAAGGAGGTGTGAAATAGAGCATCGACATGGATGAGTGACATGGAGGAATGACATTCTGGAGTGACATTCTAGAGGCACATTCTGGAGTGAAATTCTGGAGTGAAATTCTGGACTGACATGGAGGAGTGACTTGGGGGATGGACAGAGAGGATTGACATGGAGTAGGGACATGGAGGAGGGACATTCTGGAGTTAAATTCTGGAGGGACATGGAGGAGAGGCATTCTGGAGTGACATGGAGGAGCAACATGGCGGAGTGACATGTAGGAGTGACATGAAGGATTGACATGGAGGACTTACATGGAGGAGTGACATGGAGGATCGACATGGAGGATCAACATGGAGGAGTGACTTGGAAGAGCGACATTCTGGAGTGACATGGAGAAGTGAAATGGAGGAGAGAAATGGAGGATCAACATAGAGGAGTGACATGGAGGAGCGACATGGAAGAGCAACATGGAGTAGTGATATGGAGGACAGACTTGGAGGAGTGACATTCTGGAGTGACATTCTGGAGGGACATTCTGGAGGGACATTCTGGAGTGACATTCTGGAGTGACATTCTGGAGTGACATTCTGGACTGAAATGGCGGAGTGACATGGAGGGGGGAAATAGAGGATTGACATGGAGGAGGGACATGGAGGAGTGACATTCTGGAGTGACATTCTGGAGTGAAATGGCGGAGTGACATGGAGGGTGGAAATAGAGGATTGACACGGAGGAGGGACATGGAGGAGTGACATTCTGGAGTTAAATTCTGGAGTGACACTCTGGAGTGACATGGAGGATCGACATTCTAGAGTGACTCGGAGGAGGAACATGTAGGAGCAGCATGGAGGATCGACATGGGGAGTGACATGGAGGAGTGACATGGAGGAGTGAGTTGGTGTAGGGACATGGAGCAGTGACATGGAGTAGCGACATGGAGCAGTGACATGGAGGAGTGACATAGAGGAGCGACATGGAGGAGTGACATGGAAGACATATAGAAGTGACATAGAGGAGTGACATGGAGGAGTGACATGGAGGAGTGACAAGGAGGAGTGACATGGAGTAGCGACATGGAGGAGTGACATGAGGAGTGAGTTGGTGTAGCGACATGGAGGAGTGACATGGAGGAGTGACATAGAGGAGTGATGTGGAGGAGCGACAAGGAGGAGTGACATAGAGGAGTGACATGGAGGAGTGACATTGAGGAGCAAGGAAGAGTAACATGGAGGAATGACATAGAGGAGTGACATGTTGGAGTTTCATGGAGGAGGAGTGACATGGAGGAGTGACATAGAGGAGTGATGTGGAGTAGCGACATGGAGGAGTGACATGGAGGAGCGACATGGAGAAGTGACATGGAGCGACACGGTCGAGTGGCATGGAAGACATGGAGGAGTGACATGGAGGATCGACATTGAGTAGTTACATGGAGGAGTGACAAGGAGGAGCAACATGTAGGAGTAACATGAAGGATCTACATGGAGGAGCGACATGGAGGAGTGAGATGGGGGAGTGACATGGACGAGCGACATGGAGGAGTGAGATGGGGGAGTCACATGGAGGAGTGACAAGGAGGAGCGACATGTAGGAGTAACATGAAGGATCTACATGGAGGAGCGACAGGGTGGAGTGACATGGAGGAGTGACAAGGATGATAGGGAGTAATGACACGTAGGAGCGACAAGGAGGTGTGAAATAGAGCATCGACATGGAGGAGTGACATGGAGGAGGGACATGGAGGAATGACATTCTGGAGTGACATTCTGGAGGGACATTCTGGAGTGATATTCTGGAGGGAAATTCTGGACTGACATGGAGGAGTGACTTGGAGGATGGACAGAGAGGTTTGACATGGAGGAGGGACATGGAGGAGTGACATTCTGGAGTGAAATGGGGGAATGAGATGGAGGGTGGAAATAGAGGATTGACATGGAGGAGGAACATGGAGGAGTGACATTCTGGATTTAAATTCTGGAGTGACATTCTGGAGTGACATGGAGGAGCGACATTCTAGAGTGACTCGGAGGAGGAACATGTAGGAGCAGCATGGAGGATCGACATGGAGGAGTGAGATGGAGGAACGACATGGAGGAGTGACATGGAGGAGTGACAAGGAAGACAGGGAGGAATGACACGTAGGAGCGACAAGGAGGTGTGAAATAGAGCATCGACATGGATGAGTGACATGGAGGAATGACATTCTGGAGTGACATTCTAGAGGCACATTCTGGAGTGAAATTCTGGAGTGAAATTCTGGACTGACATGGAGGAGTGACTTGGGGGATGGACAGAGAGGATTGACATGGAGTAGGGACATGGAGGAGGGACATTCTGGAGTTAAATTCTGGAGGGACATGGAGGAGAGGCATTCTGGAGTGACATGGAGGAGCAACATGGCGGAGTGACATGTAGGAGTGACATGAAGGATTGACATGGAGGACTTACATGGAGGAGTGACATGGAGGATCGACATGGAGGATCAACATGGAGGAGTGACTTGGAAGAGCGACATTCTGGAGTGACATGGAGAAGTGAAATGGAGGAGAGAAATGGAGGATCAACATAGAGGAGTGACATGGAGGAGCGACATGGAAGAGCAACATGGAGTAGTGATATGGAGGACAGACTTGGAGGAGTGACATTCTGGAGTGACATTCTGGAGGGACATTCTGGAGGGACATTCTGGAGTGACATTCTGGAGTGACATTCTGGAGTGACATTCTGGACTGAAATGGCGGAGTGACATGGAGGGGGGAAATAGAGGATTGACATGGAGGAGGGACATGGAGGAGTGACATTCTGGAGTGACATTCTGGAGTGAAATGGCGGAGTGACATGGAGGGTGGAAATAGAGGATTGACACGGAGGAGGGACATGGAGGAGTGACATTCTGGAGTTAAATTCTGGAGTGACACTCTGGAGTGACATGGAGGATCGACATTCTAGAGTGACTCGGAGGAGGAACATGTAGGAGCAGCATGGAGGATCGACATGGGGAGTGACATGGAGGAGTGACATGGAGGAGTGAGTTGGTGTAGGGACATGGAGCAGTGACATGGAGTAGCGACATGGAGCAGTGACATGGAGGAGTGACATAGAGGAGCGACATGGAGGAGTGACATGGAAGACATATAGAAGTGACATAGAGGAGTGACATGGAGGAGTGACATGGAGGAGTGACAAGGAGGAGTGACATGGAGTAGCGACATGGAGGAGTGACATGAGGAGTGAGTTGGTGTAGCGACATGGAGGAGTGACATGGAGGAGTGACATAGAGGAGTGATGTGGAGGAGCGACAAGGAGGAGTGACATAGAGGAGTGACATGGAGGAGTGACATTGAGGAGCAAGGAAGAGTAACATGGAGGAATGACATAGAGGAGTGACATGTTGGAGTTTCATGGAGGAGGAGTGACATGGAGGAGTGACATAGAGGAGTGATGTGGAGTAGCGACATGGAGGAGTGACATGGAGGAGCGACATGGAGAAGTGACATGGAGCGACACGGTCGAGTGGCATGGAAGACATGGAGGAGTGACATGGAGGATCGACATTGAGTAGTTACATGGAGGAGTGACAAGGAGGAGCAACATGTAGGAGTAACATGAAGGATCTACATGGAGGAGCGACATGGAGGAGTGAGATGGGGGAGTGACATGGACGAGCGACATGGAGGAGTGAGATGGGGGAGTCACATGGAGGAGTGACAAGGAGGAGCGACATGTAGGAGTAACATGAAGGATCTACATGGAGGAGCGACAGGGAGGAGTGACATGGAGGAGTGACAAGGATGATAGGGAGTAATGACACGTAGGAGCGACAAGGAGGTGTGAAATAGAGCATCGACATGGAGTAGTGACATGGAGGAGGGACATGGAGGAATGACATTCTGGAGTGACATTCTGGAGGGACATTCTGGAGTGATATTCTGGAGGGAAATTCTGGACTGACATGGAGGAGTGACTTGGAGGATGGACAGAGAGGTTTGACATGGAGGAGGGACATGGAGGAGTGACATTCTGGAGTGAAATGGGGGAATGAGATGGAGGGTGGAAATAGAGGATTGACATGGAGGAGGAACATGGAGGAGTGACATTCTGGATTTAAATTCTGGAGTGACATTCTGGAGTGACATGGAGGAGCGACATTCTAGAGTGACTCGGAGGAGGAACATGTAGGAGCAGCATGGAGGATCGACATGGAGGAGTGAGATGGAGGAACGACATGGAGGAGTGACATGGAGGAGTGACAAGGAAGACAGGGAGGAATGACACGTAGGAGCGACAAGGAGGTGTGAAATAGAGCATCGACATGGATGAGTGACATGGAGGAATGACATTCTGGAGTGACATTCTAGAGGCACATTCTGGAGTGAAATTCTGGAGTGAAATTCTGGACTGACATGGAGGAGTGACTTGGGGGATGGACAGAGAGGATTGACATGGAGTAGGGACATGGAGGAGGGACATTCTGGAGTTAAATTCTGGAGGGACATGGAGGAGAGGCATTCTGGAGTGACATGGAGGAGCAACATGGCGGAGTGACATGTAGGAGTGACATGAAGGATTGACATGGAGGACTTACATGGAGGAGTGACATGGTGGATCGACATGGAGGATCAACATGGAGGAGTGACTTGGAAGAGCGACATTCTGGAGTGACATGGAGAAGTGAAATGGAGGAGAGAAATGGAGGATCAACATAGAGGAGTGACATGGAGGAGCGACATGGAAGAGCAACATGGAGTAGTGATATGGAGGACAGACTTGGAGGAGTGACATTCTGGAGTGACATTCTGGAGGGACATTCTGGAGGGACATTCTGGAGTGACATTCTGGAGTAACATTCTGGAGTGACATTCTGGACTGAAATGGCGGAGTGACATGGAGGGGGGAAATAGAGGATTGACATGGAGGAGGGACATGGAGGAGTGACATTCTGGAGTGACATTCTGGAGTGAAATGGCGGAGTGACATGGAGGGTGGAAATAGAGGATTGACACGGAGGAGGGACATGGAGGAGTGACATTCTGGAGTTAAATTCTGGAGTGACACTCTGGAGTGACATGGAGGATCGACATTCTAGAGTGACTCGGAGGAGGAACATGTAGGAGCAGCATGGAGGATCGACATGGGGAGTGACATGGAGGAGTGACATGGAGGAGTGAGTTGGTGTAGGGACATGGAGCAGTGACATGGAGTAGCGACATGGAGCAGTGACATGGAGGAGTGACATAGAGGAGCGACATGGAGGAGTGACATGGAAGACATATAGAAGTGACATAGAGGCGTGACGTGGAGGAGTGACATGGAGGAGTGACAAGGAGGAGTGACATGGAGTAGCGACATGGAGGAGTGACATGAGGAGTGAGTTGGTGTAGCGACATGGAGGAGTGACATGGAGGTGTGACATGGAGGAGTGATATAGAGGAGTGATGTGGAGGAGTGACATGGAGGAGGGACATGGCGGAGTGACATGGAAGACATATAGAAGTGACATGGAGGAGTGACTTGGATGAGTGACATGAAAGAGTGTAAAGGAGGATTGAGTTGGTGTAGCGACATGGAAGAGTGATATGGAGTAGTGACATGGAGGAGTGACATGGAGGAGTGACATGGAGGAAAGAGTTGGTGTAGCGACATGGAGTACTGACATGGAGGAGCGAAATGGAGGAGTGACATTGAGGAGTGACATAGAGGAGTGACATGGAGGAGTGACATAGAGGAGTGACATGGAATAGCGACATGGAGGAGTGACATGGAGGAGTGACATAGAGGATTGATGTGGAGGAGAGACATGGAGGAGTGACATAGAGTGTTGATGTGGAGGAGAGACATGGAGAAGTGACATGGAGAAGTGAGAGGTTTGATCAGGAAGGAGGGTTGATATGGAGGAGTGACATGGCGGAGGGACATGGAGGAGTGAGTTGGTGTAGCGACATAAGGAGTGACATGGAATATTAACATGGAGGAGTGACATGGAGGTGTGACATGGAGGAGTGACATAGAGGAGCAACATGGAGGAGTGACTTGGAGGAGTGACATGGAGAAGTGACAGGGCGAATCAGCAAAGAGGATTGATAAGGTGGAGTGACATGGCGGAGGGACATGGATGAGTGACATGGAGGAGCAACATGGAATAGTTATATGGAAGACATATAGAAGTGACATGGAGGAGTCACATGGAGTAGCAACATGGAAGAGTGACTTGGAGGAGTGACATAAAGGAGTGACATGGAGGAGTGACATGGAGGAGTGACATGGAGTAGCTACATGGAGTAGCTACATGGGGTAGCTACATGGAGGAGTGACATGGAGGAGTGACATGGAGAAGTGACAGGGCAGATCAGCAAGGAGGATTGATATGGTGGAGTGACATGGTGGAGTGACATGGAGGAGCAACATGGAGGAGCAACATGGAGGAGTTACATGGAGGAGTGACATAGAGGATTGACGTGGAGGAGAGACATGGAGGACTGACATGGAGAAGTGACAGGGCGGATCATCAAGGAGGATTGATATGGTGTAGTGACATGGCGGAGGGACGTGGATAAGTGACATGGAGGAGTGACATGGGGTAGCGACATGGAGGAGTGACATGGAGGAGTGAGTTGGAGTAATGACATGGAGGAGTGAAATGGAGGAGTCAAATGGAGTAGCGACATGGAGGAGTGACATTGAGGAGCAAGGAAGAGTAACATGGAGGAGTGACATGGAGGAGTGACATGTTGGAGTGATATGTAGGAGTGACATAGAGGAGTGATGTGGAGCAGCGAAATCGAGAATTGACTAGGAGGAGCGACATGGAGGAGTGACATGGAGGAGTTTCATTGACGAGTGACATGGAGGGGTGACATGGAGGAGTGAGAAGTTGGAGTGATATGGAGTTGTAACATGGAGGAGTTACATAGAGGAGTTTCATGGAGGAGTGACATGGAGGAGTGCCATGTAGGAATGACATGGAGTAGTGACATGGAGGATCGACATAGAGGAGTGACATGGAGGAGCGACAAGGAGGAGTGACATAGAGGAGTGACATGGAGGAGTGACATTGAGGACTAAGGAAGAGTGACATAGAGGAGTGACATGGAGGAGCTTCATGGAGGAGTGACATGGAAGAGTGACATTTAGGAGTGACATGGCGGATCGACATGGAGGAGTGACATTGAGTAGTAATATGGAGGAGTGAAAAGGAGGAGTGACATGGAGGAGTGACATAGAGGAGTGACATGGAGGAGTGACATTGAGGAGTGACATGAAGGAGGAGTGACATGGAGGAGTGACATAGAGGAGTGATGTGGAGGAGCGACAAGGAGGAGTGACATAGAGGAGTGACATGGAGGAGTGACATTGAGGAGCAAGGAAGAGTAACATGGAGGAGTGACATGGAGGAGTGACATGTTGGAGTTTCATGGAGGAGGAGTGACATGGAGGAGTGACATAGAGGAGTGATGTGGAGTAGCGACATGGAGGAGTGACATGGAGAAGCGACATGGAGGAGTGACATGGAGGAGTATCATTGAAGTGCGACAAGGAGGAGTGACATGGAGGAGTGACATTGAGGAGCAATGAAGAGTGACATGGAGGAGTGACATGGAGGAGTGACATGGAGGATCAACATGTAGGATAGACATGGAGGATTGATATGGAGGAGTGACATAGAGGAGTGACATGGAGGATTGACATTGAGGAGCAAGGAAGAGTGACATGGAGTAGTGACATGGAGGAGCTTCATGGAGGAGTGACATGGAGGAGTGACTTGTAGGAGTGACATAGAGGATTGATGTGGAGGAGTTTCATGGAGTAGTGATATGGAGGAGTGAGAAGGAGTGATGACATGGAGGAGTGACATGGAGGAGTGACATAGAGAAGTGACATGGAGGAGTGACATTGAGGAGCAAGGAAGATTGACATAGAGGAGTGACATGTAGGAGCTTCATGGAGGAGTGACATGGAGGAGTAACATGTAGGAGTGACATGGAGGATCGACATGGAGGATAGACATGGAGGAGTGATATGGAGGAGTGACATAGAGGAGTGACATGGAGGAGTGACATTGAGGAGAAAGGAAGAGTGACATGGAGGAGTTACATGGAGGAGCTTCATGGAGGAGTGACAAGGAGTAGCGACATGGAAGACGGACATGGAGGAGTGAATTTAAGGATAGTTATGGAGGAGTGACATGGAGAAGTAACACGGAGGCTCAACATATAGGAGTGATATTGAGGAGTGACATTGAAGGGCGACATGGAGGCTCAACATGGAGGAGTGACATAGAGGAGTTACATGGAGGAATGAAATGGAGGAGTATCATTGAAGTGCGACATGGAGGCTCAACATGGAGGAATGACATAGAGGAGTGATGTGGAGGAGTGACATGGAGGAGTGACATGGAGGAGCGACATGGAGGAGTGACATAGAGGAGTGACATGGAGGAGCAACAAGGAGGAGTGACATGGAGGAGTGACATGGAGGAGTGACATGGAGTGGTGTGACATGGAGGATTGACATGGAGGAGTGATATGGAGTAGCGACATGGAGGAGCTATATGGATGAGCGAAATGGAGGAGTGACATGGAGGAGTGACATGAAGGAGGAGTGACATGGAGGAGTGACATAGAGGAGTGATGTGGAGGAGCGACATGGAGGAGTGACATGGAGGAGCGACAAGTAGGAGTGAAATAGAGGAGTGACATGGAGGAGTGACATTTAGGAGTGACATGGAGGATCGACATGGAGGAGTGACATAGAGGAGTGACATGGAGGAGTGACATTGAGGAGCAAGGAAGATTGACATAGAGTGACATGTAGGAGCTTCATGGAGGAGTGACATGGAGGAGTGACATGTAGGAGTGACATGGAGGATCGACACGGAGGATAGACATGGAGGAGTGACATAGAGGAGTGACATGGAGGAGTGACATGGAGGTGGATCATTGAAGTGCGACATGGAGGCTCAACATGGAGGAGTGACAGATGAGTGATGTGGAAGAGCGACATGGAGGAGTGACATGGAGGAGCGACATGGAGGAGTGACATGGAGGAGTGACATGTTGGAGTGATATGTAGGAGTGACATGGAGGATTGACATGGAGGAGTTACATGGAGGATCGACATGGAGGAGTGAAATAGAGGATTGACGTGGAGGAGCGAAATGGAGGAGTGACGAGGAAAAGCGACATAGAGGAATGACATGGAGTAGATTCATGGAGGAGTGACATGGAGGAGTGACATGGAGGAGCGACAAGGAGGAGTTACATAGAGGAGTGATGTGGAGGAGTGACATGGAGGAGTGACGAGGAGGAGCGACATGGAGGAGTGACATGGAGGAGCTTCATGGAGGAGTGACATAGAGGAGTGACATGGAGGAGTGACATTGAGGAGCAAGGAAGAGTAACATGGAGGAATGACATGGTGGATTGACATGGAGGAGTGACATGGAGGATTGACATGGCGGAGTGACATCGAGGAGTGATGTGGAGGAGCGAAATCGAGAATTGACGAGGAGGAGCGACATGGAGGAGTGACATGGAGGAGTTTCATTGAGGAGTGACATGGAGGGGTGACATGGAGGAGTGAGAAGTTGGAGTGATATGGAGTTGTAACATGGAGGATTGACATAGAGGAGTGACATGGGGGAGTGACATGGAGGAGTTTCATGGAGTAGTGACATGGAGGAGTGCCATGTAGGAATGACATGGAGTAGTGACATGGAGGATCGACATAGAGGAGTGACATGGAAGACGGACATGGAGGAGTGAATTTAAGGATCATCATGGAGGAGTGACATCGAGAAGCAACACGGAGGCTCAACATATAGGAGTGATATTGTGGAGTGACATTGAAGGGCGACATGGAGGCTCAACATGGAGGATTGACATAGAGGAGTGACATGGAGGAGTGACATGGAGGAGTTTCATGGAGGAGTGACATGGAGGAGGGACATGGAGGAGTGACATTCTGGAGTTAAATTCTGGAGGGACATGGGGAAGAGGCATTCTGGAGTGACATGGAGGAGCAACATGGCGGAGTGACATGTAGGAGTGACATGAAGGATTGACATGGAGGACTTACATGGAGGAGTGACATGGAGGATCGACATGGAGGATCAACATGGAGGAGTGACATAGAGGAGTGAAATGGAGGAGTGACATTGATGAGCAAGGAAGAGTGACATAGAGGAGTGACATGGAGGAGCTTCATGGAGGAGTGAAATGGAGGAGTGACATTTAGGAGTGACATGGGGGATCGACATGGAGGAGTGACATGGAGTGGTGTGACATGGAGGATTGACATGGAGGAGTGATATGGAGTAGCGACATGGAGGAGCTATATGGATGAGCGAAATGGAGGAGTGACATGGTGGAGTGACATGAAGGAGGAGTGACATGGAGGAGTGACATAGAGGAGTGATGTGGAGGAGCGACATGGAGGAGTGACATGGAGGAGCGACATGGAGGAGTGACATTTAGGAGTGACATGGAGGAGTGACATTTAGGAGTGACATGGATGATCGACATGGAGGAGTGACATAGAGGAGGGACATGGAGGAGTGACATTGAGGAGCAAGGAAGATTGACATAGAGGAGTGACATGTAGGAGCTTCATGGAGGAGTGACATGGAGGAGTGACATGTAGGAGTGACATGGAGGATCGACACGGAGTATAGACATGGAGGCTCAACATGGAGGAGTGACAGATGAGTGATGTGGAAGAGCGACATGGAGGAGTGACATGGAGGAGCGACATGGAGGAGCGACATGGAGGAGCGATATGGAGGAGCGAAATGGAGGAGTGACATGGAGGAGTGACATGAAGGAGGAGTGACATGGAGGAGTGACATAGAGGAGTGATGTGGAAGATCGACATGGAGGAGTAACAAGGAGGATCGACATGGAGGAGCGACATGGAGCAGTGACATGGAAGTGTGACATGGAGGAGCGACATGGAGGATCGACATGTAGGAGTGACATGGAGGAACGACATGGAGGAGTGACATGGTGGATCAACATGGAGGAGTGACATGGAGTAGCTTCATGGAGGTGTGACATGGAGGAGTGACATGGAGGAGCGACAAGGAGGAGTGACATAGAGGAGTGATGTGGAGGAGTGACATGGAGGAGTGACGAGGAGGACCGACATGGGGGAGTGACAACGAGGAGGTACATTCTGGAGGGACATGGTGGAGCGACATTCTGGAGTAACATGTTGGATCTACATGGAAGAATGACATTGAGGATCGACATGGAGGAGCGACATTGAGTAGCGACATGAAGGACTGACATGGAGGATCAACAAGGATTAGTGACATGGAGCAGTGACATGGAGGAGAGACATGGACGATCGACATGGAGGAGTCACATGGAAGATCGACATGAAGGAAAGACATGGAGGAGTGACATGTAGTATTGACATGGAGGAGTTACATAGAGGAGTGACATTGAAAGAAGGGAGGAGTGACATGGAGGAGGGACAAGGAGGAGTGACATTCTGGAGTTAAATTCTGGAGGGACATTCTGGAGTGACATTGAGGAGCGACACGGAGGAGGGACATGGAGGCGTAACATTCTGGAGTTAAATTCTGTAGTGACATTCTGGAGTGACATGGAGGAGCGACATTCTGGAGTGACATGAAAGAAAGACATGGAGGAGTGATATGGAGGAGCAAGGAGGAGCGACATGGGGGATAAACATGGAGGAGTGACTTGGAGGAGCGACATTCTGGAGTGAAATGGAGGAGTGAAATAGAGGAGCGAAATGGATGATCGACATGGAGGAGTGACAAGGAGGAGCGACATAGTAGAGTTAAATAGAGGAGCGACATTCTGGAGTAACATGTCGGATCTTCATAGAGGAATGACATGGAGGATCAACATGGAGGAGTGACATTGAGGATCGACATGGAGGAGCGACATTGAGTAGCGACATGGAGGACTGACATGGAGGATCAACAAGGATTAGTGACATGGAGGAGCGATATGGACGATCGACATGGAGGAGTCACATGGAAGATCGACATGGAGGAGCGACATTGAGTAGCGACATGGAGGACTGACATGGAGGATCAACAAGGATTAGTGACATGGAGCAGTGACATGGAGGAGCGATATGGACGATCGACATTGAGGAGTCACATGGAAGATCGACATGGAGGAGTGACATGCAGTATTGACATGGATTTACATAGAGGAGTGACATGGAAGGATGGGAGGAGTGACATGGAGGAGCGACATGGAGGAGCGAAATAGAGGATCGACATTGAGGAGCAACATGGAGGAGGGACATGGAGGCGTAACATTCTGGAGTTAAATTCTGGAGTGATATTCTGGAGTGACATGGAGGAGTGACATTCTGAAGTGACATGGAAGAACAACATGGAGGAGTGACATGTAGGAGCAAGGAGGAGCGACATGGGGGATAAACATGGAGGAGTGACTAGGAGGAGCGACATTATGGAGTGAAATAGAGGAGTGAAATGGATGATAGACATGGAGGAGTGACAAGGAGGAGCGACATAGTAGAGTTAAATAGAGGAGCTACATGAGGAGCAACATCACGGAGCGACTTGGAGGACTGACATGGAGGAATTACAATCTGGAGGAACATGGAGGAGCGACATTATGGAGTGACATGTAGGAGCGACATTCTGGAGTGACATGGAGGAGCGACATGGAAGATCGACATGGAGGAGTAACATGTAGGATCTACATGGAGGAGTGACATGGAGGATCGACATGGAGGAGTGACATGTAGGATTGACATGGACGAGTTACATGGAGGAATGACGTGGACGAGCAACATGGAGGATCGAAATGGAGGATCGACATGTTAGCAGTGACATGGAGGACTGATATGGAAGTGTGACATGGAGGAGTGACATGGAGGATCGACATGGAGGAGTCACATGGAGGAGCGACATGGTGGAGTGACATGGAGGAGTGACATGTAGGATTGACATGGAGGAGTTACATGGAGGAGTGACATGGAGGAGCGAAATAGAGGATCGACATGTAGGAGTGACATGGAGGAGGGACCTGGAGAAGTGACATTCTGGAGTGACATGGAGGAGCGACATGGAGGAGGGACATGGAGGAGTAACAATCTGGAATTAAATTCTGGAGTGTAATTCTGGAATGACATGGAGGAGCGACATGGTGGAGTGACATGGAAGATCAACATTGAGTAGTGACATGGAGGAGTGACAAGGAGGAGCGACATGGAAGAGTAACATGAAGGATCTACATGGAGGAGCGAAATGGAGGAGTGAGATGAAGAAGTGACATGGAAGACATAGAGGAGTGACATTGAGGAGCAACATGGAGTATCGACATGGAGGAGTGACATGGAGGATCGACATTGAGTAGTGACATGGAAGAACGACATGAAGGAGTGATATGGAGTAGCAAGGAGGAGCGACATGGAGGATAAACAAGGAGAAGTGATATGGAGGAGCGACACGGTCGAGTGACATGGAAGACATGGAGGAGTGACATGGAGGAGTGACATGGAGGATTGACGTGGAGGAGAGACATGGAGGACTGACATGGAGAAGTGACAGGGCGGATCATCAAGGAGGATTGATATGGTGTAGTGACATGGCGGAGGGACGTGGATAAGTGACATGGAGGAGTGACATGGAGTAGCGACATGGAGGAGTGACATGGAGGAGTGAGTTGGAGTAGTGACATGGAGGAGTGACATGGAGGAGTCACATGGAGTAGCGACATGGAGGAGTGACATTGAGGAGCAAGGAAGAGTAACATGGAGGAGTGACATGGAGGAGTGACATGTTGGAGTGATATGTAGGAGTGACATAGAGGAGTGATGTGGAGCAGCGAAATCGAGAATTGACGAGGAGGAGCGACATGGAGGAGTGACATGGAGGAGTTTCATTGAGGAGTGACATGGAGGGGTGACATGGAGGGGTGGGAAGTTGGAGTGAGAAGTTGGAGTGATATGGAGTTGTAACATGGAGGAGTTACATAGAGGAGTGACATGGAGGAGTGACATGGAGGAGTTTCATGGAGGAGTGACATGGAGGAGTGCCATGTAGGAATGACATGGAGTAGTGACATGGAGGATCGACATAGAGGAGTGACATGGAGGAGCGACAAGGAGGAGTGACATAGAGGAGTGAAATGGAGGAGTGACATTGAGGACTAAGGAAGAGTGACATAGAGGAGTGACATGGAGGAGCTTCATGGAGGAGTGACATGGAGGAGTGACATTTAGGAGTGACATGGCGGATCGACATGGAGGAGTGACATTGAGTAGTAATATGGAGGAGTGAGAAGAAGGAGTGACATGGAGGAGTGACATGGAGGAGTGACATAGAGGAGTGACATGGAGGAGTGACATTGAGGAGTGACATGAAGGAGGAGTGACATGGAGGAGTGACATAGAGGAGTGATGTGGAGGAGCGACAAGGAGGAGTGACATAGAGGAGTGACATGGAGGAGTGACATTGAGGAGCAAGGAAGAGTAACATGGAGGAGTGACATGGAGGAGTGACATGTTGGAGTTTCATGGAGGAGGAGTGACATGGAGGAGTGACATAGAGGAGTGATGTGGAGTAGCGACATGGAGGAGTGACATGGAGGAGCGACATGGAGAAGTGACATGGAGCGACACGGTCGAGTGACATGGAAGACATGGAGGAGTGACATGGAGGATCGACATTGAGTAGTTACATGGAGGAGTGACAAGGAGGAGCAATATGTAGGAGTAACATGAAGGATCTACATGGAGGAGCGACATGGAGGAGTGAGATGGGGGAGTCACATGGAGGAGTGACAAGGAGGAGCGACATGTAGGAGTAACATGAAGGATCTACATGGAGGAGCGACAGGGAGGAGTGACATGGAGGAGCGACATGGCGCAGTGACATGGAGGAGTGACAAGGAAGATAGGGAGGAATGACACGTAGGAGCGACAAGGAGGTGTGAAATAGAGCATCGACATGGAGGAGTGACATGGAGGAGGGACATGGAGGAATGACATTCTGGAGTGACATTCTGGAGGGACATTCTGGAGTGATATTCTGGAGGGAAATTCTGGACTGACATGGAGGAGTGACTTGGAGGATGGAAAGAGAGGTTTGACATGGAGGAGGGACATGGAGGAGTGACATTCTGGAGCTAAATGGGGGAATGACATGGAGGGTGGAAATAGAGGGTTGACATGGAGGAGGGACATGGAGGAGTGACATTCTGGATTTAAATTCTGGAGTGACATTCTGGAGTGACATGGAGGAGCGACATTCTAGAGTGACTCGGAGGAGGAACATGTAGGAGCAGCATGGAGGATCAACATGGAAGATCAACATGGAGCAGTGACATGGAGGAGTGACAAAGTGTAGTGACAAGGAGGAGAAACATGCTGGATCGAAATGGAGGATTGACATGGAGCAGTGACATGGAAGTGTGACATGAAGGAGCGACATGGAGGATCGACATGGAGGAGTGAGATGGAGGAACGACATGGAGGAGTGACATGGAGGAGTGACAAGGAAGACAGGGAGGAATGACACGTAGGAGCAACAAGGAGGTGTGAAATAGAGCATCGACATGGAGGAGTGACATGGAGGAATGACATTCTGGAGTGACATTCTAGAGGCACATTCTGGAGTGATATTCTGGAGTGAAATTCTGGACTGACATGGAGGAGTGACTTGGGGGATGGACAGAGAGGATTGACATGGAGGAGGGACATGGAGGAGTGACATTCTGGAGTTAAATTCTGGAGGGACATGGAGGAGAGGCATTCTGGAGTGACATGGAGGAGCAACATGGCGGAGTGACATGTAGGAGTGACATGAAGGATTGACATGGAGGACTTACATGGAGGAGTGACATTTAGGAGTGACATGGCGGATCGACATGGAGGAGTGACATTGAGTAGTAATATGGAGGAGTGAGAAGGAGGAGTGACATGGAGGAGTGACATGGAGGAGTGACATAGAGGAGTGACATGGAGGAGTGACATTGAGGAGTGACATGAAGGAGGAGTGACATGGAGGAGTGACATAGAGGAGTGATGTGGAGGAGCGACAAGGAGGAGTGACATAGAGGAGTGACATGGAGGAGTGACATTGAGGAGCAAGGAAGAGTAACATGGAGGAGTGACATGGAGGAGTGACATGTTGGAGTTTCATGGAGGAGGAGTGACATGGAGGAGTGACATAGAGGAGTGATGTGGAGTAGCGACATGGAGGAGTGACATGGAGGAGCGACATGGAGAAGTGACATGGAGCGACACGGTCGAGTGACATGGAAGACATGGAGGAGTGACATGGAGGATCGACATTGAGTAGTTACATGGAGGAGTGACAAGGAGGAGCAACATGTAGGAGTAACATGAAGGATCTACATGGAGGAGCGACATGGAGGAGTGAGATGGGGGAGTGACATGGACGAGCGACATGGAGGAGTGAGATGGGGGAGTCACATGGAGGAGTGACAAGGAGGAGCGACATGTAGGAGTAAAATGAAGGATCTACATGGAGGAGCGACAGGGAGGAGTGACATGGAGGAGTGACAAGGAAGATAGGGAGGAATGACACGTAGGAGCGACAAGGAGGTGTGAAATAGAGCATCGACATGGAGGAGTGACATGGAGGAGGGACATGGAGGAATGACATTCTGGAGTGACATTCTGGAGGGACATTCTGGAGTGATATTCTGGAGGGAAATTCTGGACTGACATGGAGGAGTGACTTGGAGGATGGACAGAGAGGTTTGACATGGAGGAGGGACATGGAGGAGTGACATTCTGGAGTGAAATGGGGGAATGACATGGAGGGTGGAAATAGAGGGTTGACATGGAGGAGGGACATGGAGGAGTGACATTCTGGATTTAAATTCTGGAGTGACATTCTGGAGTGACATGGAGGAGCGACATTCTAGAGTGACTCGGAGGAGGAACATGTAGGAGCAGCATGGAGGATCAATATGGAAGATCAACATGGAGCAGTGACATGGAGGAGTGACAAAGTGTAGTGACAAGGAGGAGAAACATGCTGGATCGAAATGGAGGATTGACATGGAGCAGTGACATGGAAGTGTGACATGAAGGAGCGACATGGAGGATCGACATGGAGCAGTGAGATGGAGGAACGACATGGAGGAGTGACATGGAGGAGTGACAAGGAAGACAGGGAGGAATGACAAGTAGGAGCGACAAGGAGGTGTGAAATAGAGCATCGACATGGAGGAGTGACATGGAGGAATGACATTCTGGAGTGACATTCTAGAGGCACATTCTGGAGTGATATTCTGGAGTGAAATTCTGGACTGACATGGAGGAGTGACTTGGGGGATGGACAGAAAGGATTGACATGGAGGAGGGACATGGAGGAGTGACATTCTGGAGTTAAATTCTGGAGGGACATGGAGGAGAGGCATTCTGGAGTGACATGGAGGAGCAACATGGCGGAGTGACATGTAGGAGTGACATGAAGGATTGACATGGAGGACTTACATGGAGGAGTGACATTTAGGAGTGACATGGCGGATCGACATGGAGGAGTGACATTGAGTAGTAATATGGAGGAGTGAGAAGGAGGAGTGACATGGAGGAGTGACATGGAGGAGTGACATAGAGGAGTGACATGGAGGAGTGACATTGAGGAGTGACATGAAGGAGTGACATGAAGGAGGAGTGACATGGAGGAGTGACATAGAGGAGTGATGTGGAGGAGCGACAAGGAGGAGTGACATAGAGGAGTGACATGGAGGAGTGACATTGAGGAGCAAGGAAGAGTAACATGGAGGAGTGACATGGAGGAGTGACATGTTGGAGTTTCATGGAGGAGGAGTGACATGGAGGAGTGACATAGAGGAGTGATGTGGAGTAGCGACATAGAGGAGTGAAATGGAGGAGCGACATGGAGGAGTAACATGGAGGAGTATCATTGAAGTGCGACAAGGAGGAGTGACATGGAGGAGTGACATTGAGGAGCAATGAAGAGTGACATGGAGGAGTGACATGGAGGATTGACATTGAGGAGCAAGGAAGAGTGACATGGAGTAGTGACATGGAGGAGTTTCATGGAGGAGTGACATGGAGGAGTGACATGTTGGAGTTTCATGGAGGAGGAGTGACATGGAGGAGTGACATAGAGGAGTGTTGTGGAGGACTTACATGGAGGAGTGACATGGAGGATCGACATGGAGGATCAACATGGAGGAGTGATTTGGAAGAGCGACATTCTGGAGTGACATGGAGAAGTGAAATGGAGGAGTGACATGGAGGAGCTTCATGGAGGAGTGACATGGAGGAGTGACATTTAGGAGTGACATGGCGGATCGACATGGAGGAGTGACATTGAGTAGTAATATGGAGGAGTGAGAAGGAGGAGTGACATGTAGGAGTGACATGGAGGAGTGACATAGAGGAGTGACATGGAGGAGTGACATTGAGGAATGACATTGAGGAGTGACATGAAGGAGGAGTGACATGGAGGAGTGACATAGAGGAGTGATGTGGAGGAGCGACAAGGAGGAGTGACATAGAGGAGTGACATGGAGGAGTGACATTGAGGAGCAAGGAAGAGTAACATGGAGGAGTGACATGGAGGAGTGACATGTTGGAGTTTCATGGAGGAGGCGTGACATGGAGGAGTGACATAGAGGAGTGATGTGGAGTAGCGACATGGAGGAGTGACATGGAGGAGCGACATGGAGAAGTGACATGGAGCGACACGGTCGAGTGACATGGAAGACATGGAGGAGTGACATGGAGGATCGACATTGAGTAGTTACATGGAGGAGTGACAAGGAGGAGCAACATGTAGGAGTAACATGAAGGATCTACATGGAGGAGCGACATGGAGGAGTGAGATGGGGGAGTGACATGGACGAGCGACATGGAGGAGTGAGATGGGGGAGTCACATGAAGGATCTACATGGAGGAGCGACAGGGAGGAGTGACATGGAGGAGCGACATGGCGCAGTGACATGGAGGAGTGACAAGGAAGATAGGGAGGAATGACACGTAGGAGCGACAAGGAGGTATGAAATAGAGCATTGACATGGAGGAGTGACATGGAGGAGGGACATGGAGGAATGACATTCTGGAGTGACATTCTGGAGGGACATTCTGGAGTGATATTCTGGAGGGAAATTCTGGACTGACATGGAGGAGTGACTTGGAGGATGGACAGAGAGGTTTGACATGGAGGAGGGACATGGAGGAGTGACATTCTGGAGTGAAATGGGGGAATGACATGGAGGGTGGAAATAGAGGTTTGACATGGAGGAGGGACATGGAAGAGTGACATTCTGGAGTGAAATGGGGGAATGACATGGAGGGTGGAAATAGAGGGTAGACATGGAGGAGTGACATGGAGGAATGACATTCTGGAGTGACATTCTAGAGGCACATTCTGGAGTGATATTCTGGAGTGAAATTCTGGACTGACATGGAGGAGTGACTTGGGGGATGGACAGAGAGGATTGACATGGAGGAGGGACATGGAGAGTGACATTCTGGAGTTAAATTCTGGAGGGACATGGAGAAGAGGCATTCTGGAGTGACATGGAGGAGCAACATGGCGGAGTGACATGTAGGAGTGACATGAAGGATTGACATGGAGGACTTACATGGAGGAGTGACATGGAGGATCGACATGGAGGATCAACATGGAGGAGTGACTTGGAAGAGCGACATTCTGGAGTGACATGGAGAAGTGAAATGTAGGAGAGAAATGGAGGATCAACATAGAGGAGTGACATGGAGGAGCGACATGGAAGAGCAACATGGAGTAGTGATATGGAGGACAGACTTGGAGGAGTGACATTCTGGAGTGACATTCTGGAGTGACATTCTGGAGTGACATTCTGGACTGAAATGGCGGAGTGACATGGTGGGGGGAAATAGAGGATTGACATGGAGGAGGGACATGGAGGAGTGACATTCTGGAGTGACATTCTGTAGTGAAATGGCGGAGTGACATGGAGGGTGGAAATAGAGGATTGACACGGAGGAGGGACATGGAGGAGTGACATTCTGGAGTTAAATTCTGGAGTGACACTCTGGAGTGACATGGAGGATCGACATTCTAGAGTGACTCGGAGGAGGAACATGTAGGAGCAGCATGGAGGATCGACATGGGGAGTGACATGGAGGAGTGACATGGAGGAGTGAGTTGGTGTAGGGACATGGAGGAGTGACATGGAGTAGCGACATGGAGCAGTGACATGGAGGAGTGACATAGAGGAGCGACATGGAGGAGTGACATGGAAGACATATAGAAGTGACATAGAGGAGTGACGTGGAGGAGTGACATGGAGGAGTGACAAGGAGGAGTGACATGGACGATCGACATGGAGGAGTCACATGGAAGATCGACATGGAGGAAAGACATGGAGGAGTGACATGTAGTATTGACATGGAGGAGTTACATAGAGGAGTGACATTGAAAGAAGGGAGGAGTGACATGGAGGAGGGACAAGGAGGAGTGACATTCTGGAGTTAAATTCTGGAGGGACATTCTGGAGTGACATTGAGGAGCGACACGGAGGAGGGACATGGAGGCGTAACATTCTGGAGTTAAATTCTGTAGTGACATTCTGGAGTGACATGGAGGAGCGACATTCTGGAGTGACATGGAAGAAAGACATGGAGGAGTGATATGGAGGAGCAAGGAGGAGCGACATGGGGGATAAACATGGAGGAGTGACTTGGAGGAGCGACATTCTGGAGTGAAATGGAGGAGTGAAATGAAGGATCTACATGGAGGAGTGACATGGAGGAGTGACAAGGAGGAGCGACATAGTAGAGTTAAATAGAGGAGCGACATTCTGGAGTAACATGTCGGATCTTCATAGAGGAATGACATGGAGGATCAACATGGAGGAGTGACATTGAGGATCGACATGGAGGAGCGACATTGAGTAGCGACATGGAGGACTGACATGGAGGATCAACAAGGATTAGTGACATGGAGGAGCGATATGGACGATCGACATGGAGGAGTCACATGGAAGATCGACATGGAGGAGCGACATTGAGTAGCGACATGGAGGACTGACATGGAGGATCAACAAGGATTAGTGACATGGAGCAGTGACATGGAGGAGCGATATGGACGATCGACATTGAGGAGTCACATGGAAGATCGACATGGAGGAATGACATGCAGTATTGACATGGATTTACATAGAGGAGTGACATGGAAGGATGGGAGGAGTGACATGGAGGAGCGACATGGAGGAGCGAAATAGAGGATCGACATTGAGGAGCAACATGGAGGAGGGACATGGAGGCGTAACATTCTGGAGTTAAATTCTGGAGTGATATTCTGGAGTGACATGGAGGAGTGACATTCTGAAGTGACATGGAAGAACAACATGGATGAGTGACATGTAGGAGCAAGGAGGAGCGACATGGGGGATAAACATGGAGGAGTGACTAGGAGGAGCGACATTATGGAGTGAAATAGAGGAGTGAAATGGATGATAGACATGGAGGAGTGACAAGGAGGAGCGACATAGTAGAGTTAAATAGAGGAGCTACATGAGGAGCAACATCACGGAGCGACTTGGAGGACTGACATGGAGGAATTACAATCTGGAGGAACATGGAGGAGCGACATTATGGAGTGACATGTAGGAGCGACATTCTGGAGTGACATGGAGGAGCGACATGGAAGATCGACATGGAGGAGTAACATGTAGGATCTACATGGAGGAGTGACATGGAGGATCGACATGGAGGATTGACATGTAGGATTGACATGGACGAGTTACATGGAGGAATGACGTGGACGAGCAACATGGAGGATCGAAATGGAGGATCGACATGTTAGCAGTGACATGGAGGACTGATATGGAAGTGTGACATGGAGGAGTGACATGGAGGATCGACATGGAGGAGTCAAATGGAGGAGCGACATGGTGGAGTGACATGGAGGAGTGACATGTAGGATTGACATGGAGGAGTTACATGGAGGAGTGACATGGAGGAGGGACCTGGAGAAGTGACATTCTGGAGTGACATGGAGGAGCGACATGGAGGAGGGACATGGAGGAGTAACAATCTGGAATTAAATTCTGGAGTGTAATTCTGGAATGACATGGAGGAGCGACATGGTGGAGTGACATGGAAGATCAACATTGAGTAGTGACATGGAGGAGTGACAAGGAGGAGCGACATGGAGGAGTAACATGAAGGATCTACATGGAGGAGCGAAATGGAGGAGTGAGATGAAGAAGTGACATGGAAGACATAGAGGAGTGACATTGAGGAGCAACATGGAGTATCGACATGGAGGAGTGACATGGAGGATCGACATTGAGTAGTGACATGGAAGAACGACATGAAGGAGTGATATGGAGTAGCAAGGAGGAGCGACATGGAGGATAAACAAGGAGAAGTGATATGGAGGAGCGACACGGTCGAGTGACATGGAAGACATGGAGGAGTGACATGGAGGATTGACGTGGAGGAGAGACATGGAGGACTGACATGGAGAAGTGACAGGGCGGATCATCAAGGAGGATTGATATGGTGTAGTGACATGGCGGAGGGACGTGGATAAGTGACATGGAGGAGTGACATGGAGTAACGACATGGAGGAGTGACATGGAGGAGTGAGTTGGAGTAGTGACATGGAGGAGTGACATGGAGGAGTCACATGGAGTAGCGACATGGAGGAGTGACATTGAGGAGCAAGGAAGAGTAACATGGAGGAGTGACATGGAGGAGTGACATGTTGGAGTGATATGTAGGAGTGACATAGAGGAGTGATGTGGAGCAGCGAAATCGAGAATTGACGAGGAGGAGCGACATGGAGGAGTGACATGGAGGAGTTTCATTGAGGAGTGACATGGAGGGGTGACATGGAGGAGTGAGAAGTTGGAGTGATATGGAGTTGTAACATGGAGGAGTTACATAGAGGAGTGACATGGAGGAGTGACATGGAGGAGTTTCATGGAGGAGTGACATGGAGGAGTGCCATGTAGGAATGACATGGAGTAGTGACATGGAGGATCGACATAGAGGAGTGACATGGAGGAGCGACAAGGAGGAGTGACATAGAGGAGTGACATGGAGGAGTGACATTGAGGACTAAGGAAGAGTGACATAGAGGAGTGACATGGAGGAGCTTCATGGAGGAGTGACATGGAGGAGTGACATTTAGGAGTGACATGGCGGATCGACATGGAGGAGTGACATTGAGTAGTAATATGGAGGAGTGAGAAGAAGGAGTGACATGGAGGAGTGACATGGAGGAGTGACATAGAGGAGTGACATGGAGGAGTGACATTGAGGAGTGACATGAAGGAGGAGTGACATGGAGGAGTGACATAGAGGAGTGATGTGGAGGAGCGACAAGGAGGAGTGACATAGAGGAGTGACATGGAGGAGTGACATTGAGGAGCAAGGAAGAGTAACATGGAGGAGTGACATGGAGGAGTGACATGTTGGAGTTTCATGGAGGAGGAGTGACATGGAGGAGTGACATAGAGGAGTGATGTGGAGTAGCGACATGGAGGAGTGACATGGAGGAGCGACATGGAGAAGTGACATGGAGCGACACGGTCGAGTGACATGGAAGACATGGAGGAGTGACATGGAGGATCGACATTGAGTAGTTACATGGAGGAGTGACAAGGAGGAGCAATATGTAGGAGTAACATGAAGGATCTACATGGAGGAGTGACATGGAGGAGTGAGATGGGGGAGTGACATGGCCGAGCGACATGGAGGAGTGAGATGGGGGAGTCACATGGAGGAGTGACAAGGAGGAGCGACATGTAGGAGTAACATGAAGGATCTACATGGAGGAGCGACAGGGAGGAGTGACATGGAGGAGCGACATGGCGCAGTGACATGGAGGAGTGACAAGGAAGATAGGGAGGAATGACATGTAGGAGCGACAAGGAGGTGTGAAATAGAGCATCGACATGGAGGAGTGACATGGAGGAGGGACATGGAGGAATGACATTCTGGAGTGACATTCTGGAGGGACATTCTGGAGTGATATTCTGGAGGGAAATTCTGGACTGACATGGAGGAGTGACTTGGAGGATGGAAAGAGAGGTTTGACATGGAGGAGGGACATGGAGGAGTGACATTCTGGAGCTAAATGGGGGAATGACATGGAGGGTGGAAATAGAGGGTTGACATGGAGGAGGGACATGGAGGAGTGACATTCTGGATTTAAATTCTGGAGTGACATTCTGGAGTGACATGGAGGAGCGACATTCTAGAGTGACTCGGAGGAGGAACATGTAGGAGCAGCATGGAGGATCAACATGGAAGATCAACATGGAGCAGTGACATGGAGGAGTGACAAAGTGTAGTGACAAGGAGGAGAAACATGCTGGATCGAAATGGAGGATTGACATGGAGCAGTGACATGGAAGTGTGACATGAAGGAGCGACATGGAGGATCGACATGGAGGAGTGAGATGGAGGAACGACATGGAGGAGTGACATGGAGGAGTGACAAGGAAGACAGGGAGGAATGACAAGTAGGAGCGAGAAGGAGGTGTGAAATAGAGCATCGACATGGAGGAGTGACATGGAGGAATGACATTCTGGAGTGACATTCTAGAGGCACATTCTGGAGTGATATTCTGGAGTGAAATTCTGGACTGACATGGAGGAGTGACTTGGGGGATGGACAGAAAGGATTGACATGGAGGAGGCACATGGAGGAGTGACATTCTGGAGTTAAATTCTGGAGGGACATGGAAGAGAGGCATTCTGGAGTGACTTGGAGGAGCAACATGGCGGAGTGACATGTAGGAGTGACATGAAGGATTGACATGGAGGACTTACATGGAGGAGTGACATTTAGGAGTGACATGGCGGATCGACATGGAGGAGTGACATTGAGTAGTAATATGGAGGAGTGAGAAGGAGGAGTGACATGGAGGAGTGACATGGAGGAGTGACATAGAGGAGTGACATGGAGGAGTGACATTGAGGAGTGACATGAAGGAGGAGTGACATGGAGGAGTGACAGAGGAGTGATGTGGAGGAGCGACAAGGAGGAGTGACATAGAGGAGTGACATGGAGGAGTGACATTGAGGAGCAAGGAAGAGTAACATGGAGGAGTGACATGGAGGAGTGACATGTTGGAGTTTCATGGAGGAGGAGTGACATGGAGGAGTGACATAGAGGAGTGATGTGGAGTAGCGACATGGAGGAGTGACATGGAGGAGCGACATGGAGAAGTGACATGGAGCGACACGGTCGAGTGACATGGAAGACATGGAGGAGTGACAAGGAGGAGCAACATGTAGGAGTGACATGAAGGATCTACATGGAGGAGCGATATGGAGGAGTGAGATGGGGGAGTGACATGGACGAGCGACATGGAGGAGTGAGATGGGGGAGTCACATGGAGGAGTGACAAGGAGGAGCGACATGTAGGAGTAACATGAAGGATCTACATGGAGGAGCGACAGGGAGGAGTGACATGGAGGAGCGACATGGCGCAGTGACATGGAGGAGTGACAAGGAAGATAGGGAGGAATGACACGTAGGAGCGACAAGGAGGTATGAAATAGAGCATCGACATGGAGGAGTGACATGGAGGAGGGACATGGAGGAATGACATTCTGGAGTGACATTCTGGAGGGACATTCTGGAGGAGTGACATTCTGGAGTGACATTCTGGAGGGACATTCTGGAGGGACATTCTGGAGTGGCATTCTGGAGTGACATTCTGGACTGAAATGGCGGAGTGACATGGAGGGTGGAAATAGAGGATTGACATGGAGGAGGGACATGGAGGAGTGACATTCTGGAGTGAAATGGCGGAGTGACATGGAGGGTGGAAATAGAGGATTGACACGGAGGAGGGACATGGAGGAGTGACATTCTGGAGTTAAATTCTGGAGTGACACTCTGGAGTGACATGGAGGATCGACATTCTAGAGTGACTCGGAGGAGAAACATGTAGGAGCAGCATGGAGGATCGACATGGGGAGTGACATGGAGGAGTGAGTTGGTGTAGGGACATGGAGGAGTGACATGGAGTAGCGACATGGAGCAGTGACATGGAGGAGTGACATAGAGGAGTGACAGGGCAGATCAGTCATCTCTGTCATCTAAAGCTCTACTAGTAAATGATTTAATATCAGATAATCACATTGATTTATTTTGTCTTACTGAAACCTGGCTGTGTCAGGAAGAATATGTCAGCCTAAACGAATCCACTCCCCCGAGTCATATTAATACTCACATTCCTCGAGACACCGGCCGAGGAGGTGGAGTTGCAGCCATCTTCGACTCAAGCCTATTAATAAACCCTAAAACTAAACTAAATTATAACTCATTTGAAAGCCTTGTTCTTAGTCTTTCACACCCAACCTGGAAAGCACTACAGCCAATTTTATTTGTTATAGTGTACCGCGCTCCAGGCCCATATTCTGAATTTCTATCTGAATTCTCAGAGTTTCTATCAAGCTTAGTCCTGAAAACAGATAAAGTCATTATAGTAGGTGATTTTAATATTCATGTGGACGTTGATAATGATAGCCTCAGTACTGCGTTTATCTCTTTATTAGATTCAATTGGTTTCTCGCAGAACGTGCATAAACCCACTCACCGCTTTAACCACACCCTCGACCTTGTTATGTCATATGGCGTTGAAATTGAACATTTAATTGTTTTTCCACAGAACTCTCTTTTATCAGACCATTATTTAATCACTTTTGAATTCTTATTACTAGACTATACACCATCAGATAAAAGTGTGTACACTAGATGTCTATCCGATAGTGTTGTAGCTAAATTTAAGGAAGCGATTCCATCAGCATTAAATTCAATACCATGTCTCAATATAACAGAGGACTCGTATGTTAATTTTAGCCCTACCCAAATTGATCATCTTGTAGATAGTGCTACAGACTCACTGCGAATCACACTTGATTCTGTTGCCCCTCTAAAAAAGAAGTTAGTAAAACAAAGGAAGTCAGCTCCATGGTATAAACCTCAAACACGCAAATTAAAGCAAGCATCGAGGAAACTGGAAAGGATATGGCGTTCCACCAAACAGGAAGAATCTCATTTAGTCTGGCAAGATAGTCTTAAAACATATAGGAAGGCTCTCTGTGATGCCAGAGCAGCCCATTACTCATCATTAATAGAGAAAAATAAGAACAACCCTAGGTTTCTATTCAGCACTGTAGCCAGGCTGACAGAAAGTCACAGCTCTATTGAGCCATGTATTCCTACAACCCTCAGTAGTAGTGACTTCATGAGTTTCTTTAATGATAAAATCATAACTATTAGAGACAAAATTAATCACCTCCTACCGTCAACTGGTACCAATTTATCCTCAAACTTAGGAACCTTAGAAACAGCTGTACAACCTGATATATATTTAGACTGCTTTTCTCCTATCGATCTCCACAAATTAACCTCACTGATCTCCTCATCTAAATCATCTACCTGTCTCCTAGACCCTATCCCAACTAAACTACTTAAAGAAGTTTTACCTCTAGTTAGCACCTCTTTACTGGATATGATCAATGTGTCTCTACTAACAGGCTATGTACCACAGTCCTTTAAAGTAGCTGTAATTAAACCTCTTCTTAAAAAACCCACTCTTGATCCAGAGGTCCTAGCCAACTATAGACCTATATCTAACCTTCCCTTTACCTCCAAAATACTCGAGAAAGTAGTTGCCAGTCAGCTGTGTGACTTTCTACAGAACAATCATTTATTCGAAGATTATCAGTCAGGATTTAGAGTGCACCATAGCACAGAGACAGCACTAGTGAAAATTACAAATGACCTTCTAATGGCATCAGACAAAGGACTTGTCTCTGTACTTGTCTTGCTAGATCTCAGTGCTGCTTTCGACACCATTGACCATGACATCCTATTACAAAGACTGGAACATTTAATTGGCATTAAAGGAACTGCACTAAGTTGGTTTAAGTCCTATTTATCAGATCGATCTCAGTTTGTACATATCAACGATGAGTCCTCCATGTACGCCAAAGTTAGTCACGGAGTTCCACAGGGTTCTGTACTTGGACCAATTCTATTTACCTTATATATGCTTCCCTTAGGCAATGTTATTAGAAAACACTCCATAAACTTTCATTGTTATGCAGATGATACTCAATTATATCTATCGATCAAGCCAGACGAAACAAACCAGTTAACTAAACTTCAAGCATGCCTTAAGGACATAAAAACCTGGATGACCTGCAATTTCCTGATGTTAAACTCAGACAAAACTGAAGTTATTGTACTAGGCCCTGAGCACCTCCGAAACAAATTATCTAATGATATAGTTACTTTAGATGGCATTGCCCTGGCCTCCAGCACCACCGTAAGGAATCTGGGAGTTGTCTTCGACCAGGATATGTCCTTTAACTCTCACATAAAACAAACCTCACGGACTGCCTTCTTTCATCTACGTAACATTGCGAAGATCAGGCACATCCTGTGTCAAAATGATGCAGAAAAATTAGTCCATGCATTTGTTACCTCTAGACTCGATTACTGCAATTCCTTATTATCAGGCTGCTCCAATAAGTCTCTTAAGACTCTCCAGTTGATCCAGAATGCTGCAGCACGTGTACTGACTAGAACTAGAAAAAGAGATCATATTACGCCTGTATTAGCTTCTCTGCACTGGCTGCCTGTAAAATCCAGAATAGATTTTAAAATCGTCCTCCTCACCTACAAAGCGCTAAACGGTCAGGCCCCATCATATCTTAAAGAGCTCATAGTACCCTACTACCCCACTAGAGCACTGCGCTCACAGAATGCAGGGTTACTTGAGGTTCCTAGAGTCTCCAAACGTAGAATGGGAGCCAGAGCCTTCAGCTATCAAGCTCCTCTTCTCTGGAACCAGCTCCCAGTTTCAGTCCGGGAGGCAGACACCGTCTCTACATTTAAGAGTAGGCTAAAGACTTTCCTCTTTGATAACGCTTATACTTAAGCTGCTATAGGCATAGACTGCCGGGGGACTTCCTATGACACACTGTCATAAGGAACTTCCTATGACACACTGAGCTCCCCTCTCCTTCTGTATATACTCATGTCCCATGTCCATGTTGTTACTAACTTCATTCCTTCCCGGGAGTCCTTGTGCCTCCTTGTCTCGCAGCTAACCGTGGAGCGGGGTCACACCTGGAGTGAGGTCATACCTGGAGCGGGATCACACCAGGGAGCGAGGTTATACCTGGAGCATGGGTACACTTGGAGCAGGGTTTCACCTGGATCTTGGTGGTCTCCGGTATTGTGGCTGCATCTGCTGCCGCGTCGGTGCCTGCTTGACACCAACTGCTACCATCCCTAATTAACTACGTCTGTACGAGGGACTACCAATGCTAACGAGGGATTTCCAACACCTAATGACAATGTGGCAGCCTGGAGAATAACACTTCTCAATCACTGCCAAAGACATCAAGAGCTCCCAGCAAGCATGCTGATGCTGCAGGAACCAACGCACGGGCATCGATCGCAGGGACGTCCCACACCAATACACATGGACGTACTGAGGAGAGATGCTGGACAGTGCTGGCTTTCCGATAGTTGTATTATCACTCTTTCCATCCACCACTATTGGTTTTGTGTTATCAGCCCTACTTGTATTAGTTATTACAGCTGCTAGACTGCTATTGTGGCTGCTTCTATAGCTCTCTCTCTCTATCTCTCTCTCTCTCTCTCTCACTCTATCTATCTATCCCCCCAGCCGGTCTCGGCAGATGGCCGCCCGCCCTGCGCCCGGTTCTGCTCCAGGTTTCTTCCCAGTAATCGGGGAGTTTTTCCTGGCCACAGTGCGCTTGGTGGATCCTGTTGGGTCTCAAAACTATGGTGTACGGTCATAGACCTGCTCTACATATAAAGCGTCTTGAGATAACTTCTGTTGTGATTTGACGCTATACAAAAATAAATTGATTTGATTTGATTTGATTTGATTTGATTTGATTTGATCAGCAAGGAGGATTGATATGGGGGAGTGACATGGTGGAGTGACATGGAGGAGCAACATGGAGGAGCAACATGGAGGAGTTACATGGAGGAGTGACATAGAGGATTGACGTGGAGGAGAGACATGGAGGACTGACATGGAGAAGTGACAGGGCGGATCATCAAGGAGGATTGATATGGTGTAGTGACATGGCGGAGGGACGTGGATAAGTAACATGGAGGAGTTACATGGAGTAGCGACATGGAGGAGTGACATGGAGGAGTGAGTTGGAGTAGTGACATGGAGGAGTGACATGGAGGAGTCACATGGAGTAGCGACATGGAGGAGTGACATTGAGGAGCAAGGAAGAGTAACATGGAGGAGTGACATGGAGGAGTGACATGTTGGAGTGATATGTAGGAGTGACATAGAGGAGTGATGTGGAGCAGCGAAATCGAGAATTGACGAGGAGGAGCGACATGGAGGAGTGACATGGTGGAGTTTCATTGAGGAGTGACATGGAGGGGTGACATGGAGGAGTGAGAAGTTGGAGTGATATGGAGTTGTAACATGGAGGAGTTACATAGAGGAGTGACATGGGGGAGTGACATGGAGGAGTTTCATGGAGGAGTGACATGTAGGAGTGCCATGTAGCAATGACATGGAGTAGTGACATGGAGGATCGACATAGAGGAGTGACATGGAGGAGCGACAAGGAGGAGTGACATAGAGGAGTGACATGGAGGAGTGACATTGAGGACTAAGGAAGAGTGACATAGAGGAGTGACATGGAGGAGCTTCATGGAGGAGTGACATGGAAGAGTGACATTTAGGAGTGACATGGCGGATCGACATGGAGGAGTGACATTGAGTAGTAATATGGAGGAGTGAGAAGGAGGAGTGACATGGAGGAGTGACATGGAGGAGTGACATAGAGGAGTGACATGGAGGAGTGACATTGAGGAGTGACATGAAGGAGTGACATGAAGGAGGAGTGACATGGAGGAGTGACATAGAGGAGTGATGTGGAGGAGCGACAAGGAGGAGTGACATAGAGGAGTGACATGGAGGAGTGACATTGAGGAGCAAGGAAGAGTAACATGGAGGAGTGACATGGAGGAGTGACATGTTAGAGTTTCATGGAGGAGGAGTGACATGGAGGAGTGACATAGAGGAGTGATGTGGAGTAGCGACATGGAGGAGTGACATGGAGGAGCGACATGGAGGAGTGACATGGAGGAGTATCATTGAAGTGCGACAAGGAGGAGTGACATGGAGGAGTGACATTGAGGAGCAATGAAGAGTGACATGGAGGAGTGACATGGAGGATTGACATTGAGGAGCAAGGAAGAGTGACATGGAGTAGTGACATGGAGGAGTTTCATGGAGGAGTGACATGGAGGAGTGACATGTTGGAGTTTCATGGAGGAGGAGTGACATGGAGGAGTGACATAGAGGAGTGTTGTGGAGGACTTACATGGAGGAGTGACATGGAGGATCGACATGGAGGATCAACATGGAGGAGTGATTTGGAAGAGCGACATTCTGGAGTGACATGGAGAAGTGAAATGGAGGAGTGACATGGAGGAGCTTCATGGAGGAGTGACATGGAGGAGTGACATTTAGGAGTGACATGGCGGATCGACATGGAGGAGTGACATTGAGTAGTAATATGGAGGAGTGAGAAGGAGGAGTGACATGGAGGAGTGACATGGAGGAGTGACATAGAGGAGTGACATGGAGAAGTGACATTGAGGAATGACATTGAGGAGTGACATGAAGGAGGAGTGACATGGAGGAGTGACATTGAGGAGCAAGGAAGAGTAACATGGAGGAGTGACATGGAGGAGTGACATGTTGGAGTTTCATGGAGGAGGAGTGACATGGAGGAGTGACATAGAGGAGTGATGTGGAGTAGCGACATGGAGGAGTGACATGGAGGAGCGACATGGAGAAGTGACATGGAGCAACACGGTCGAGTGACATGGAAGACATGGAGGAGTGACATGGAGGATCGACATTGAGTAGTTACATGGAGGAGTGACAAGGAGGAGCAACATGTAGGAGTAACATGAAGGATCTACATGGAGGAGCGACATGGAGGAGTGAGATGGGGGAGTGACATGGACGAGCGACATGGAGGAGTGAGATGGGGGAGTCACATGGAGGAGTGACAAGGAGGAGCGACATGTAGGAGTAACATGAAGGATCTACATGGAGGAGCGACAGGGAGGAGTGACATGGAGGAGCGACATGGCGCAGTGACATGGAGGAGTGACAAGGAAGATAGGGAGGAATGACACGTAGGAGCGACAAGGAGGTATGAAATAGAGCATCGACATGGAGGAGTGACATGGAGGAGGGACATGGAGGAATGACATTCTGGAGTGACATTCTGGAGGGACATTCTGGAGTGATATTCTGGAGGGAAATTCTCGACTGACATGGAGGAGTGACTTGGAGGATGGACAGAGAGGTTTGACATGGAGGAGGGACATGGAGGAGTGACATTCTGGAGTGAAATGGGGGAATGACATGGAGGGTGGAAATAGAGGTTTGACATGGAGGAGGGACATGGAGGAGTGACATTCTGGAGTGAAATGGGGGAATGACATGGAGGGTGGAAATAGAGGGTTGACATGGAGGAGTGACATGGAGGAATGACATTCTGGAGTGACATTCTAGAGGCACATTCTCGAGTGATATTCTGGAGTGAAATTCTGGACTGACATGGAGGAGTGACTTGGGGGATGGACAGAGAGGATTGACATGGAGGAGGGACATGGAGGAGTGACATTCTGGAGTTAAATTCTGGAGGGACATGGAGGAGAGGCATTCTGGAGTGACATGGAGGAGCAACATGGCGGAGTGACATGTAGGAGTGACATGAAGGATTGACATGGAGGACTTACATGGAGGAGTGACATGGAGGATCAACATGGAGGAGTGACTTGGAAGAGCGACATTCTGGAGTGACATGGAGAAGTGAAATGGAGGAGAGAAATGGAGGAGCAACAAGGAGGAGTGACATGGAGGAGTGACATGGAGGAGTGACATGGAGTGGTGTGACATGGAGGATTGACATGGAGGAGTGATATGGAGTAGCGAAATGGAAGAGCTATATGGATGAGCGAAATGGAGGAGTGACATGGAGGAGTGACATGAAGGAGGAGTGACATGGAGGAGTGACATAGAGGAGTGATGTGGAGGAGCGACATGGAGGAGTGACATGGCGGAGCGACAAGTAGGAGTGAAATAGAGGAGTGACATGGAGGAGTGACATTTAGGAGTGACATGGAGGATCGACATGGAGGAGTGACATAGAGGAGTGACATGGAGGAGTGACATTGAGGAGCAAGGAAGATTGACATAGAGTGACATGTAGGAGCTTCATGCAGGAGTGACATGGAGGAGTGACATGTAGGAGTGACATGGAGGATCGACACGGAGGATAGACATGGAGGAGTGACATAGAGGAGTGACATGGAGGAGTGACATGGAGGTGGATCATTGAAGTGCGACATGGAGGCTCAACATGGAGGAGTGACAGATGAGTGATGTGGAAGAGCGACATGGAGGAGTGACATGGAGGAGCGACATGGAGGAGTGACATGGAGGAGTGACATGTTGGAGTGATATGTAGGAGTGACATGGAGGATTGACATGGAGGAGTTACATGGAGGATCGACATGGAGGAGTGACATAGAGGATTGACGTGGAGGAGCGACATGGAGGAGTGACGAGGAAAAGCGACATAGAGGAATGACATGGAGTAGATTCATGGAGGAGTGACATCGAGGAGTGACATGGAGGAGCGACAAGGAGGAGTTACATAGAGGAGTGATGTGGAGGAGTGACATGGAGGAGTGACGAGGAGGAGCGACATGGAGGAGTGACATGGAGGAGTGACATTGAGGAGCAAGGAAGAGTAACATGGAGGAATGACATGGTGGATTGACATGGAGGAGTGACATGGAGGATTGACATGGCGGAGTGACATAGAGGAGTGATGTGGAGGAGCGAAATCGAGAATTGACGAGGAGGAGCGACATGGAGGAGTGACATGGAGGAGTTTCATTGAGGAGTGACATGGAGGGGTGACATGGAGGAGTGAGAAGTTGGAGTGATATGGAGTTGTAACATGGAGGATTGACATAGAGGAGTGACATGGGGGAGTGACATAGAGGAGTTTCATGGAGTAGTGACATGGAGGAGTGCCATGTAGGAATGACATGGAGTAGTGACATGGAGGATTGACATAGAGGAGTGACATGGAAGACGGACATGGAGGAGTGAATTTAAGGATCATCATGGAGGAGTGACATCGAGAAGCAACACGGAGGCTCAACATATAGGAGTGATATTGTGGAGTGAAATTGAAGGGCGACATGGAGGCTCAACATGGAGGATTGACATAGAGGAGTGACATGGAGGAGTGACATGGAGGAGTTTCATGGAGGAGTGACATGGAGTAGTTTCATGGAGGAGTGACATGGAGGAGGGACATGGAGGAGTGACATTCTGGAGTTAAATTCTGGAGGGACATGGAGAAGAGGCATTCTGGAGTGACATGGAGGAGCAACATGGCGGAGTGACATGTAGGAGTGACATGAAGGATTGACATGGAGGACTTACATGGAGGAGTGACATGGAGGATCGACATGGAGGATCAACATGGAGGAGTGACATAGAGGAGTGAAATGGAGGAGTGACATTGATGAGCAAGGAAGAGTGACATAGAGGAGTGACATGGAGGAGCTTCATGGAGGAGTGAAATGGAGGAGTGACATTTAGGAGTGACATGGAGGATCGACATGGAGGAGTGACATTGAGTGGTGTGACATGGAGGATTGACATGGAGGAGTGATATGGAGTAGCGACATGGAGGAGCTATATGGATGAGCGAAATGGAGAAGTGACATGGTGGAGTGACATGAAGGAGGAGTGACATGGATGAGTGACATAGAGGAGTGATGTGGAGGAGCGACATGGAGGAGTGACATGGAGGAGCGACAAGTAGGAGTGAAATAGAGGAGTGACATGGAGGAGTGACATTTAGGAGTGACATGGATGATCGACATGGAGGAGTGACATAGAGGAGTGACATGGAGGAGTGACATTGAGGAGCAAGGAAGATTGACATAGAGGAGTGACATGTAGGAGCTTCATGGAGGAGTGACATGGAGGAGTGACATGTAGGAGTGACATGGAGGATCGACACGGAGTATAGACATGGAGGCTCAACATGGAGGAGTGACAGATGAGTGATGTGGAAGAGCGACATGGAGGAGTGACATGGAGGAGCGACATGGAGGAGTGAGATGGAGGAGTGACATGTTGGAGTGATATGTAGGAGTGACATGGAGGATTGACATGGAGGAGTTACATGGAGGATCGTCATGGAGGAGTGACATGGAGGAGTGACATGGAGGAGCGACATGGAGGAGCGATATGGAGGAGCGAAATGGAGGAGTGACATGGAGGAGTGACATGAAGGAGGAGTGACATGGAGGAGTGACATAGAGGAGTGATGTGGAAGAGCGACATGGAGGAGTAACAAGGAGGATCGACATGGAGGAGCGACATGGAGCAGTGACATGGAAGTGTGACATGGAGGAGCGACATGGAGGATCGACATGTAGGAGTGACATGGAGGAACGACATGGAGGAGTGACATGGTGGATCAACATGGAGGAGTGACATGGAGTAGCTTCATGGAGGAGTGACATGGAGGAGTGACATGGAGGAGCGACAAGGAGGAGTGACATAGAGTGACATGGAGTCACTCTATATGGAGGAGTGACATGGAGGAGTGACGAGGAGGAGCGACATGGAGGAGTGACAACGAGGAGGTACATTCTGGAGGGACATGGTGGAGCGACATTCTGGAGTAACATGTTGGATCTACATGGAAGAATGACATTGAGGATCGACATGGAGGAGCGACATTGAGTAGCGACATGAAGGACTGACATGGAGGATCAACAAGGATTAGTGACATGGAGCAGTGACATGGAGGAGAGACATGGACGATCGACATGGAGGAGTCACATGGAAGATCGACATAGAGGAAAGACATGGAGGAGTGACATGTAGTATTGACATGGAGGAGTTACATAGAGGAGTGACATTGAAGGAAGGGAGGAGTGACATGGAGGAGGGACAAGGAGGAGTGACATTCTGGAGTTAAATTCTGGAGGGACATTCTGGAGTGACATTGAGGAGCGACACGGAGGAGGGACATGGAGGCGTAACATTCTGGAGTTAAATTCTGTAGTGACATTCTGGAGTGACATGGAGGAGCGACATTCTGGAGTGACATGGAAGAAAGACATGGAGGAGTGATATGGAGGAGCAAGGAGGAGCGACATGGGGGATAAACATGGAGGAGTGACTTGGAGGAGCGACATTCTGGAGTGAAATGGAGGAGTGAAATAGAGGAGCAAAATGGATGATCAACATGGAGGAGTGACAAGGAGGAGCGACATAGTAGAGTTAAATAGAGGAGCGACATTCTGGAGTAACATGTCGGATCTTCATAGAGGAATGACATGGAGGATCAACATGGAGGAGTGACATTGAGGATCGACATGGAGGAGCGACATTGAGTAGCGACATGGAGGACTGACATGGAGGATCAACAAGGATTAGTGACATGGAGGAGCGATATGGACGATCGACATGGAGGAGTCACATTGAAGATCGACATGGAGGAGCGACATTGAGTAGCGACATGGAGGACTGACATGGAGGATCAACAAGGATTAGTGACATGGAGCAGTTACATGGAGGAGCGATATGGACGATCGACATTGAGGAGTCACATGGAAGATCGACATGGAGGAGTGACATGCAGTATTGACATGGATTTACATAGAGGAGTGACATGGAAGGATGGGAGGAGTGACATGGAGGAGCGACATGTAGGAGCGAAATAGAGGATCGACATTGAGGAGCGACATGGAGGAGGGACATGGAGGCGTAACTTTCTGGAGTTAAATTCTGGAGTGATATTCTGGAGTGACATGGAGGAGTGACATTCTGAAGTGACATGGAAGAACAACATGGAGGAGTGACATGTAGGAGCAAGGAGGAGCGACATGGGGGATAAACATGGAGGAGTGACTAGGAGGAGCGACATTATGGAGTGAAATAGAGGCGTGAAATGGATGATAGACATGGAGGAGTGACAAGGAGGAGCGACATAGTAGAGTTAAAAAGAGGAGCTACATGAGGAGCAACATCACGGAGCGACTTGGAGGACTGACATGGAGGAATTACAATCTGGAGGAACATGGAGGAGCGACATTATGGAGTGACATGTAGGAGCGACATTCTGGAGTGACATGGAGGAGCGACATGGAAGATCGACATGGAGGAGTAACATGTAGGATCTACATGGAGGAGTGACATGGAGGATCGACATGGAGGAGTGACATGTAGGATTGACATGGACGAGTTACATGGAGGAATGACGTGGGCGAGGAACATGGAGGATCGACATGTTAGCAGTGACATGGAGGACTGATATGGAAGTGTGACATGGAGGAGTGACATGGAGGATCGACATGGAGGAGTCACATGGAGGAGCGACATGGTGGAGTGACATGGAGGAGTGACATGTAGGATTGACATGGAGGAGTTACATGGAGGAGTGACATGGAGGAGCGAAATAGAGGATCGACATGTAGGAGTGACATGGAGGAGGGACCTGGAGAAGTGACATTCTGGAGTGACATGGAGGAGCGACATGGAGGAGGGACATGGAGGAGTAACAATCTGGAATTAAATTCTGGAGTGTAATTCTGGAGTGAGATGGAGGAGCGACATGGTGGAGTGACATGGAAGATCAACATTGAGTAGTGACATGGAGGAGTGACAAGGAGGAGCGACATGGAGGAGTAACATGAAGGATCTACATGGAGGAGCGAAATGGAGGAGTGAGATGAAGAAGTGACATGGAAGACATAGAGGAGTGACATTGAGGAGCAACATGGAGTATCGACATGGAGGAGTGACATGGAAGAACGACATGAAGGAGTGATATGGAGTAGCAAGGAGGAGCGACATGGAGGATAAACAAGGAGAAGTGATATGGAGGAGCGACACGGTCGAGTGACATGGAAGACATGGAGGAGTGACATGGAGGATTGACGTGGAGGAGAGACATGGAGGACTGACATGGAGAAGTGACAGGGCGGATCATCAAGGAGGATTGATATGGTGTAGTGACATGGCGGAGGGACGTGGATAAGTGACATGGAGGAGTGACATGGAGTAGCGACATGGAGGAGTGACATGGAGGAGTGAGTTGGAGTAGTGACATGGAGGAGTGACATGGAGGAGTCACATGGAGTAGCGACATGGAGGAGTGACATTGAGGAGCAAGGAAGAGTAACATGGAGGAGTGACATGGAGGAGTGACATGTTGGAGTGATATGTAGGAGTGACATAGAGGAGTGATGTGGAGCAGCGAAATCGAGAATTGACGAGGAGGAGCGACATGGAGGAGTGACATGGAGGAGTTTCATTGAGGAGTGACATGGAGGGGTGACATGGAGGAGTGAGAAGTTGGAGTGATATGGAGTTGTAACATGGAGGAGTTACATAGAGGAGTGACATGGAGGAGTGACAAGGAGGAGTGACATAGAGGAGTGACATGGAGGAGTGACATTGAGGACTAAGGAAGAGTGACATGGAGGAGCTTAATGGAGGAGTGACATGGAGGAGTGACATTTAGGAGTGACATGGCGGATCGACATGGAGGAGTGACATTGAGTAGTAATATGGAGGAGTGAGAAGGAGGAGTGACATGGAGGAGTGACAAGGAAGACAGGGAGGAATGACACGTAGGAGCGACAAGGAGGTGTGAAATAGAGCATCGACATGGAGGAGTGACATGGAGGAATGACATTCTGGAGTGACATTCTAGAGGCACATTCTGGAGTGATATTCTGGAGTGAAATTCTGGACTGACATGGAGGAGTGACTTGGGGGATGGACAGAGAGGATTGACATGGAGGAGGGACATGGAGGAGTGACATTCTGGAGTTCAATTCTGGAGGGACATGGAGGAGAGGCATTCTGGAGTGACATGGAGGAGCAACATGGCGGAGTGACATGTAGGAGTGACATGAAGGATTGACATGGAGGACTTACATGGAGGAGTGACATTTAGGAGTGACATGGCGGATCGACATGGAGGAGTGACATTGAGTAGTAATATGGAGGAGTGAGAAGGAGGAGTGACATGGAGGAGTGACATGGAGGAGTGACATAGAGGAGTGACATGGAGGAGTGACATTGAGGAGTGACATGAAGGAGGAGTGACATGGAGGAGTGACATAGAGGAGTGATGTGGAGGAGCGACAAGGAGGAGTGACATAGAGGAGTGACATGGAGGAGTGACATTGAGGAGCAAGGAAGAGTAACATGGAGGAGTGACATGGAGGAGTGACATGTTGGAGTTTCATGGAGGAGGAGTGACATGGAGGAGTGACATAGAGGAGTGATGTGGAGTAGCGACATGGAGGAGTGACATGGAGGAGCGACATGGAGAAGTGACATGGAGCGACACGGTCGAGTGACATGGAAGACATGGAGGAGTGACATGGAGGATCGACATTGAGTAGTTACATGGAGGAGTGACAAGGAGGAGCAACATGTAGGAGTAACATGAAGGATCTACATGGAGGAGCGACATGGAGGAGTGAGATGGGGGAGTGACATGGACGAGCGACATGGAGGAGTGAGATGGGGGAGTCACATGGAGGAGTGACAAGGAGGAGCGACATGTAGGAGTAAAATGAAGGATCTACATGGAGGAGCGACAGGGAGGAGTGACATGGAGGAGCGACATGGCGCAGTGACATGGAGGAGTGACAAGGAAGATAGGGAGGAATGACACGTAGGAGCGACAAGGAGGTGTGAAATAGAGCATCGACATGGAGGAGTGACATGGAGGAGGGACATGGAGGAATGACATTCTGGAGTGACATTCTGGAGGGACATTCTGGAGTGATATTCTGGAGGGAAATTCTGGACTGACATGGAGGAGTGACTTGGAGGATGGACAGAGAGGTTTGACATGGAGGAGGGACATGGAGGAGTGACATTCTGGAGTGAAATGGGGGAATGACATGGAGGGTGGAAATAGAGGGTTGACATGGAGGAGGGACATTCTGGATTTAAATTCTGGAGTGACATTCTGGAGTGACATGGAGGAGCGACATTCTAGAGTGACTCGGAGGAGGAACATGTAGGAGCAGCATGGAGGATCGACATGGAAGATCAACATGGAGCAGTGACATGGAGGAGTGACGTGGGCGAGGAACATGGAGGATCGACATGTTAGCAGTGACATGGAGGACTGATATGGAAGTGTGACATGGAGGAGTGACATGGAGGATCGACATGGAGGAGTCACATGGAGGAGCGACATGGTGGAGTGACATGGAGGAGTGACATGTAGGATTGACATGGAGGAGTTACATGGAGGAGTGACATGGAGGAGCGAAATAGAGGATCGACATGTAGGAGTGACATGGAGGAGGGACCTGGAGAAGTGACATTCTGGAGTGACATGGAGGAGCGACATGGAGGAGGGACATGGAGGAATAACAATCTGGAATTAAATTCTGGAGTGTAATTCTGGAGTGAGATGGAGGAGCGACATGGTGGAGTGACATGGAAGATCAACATTGAGTAGTGACATGGAGGAGTGACAAGGAGGAGCGACATGGAGGAGTAACATGAAGGATCTACATGGAGGAGCGAAATGGAGGAGTGAGATGAAGAAGTGACATGGAAGACATAGAGGAGTGACATTGAGGAGCAACATGGAGTATCGACATGGAGGAGTGACATGGAAGAACGACATGAAGGAGTGATATGGAGTAGCAAGGAGGAGCGACATGGAGGATAAACAAGGAGAAGTGATATGGAGGAGCGACACGGTCGAGTGACATGGAAGACATGGAGGAGTGACATGGAGGATTGACGTGGAGGAGAGACATGGAGGACTGACATGGAGAAGTGACAGGGCGGATCATCAAGGAGGATTGATATGGTGTAGTGACATGGCGGAGGGACGTGGATAAGTGACATGGAGGAGTGACATGGAGTAGCGACATGGAGGAGTGACATGGAGGAGTGAGTTGGAGTAGTGACATGGAGGAGTGACATGGAGGAGTCACATGGAGTAGCGACATGGAGGAGTGACATTGAGGAGCAAGGAAGAGTAACATGGAGGAGTGACATGGAGGAGTGACATGTTGGAGTGATATGTAGGAGTGACATAGAGGAGTGATGTGGATTAGCGAAATCGAGAATTGACGAGGAGGAGCGACATGGAGGAGTGACATGCAGGAGTTTCATTGAGGAGTGACATGGAGGGGTGACATGGAGGAGTGAGAAGTTGGAGTGATATGGAGTTGTAACATGGAGGAGTTACATAGAGGAGTGACATGGAGGAGTGACAAGGAGGAGTGACATAGAGGAGTGACATGGAGGAGTGACATTGAGGACTAAGGAAGAGTGACATGGAGGAGCTTAATGGAGGAGTGACATGGAGGAGTGACATTTAGGAGTGACATGGCGGATCGACATGGAGGAGTGACATTGAGTAGTAATATGGAGGAGTGAGAAGGAGGAGTGACATGGAGGAGTGACAAGGAAGACAGGGAGGAATGACACGTAGGAGCGACAAGGAGGTGTGAAATAGAGCATCGACATGGAGGAGTGACATGGAGGAATGACATTCTGGAGTGACATTCTAGAGGCACATTCTGGAGTGATATTCTGGAGTGAAATTCTGGACTGACATGGAGGAGTGACTTGGGGGATGGACAGAGAGGATTGACATGGAGGAGGGACATGGAGGAGTGACATTCTGGAGTTCAATTCTGGAGGGACATGGAGGAGAGGCATTCTGGAGTGACATGGAGGAGCAACATGGCGGAGTGACATGTAGGAGTGACATGAAGGATTGACATGGAGGACTTACATGGAGGAGTGACATTTAGGAGTGACATGGCGGATCGACATGGAGGAGTGACATTGAGTAGTAATATGGAGGAGTGAGAAGGAGGAGTGACATGGAGGAGTGACATGGAGGAGTGACATAGAGGAGTGACATGGAGGAGTGACATTGAGGAGTGACATGAAGGAGGAGTGACATGGAGGAGTGACATAGAGGAGTGATGTGGAGGAGCGACAAGGAGGAGTGACATAGAGGAGTGACATGGAGGAGTGACATTGAGGAGCAAGGAAGAGTAACATGGAGGAGTGACATGGAGGAGTGACATGTTGGAGTTTCATGGAGGAGGAGTGACATGGAGGAGTGACATAGAGGAGTGATGTGGAGTAGCGACATGGAGGAGTGACATGGAGGAGCGACATGGAGAAGTGACATGGAGCGACACGGTCGAGTGACATGGAAGACATGGAGGAGTGACATGGAGGATCGACATTGAGTAGTTACATGGAGGAGTGACAAGGAGGAGCAACATGTAGGAGTAACATGAAGGATCTACATGGAGGAGCGACATGGAGGAGTGAGATGGGGGAGTGACATGGACGAGCGACATGGAGGAGTGAGATGGGGGAGTCACATGGAGGAGTGACAAGGAGGAGCGACATGTAGGAGTAAAATGAAGGATCTACATGGAGGAGCGACAGGGAGGAGTGACATGGAGGAGCGACATGGCGCAGTGACATGGAGGAGTGACAAGGAAGATAGGGAGGAATGACACGTAGGAGCGACAAGGAGGTGTGAAATAGAGCATCGACATGGAGGAGTGACATGGAGGAGGGACATGGAGGAATGACATTCTGGAGTGACATTCTGGAGGGACATTCTGGAGTGATATTCTGGAGGGAAATTCTGGACTGACATGGAGGAGTGACTTGGAGGATGGACAGAGAGGTTTGACATGGAGGAGGGACATGGAGGAGTGACATTCTGGAGTGAAATGGGGGAATGACATGGAGGGTGGAAATAGAGGGTTGACATGGAGGAGGGACATTCTGGATTTAAATTCTGGAGTGACATTCTGGAGTGACATGGAGGAGCGACATTCTAGAGTGACTCGGAGGAGGAACATGTAGGAGCAGCATGGAGGATCGACATGGAAGATCAACATGGAGCAGTGACATGGAGGAGTGACGTGGGCGAGGAACATGGAGGATCGACATGTTAGCAGTGACATGGAGGACTGATATGGAAGTGTGACATGGAGGAGTGACATGGAGGATCGACATGGAGGAGTCACATGGAGGAGCGACATGGTGGAGTGACATGGAGGAGTGACATGTAGGATTGACATGGAGGAGTTACATGGAGGAGTGACATGGAGGAGCGAAATAGAGGATCGACATGTAGGAGTGACATGGAGGAGGGACCTGGAGAAGTGACATTCTGGAGTGACATGGAGGAGCGACATGGAGGAGGGACATGGAGGAATAACAATCTGGAATTAAATTCTGGAGTGTAATTCTGGAGTGAGATGGAGGAGCGACATGGTGGAGTGACATGGAAGATCAACATTGAGTAGTGACATGGAGGAGTGACAAGGAGGAGCGACATGGAGGAGTAACATGAAGGATCTACATGGAGGAGCGAAATGGAGGAGTGAGATGAAGAAGTGACATGGAAGACATAGAGGAGTGACATTGAGGAGCAACATGGAGTATCGACATGGAGGAGTGACATGGAAGAACGACATGAAGGAGTGATATGGAGTAGCAAGGAGGAGCGACATGGAGGATAAACAAGGAGAAGTGATATGGAGGAGCGACACGGTCGAGTGACATGGAAGACATGGAGGAGTGACATGGAGGATTGACGTGGAGGAGAGACATGGAGGACTGACATGGAGAAGTGACAGGGCGGATCATCAAGGAGGATTGATATGGTGTAGTGACATGGCGGAGGGACGTGGATAAGTGACATGGAGGAGTGACATGGAGTAGCGACATGGAGGAGTGACATGGAGGAGTGAGTTGGAGTAGTGACATGGAGGAGTGACATGGAGGAGTCACATGGAGTAGCGACATGGAGGAGTGACATTGAGGAGCAAGGAAGAGTAACATGGAGGAGTGACATGGAGGAGTGACATGTTGGAGTGATATGTAGGAGTGACATAGAGGAGTGATGTGGATTAGCGAAATCGAGAATTGACGAGGAGGAGCGACATGGAGGAGTGACATGCAGGAGTTTCATTGAGGAGTGACATGGAGGGGTGACATGGAGGAGTGAGAAGTTGGAGTGATATGGAGTTGTAACATGGAGGAGTTACATAGAGGAGTGACATGGAGGAGTGACAAGGAGGAGTGACATAGAGGAGTGACATGGAGGAGTGACATTGAGGACTAAGGAAGAGTGACATGGAGGAGCTTAATGGAGGAGTGACATGGAGGAGTGACATTTAGGAGTGACATGGCGGATCGACATGGAGGAGTGACATTGAGTAGTAATATGGAGGAGTGAGAAGGAGGAGTGACATGGAGGAGTGACAAGGAAGACAGGGAGGAATGACACGTAGGAGCGACAAGGAGGTGTGAAATAGAGCATCGACATGGAGGAGTGACATGGAGGAATGACATTCTGGAGTGACATTCTAGAGGCACATTCTGGAGTGATATTCTGGAGTGAAATTCTGGACTGACATGGAGGAGTGACTTGGGGGATGGACAGAGAGGATTGACATGGAGGAGGGACATGGAGGAGTGACATTCTGGAGTTAAATTCTGGAGGGACATGGAGGAGAGGCATTCTGGAGTGACATGGAGGAGCAACATGGCGGAGTGACATGTAGGAGTGACATGAAGGATTGACATGGAGGACTTACATGGAGGAGTGACATTTAGGAGTGACATGGCGGATCGACATGGAGGAGTGACATTGAGTAGTAATATGGAGGAGTGAGAAGGAGGAGTGACATGGAGGAGTGACATGGAGGAGTGACATTGAGGAGTGACATGAAGGAGGAGTGACATGGAGGAGTGACATAGAGGAGTGATGTGGAGGAGCGACAAGGAGGAGTGACACAGAGGAGTGACATGGAGGAGTGACATTGAGGAGCAAGGAAGAGTAACATGGAGGAGTGACATGGAGGAGTGACATGTTGGAGTTTCATGGAGGAGGAGTGATATGGAGGAGTGACATAGAGGAGTGATGTGGAGTAGCGACATGGAGGAGTGACATGGAGGAGCGACATGGAGAAGTGACATGGAGCGACACGGTCGAGTGACATGGAAGACATGGAGGAGTGACATGGAGGATCGACATTGAGTAGTTACATGGAGGAGTGACAAGGAGGAGCAACATGTAGGAGTAACATGAAGGATCTACATGGAGGAGCGACATGGAGGAGTGAGATGGGGGAGTGACATGGACGAGCGACATGGAGGAGTGAGATGGGGGAGTCACATGGAGGAGTGACAAGGAGGAGCGACATGTAGGAGTAAAATGAAGGATCTACATGGAGGAGCGACAGGGAGGAGTGACATGGAGGAGCGACATGGCGCAGTGACATGGAGGAGTGACAAGGAAGATAGGGAGGAATGACACGTAGGAGCGACAAGGAGGTGTGAAATAGAGCATCGACATGGAGGAGTGACATGGAGGAGGGACATGGAGGAATGACATTCTGGAGTGACATTCTGGAGGGACATTCTGGAGTGATATTCTGGAGGGAAATTCTGGACTGACATGGAGGAGTGACTTGGAGGATGGACAGAGAGGTTTGACATGGAGGAGGGACATGGAGGAGTGACATTCTGGAGTGAAATGGGGGAATGACATGGAGGGTGGAAATAGAGGGTTGACATGGAGGAGGGACATGGAGGAGTGACATTCTGGATTTAAATTCTGGAGTGACATTCTGGAGTGACATGGAGGAGCGACATTCTAGAGTGACTCGGAGGAGGAACATGTAGGAGCAGCATGGAGGATCGACATGGAAGATCAACATGGAGCAGTGACATGGAGGAGTGACAAAGTGTAGTGACAAGGAGGAGAAACATGCTGGATCGAAATGGAGGATTGACATGGAGCAGTGACATGGAAGTGTGACATGAAGGAGCGACATGGAGGATCGACATGGAGGAGTGAGATGGAGGAACGACATGGAGGAGTGACATGGAGGAGTGACAAGGAAGACAGGGAGGAATGACAAGTAGGAGCGACAAGGAGGTGTGAAATAGAGCATCGACATGGAGGAGTGACATGGAGGAATGACATTCTGGAGTGACATTCTAGAGGCACATTCTGGAGTGATATTCTGGAGTGAAATTCTGGACTGACATGGAGGAGTGACTTGGGGGATGGACAGAAAGGATTGACATGGAGGAGGGACATGGAGGAGTGACATTCTGGAGTTAAATTCTGGAGGGACATGGAGGAGAGGCATTCTGGAGTGACATGGAGGAGCAACATGGCGGAGTGACATGTAGGAGTGACATGAAGGATTGACATGGAGGACTTACATGGAGGAGTGACATTTAGGAGTGACATGGCGGATCGACATGGAGGAGTGACATTGAGTAGTAATATGGAGGAGTGAGAAGGAGGAGTGACATGGAGGAGTGACATGGAGGAGTGACATAGAGGAGTGACATGGAGGAGTGACATTGAGAAGTGACATGAAGGAGTGACATGAAGGAGGAGTGACATGGAGGAGTGAGATAGAGGAGTGATGTGGAGGAGCGACAAGGAGGAGTGACATAGAGGAGTGACATGGAGGAGTGACATTGAGGAGCAAGGAAGAGTAACATGGAGGAGTGACATGGAGGAGTGACATGTTGGAGTTTCATGGAGGAGGAGTGACATGGAGGAGTAACATAGAGGAGTGATGTGGAGTAGCGACATGGAGGAGTGACATGGAGGAGCGACATGGAGGAGTGACATGGAGGAGTATCATTGAAGTGCGACAAGGAGGAGTGACATGGAGGAGTGACATTGAGGAGCAATGAAGAGTGACATGGAGGAGTGACATGGAGGATTGACATTGAGGAGCAAGGAAGAGTGACATCGAGTAGTGACATGGAGGAGTTTCATGGAGGAGTGACATGGAGGAGTGACATGTTGGAGTTTCATGGAGGAGGAGTGACATGGCGGAGTGACATAGAGGAGTGTTGTGGAGGACTTACATGGAGGAGTGACATGGAGGATCGACATGGAGGATCAACATGGAGGAGTGATTTGGAAGAGCGACATTCTGGAGTGACATGGAGAAGTGAAATGGAGGATTGACATGGAGGAGCTTCATGGAGGAGTGACATGGAGGAGTGACATTTAGGAGTGACATGGCGGATCGACATGGAGGAGTGACATTGAGTAGTAATATGAAGGAGTGAGAAGGAGGAGTGACATGTAGGAATGACATTGAGGAGTGACATGAAGGAGGAGTGACATGGAGGAGTGACATAGAGGAGTGATGTGGAGGAGCGACAAGGAGGAGTGACATAGAGGAGTGACATGGAGGAGTGACATTGAGGAGCAAGGAAGAGTAACATGGAGGAGTGACATGGAGGAGTGACATGTTGGAGTTTCATGAAGGAGGAGTGACATGGAGGAGTGACATAGAGGAGTGATGTGGAGTAGCGACATGGAGGAGTGACATGGAGGAGCGACATGGAGAAGTGACATGGAGCGACACGGTCGAGTGACATGGAAGACATGGAGGAGTGACATGGAGGATCGACATTGAGTAGTTACATGGAGGAGTGACAAGGAGGAGCAACATGTAGGAGTAACATGAAGGATCTACATGGAGGAGCGACATGGAGGAGTGAGATGGGGGAGTGACATGGACGAGCGACATGGAGGAGTGAGATGGGGGAGTCACATGGAGGAGTGACAAGGAGGAGCGACATGTAGGAGTAACATGAAGGATCTACATGGAGGAGCGACAGGGAGGAGTGACATGGAGGAGCGACATGGCGCAGTGACATGGAGGAGTGACAAGGAAGATAGGGAGGAATGACACGTAGGAGCGACAAGGAGGTATGAAATAGAGCATCGACATGGAGGAGTGACATGGAGGAGGGACATGGAGGAATGACATTCTGGAGTGACATTCTGGAGGGACATTCTGGAGTGATATTCTTTAGGGAAATTCTGGACTGACATGGAGGAGTGACTTGGAGGAGCGACATAGTAGAGTTAAATAGAGGAGCGACATTCTGGAGTAACATGTCGGATCTTCATAGAGGAATGACATGGAGGATCAACATGGAGGAGTGACATTGAGGATCGACATGGAGGAGCGACATTGAGTAGCGACATGGAGGACTGACATGGAGGATCAACAAGGATTAGTGACATGGAGGAGCGATATGGACGATCGACATGGAGGAGTCACATGGAAGATCGACATGGAGGAGCGACATTGAGTAGCGACATGGAGGACTGACATGGAGGATCAACAAGGATTAGTGACATGGAGCAGTGACATGGAGGAGCGATATGGACGATCGACATTGAGGAGTCACATGGAAGATCGACATGGAGGAGTGACATGCAGTATTGACATGGATTTACATAGAGGAGTGACATGGAAGGATGGGAGGAGTGACATGGAGGAGCGACATGTAGGAGCGAAATAGAGGATCGACATTGAGGAGCGACATGGAGGAGGGACATGGAGGCGTAACTTTCTGGAGTTAAATTCTGGAGTGATATTCTGGAGTGACATGGAGGAGTGACATTCTGAAGTGACATGGAAGAACAACATGGAGGAGTGACATGTAGGAGCAAGGAGGAGCGACATGGGGGATAAACATGGAGGAGTGACTAGGAGGAGCGACATTATGGAGTGAAATAGAGGAGTGAAATGGATGATAGACATGGAGGAGTGACAAGGAGGAGCGACATAGTAGAGTTAAAAAGAGGAGCTACATGAGGAGCAACATCACGGAGCGACTTGGAGGACTGACATGGAGGAATTACAATCTGGAGGAACATGGAGGAGCGACATTATGGAGTGACATGTAGGAGCGACATTCTGGAGTGACATGGAGGAGCGACATGGAAGATCGACATGGAGGAGTAACATGTAGGATCTACATGGAGGAGTGACATGGAGGATCGACATGGAGGAGTGACATGTAGGATTGACATGGACGAGTTACATGGAGGAATGACGTGGACGAGCAACATGGAGGATCGACATGTTAGCAGTGACATGGAGGACTGATATGGAAGTGTGACATGGAGGAGTGACATGGAGGATCGACATGGAGGAGTCACATGGAGGAGCGACATGGTGGAGTGACATGGAGGAGTGACATGTAGGATTGACATGGAGGAGTTACATGGAGGAGTGACATGGAGGAGCGAAATAGAGGATCGACATGTAGGAGTGACATGGAGGAGGGACCTGGAGAAGTGACATTCTGGAGTGACATGGAGGAGCGACATGGAGGAGGGACATGGAGGAGTAACAATCTGGAATTAAATTCTGGAGTGTAATTCTGGAGTGAGATGGAGGAGCGACATGGTGGAGTGACATGGAAGATCAACATTGAGTAGTGACATGGAGGAGTGACAAGGAGGAGCGACATGGAGGAGTAACATGAAGGATCTACATGGAGGAGCGAAATGGAGGAGTGAGATGAAGAAGTGACATGGAAGACATAGAGGAGTGACATTGAGGAGCAACATGGAGTATCGACATGGAGGAGTGACATGGAAGAACGACATGAAGGAGTGATATGGAGTAGCAAGGAGGAGCGACATGGAGGATAAACAAGGAGAAGTGATATGGAGGAGCGACACGGTCGAGTGACATGGAAGACATGGAGGAGTGACATGGAGGATTGACGTGGAGGAGAGACATGGAGGACTGACATGGAGAAGTGACAGGGCGGATCATCAAGGAGGATTGATATGGTGTAGTGACATGGCGGAGGGACGTGGATAAGTGACATGGAGGAGTGACATGGAGTAGCGACATGGAGGAGTGACATGGAGGAGTGAGTTGGAGTAGTGACATGGAGGAGTGACATGGAGGAGTCACATGGAGTAGCGACATGGAGGAGTGACATTGAGGAGCAAGGAAGAGTAACATGGAGGAGTGACATGGAGGAGTGACATGTTGGAGTGATATGTAGGAGTGACATAGAGGAGTGATGTGGATTAGCGAAATCGAGAATTGACGAGGAGGAGCGACATGGAGGAGTGACATGGAGGAGTTTCATTGAGGAGTGACATGGAGGGGTGACATGGAGGAGTGAGAAGTTGGAGTGATATGGAGTTGTAACATGGAGGAGTTACATAGAGGAGTGACATGGAGGAGTGACAAGGAGGAGTGACATAGAGGAGTGACATGGAGGAGTGACATTGAGGACTAAGGAAGAGTGACATGGAGGAGCTTAATGGAGGAGTGACATGGAGGAGTGACATTTAGGAGTGACATGGCGGATCGACATGGAGGAGTGACATTGAGTAGTAATATGGAGGAGTGAGAAGGAGGAGTGACATGGAGGAGTGACAAGGAAGACAGGGAGGAATGACACGTAGGAGCGACAAGGAGGTGTGAAATAGAGCATCGACATGGAGGAGTGACATGGAGGAATGACATTCTGGAGTGACATTCTAGAGGCACATTCTGGAGTGATATTCTGGAGTGAAATTCTGGACTGACATGGAGGAGTGACTTGGGGGATGGACAGAGAGGATTGACATGGAGGAGGGACATGGAGGAGTGACATTCTGGAGTTAAATTCTGGAGGGACATGGAGGAGAGGCATTCTGGAGTGACATGGAGGAGCAACATGGCGGAGTGACATGTAGGAGTGACATGAAGGATTGACATGGAGGACTTACATGGAGGAGTGACATTTAGGAGTGACATGGCGGATCGACATGGAGGAGTGACATTGAGTAGTAATATGGAGGAGTGAGAAGGAGGAGTGACATGGAGGAGTGACATGGAGGAGTGACATAGAGGAGTGACATGGAGGAGTGACATTGAGGAGTGACATGAAGGAGGAGTGACATGGAGGAGTGACATAGAGGAGTGATGTGGAGGAGCGACAAGGAGGAGTGACACAGAGGAGTGACATGGAGGAGTGACATTGAGGAGCAAGGAAGAGTAACATGGAGGAGTGACATGGAGGAGTGACATGTTGGAGTTTCATGGAGGAGGAGTGATATGGAGGAGTGACATAGAGGAGTGATGTGGAGTAGCGACATGGAGGAGTGACATGGAGGAGCGACATGGAGAAGTGACATGGAGCGACACGGTCGAGTGACATGGAAGACATGGAGGAGTGACATGGAGGATCGACATTGAGTAGTTACATGGAGGAGTGACAAGGAGGAGCAACATGTAGGAGTAACATGAAGGATCTACATGGAGGAGCGACATGGAGGAGTGAGATGGGGGAGTGACATGGACGAGCGACATGGAGGAGTGAGATGGGGGAGTCACATGGAGGAGTGACAAGGAGGAGCGACATGTAGGAGTAAAATGAAGGATCTACATGGAGGAGCGACAGGGAGGAGTGACATGGAGGAGCGACATGGCGCAGTGACATGGAGGAGTGACAAGGAAGATAGGGAGGAATGACACGTAGGAGCGACAAGGAGGTGTGAAATAGAGCATCGACATGGAGGAGTGACATGGAGGAGGGACATGGAGGAATGACATTCTGGAGTGACATTCTGGAGGGACATTCTGGAGTGATATTCTGGAGGGAAATTCTGGACTGACATGGAGGAGTGACTTGGAGGATGGACAGAGAGGTTTGACATGGAGGAGGGACATGGAGGAGTGACATTCTGGAGTGAAATGGGGGAATGACATGGAGGGTGGAAATAGAGGGTTGACATGGAGGAGGGACATGGAGGAGTGACATTCTGGATTTAAATTCTGGAGTGACATTCTGGAGTGACATGGAGGAGCGACATTCTAGAGTGACTCGGAGGAGGAACATGTAGGAGCAGCATGGAGGATCGACATGGAAGATCAACATGGAGCAGTGACATGGAGGAGTGACAAAGTGTAGTGACAAGGAGGAGAAACATGCTGGATCGAAATGGAGGATTGACATGGAGCAGTGACATGGAAGTGTGACATGAAGGAGCGACATGGAGGATCGACATGGAGGAGTGAGATGGAGGAACGACATGGAGGAGTGACATGGAGGAGTGACAAGGAAGACAGGGAGGAATGACAAGTAGGAGCGACAAGGAGGTGTGAAATAGAGCATCGACATGGAGGAGTGACATGGAGGAATGACATTCTGGAGTGACATTCTAGAGGCACATTCTGGAGTGATATTCTGGAGTGAAATTCTGGACTGACATGGAGGAGTGACTTGGGGGATGGACAGAAAGGATTGACATGGAGGAGGGACATGGAGGAGTGACATTCTGGAGTTAAATTCTGGAGGGACATGGAGGAGAGGCATTCTGGAGTGACATGGAGGAGCAACATGGCGGAGTGACATGTAGGAGTGACATGAAGGATTGACATGGAGGACTTACATGGAGGAGTGACATTTAGGAGTGACATGGCGGATCGACATGGAGGAGTGACATTGAGTAGTAATATGGAGGAGTGAGAAGGAGGAGTGACATGGAGGAGTGACATGGAGGAGTGACATAGAGGAGTGACATGGAGGAGTGACATTGAGAAGTGACATGAAGGAGTGACATGAAGGAGGAGTGACATGGAGGAGTGAGATAGAGGAGTGATGTGGAGGAGCGACAAGGAGGAGTGACATAGAGGAGTGACATGGAGGAGTGACATTGAGGAGCAAGGAAGAGTAACATGGAGGAGTGACATGGAGGAGTGACATGTTGGAGTTTCATGGAGGAGGAGTGACATGGAGGAGTAACATAGAGGAGTGATGTGGAGTAGCGACATGGAGGAGTGACATGGAGGAGCGACATGGAGGAGTGACATGGAGGAGTATCATTGAAGTGCGACAAGGAGGAGTGACATGGAGGAGTGACATTGAGGAGCAATGAAGAGTGACATGGAGGAGTGACATGGAGGATTGACATTGAGGAGCAAGGAAGAGTGACATCGAGTAGTGACATGGAGGAGTTTCATGGAGGAGTGACATGGAGGAGTGACATGTTGGAGTTTCATGGAGGAGGAGTGACATGGCGGAGTGACATAGAGGAGTGTTGTGGAGGACTTACATGGAGGAGTGACATGGAGGATCGACATGGAGGATCAACATGGAGGAGTGATTTGGAAGAGCGACATTCTGGAGTGACATGGAGAAGTGAAATGGAGGATTGACATGGAGGAGCTTCATGGAGGAGTGACATGGAGGAGTGACATTTAGGAGTGACATGGCGGATCGACATGGAGGAGTGACATTGAGTAGTAATATGAAGGAGTGAGAAGGAGGAGTGACATGTAGGAATGACATTGAGGAGTGACATGAAGGAGGAGTGACATGGAGGAGTGACATAGAGGAGTGATGTGGAGGAGCGACAAGGAGGAGTGACATAGAGGAGTGACATGGAGGAGTGACATTGAGGAGCAAGGAAGAGTAACATGGAGGAGTGACATGGCGGAGTGACATGTTGGAGTTTCATGAAGGAGGAGTGACATGGAGGAGTGACATAGAGGAGTGATGTGGAGTAGCGACATGGAGGAGTGACATGGAGGAGCGACATGGAGAAGTGACATGGAGCGACACGGTCGAGTGACATGGAAGACATGGAGGAGTGACATGGAGGATCGACATTGAGTAGTTACATGGAGGAGTGACAAGGAGGAGCAACATGTAGGAGTAACATGAAGGATCTACATGGAGGAGCGACATGGAGGAGTGAGATGGGGGAGTGACATGGACGAGCGACATGGAGGAGTGAGATGGGGGAGTCACATGGAGGAGTGACAAGGAGGAGCGACATGTAGGAGTAACATGAAGGATCTACATGGAGGAGCGACAGGGAGGAGTGACATGGAGGAGCGACATGGCGCAGTGACATGGAGGAGTGACAAGGAAGATAGGGAGGAATGACACGTAGGAGCGACAAGGAGGTATGAAATAGAGCATCGACATGGAGGAGTGACATGGAGGAGGGACATGGAGGAATGACATTCTGGAGTGACATTCTGGAGGGACATTCTGGAGTGATATTCTTTAGGGAAATTCTGGACTGACATGGAGGAGTGACTTGGAGGAGCGACATAGTAGAGTTAAATAGAGGAGCGACATTCTGGAGTAACATGTCGGATCTTCATAGAGGAATGACATGGAGGATCAACATGGAGGAGTGACATTGAGGATCGACATGGAGGAGCGACATTGAGTAGCGACATGGAGGACTGACATGGAGGATCAACAAGGATTAGTGACATGGAGGAGCGATATGGACGATCGACATGGAGGAGTCACATGGAAGATCGACATGGAGGAGCGACATTGAGTAGCGACATGGAGGACTGACATGGAGGATCAACAAGGATTAGTGACATGGAGCAGTGACATGGAGGAGCGATATGGACGATCGACATTGAGGAGTCACATGGAAGATCGACATGGAGGAGTGACATGCAGTATTGACATGGATTTACATAGAGGAGTGACATGGAAGGATGGGAGGAGTGACATGGAGGAGCGACATGTAGGAGCGAAATAGAGGATCGACATTGAGGAGCGACATGGAGGAGGGACATGGAGGCGTAACTTTCTGGAGTTAAATTCTGGAGTGATATTCTGGAGTGACATGGAGGAGTGACATTCTGAAGTGACATGGAAGAACAACATGGAGGAGTGACATGTAGGAGCAAGGAGGAGCGACATGGGGGATAAACATGGAGGAGTGACTAGGAGGAGCGACATTATGGAGTGAAATAGAGGAGTGAAATGGATGATAGACATGGAGGAGTGACAAGGAGGAGCGACATAGTAGAGTTAAAAAGAGGAGCTACATGAGGAGCAACATCACGGAGCGACTTGGAGGACTGACATGGAGGAATTACAATCTGGAGGAACATGGAGGAGCGACATTATGGAGTGACATGTAGGAGCGACATTCTGGAGTGACATGGAGGAGCGACATGGAAGATCGACATGGAGGAGTAACATGTAGGATCTACATGGAGGAGTGACATGGAGGATCGACATGGAGGAGTGACATGTAGGATTGACATGGACGAGTTACATGGAGGAATGACGTGGACGAGCAACATGGAGGATCGACATGTTAGCAGTGACATGGAGGACTGATATGGAAGTGTGACATGGAGGAGTGACATGGAGGATCGACATGGAGGAGTCACATGGAGGAGCGACATGGTGGAGTGACATGGAGGAGTGACATGTAGGATTGACATGGAGGAGTTACATGGAGGAGTGACATGGAGGAGCGAAATAGAGGATCGACATGTAGGAGTGACATGGAGGAGGGACCTGGAGAAGTGACATTCTGGAGTGACATGGAGGAGCGACATGGAGGAGGGACATGGAGGAGTAACAATCTGGAATTAAATTCTGGAGTGTAATTCTGGAGTGAGATGGAGGAGCGACATGGTGGAGTGACATGGAAGATCAACATTGAGTAGTGACATGGAGGAGTGACAAGGAGGAGCGACATGGAGGAGTAACATGAAGGATCTACATGGAGGAGCGAAATGGAGGAGTGAGATGAAGAAGTGACATGGAAGACATAGAGGAGTGACATTGAGGAGCAACATGGAGTATCGACATGGAGGAGTGACATGGAAGAACGACATGAAGGAGTGATATGGAGTAGCAAGGAGGAGCGACATGGAGGATAAACAAGGAGAAGTGATATGGAGGAGCGACACGGTCGAGTGACATGGAAGACATGGAGGAGTGACATGGAGGATTGACGTGGAGGAGAGACATGGAGGACTGACATGGAGAAGTGACAGGGCGGATCATCAAGGAGGATTGATATGGTGTAGTGACATGGCGGAGGGACGTGGTTAAGTGACATGGAGGAGTGACATGGAGTAGCGACATGGAGGAGTGACATGGAGGAGTGAGTTGGAGTAGTGACATGGAGGAGTGACATGGAGGAGTCACATGGAGTAGCGACATGGAGGAGTGACATTGAGGAGCAAGGAAGAGTAACATGGAGGAGTGACATGGAGGAGTGACATGTTGGAGTGATATGTAGGAGTGACATAGAGGAGTGATGTGGAGCAGCGAAATCGAGAATTGACGAGGAGGAGCGACATGGAGGAGTGACATGGAGGAGTTTCATTGAGGAGTGACATGGAGGGGTGACATGGAGGAGTGAGCAGTTGGAGTGATATGGAGTTGTAACATGGAGGAGTTACATAGAGGAGTGACATGGAGGAGTGACAAGGAGGAGTGACATAGAGGAGTGACATGGAGGAGTGACATTGAGGACTAAGGAAGAGTGACATGGAGGAGCTTAATGGAGGAGTGACATGGAGGAGTGACATTTAGGAGTGACATGGCGGATCGACATGGAGGAGTGACATTGAGTAGTAATATGGAGGAGTGAGAAGGAGGAGTGACATGGAGGAGTGACAAGGAAGACAGGGAGGAATGACACGTAGGAGCGACAAGGAGGTGTGAAATAGAGCATCGACATGGAGGAGTGACATGGAGGAATGACATTCTGGAGTGACATTCTAGAGGCACATTCTGGAGTGATATTCTGGAGTGAAATTCTGGACTGACATGGAGGAGTGACTTGGGGGATGGACAGAGAGGATTGACATGGAGGAGGGACATGGAGGAGTGACATTCTGGAGTTAAATTCTGGAGGGACATGGAGGAGAGGCATTCTGGAGTGACATGGAGGAGCAACATGGCGGAGTGACATGTAGGAGTGACATGAAGGATTGACATGGAGGACTTACATGGAGGAGTGACATTTAGGAGTGACATGGCGGATCGACATGGAGGAGTGACATTGAGTAGTAATATGGAGGAGTGAGAAGGAGGAGTGACATGGAGGAGTGACATGGAGGAGTGACATAGAGGAGTGACATGGAGGAGTGACATTGAGGAGTGACATGAAGGAGGAGTGACATGGAGGAGTGACATAGAGGAGTGATGTGGAGGAGCGACAAGGAGGAGTGACATAGAGGAGTGACATGGAGGAGTGACATTGAGGAGCAAGGAAGAGTAACATGGAGGAGTGACATGGAGGAGTGACATGTTGGAGTTTCATGTAGGAGGAGTGACATGGAGGAGTGACATAGAGGAGTGATGTGGAGTAGCGACATGGAGGAGTGACATGGAGGAGCGACATGGAGAAGTGACATGGAGCGACACGGTCGAGTGACATGGAAGACATGGAGGAGTGACATGGAGGATCGACATTGAGTAGTTACATGGAGGAGTGACAAGGAGGAGCAACATGTAGGAGTAACATGAAGGATCTACATGGAGGAGCGACATGGAGGAGTGAGATGGGGGAGTGACATGGACGAGCGACATGGAGGAGTGAGATGGGGGAGTCACATGGAGGAGTGACAAGGAGGAGCGACATGTAGGAGTAAAATGAAGGATCTACATGGAGGAGCGACAGGGAGGAGTGACATGGAGGAGCGACATGGCGCAGTGACATGGAGGAGTGACAAGGAAGATAGGGAGGAATGACACGTAGGAGCGACAAGGAGGTGTGAAATAGAGCATCGACATGGAGGAGTGACATGGAGGAGGGACATGGAGGAATGACATTCTGGAGTGATATTCTGGAGGGAAATTCTGGACTGACATGGAGGAGTGACTTGGAGGATGGACAGAGAGGTTTGACATGGAGGAGGGACATGGAGGAGTGACATTCTGGAGTGAAATGGGGGAATGACATGGAGGGTGGAAATAGAGGGTTGACATGGAGGAGGGACATGGAGGAGTGACATTCTGGATTTAAATTCTGGAGTGACATTCTGGAGTGACATGGAGGAGCGACATTCTAGAGTGACTCGGAGGAGGAACATGTAGGAGCAGCATGGAGGATCGACATGGAAGATCAACATGGAGCAGTGACATGGAGGAGTGACAAAGTGTAGTGACAAGGAGGAGAAACATGCTGGATCGAAATGGAGGATTGACATGGAGCAGTGACATGGAAGTGTGACATGAAGGAGCGACATGGAGGATCGACATGGAGGAGTGAGATGGAGGAACGACATGGAGGAGTGACATGGAGGAGTGACAAGGAAGACAGGGAGGAATGACAAGTAGGAGCGACAAGGAGGTGTGAAATAGAGCATCGACATGGAGGAGTGACATGGAGGAATGACATTCTGGAGTGACATTCTAGAGGCACATTCTGGAGTGATATTCTGGAGTGAAATTCTGGACTGACATGGAGGAGTGACTTGGGGGATGGACAGAAAGGATTGACATGGAGGAGGGACATGGAGGAGTGACATTCTGGAGTTAAATTCTGGAGGGACATGGAGGAGAGGCATTCTGGAGTGACATGGAGGAGCAACATGGCGGAGTGACATGTAGGAGTGACATGAAGGATTGACATGGAGGACTTACATGGAGGAGTGACATTTAGGAGTGACATGGCGGATCGACATGGAGGAGTGACATTGAGTAGTAATATGGAGGAGTGACATGAAGGAGGAGTGACATGGAGGAGTGAGATAGAGGAGTGATGTGGAGGAGCGACAAGGAGGAGTGACATAGAGGAGTGACATGGAGGAGTGACATTGAGGAGCAAGGAAGAGTAACATGGAGGAAGGACATGGAGGAGTGACATGTTGGAGTTTCATGGAGGAGGAGTGACATGGAGGAGTAACATAGAGGAGTGATGTGGAGTAGCGACATGGAGGAGTGACATGGAGGAGCGACATGGAGGAGTGACATGGAGGAGTATCATTGAAGTGCGACAAGGAGGAGTGACATGGAGGAGTGACATTGAGGAGCAATGAAGAGTGACATGGAGGAGTGACATGGAGAATTGACATTGAGGAGCAAGGAAGAGTGACATCGAGTAGTGACATGGAGGAGTTTCATGGAGGAGTGACATGGAGGAGTGACATGTTGGAGTTTCATGGAGGAGGAGTGACATGGAGGAGTGACATAGAGGAGTGTTGTGGAGGACTTACATGGAGGAGTGACATGGAGGATCGACATGGAGGATCAACATGGAGGAGTGATTTGGAAGAGCGACATTCTGGAGTGACATGGAGAAGTGAAATGGAGGATTGACATGGAGGAGCTTCATGGAGGAGTGACATGGAGGAGTGACATTTAGGAGTGACATGGCGGATCGACATGGAGGAGTGACATTGAGTAGTAATATGGAGGAGTGAGAAGGAGGAGTGACATGTAGGAATTTCATTGAGGAGTGACATGAAGGAGGAGTGACATGGAGGAGTGACATAGAGGAGTGATGTGGAGGAGCGACAAGGAGGAGTGACATAGAGGAGTGACATGGAGGAGTGACATTGAGGAGCAAGGAAGAGTAACATGGGGGAGTGACATGGAGGAGTGACATGTTGGAGTTTCATGAAGGAGGAGTGACATGGAGGAGTGACATAGAGGAGTGATGTGGAGTAGCGACATGGAGGAGTGACATGGAGGAGCGACATGGAGAAGTGACATGGAGCGACACGGTCGAGTGACATGGAAGACATGGAGGAGTGACATGGAGGATCGACATTGAGTAGTTACATGGAGGAGTGACAAGGAGGAGCAACATGTAGGAGTAACATGAAGGATCTACATGGAGGAGCGACATGGAGGAGTGAGATGGGGGAGTGACATGGACGAGCGACATGGAGGAGTGAGATGGGGGAGTCACATGGAGGAGTGACAAGGAGGAGCGACATGTAGGAGTAACATGAAGGATCTACATGGAGGAGCGACAGGGAGGAGTGACATGGAGGAGCGACATGGCGCAGTGACATGGAGGAGTGACAAGGAAGATAGGGAGGAATGACACGTAGGAGCGACAAGGAGGTATGAAATAGAGCATCGACATGGAGGAGTGACATGGAGGAGGGACATGGAGGAATGACATTCTGGAGTGACATTCTGGAGGGACATTCTGGAGTGATATTCTTTAGGGAAATTCTGGACTGACATGGAGGAGTGACTTGGAGGATGGACAGAGAGGTTTGACATGGAGGAGGGACATGGAGGAGTGACATTCTGGAGTGAAATGGGGGAATGACATGGAGGGTGGAAATAGAGGTTTGTCATGGAGGAGGGACATGGAAGAGTGACATTCTGGAGTGAAATGGGGGAATGACATGGAGGGTGGAAATAGAGGGTAGACATGGAGGAGTGACATGGAGGAATGACATTCTGGAGTGACATTCTAGAGGCACATTCTGGAGTGATATTCTGGAGTGAAATTCTGGACTGACATGGAGGAGTGACTTGGGGGATGGACAGAGAGGATTGACATGGAGGAGGGACATGGAGGAGTGACATTCTGGAGTTAAATTATGGAGGGACATGGAGGAGAGGCATTCTGGAGTGACATGGAGGAGCAACATGGCGGAGTGACATGTAGGAGTGACATGAAGGATTGACATGGAGGACTTACATGGAGGAGTGACATGGAGGATCGACATGGAGGATCAACATGGAGGATCAACATGGAGGAGTGACTTGGAAGAGCGACATTCTGGAGTGACATGGAGAAGTGAAATGTAGGAGAGAAATGGAGGATCAACATAGAGGAGTGACATGGAGGAGCGACATGAAGGATTGACATGGAGGACTTACATGGAGGACTTACATGGAGGAGTGACATGGGGGATCGACATGGAGGATCAACATGGAGGAGTGACTTGGAAGAGCGACATTCTGGAGTGACATGGAGAAGTGAAATGTAGGAGAGAAATGGAGGATCAACATAGAGGAGTGACATGGAGGAGCGACATGGAAGAGCAACATGGAGTAGTGATATGGAGGACAGACTTGGAGGAGTGACATTCTGGAGTGACATTCTGGAGGGACATTCTGGAGGGACATTCTGGAGTGACATTCTGGAGTGACATTCTGGACTGAAATGGCGGAGTGACATGGTTGGGGGAAATAGAGGATTGACATGGAGGAGGGACATGGAGGAGTTAAATTCTGGAGTGACACTCTGGAGTGACATGGAGGATCGACATTCTAGAGTGACTCGGAGGAGGAACATGTAGGAGCAGCATGGAGGATCGACATGGGGAGTGACATGGAGGAGTGACATGGAGGAGTGAGTTGGTGTAGGGACATGGAGGAGTGACATGGAGTAGCGACATGGAGCAGTGACATGGAGGAGTGACATAGAGGAGCGACATGGAGGAGTGACATGGAAGACATATAGAAGTGACATAGAGGAGTGACGTGGAGGAGTGACATGGAGGAGTGACAAGGAGGAGTGACATGGAGTAGCGACATGGAGGAGTGACATGAGGAGTGAGTTGGTGTAGCGACATGGAGGAGTGACATGGAGGTGTGACATGGAGGAGTGATATAGAGGAGTGATGTGGAGGAGTGACATGGAGGAGGGACATGGAGGAGTGACATGGAAGACATATAGAAGTGACATGGAGGAGTGACTTGGATGAGTGACATGAAAGAGTGTAAAGGAGGATTGAGTTGGTGTAGCGACATGGAAGAGTGATATGGAGTAGTGACATGGAGGAGTGACATGGAGGAGTGACATGGAGGAAAGAGTTGGTGTAGCGACATGGAGTACTGACATGGAGGAGCAAAATGGAGGTGTGACATTGAGGAGTGACATAGAGGAGTGACATGGAGGAGTGACATAGAGGAGTGACATGGAATAGCGACATGGAGGAGTGACATGGAGGAGTGACATAGAGGATTGATGTGGAGGAGAGACATGGAGGAGTGACATAGAGTGTTGATGTGGAGGAGAGACATGGAGAAGTGACATGGAGAAGTGAGAGGTTTGATCAGGAAGGAGGGTTGATATGGAGGAGTGACATGGCGGAGGGACATGGAGGAGTGAGTTGGTGTAGCGACATAAGGAGTGACATGGCATATTAACATGGAGGAGTGACATGGAGGAGTGACATAGAGGTTTGACGTGGAGGAGAGACATGGAGGACTGACATGGAGAAGTGACAGGGCGGATCATCAAGGAGGATTGATATGGTGTAGTGACATGGCGGAGGGACGTGGATAAGTGACATGGAGGAGTGACATGGAGTAGCGACATGGAGGAGTGACATGGAGGAGTGAGTTGGAGTAGTGACATGGAGGAGTGACATGGAGGAGTCACATGGAGTAGCGACATAGAGGAGTGATGTGGAGCAGCGAAATCGAGAATTGACTAGGAGGAGCGACATGGAGGAGTGACATGGAGGAGTTTCATTGAGGAGTGACATGGAGGGGTGACATGGAGGAGTGAGAAGTTGGAGTGATATGGAGTTGTAACATGGAGGAGTTACATAGAGGAGTTTCATGGAGGAGTGACATGGAGGAGTGCCATGTAGGAATGACATGGAGTAGTGACATGGAGGATCGACATAGAGGAGTGACATGGAGGAGCGACAAGGAGGAGTGACATAGAGGAGTGACATGGAGGAGTGACATTGAGGACTAAGGAAGAGTGACATAGAGGAGTGACATGGAGGAGCTTCATGGAGGAGTGACATGGAAGAGTGACATTTAGGAGTGACATGGCGGATCGACATGGAGGAGTGACATTGAGTAGTAATATGGAGGAGTGAAAAGGAGGAGTGACATGGAGTAGTGACATAGAGGAGTGACATGGAGGAGTGACATTGAGGAGTGACATGAAGGAGGAGTGACATGGAGGAGTGACATAGAGGAGTGATGTGGAGGAGCGACAAGGAGGAGTGACATAGAGGAGTGACATGGAGGAGTGACATTGAGGAGCAAGGAAGAGTAACATGGAGGAGTGACATGGAGGAGTGACATGTTGGAGTTTCATGGAGGAGGAGTGACATGGAGGAGTGACATAGAGGAGTGATGTGGAGTAGCGACATGGAGGAGTGACATGGAGGAGCGACATGGAGGAGTGACATGGAGGAGTATCATTGAAGTGCGACAAGGAGGAGTGACATGGAGGAGTGACATTGAGGAGCAATGAAGAGTGACATGGAGGAGTGACATGGAGGAGTGACATGGAGGATCAACATGTAGGATAGACATGGAGGATTGATATGGAGGAGTGACATAGAGGAGTGACATGGAGGATTGACATTGAGGAGCAAGGAAGACTGACATGGAGTAGTGACATGGAGGAGCTTCATGGAGGAGTGACATGGAGGAGTGACTTGTAGGAGTGACATAGAGGATTGATGTGGAGGAGTTTCATGGAGTAGTGATATGGAGGAGTGAGAAGGAGTGATGACATGGAGGAGTGACATGGAGGAGTGACATAGAGAAGTGACATGGAGGAGTGACATTGAGGAGCAAGGAAGATTGACATAGAGGAGTGACATGTAGGAGCTTCATGGAGGAGTGACATGGAGGAGTAACATGTAGGAGTGACATGGAGGATCGACATGGAGGATAGACATGGAGGAGTGATATGGAGGAGTGACATAGAGGAGTGACATGGAGGAGTGACATTGAGGAGAAAGGAAGAGTGACATGGAGGAGTTACATGGAGGAGCTTCATGGAGGAGTGACAAGGAGTAGCGACATGGAAGACGGACATGGAGGAGTGAATTTAAGGATAGTTATGGAGGAGTGACATGGAGAAGTAACACGGAGGCTCAACATATAGGAGTGATATTGAGGAGTGACATTGAAGGGCGACATGGAGGCTCAACATGGAGGAGTGACATAGAGGAGTTACATGGAGGAATGAAATGGAGGAGTATCATTGAAGTGCGACATGGAGGCTCAACATGGAGGAATGACATAGAGGAGTGATGTGGAGGAGTGACATGGAGGAGTGACATGGAGGAGCGACATGGAGGAGTGACATAGAGGAGTGACATGGAGGAGCAACAAGGAGGAGTGACATGGAGGAGTGACATGGAGGAGTGACATGGAGAAGTGAAATGTAGGAGAGAAATGGAGGATCAACATAGAGGAGTGACATGGAGGAGCGACATGGAAGAGCAACATGGAGTAGTGATATGGAGGACAGACTTGGAGGAGTGACATTCTGGAGTGACATTCTGGAGGGACATTCTGGAGGGACATTCTGGAGTGACATTCTGGAGTGACATTCTGGACTGAAATGGCGGAGTGACATGGTTGGGGGAAATAGAGGATTGACATGGAGGAGGGACATGGAGGAGTTAAATTCTGGAGTGACACTCTGGAGTGACATGGAGGATCGACATTCTAGAGTGACTCGGAGGAGGAACATGTAGGAGCAGCATGGAGGATCGACATGGGGAGTGACATGGAGGAGTGACATGGAGGAGTGAGTTGGTGTAGGGACATGGAGGAGTGACATGGAGTAGCGACATGGAGCAGTGACATGGAGGAGTGACATAGAGGAGCGACATGGAGGAGTGACATGGAAGACATATAGAAGTGACATAGAGGAGTGACGTGGAGGAGTGACATGGAGGAGTGACAAGGAGGAGTGACATGGAGTAGCGACATGGAGGAGTGACATGAGAAGTGAGTTGGTGTAGCGACATGGAGGAGTGACATGGAGGTGTGACATGGAGGAGTGATATAGAGGAGTGATGTGGAGGAGTGACATGGAGGAGGGACATGGAGGAGTGACATGGAAGACATATAGAAGTGACATGGAGGAGTGACTTGGATGAGTGACATGAAAGAGTGTAAAGGAGGATTGAGTTGGTGTAGCGACATGGAAGAGTGATATGGAGTAGTGACATGGAGGAGTGACATGGAGGAGTGACATGGAGGAAAGAGTTGGTGTAGCGACATGGAGTACTGACATGGAGGAGCAAAATGGAGGTGTGACATTGAGGAGTGACATAGAGGAGTGACATGGAGGAGTGACATAGAGGAGTGACATGGAATAGCGACATGGAGGAGTGACATGGAGGAGTGACATAGAGGATTGATGTGGAGGAGAGACATGGAGGAGTGACATAGAGTGTTGATGTGGAGGAGAGACATGGAGAAGTGACATGGAGAAGTGAGAGGTTTGATCAGGAAGGAGGGTTGATATGGAGGAGTGACATGGCGGAGGGACATGGAGGAGTGAGTTGGTGTAGCGACATAAGGAGTGACATGGCATATTAACATGGAGGAGTGACATGGAGGTGTGACATGGAGGAGTGACATAGAGGAGCAACATGAAGGAGTGACTTGGAGGAGTGACATGGAGAAGTGACAGGGCGAATCAGCAAAAAGGATTGATAAGGTGGAGTGACATGGCGGAGGGACATGGATGAGTGACATGGAGGTGCAACATGGAATAGTTATATGGAAGACATATAGAAGTGACATGGAGGAGTCACATGGAGTAGCAACATGGAAGAGTGACTTGGAGGAGTGACATAAAGGAGTGACATGGAGGAGTGACATGGAGGAGTGATATGGAGTAGCTACATGGAGTAGCTACATGGGGTAGCTACATGGAGGAGTGACATGGAGGAGTGACATGGAGAAGTGACAGGGCAGATCAGCAAGGAGGATTGATATGGTGGAGTGACATGGTGGAGTGACATGGAGGAGCAACATGGAGGAGCAACATGGAGGAGTTACATGGAGGAGTGACATAGAGGATTGACGTGGAGGAGAGACATGGAGGACTGACATGGAGAAGTGACAGGGCGGATCATCAAGGAGGATTGATATGGTGTAGTGACATGGCGGAGGGACGTGGATAAGTGACATGGAGGAGTGACATGGAGTAGCGACATGGAGGAGTGACATGGAGGAGTGAGTTGGAGTAGTGACATGGAGGAGTGACATGGAGGAGTCACATGGAGTAGCGACATGGAGGAGTGACATTGAGGAGCAAGGAAGAGTAACATGGAGGAGTGATATGGAGGAGTGACATGGTGGAGTGAGTTGGTGTAGGGACATGGAGGAGTGACATGGAGTAGCGACATGGAGCAGTGACATGGAGGAGTGACATAGAGGAGCGACATGGAGGAGTGACATGGAAGACATATAGAAGTGACATAGAGGAGTGACGTGGAGGAGTGACATGGAGGAGTGACAAGGAGGAGTGACATGGAGTAGCGACATGGAGGAGTGACATGGAGGTGTGACATGGAGGAGTGATATAGAGGAGTGATGTGGAGGAGTGACATGGTGGAGGGACATGGAGGAGTGACATGGAAGACATATAGAAGTGACATGGAGGAGTGACTTGGATGAGTGACATGAAAGAGTGTAAAGGAGGATTGAGTTGGTGTAGCGACATGGAAGAGTGATATGGAGTAGTGACATGGAGGAGTGAAATGGAGGAGTGACATGGAGGAAAGAGTTGGTGTAGCGACATGGAGTACTGACATGGAGGAGCGAAATGGAGGAGTGACATTGAGGAGTGACAAAGAGGAGTGACATGGAGGAGTGACATAGAGGAGTGACATGGAATAGAGACATGGAGGAGTGACATGGAGGAGTGACATAGAGGATTGATGTGGAGGAGAGACATGGAGGAGTGACATAGAGTGTTGATGTGGAGGAGAGACATGGAGAAGTGACATGGAGAAGTGAGAGGTTTGATCAGGAAGGAGGGTTGATATGGAGGAGTGACATGGCGGAGGGACATGGAGGAGTGAGTTGGTGTAGCGACATAAGGAGTGACATGGAATATTAACATGGAGGAGTGACATGGAGGTGTGACATGGAGGAGTGACATAGAGGAGCAACATGGAGGAGTGACTTGGAGGAGTGACATGGAGAAGTGACAGGGCGAATCAGCAAAGAGGATTGATAAGGTGGAGTGACATGGCGGAGGGACATGGTTGAGTGACATGGAGGAGCAACATGGAATAGTTATATGGAAGACATATAGAAGTGACATGGAAGAGTCACATGGAGTATCAACATGGAAGAGTGACTTGGAGGAGTGACATAAAGGAGTGACATGGAGGAGTGACATGGAGGAGTGACATGGAGTAGCTACATGGAGTAGCTACATGGGGTAGCTACATGGAGGAGTGACATGGAGGAGTGACATGGAGAAGTGACAGGGCAGATCAGCAAGGAGGATTGATATGGTGGAGTGACATGGTGGAGTGACATGGAGGAGCAACATGGAGGAGCAACATGGAGGAGTTACATGGAGGAGTGACATAGAGGTTTGACGTGGAGGAGAGACATGGAGGACTGACATGGAGAAGTGACAGGGCGGATCATCAAGGAGGATTGATATGGTGTAGTGACATGGCGGAGGGACGTGGATAAGTGACATGGAGGAGTGACATGGAGTAGCGACATGGAGGAGTGACATGGAGGAGTGAGTTGGAGTAGTGACATGGAGGAGTGACATGGAGGAGTCACATGGAGTAGCGACATAGAGGAGTGATGTGGAGCAGCGAAATCGAGAATTGACTAGGAGGAGCGACATGGAGGAGTGACATGGAGGAGTTTCATTGAGGAGTGACATGGAGGGGTGACATGGAGGAGTGAGAAGTTGGAGTGATATGGAGTTGTAACATGGAGGAGTTACATAGAGGAGTTTCATGGAGGAGTGACATGGAGGAGTGCCATGTAGGAATGACATGGAGTAGTGACATGGAGGATCGACATAGAGGAGTGACATGGAGGAGCGACAAGGAGGAGTGACATAGAGGAGTGACATGGAGGAGTGACATTGAGGACTAAGGAAGAGTGACATAGAGGAGTGACATGGAGGAGCTTCATGGAGGAGTGACATGGAAGAGTGACATTTAGGAGTGACATGGCGGATCGACATGGAGGAGTGACATTGAGTAGTAATATGGAGGAGTGAAAAGGAGGAGTGACATGGAGTAGTGACATAGAGGAGTGACATGGAGGAGTGACATTGAGGAGTGACATGAAGGAGGAGTGACATGGAGGAGTGACATAGAGGAGTGATGTGGAGGAGCGACAAGGAGGAGTGACATAGAGGAGTGACATGGAGGAGTGACATTGAGGAGCAAGGAAGAGTAACATGGAGGAGTGACATGGAGGAGTGACATGTTGGAGTTTCATGGAGGAGGAGTGACATGGAGGAGTGACATAGAGGAGTGATGTGGAGTAGCGACATGGAGGAGTGACATGGAGGAGCGACATGGAGGAGTGACATGGAGGAGTATCATTGAAGTGCGACAAGGAGGAGTGACATGGAGGAGTGACATTGAGGAGCAATGAAGAGTGACATGGAGGAGTGACATGGAGGAGTGACATGGAGGATCAACATGTAGGATAGACATGGAGGATTGATATGGAGGAGTGACATAGAGGAGTGACATGGAGGATTGACATTGAGGAGCAAGGAAGACTGACATGGAGTAGTGACATGGAGGAGCTTCATGGAGGAGTGACATGGAGGAGTGACTTGTAGGAGTGACATAGAGGATTGATGTGGAGGAGTTTCATGGAGTAGTGATATGGAGGAGTGAGAAGGAGTGATGACATGGAGGAGTGACATGGAGGAGTGACATAGAGAAGTGACATGGAGGAGTGACATTGAGGAGCAAGGAAGATTGACATAGAGGAGTGACATGTAGGAGCTTCATGGAGGAGTGACATGGAGGAGTAACATGTAGGAGTGACATGGAGGATCGACATGGAGGATAGACATGGAGGAGTGATATGGAGGAGTGACATAGAGGAGTGACATGGAGGAGTGACATTGAGGAGAAAGGAAGAGTGACATGGAGGAGTTACATGGAGGAGCTTCATGGAGGAGTGACAAGGAGTAGCGACATGGAAGACGGACATGGAGGAGTGAATTTAAGGATAGTTATGGAGGAGTGACATGGAGAAGTAACACGGAGGCTCAACATATAGGAGTGATATTGAGGAGTGACATTGAAGGGCGACATGGAGGCTCAACATGGAGGAGTGACATAGAGGAGTTACATGGAGGAATGAAATGGAGGAGTATCATTGAAGTGCGACATGGAGGCTCAACATGGAGGAATGACATAGAGGAGTGATGTGGAGGAGTGACATGGAGGAGTGACATGGAGGAGCGACATGGAGGAGTGACATAGAGGAGTGACATGGAGGAGCAACAAGGAGGAGTGACATGGAGGAGTGACATGGAGGAGTGACATGGAGTGGTGTGACATGGAGGATTGACATGGAGGAGTGATATGGAGTAGCGACATGGAGGAGCTATATGGATGAGCGAAATGGAGGAGTGACATGGAGGAGTGACATGAAGGAGGAGTGACATGGAGGAGTGACATAGAGGAGTGATGTGGAGGAGCGACATGGAGGAGTGACATGGAGGAGCGACAAGTAGGAGTGAAATAGAGGAGTGACATGGAGGAGTGACATTTAGGAGTGACATGGAGGATCGACATGGAGGAGTGACATAGAGGAGTGACATGGAGGAGTGACATTGAGGAGCAAGGAAGATTGACATAGAGTGACATGTAGGAGCTTCATGGAGGAGTGACATGGAGGAGTGACATGTAGGAGTGACATGGAGGATCGACACGGAGGATAGACATGGAGGAGTGACATAGAGGAGTGACATGGAGGAGTGACATGGAGGTGGATCATTGAAGTGCGACATGGAGGCTCAACATGGAGGAGTGACAGATGAGTGATGTGGAAGAGCGACATGGAGGAGTGACATGGAGGAGCGTCATGGAGGAGTGACATGGAGGAGTGACATGTTGGAGTGATATGTAGGAGTGACATGGATGATTGACATGGAGGAGTTACATGGAGGATCGACATGGAGGAGTGACATAGAGGATTGACGTGGAGGAGCGACATGGAGGAGTGACGAGGAAAAGCGACATAGAGGAATGACATGGAGTAGATTCATGGAGGAATGACATGGTGGATTGACATGGAGGAGTGAAATGGAGGATTGACATGGCGGAGTGACATAGAGGAGTGATGTGGAGGAGCGAAATCGAGAATTGACGAGGAGGAGCGACATGGAGGAGTGACATGGAGGAGTTTCATTGAGGAGTGACATGGAGGGGTGACATGGAGGAGTGAGAAGTTGGAGTGATATGGAGTTGTAACATGGAGGATTGACATAGAGGAGTGACATGGGGGAGTGACATGGAGGAGTTTCATGGAGTAGTGACATGGAGGAGTGCCATGTAGGAATGACATGGAGTAGTGACATGGAGGATCGACATAGAGGAGTGACATGGAAGACGGACATGGAGGAGTGAATTTAAGGATCATCATGGAGGAGTGACATCGAGAAGCAACACGGAGGCTCAACATATAGGAGTGATATTGTGGAGTGACATTGAAGGGCGACATGGGGGCTCAACATGGAGGATTGACATAGAGGAGTGACATGGAGGAGGGACATGGAGGAGTGACATTCTGGAGTTAAATTCTGGAGGGACATGGAGAAGAGGCATTCTGGAGTGACATGGAGGAGCAACATGGCGGAGTGACATGTAGGAGTGACATGAAGGATTGACATGGAGGACTTACATGGAGGAGTGACATGGAGGATCGACATGGAGGATCAACATGGAGGAGTGACATAGAGGAGTGAAATGGGGGAGTGACATTGATGAGCAAGGAAGAGTGACATAGAGGAGTGACATGGAGGAGCTTCATGGAGGAGTGAAATGGAGGAGTGACATTTAGGAGTGACATGGAGGATCGACATGGAGGAGTGACATGGAGTGGTGTGACATGGAGGATTGACATGGAGGAGTGATATGGAGTAGCGACATGGAGGAGCTATATGGATGAGCGAAATGGAGGAGTGACATGGTGGAGTGACATGAAGGAGGAGTGACATGGAGGAGTGACATAGAGGAGTGATGTGGAGGAGCGACATGGAGGAGTGACATGGAGGAGCGACAAGTAGGAGTGAAATAGAGGAGTGACATGGAGGAGTGACATTTAGGAGTGACATGGATGATCGACATGGAGGAGTGACATAGAGGAGTGACATGGAGGAGTGACATTGAGGAGCAAGGAAGATTGACATAGAGGAGTGACATGTAGGAGCTTCATGGAGGAGTGACATGGAGGAGTGACATGTAGGAGTGACATGGAGGATCGACACGGAGTATAGACATGGAGGCTCAACATGGAGGAGTGACAGATGAGTGATGTGGAAGAGCGACATGGAGGTTTGACATGGAGGAGCGACATGGAGGAGTGAGATGGAGGAGTGACATGTTGGAGTGATATGTAGAAGTGACATGGAGGATTGACATGGAGGAGTTACATGGAGGATCGTCATGGAGGAGTGACATGGAGGAGTGACATGGAGGAGCGACATGGAGGAGCGATATGGAGGAGCGAAATGGAGGAGTGACATGGAGTAGCTTCATGGAGGAGTGACATGGAAGAACGACATGGAGGAGTGACATGGTGGATCAACATGGAGGAGTGACATGGAGTAGCTTCATGGAGGAGTGACATGGAGGAGTGACATGGAGGAGCGACAAGGAGGAGTGACATAGAGGAGTGATGTGGAGGAGTGACATGGAGGAGTGACGAGGAGGAGCGACATGGAGGAGTGACAACGAGGAGGTACATTCTGGAGGGACATGGTGGAGCGACATTCTGGAGTAACATGTTGGATCTACATGGAAGAATGACATTGAGGATCGACATGGAGGAGCGACATTGAGTAGCGACATGAAGGACTGACATGGAGGATCAACAAGGATTAGTGACATGGAGCAGTGACATGGAGGAGAGACATGGACGATCGACATGGAGGAGTCACATGGAAGATCGACATGGAGGAAAGACATGGAGGAGTGACATGTAGTATTGACATGGAGGAGTTACATAGAGGAGTGACATTGAAGGAAGGGAGGAGTGACATGGAGGAGGGACAAGGAGGAGTGACATTCTGGAGTTAAATTCTGGAGGGACATTCTCGAGTGACATTGAGGAGCGACACGGAGGAGGGACATGGAGGCGTAACATTCTGGAGTTAAATTCTGTAGTGACATTCTGGAGTGACATGGAGGAGCGACATTCTGGAGTGACATGGAAGAAAGACATGGAGGAGTGATATGGAGGAGCAAGGAGGAGCGACATGGGGGATAAACATGGAGGAGTGACTTGGAGGAGCGACATTCTGGAGTGAAATGGAGGAGTGAAATAGAGGAGCGAAATGGATGATCGACATGGAGGAGTGACAAGGAGGAGCGACATAGTAGAGTTAAATAGAGGAGCGACATTCTGGAGTAACATGTCGGATCTTCATAGAGGAATGACATGGAGGATCAACATGGAGGAGTGACATTGAGGATCGACATGGAGGAGCGACATTGAGTAGCGACATGGAGGACTGACATGGAGGATCAACAAGGTTTAGTGACATGGAGGAGCGATATGGACGATCGACATGGAGGAGTCACATGGAAGATCGACATGGAGGAGCGACATTGAGTAGCGACATGGAGGACTGACATGGAGGATCAACAAGGATTAGTGACATGGAGCAGTGACATGGAGGAGCGATATGGACGATCGACATTGAGGAGTCACATGGAAGATCGACATGGAGGAGTGACATGCAGTATTGACATGGATTTACATAGAGGCGTGACATGGAAGGATGGGAGGAGTGACATGGAGGAGCGACATGGAGGAGCGAAATAGAGGATCGACATTGAGGAGCGACATGGAGGAGGGACATGGAGGCGTAACATTCTGGAGTTAAATTCTGGAGTGATATTCTGGAGTGACATGGAGGAGTGACATTCTGAAGTGACATGGAAGAACAACATGGAGGAGTGACATGTAGGAGCAAGGAGGAGCGACATGGGGGATAAACATGGAGGAGTGACTAGGAGGAGCGACATTATGGAGTGAAATAGAGGAGTGAAATGGATGATAGACATGGAGGAGTGACAAGGAGGAGCGACATAGTAGAGTTAAATAGAGGAGCTACATGAGGAGCAACATCACGGAGCGACTTGGAGGACTGACATGGAGGAATTACAATCTGGAGGAACATGGAGGAGCGACATTATGGAGTGACATGTAGGAGCGACATTCTGGAGTGACATGGAGGAGCGACATGGAAGATCGACATGGAGGAGTAACATGTAGGATCTACATGGAGGAGTGACATGGAGGATCGACATGGAGGATTGACATGTATGATTGACATGGACGAGTTACATGGAGGAATGACGTGGACGAGCAACATGGAGGATCGAAATGGAGGATCGACATGTTAGCAGTGACATGGAGGACTGATATGGAAGTGTGACATGGAGGAGTGACATGGAGGATCGACATGGAGGAGTCACATGGAGGAGCGACATGGTGGAGTGACATGGAGGAGTGACATGTAGGATTGACATGGAGGAGTTACATGGAGGAGTGACATGGAGGAGCGAAATAGAGGATCGACATGTAAGAGTGACATGGAGGAGGGACCTGGAGAAGTGACATTCTGGAGTGACATGGAGGAGCGACATGGAGGAGGGACATGGAGGAGTAACAATCTGGAATTTAATTCTGGAGTGTAATTCTGGAATGACATGGAGGAGCGACATGGTGGAGTGACATGGAAGATCAACATTGAGTAGTGACATGGAGGAGTGACATGGAGGAGCGAAATGGAGGAGTGAGATGAAGAAGTGACATGGAAGACATAGAGGAGTGACATTGAGGAGCAACATGGAGTATCGACATGGAGGAGTGACATGGAGGATCGACATTGAGTAGTGACATGGAAGAACGACATGAAGGAGTGATATGGAGTAGCAAGGAGGAGCGACATGGAGGATAAACAAGGAGAAGTGATATGGAGGAGCGACACGGTCGAGTGACATGGAAGACATAGAGGAGTGACATGGAGGATTGACGTGGAGGAGAGACATGGAGGACTGACATGGAGAAGTGACAGGGCGGATCATCAAGGAGGATTGATATGGTGTAGTGACATGGCGGAGGGACGTGGATAAGTGACATGGAGGAGTGACATGGAGTAGCGACATGGAGGAGTGACATGGAGGAGTGAGGGAGTAGTGACATGGAGGAGTGACATGGCGGAGTCACATGGAGTAGCGACATGGAGGAGTGACATTGAGGAGCAAGGAAGAGTAACATGGAGGAGTGACATGGAGGAGTGACATGTTGGAGTGATATGTAGGAGTGACATAGAGGAGTGATGTGGAGCAGCGAAATCGAGAATTGACGAGGAGGAGCGACATGGAGGAGTGACATGGAGGAGTTTCATTGAGGAGTGACATGGAGGGGTGACATGGAGGAGTGAGAAGTTGGAGTGACATGGAGTAGTGACATGGAGGAGTTTCATGGAGGAGTGACATGGCGGAGTGCCATGTAGGAATGACATGGAGTATTGACATGGAGGATCGACATAGAGGAGTGACATGGAGGAGCGACAAGGAGGAGTGACATAGAGGGGTGACATGGAGGAGTGACATTGAGGACTAAGGAAGAGTGACATAGAGGAGTGACATGGAGGAGCTTCATGGAGGAGTGACATGGAGGAGTGACATTTAGGAGTGACATGGCGGATCGACATGGAGGAGTGACATTGAGTAGTAATATGGAGGAGTGAGATGGAGGAGTGACATGGAGGAGTGACATGGAGGAGTGACATAGAGGAGTGACATGGAGGAGTGACATTGAGGAGTGACATGAAGGAGGAGTGACATGGAGGAGTGACATAGAGAAGTGATGTGGAGGAGCGACAAGGAGGAGTGACATAGAGGAGTGACATGGAGGAGTGACATTGAGGAGCAAGGAAGAGTAACATGGAGGAGTGACATGGAGGAGTGACATGTTGGAGTTTCATGGAGGAGGAGTGACATGGAGGAGTGACATGGAGGAGCGACATGGAGAAGTGATATGGAGCGACACGGTCGAGTGACATGGAAGACATGGAGGAGTGACATGGAGGATCGACATTGAGTAGTTACATGGAGGAGTGACAAGGAGGAGCAACATGTAGGAGTAACATGAAGGATCTACATGGAGGAGCGACATGGAGGAGTGAGATGGGGGAGTGACATGGACGAGCGACATGGAGGAGTGAGATGGGGGAGTCACATGGAGGAGTGACAAGGAGGAGCGACATGTAGGAGTAACATGAAGGATCTACATGGAGGAGCGACAGGGAGGAGTGACATCGAGGAGCGACATGGCGCAGTGACATGGAGGAGTGACAAGGAAGATAGGGAGGAATGACACTTAGGAGCGACAAGGAGGTGTGAAATAGAGCATCGACATGGAGGAGTGACATGGAGGAGGGACATGGAGGAATGACATTCTGGAGTGACATTCTGGAGGGACATTCTGGAGTGATATTCTGGAGGGAAATTCTGGACTGACATGGAGGAGTGACTTGGAGGATGGAAAGAGAGGTTTGACATGGAGGAGGGACATGGCGGAGTGACATTCTGGAGTGAAATGGGGGAATGACATGGAGGGTGGAAATAGAGGGTTGACATGGAGGAGGGACATGGAGGAGTGACATTCTGGATTTAAATTCTGGAGTGACATTCTGGAGTGACATGGAGGAGCGACATTCTAGAGTGACTCGGAGGAGGAACATGTAGGAGCAGCATGGAGGATCAACATGGAAGATCAACATGGAGCAGTGACATGGAGGAGTGACAAAGTGTAGTGACAGGGGGGAGAAACATGCTGGATCGAAATGGAGGATTGACATGGAGCAGTGACATGGAAGTGTGACATGAAGGAGCGACATGGAGGATCGACATGGAGGAGTGAGATGGAGGAACGACATGGAGGAGTGACATGGAGGAGTGACAAGGAAGACAGGGAGGAATGACACGTAGGAGCGACAAGGAGGTGTGAAATAGAGCATCGACATGGAGGAGTGACATGGAGGAATGACATTCTGGAGTGACATTCTAGAGGCACATTCTGGAGTGATATTCTGGAGTGAAATTCTGGACTGACATGGAGGAGTGACTTGGGGGATGGACAGAGAGGATTGACATGGAGGAGGGACATGGAGGAGTGACATTCTGGAGTTAAATTCTGGAGGGACATGGAGGAGAGGCATTCTGGAGTGACATGGAGGAGCAACATGGCGGAGTGACATGTAGGAGTGACATGAAGGATTGACATGGAGGACTTACATGGAGGAGTGACATTTAGGAGTGACATGGCGGATCGACATGGAGGAGTGACATTGAGTAGTAATATGGAGGAGTGAGAAGGAGGAGTGACATGGAGGAGTGACATGGAGGAGTGACATAGAGGAGTGACATGGAGGAGTGACATTGAGGAGTGACATGAAGGAGGAGTGACATGGAGGAGTGACATAGAGGAGTGATGTGGAGGAGCGACAAGGAGGAGTGACATAGAGGAGTGACATGGAGGAGTGACATTGAGGAGCAAGGAAGAGTAACATGGAGGAGTGACATGGAGGAGTGACATGTTGGAGTTTCATGGAGGAGGAGTGACATGGAGGAGTGACATAGAGGAGTGATGTGGAGTAGCGACATGGAGGAGTGACATGGAGGAGCGACATGGAGAAGTGACATGGAGCGACACAGTCGAGTGACATGGAAGACATGGAGGAGTGACATGGAGGATCGACATTGAGTAGTTACATGGAGGAGTGACAAGGAGGAGCAACATGTAGGAGTAACATGAAGGATCTACATGGAGGAGCGACATGGAGGAGTGAGATGGGGGAGTGACATGGACGAGCGACATGGAGGAGTGAGATGGGGGAGTCACATGGAGGAGTGACAAGGAGGAGCGACATGTAGGAGTAAAATGAAGGATCTACATGGAGGAGCGACAGGGAGGAGTGACATAGAGGAGTGACATGGAGGAGTGACATTGAGGAGTGACATGAAGGAGTGACATGAAGGAGGAGTGACATGGAGGAGTGACATAGAGGAGTGATGTGGAGGAGCGACAAGGAGGAGTGACATAGAGGAGTGACATGGAGGAGTGACATTGAGGAGCAAGGAAGAGTAACATGGAGGAGTGACATGGAGGAGTGACATGTTGGAGTTTCATGGAGGAGGAGTGACATGGAGGAGTGACATAGAGGAGTGATGTGGAGTAGCGACATGGAGGAGTGACATGGAGGAGCGACATGGAGGAGTGACATGGAGGAGTATCATTGAAGTGCGACAAGGAGGAGTGACATGGAGGAGTGACATTGAGGAGCAATGAAGAGTGACATGGAGGAGTGACATGGAGGATTGACATTGAGGAGCAAGGAAGAGTGACATGGAGTAGTGACATGGAGGAGTTTCATGGAGAAATGACATGGAGGAGTGACATGTTGGAGTTTCATGGAGGAGGAGTGACATGGAGGAGTGACATAGAGGAGTGATGTGGAGGACTTACATGGAGGAGTGACATGGAGGATCGACATGGAGGATCAACATGGAGGAGTGATTTGGAAGAGCGACATTCTGGAGTGACATAGAGAAGTGAAATGGAGGAGTGACATGGAGGAGCTTCATGGAGGAGTGACATGGAGGAGTGACATTTAGGAGTGACATGGCGGATCGACATGGAGGAGTGACATTGAGTAGTAATATGGAGGAGTGAGAAGGAGGAGTGACATGGAGGAGTGACATGGAGGAGTGACATAGAGGAGTGACATGGAGGAGTGACATTGAGGAATGACATTGAGGAGTGACATGAAGGAGGAGTGACATGGAGGAGTGACATAGAGGAGTGATGTGGAGGAGCGACAAGGAGGAGTGACATAGAGGAGTGACATGGAGGAGTGACATTGAGGAGCAAGGAAGAGTAACATGGAGGAGTGACATGGAGGAGTGACATGTTGGAGTTTCATGGAGGAGGAGTGACATGGAGGAGTGACATAGAGGAGTGATGTGGAGTAGCGACATGGAGGAGTGACATGGAGGAGCGACATGGAGAAGTGACATGGAGCGACACGGTCGAGTGACATGGAAGACATGGAGGAGTGACATGGAGGATCGACATTGAGTAGTTACATGGAGGAGTGACAAGGAGGAGCAACATGGAGGAGTGAGATGGGGGAGTGACATGGACGAGAGACATGGAGGAGTGAGATGGGGGAGTCACATGGAGGAGTGATAAGGAGGAGCGACATGTAGGAGTAACATGAAGGATCTACATGGAGGAGCGACAGGGAGGAGTGACATGGAGGAGCGACATGGCGCAGTGACATGGAGGAGTGACAAGGAAGATAGGGAGGAATGACACGTAGGAGCGACAAGGAGGTATGAAATAGAGCATCGACATGGAGGAGTGACATGGAGGAGGGACATGGAGGAATGACATTCTGGAGTGACATTCTGGAGGGACATTCTGGAGTGATATTCTGGAGGGAAATTCTGGACTGACATGGAGGAGTGACTTGGAGGATGGACAGAGAGGTTTGACATGGAGGAGGGACATGGCGGAGTGACATTCTGGAGTGAAATGGGGGAATGACATGGAGGGTGGAAATAGAGGTTTGACATGGAGGAGGGACATGGAGGAGTGACATTCTGGAGTGAAATGGGGGAATGACATGGAGGGTGGAAATAGAGGGTTGACATGGAGGAGTGACATGGAGGAATGACATTCTGGAGTGACATTCTAGAGGCACATTCTGGAGTGATATTCTGGAGTGAAATTCTGGACTGACATGGAGGAGTGACTTGGGGGATGGACAGAGAGGATTGACATGGAGGAGGGACATGGAGGAGTGACATTCTGGAGTTAAATTCTGGAGTGACATGGAGGAGAGGCATTCTGGAGTGACATGGAGGAGCAACATGGCGGAGTGACATGTAGGAGTGACATGAAGGATTGACTTGGAGGACTTACATGGAGGAGTGACATGGAGGATCGACATGGAGGATCAACATGGAGGAGTGATTTGGAAGAGCGACATTCTGGAGTGACATGGAGAAGTGAAATGGAGGAGTGACATGGAGGAGCTTCATGGAGGAGTGACATGGAGGAGTGACATTTAGGAGTGACATGGAGGAGTGACATGGAGGAGTGACATAGAGGAGTGACATGGAGGAGTGACATGGAGGAGTGACATAGAGGAGTGATGTGGAGGAGCGACAAGGAGGAGTGACATAGAGGAGTGACATGGAGGAGTGTCATGGAGGAGGAGTGACATGGAGGAGTGACATAGAGGAGTGATGTGGAGTAGCGACATGGAGGAGTGACAAGGAGGAGTGACATGGAGGAGTGACATTGAGGAGTGACATGAAGGAGGAGTGACATGGAGGAGTGACATAGAGGAGTGATGTGGAGGAGCGACAAGGAGGAGTGACATGGAGGAGTGACATGTTGGAGTTTCATGGAGGAGGAGTGACATGGAGGAGTGACATAGAGGAGTGATGTGGAGTAGCGACATGGAGGAGTGACAAGGAGGAGTGACATGGAGTAGCGACATGGAGGAGTGACATGAGGAGTGAGTTGGTGTAGCGACATGGAGGAGTGACAAGGAGTAACGACATGGAGGAGTGACATGGAGGTGTGACATGGAGGAGTGACATTGAGGAGCAAGGAAGAGTAACATGGAGGAGTGACATGGAGGAGTGACATGTTGGAGTTTCATGGAGGAGGAGTGACATGGAGGAGTGACATGGAGGTGTGACATGGAGGAGTGACATTGAGGAGCAAGGAAGAGTAACATGGAGGAGTGACATGGAGGAGTGACATGTTGGAGTTTCATGGAGGAGGAGTGACATGGAGGAGTGACATAGAGGAGCGACATGGAGGAGTGACATGGAAGACATAGAGAAGTGACATAGAGGAGTGATGTGGAGGAGTGACATGAAGGAGTGACAAGGAGGAGTGACATGGAGTAGCGACATGGAGGAGTGACATGAGGAGTGAGTTGGTGTAGCGACATGGAGGAGTGACAAGGAGTAACGACATGGAGGAGTGACATGGAGGTGTGACATGGAGGAGTGACATTGAGGAGCAAGGAAGAGTAACATGGAGGAGTGACATGGAGGAGTGACATGTTGGAGTTTCATGGGGGAGGAGTGACATGGAGGAGTGACATAGAGGAGTGATGTGGAGTAGCGACATGGAGGAGTGACATGGAGGAGCGACATGGAGAAGTGACATGGAGCGACACGGTCGAGTGACATGGAAGACATGGAGGAGTGACATGGAGGATCGACATTGAGTAGTTACATGGAGGAGTGACAAGGAGGAGCAACATGTAGGAGTAACATGAAGGATCTACATGGAGGAGCGACATGGAGGATTGACTTGGAGGACTTACATGGAGGAGTGACATGGAGGATCGACATGGAGGATCAACATGGAGGAGTGATTTGGAAGAGCGACATTCTGGAGTGACATGGAGAAGTGAAATGGAGGAGTGACATGGAGGAGCTTCATGGAGGAGTGACATGGAGGAGTGACATTTAGGAGTGACATGGCGGATCGACATGGAGGAGTGACATTGAGTAGTAATATGGAGGAGTGAGAAGGAGGAGTGACATGGAGGAGTGACATGGAGGAGTGACATAGAGGAGTGACATGGAGGAGTGACATTGAGGAGTGACATGAAGGAGGAGTGACATGGAGGAGTGACATAGAGGAGTGATGTGGAGGAGCGACAAGGAGGAGTGACATAGAGGAGTGACATGGAGGAGTGTCATGGAGGAGGAGTGACATGGAGGAGTGACATAGAGGAGTGATGTGGAGTAGCGACATGGAGGAGTGACAAGGAGGAGTGACATGGAGGAGTGACATGAAGGAGGAGTGACATGGAGGAGTGACATAGAGGAGTGATGTGGAGGAGCGACAAGGAGGAGTGACATGGAGGAGTGACATGTTGGAGTTTCATGGAGGAGGAGTGACATGGAGGAGTGACATAGAGGAGTGATGTGGAGTAGCGACATGGAGGAGTGACAAGGAGGAGTGACATGGAGTAGCGACATGGAGGAGTGACATGAGGAGTGAGTTGGTGTAGCGACATGGAGGAGTGACAAGGAGTAACGACATGGAGGAGTGACATGGAGGTGTGACATGGAGGAGTGACATGAGGAGTGAGTTGGTGTAGCGACATGGAGGAGTGACAAGGAGTAACGACATGGAGGAGTGACATGGAGGAGTGACATAGAGGAGTGACATGGAGGAGTGACATTGAGGAGTGACATGAAGGAGGAGTGACATGGAGGAGTGACATAGAGGAGTGATGTGGAGGAGCGACAAGGAGGAGTGACATAGAGGAGTGACATGGAGGAGTGACATTGAGGAGCAAGGAAGAGTAACATGGAGGAGTGACATGGAGGAGTGACATGTTGGAGTTTCATGGAGGAGGAGTGACATGGAGGAGTGACATAGAGGAGTGATGTGGAGTAGCGACATGGAGGAGTGACAAGGAGGAGTGACATGGAGTAGCGACATGGAGGAGTGACATGAGGAGTGAGTTGGTGTAGCGACATGGAGGAGTGTCAAGGAGTAACGACATGGAGGAGTGACATGGAGGTGTGACATGGAGGAGTGACATTGAGGAGCAAGGAAGAGTAACATGGAGGAGTGACATGGAGGAGTGACATGTTGGAGTTTCACGGAGGAGGAGTGACATGGAGGAGTGACATGGAGGTGTGACATGGAGGAGTGACATTGAGGAGCAAGGAAGAGTAACATGGAGGAGTGACATGTTGGAGTTTCATGGAGGAGGAGTGACATGGAGGAGTGACATAGAGGAGCGACATGGAGGAGTGACATGGAAGACATAGAGAAGTGACATAGAGGAGTGATGTGGAGGAGTGACATGGAGGAGTGACATGGAGGAGTGACATGGAGTAGCGACATGGAGGAGTGACATGAGGAGTGAGTTGGTGTAGCGACATGGAGGAGTGACAAGGAGTAACGACATGGAGGAGTGACATGGAGGTGTGACATGGAGGAGTGACATTGAGGAGCAAGGAAGAGTAACATGGAGGAGTGACATGGAGGAGTGACATGTTGGAGTTTCATGGAGGAGGATTGACATGGAGGAGTGACATAGAGGAGTGATGTGGAGTAGCGACATGGAGGAGTGACATGGAGGAGCGACATGGAGAAGTGACATGGAGCGACACGGTCGAGTGACATGGAAGACATGGAGGAGTGACATGGAGGATCGACATTGAGTAGTTACATGGAGGAGTGACAAGGAGGAGCAACATGTAGGAGTAACATGAAGGATCTACATGGAGGAGCGACATGGAGGAGTGAGATGGGGGAGTGACATGGACGAGCGACATGGAGGAGTGAGATGGGGGAGTCACATAGAGGAGTGACAAGGAGGAGCGACATGTTACTAGGAGGAGCGACATGTTACTCCTGTAACATGAAGGATCTACATGGAGGAGCGACAGGCAGGAGTGACATGGAGGAGCGACATGGCGCAGTGACATGGAGGAGTGACAAGGAAGATAGGGAGGAATGACACGTAGGAGCGACAAGGAGGTGTGAAATAGAGCATCGACATGGAGGAGTGACATGGAGGAGGGACATGGAGGAATGACATTCTGGAGTGACATTCTGGAGGGACATTCTGGAGTGATATTCTGGAGGGAAATTCTGGACTGACATGGAGGAGTGACTTGGAGGATGGACAGAGAGGTTTGACATGGAGGAGGGACATGGAGGAGTGACATTCTGGAGTGAAATGGGGGAATGACATGGAGGGTGGAAATAGAGGGTTGACATGGAGGAGGGACATGGAGGAGTGACATTCTGGATTTAAATTCTGGGGTGACATTCTGCAGTGACATGGAGGAGCGACATTCTAGAGTGACTCGGAGGAGGAACATGTAGGAGCAGCATGGAGGATCAACATGGAAGATCAACATGGAGCAGTGACATGGAGGAGTGACAAAGTGTAGTGACAAGGAGGAGAAACATGCTGGATCGAAATGGAGGATTGACATGGAGCAGTGACATGGAAGTGTGACATGAAGGAGCGACATGGAGGATCGACATGGAGGAGTGAGATGGAGGAACGACATGGAGGAGTGACATGGAGGAGTGACAAGGAAGACAGGGAGGAATGACACGTAGGAGCGACAAGGAGGTGTGAAATAGAGCATCGACATGGAGGAGTGACATGGAGGAATGACATTCTGGAGTGACATTCTAGAGGCACATTCTGGAGTGATATTCTGGAGTGAAATTCTGGACTGACATGGAGGAGTGACTTGGGGGATGGACAGAGAGGATTGACATGGAGGAGGGACATGGCGGAGTGACATTCTGGAGTTAAATTCTGGAGGGACATGGAGGAGAGGCATTCTGGAGTGACATGGAGGAGCAACATGGCGGAGTGACATGTAGGAGTGACATGAAGGATTGACATGGAGGACTTACATGGAGGATCAACATGGAGGAGTGATTTGGAAGAGCGACATTCTGGAGTGACATGGAGAAGTGAAATGGAGGAGAGAAATGGAGGATCAACATGGAGGAGTGACATGGAGGAGCGACATGGAAGAGCAACATGGAGTAGTGATATGGAGGACAGACTTGGAGGAGTGACATTCTGGAGTGACATTCTGGAGGGACATTCTGGAGGGACATTCTGGAGTGGCATTCTGGAGTGACATTCTGGACTGAAATGGCGGAGTGACATGGAGGGTGGAAATAGAGGATTGACATGGAGGAGGGACATGGAGGAGTGACATTCTGGAGTGAAATGGCGGAGTGACATGGAGGGTGGAAATAGAGGATTGACACGGAGGAGGGACATGGAGGAGTGACATTCTGGAGTTAAATTCTGGAGTGACACTCTGGAGTGACATGGAGGATCGACATTCTAGAGTGACTCGGAGGAGAAACATGTAGGAGCAGCATGGAGGATCGACATGGGGAGTGACATGGAGGAGTGAGTTGGTGTAGGGACATGGAGGAGTGACATGGAGTAGCGACATGGAGCAGTGACATGGAGGAGTGACATAGAGGAGTGACAGGGCAGATCAGTCATCTCTGTCATCTAAAGCTCTACTAGTAAATGATTTAATATCAGATAATCACATTGATTTATTTTGTCTTACTGAAACCTGGCTGTGTCAGGAAGAATATGTCAGCCTAAACGAATCCACTCCCCCGAGTCATATTAATACTCACATTCCTCGAGACACCGGCCGAGGAGGTGGAGTTGCAGCCATCTTCGACTCAAGCCTATTAATAAACCCTAAAACTAAACTAAATTATAAATCATTTGAAAGCCTTGTTCTTAGTCTTTCACACCCAACCTGGAAAGCACTACAGCCAATTTTATTTGTTATAGTGTACCGCGCTCCAGGCCCATATTCTGAATTTCTATCTGAATTCTCAGAGTTTCTATCAAGCTTAGTCCTGAAAACAGATAAAGTCATTATAGTAGGTGATTTTAATATTCATGTGGACGTTGATAATGATAGCCTCAGTACTGCGTTTATCTCTTTATTAGATTCAATTGGTTTCTCGCAGAACGTGCATAAACCCACTCACCGCTTTAACCACACCCTCGACCTTGTTATGTCATATGGCGTTGAAATTGAACATTTAATTGTTTTTCCACAGAACTCTCTTTTATCAGACCATTATTTAATCACTTTTGAATTCTTATTACTAGACTATACACCATCAGATAAAAGTGTGTACACTAGATGTCTATCCGATAGTGTTGTAGCTAAATTTAAGGAAGCGATTCCATCAGCATTAAATTCAATACCATGTCTCAATATAACAGAGGACTCGTATGTTAATTTTAGCCCTACCCAAATTGATCATCTTGTAGATAGTGCTACAGACTCACTGCGAATCACACTTGATTCTGTTGCCCCTCTAAAAAAGAAGTTAGTAAAACAAAGGAAGTCAGCTCCATGGTATAACCCTCAAACACGCAAATTAAAGCAAGCATCGAGGAAACTGGAAAGGATATGGCGTTCCACCAAACAGGAAGAATCTCATTTAGTCTGGCAAGATAGTCTTAAAACATATAGGAAGGCTCTCTGTGATGCCAGAGCAGCCCATTACTCATCATTAATAGAGAAAAATAAGAACAACCCTAGGTTTCTATTCAGCACTGTAGCCAGGCTGACAGAAAGTCACAGCTCTATTGAGCCATGTATTCCTACAACCCTCAGTAGTAGTGACTTCATGAGTTTCTTTAATGATAAAATCATAACTATTAGAGACAAAATTAATCACCTCCTACCGTCAACTGGTACCAATTTATCCTCAAACTTAGGAACCTTAGAAACAGCTGTACAACCTGATATATATTTAGACTGCTTTTCTCCTATCGATCTCCACAAATTAACCTCACTGATCTCCTCATCTAAATCATCTACCTGTCTCCTAGACCCTATCCCAACTAAACTACTTAAAGAAGTTTTACCTCTAGTTAGCACCTCTTTACTGGATATGATCAATGTGTCTCTACTAACAGGCTATGTACCACAGTCCTTTAAAGTAGCTGTAATTAAACCTCTTCTTAAAAAACCCACTCTTGATCCAGAGGTCCTAGCCAACTATAGACCTATATCTAACCTTCCCTTTACCTCCAAAATACTCGAGAAAGTAGTTGCCAGTCAGCTGTGTGACTTTCTACAGAACAATCATTTATTCGAAGATTATCAGTCAGGATTTAGAGTGCACCATAGCACAGAGACAGCACTAGTGAAAATTACAAATGACCTTCTAATGGCATCAGACAAAGGACTTGTCTCTGTACTTGTCTTGCTAGATCTCAGTGCTGCTTTCGACACCATTGACCATGACATCCTATTACAAAGACTGGAACATTTAATTGGCATTAAAGGAACTGCACTAAGTTGGTTTAAGTCCTATTTATCAGATCGATCTCAGTTTGTACATATCAACGATGAGTCCTCCATGTACGCCAAAGTTAGTCACGGAGTTCCACAGGGTTCTGTACTTGGACCAATTCTATTTACCTTATATATGCTTCCCTTAGGCAATGTTATTAGAAAACACTCCATAAACTTTCATTGTTATGCAGATGATACTCAATTATATCTATCGATCAAGCCAGACGAAACAAACCAGTTAACTAAACTTCAAGCATGCCTTAAGGACATAAAAACCTGGATGACCTGCAATTTCCTGATGTTAAACTCAGACAAAACTGAAGTTATTGTACTAGGCCCTGAGCACCTCCGAAACAAATTATCTAATGATATAGTTACTTTAGATGGCATTGCCCTGGCCTCCAGCACCACCGTAAGGAATCTGGGAGTTGTCTTCGACCAGGATATGTCCTTTAACTCTCACATAAAACAAACCTCACGGACTGCCTTCTTTCATCTACGTAACATTGCGAAGATCAGGCACATCCTGTGTCAAAATGATGCAGAAAAATTAGTCCATGCATTTGTTACCTCTAGACTCGATTACTGCAATTCCTTATTATCAGGCTGCTCCAATAAGTCTCTTAAGACTCTCCAGTTGATCCAGAATGCTGCAGCACGTGTACTGACTAGAACTAGAAAAAGAGATCATATTACGCCTGTATTAGCTTCTCTGCACTGGCTGCCTGTAAAATCCAGAATAGATTTTAAAATCGTCCTCCTCACCTACAAAGCGCTAAACGGTCAGGCCCCATCATATCTTAAAGAGCTCATAGTACCCTACTACCCCACTAGAGCACTGCGCTCACAGAATGCAGGGTTACTTGAGGTTCCTAGAGTCTCCAAACGTAGAATGGGAGCCAGAGCCTTCAGCTATCAAGCTCCTCTTCTCTGGAACCAGCTCCCAGTTTCAGTCCGGGAGGCAGACACCGTCTCTACATTTAAGAGTAGGCTAAAGACTTTCCTCTTTGATAACGCTTATACTTAAGCTGCTATAGGCATAGACTGCCGGGGGACTTCCTATGACACACTGTCATAAGGAACTTCCTATGACACACTGAGCTCCCCTCTCCTTCTGTATATACTCATGTCCCATGTCCATGTTGTTACTAACTTCATTCCTTCCCGGGAGTCCTTGTGCCTCCTTGTCTCGCAGCTAACCGTGGAGCGGGGTCACACCTGGAGTGAGGTCATACCTGGAGCGGGATCACACCAGGGAGCGAGGTTATATCTGGAGCATGGGTACACTTGGAGCAGGGTTTCACCTGGATCTTGGTGGTCTCCGGTATTGTGGCTGCATCTGCTGCCGCGTCGGTGCCTGCTTGACACCAACTGCTACCATCCCTAATTAACTACGTCTGTACGAGGGACTACCAATGCTAACGAGGGATTTCCAACACCTAATGACAATGTGGCAGCCTGGAGAATAACACTTCTCAATCACTGCCAAAGACATCAAGAGCTCCCAGCAAGCATGCTGATGCTGCAGGAACCAACGCACGGGCATCGATCGCAGGGACGTCCCACACCAATACACATGGACGTACTGAGGAGAGATGCTGGACAGTGCTGGCTTTCCGATAGTTGTATTATCACTCTTTCCATCCACCACTATTGGTTTTGTGTTATCAGCCCTACTTGTATTAGTTATTACAGCTGCTAGACTGCTATTGTGGCTGCTTCTATAGCTGTCTCTCTCTATCTCTCTCTCTCTCTCTCTCACTCTATCTATCTATCCCCCCAGCCGGTCTCGGCAGATGGCCGCCCGCCCTGCGCCCGGTTCTGCTCCAGGTTTCTTCCCAGTAATCGGGGAGTTTTTCCTGGCCACAGTGCGCTTGGTGGATCCTGTTGGGTCTCAAAACTATGTTGTACGGTCATAGACCTGCTCTACATATAAAGCGTCTTGAGATAACTTCTGTTGTGATTTGACGCTATACAAAAATAAATTGATTTGATTTGATTTGATTTGATTTGATTTGATTTGATCAGCAAGGAGGATTGATATGGTGGAGTGACATGGTGGAGTGACATGGAGGAGCAACATGGAGGAGCAACATGGAGGAGTTACATGGAGGAGTGACATAGAGGATTGACGTGGAGGAGAGACATGGAGGACTGACATGGAGAAGTGACAGGGCGGATCATCAAGGAGGATTGATATGGTGTAGTGACATGGCGGAGGGACGTGGTTAAGTGACATGGAGGAGTTACATGGAGTAGCGACATGGAGGAGTGACATGGAGGAGTGAGTTGGAGTAGTGACATGGAGGAGTGACATGGAGGAGTCACATGGAGTAGCGACATGGAGGAGTGACATTGAGGAGCAAGGAAGAGTAACATGGAGGAGTGACATGGAGGAGTGACATGTTGGAGTGATATGTAGGAGTGACATAGAGGAGTGATGTGGAGCAGCGAAATCGAGAATTGACGAGGAGGAGCGACATGGAGGAGTGACATGGAGGAGTTTCATTGAGGAGTGACATGAAGGGGTGACATGGAGGAGTGAGAAGTTGGAGTGATATGGAGTTGTAACATGGAGGAGTTACATAGAGGAGTGACATGGAGGAGTGACATGGAGGAGTTTCATGGAGGAGTGACATGGAGGAGTGCCATGTAGGAATGACATGGAGTAGTGACATGGAGGATCGACAAAGAGGAGTGACATGGAGGAGCGACAAGGAGGAGTGACATAGAGGAGTGACATGGAGGAGTGACATTGAGGACTAAGGAAGAGTGACATAGAGGAGTGACATGGAGGAGCTTCATGGAGGAGTGACATGGAAGAGTGACATTTAGGAGTGACATGGCGGATCGACATGGAGGAGTGACATTGAGTAGTAATATGGAGGAGTGAGAAGGAGGAGTGACATGGAGGAGTGACATGGAGGAGTGACATAGAGGAGTGACATGGAGGAGTGACATTGAGGAGTGACATGAAGGAGGAGTGACATGGAGGAGTGACATAGAGGAGTGATGTGGAGGAGCGACAAGGAGGAGTGACATAGAGGAGTGACATGGAGGAGTGACATTGAGGAGCAAGGAAGAGTAACATGGAGGAGTGACATGGAGGAGTGACATGTTGGAGTTTCATGGAGGAGGAGTGACATGGAGGAGTGACATGGAGGAGCGACATGGAGAAGTGACATGGAGCGACACGGTCGAGTGGCATGGAAGACATGGAGGAGTGACATGGAGGATCGACATTGAGTAGTTACATGGAGGAGTGACAAGGAGGAGCAAAATGTAGGAGTAACATGAAGGATCTACATGGAGTAGCGACATGGAGGAGTGACATGAGTTGTGAGTTGGTGTAGCGACATGGAGGAGTGACAAGGAGTAACGACATGGAGGAGTGACATGGAGGTGTGACATGGAGGAGTGATATAGAGGAGTGATGTGGAGGAGTGACATGGAGGAGGGACATGGAGGAGTGACATGGAGGAGTGACATAGATGATTGATGTGGAGGAGAGACATGGAGGAGTGACATAGAGTGTTGATGTGGAGGAGAGACATGGAGGAGTGACATGGAGAATTGAGAGGTTTGATCAGGAAGGAGGGTTGATATGGAGGAGTGACATGGCGGAGGGACATGGAGGAGTGAGTTGGTGTAGCGACATAAGGAGTGACATGGAATAGCAACATGGAGGAGTGACATGGAGGTGTGACATGGAGGAGTGACATAGAGGAGCAACATGGAGGAGTTACTTGGAGGAGTAACATGGAGAAGTGACAGGGCGAATCAGCAAAGAGGATTGATAAGGTGGAGTGACATGGCGGAGGGACATGGATGAGTGACATGGAGGAGCAACATGGAATAGTTATATGGAAGACATATAGAAGTGACATGGAGGAGTCACATGGAGTAGCAACATGGAAGAGTGACTTGGAGGAGTGACATAAAGGAGTGACATGGAGGAGTGACATGGAGGAGTGACATGGAGTAGCTACATCGAGTAGCTACATTGGGTAGCTACATGGAGGAGTGACATGGCGGAGTGACATGGAGAAGTGACAGGGCAGATCAGCAAGGAGGATTGATATGGTGGAGTGATATGGTGGAGTGACATGGAGGAGCAACATGGAGGAGCAACATGGAGGAGTGACATGGCGGAGTGACATGGAGAAGTGACAGGGCAGATCAGCAAGGAGGATTGATATGGTGGAGTGATATGGAGTAGTGACATGGAGGAGTGACATGGAGGAGTGACATGGAGGAAAGAGTTGGTGTAGCGACATGGAGTACTGACATGGAGGAGCGAAATGGAGAAGTGACATCGAGGAGTGACATAGAGGAGTGACATGGCGGAGTGACATAGAGGAGTGACATGGAATAGCGACATGGAGGAGTGACATGGAGGAGTGACATAGATGATTGATGTGGAGGAGAGACATGGAGGAGTGACATAGAGTGTTGATGTGGAGGAGAGACATGGAGGAGTGACATGGAGAATTGAGAGGTTTGATCAGGAAGGAGGGTTGATATGGAGGAGTGACATGGCGGAGGGACATGGAGGAGTGAGTTGGTGTAGCGACATAAGGAGTGACATGGAATAGCAACATGGAGGAGTGACATGGAGGTGTGACATGGAGGAGTGACATAGAGGAGCAACATGGAGGAGTGACTTGGAGGAGTAACATGGAGAAGTGACAGGGCGAATCAGCAAAGAGGATTGATAAGGTGGAGTGACATGGCGGAGGGACATGGATGAGTGACATGGAGGAGCAACATGGAATAGTTATATGGAAGACATATAGAAGTGACATGGAGGAGTCACATGGAGTAGCAACATGGAAGAGTGACTTGGAGGAGTGACATAAAGGAGTGACATGGAGGAGTGACATGGAGGAGTGACATGGAGTTGCTACATCGAGTAGCTACATGGGGTAGCTACATGGAGGAGTGACATGGCGGAGTGACATGGAGAAGTGACAGGGCAGATCAGCAAGGAGGATTGATATGGTGGAGTGATATGGTGGAGTGACATGGAGGAGCAACATGGAGGAGCAACATGGAGGAGTTACATGGAGGAGTGACATAGAGGATTGACGTGGAGGAGAGACATGGAGGACTGACATGGAGAAGTGACAGGGCGGTTCATCAAGGAGGATTGATATGGTGTAGTGACATGGCGGAGGGACGTGGATAAGTGACATGGAGGAGTGACATGGAGTAGCGACATGGAGGAGTGACATGGAGGACTTACATGGAGGAGTGACTTGGAAGAGCGACATTCTGGAGTGACATGGATAAGTGAAATGGAGGAGAGAAATGGAGGATCAACATGGAGGAGTGACATGGAGGAGCGACATGGAAGAGCAACATGGAGTAGTGATATGGAGGACAGACCTGGAGGAGTGACATTCTGGAGTGACATTCTGGAGTGACATTCTGGAGTGACATTCTGGAGTGAAATGACGGAGTGACATGGAGGATGGAAATAGAGGATTGACATGGAGGAGGGACATGGAGGAGTGAAATGGAGGAGCGACAAGTAGGAGTGAAATAGAGGAGTGACATGGAGGAGTGACATTTAGGAGTGACATGGAGGATCGACATGGAGGAGTGACATAGAGGAGTGACATGGAGGAGCGACATTGAGGAGCAAGGAAGATTGACATAGAGGAGTGACATGTAGGAGCTTCATGGAGGAGTGACATGGAGGAGTGACATGTAGGAGTGACATGGAGGATCGACACGGAGGATAGACATGGAGGAGTGACATAGAGGAGTGACATGGAGGATCGACACGGAGGTGTATCATTGAAGTGCGACATGGAGGCTCAACATGGAGGAGTGACAGATGAGTGATGTGGAAGAGCGACATGGAGGAGTGACATGGAGGAGCGACATGGAGGAGTGACATGGAGGAGTGACATGTTGGAGTGATATGTAGGAGTGACATGGAGGATTGACATGGAGGAGTTACATGGAGGATCGACATGGAGGAGTGACATAGAGGATTGACGTGGAGGAGCGTCATGGAGGAGTGACGAGGAAAAGCGACATAGAGGAATGACATGGAGTAGATTCATGGAGGAGTGACATGGAGGAGTGACATGGAGGAGCGACAAGGAGGAGTTACATAGAGGAGTGATGTGGAGGAGTGACATGGAGGAGTGACGAGGAGGAGCGACATGGAGGAGTGACATGGAGGAGCTTCATGGAGGAGTGACATAGAGGAGTGACATGGAGGAGTGACATTGAGGAGCAAGGAAGAGTAACATGGAGGAATGACATGGAGGAGTGACATGGAGGAGTGACATGGAGGATTGACATGGCGGAGTGACATAGAGGAGTGATGTGGAGGAGCGAAATCGAGAATTGACGAGGAGGAGCGACATGGAGGAGTGACATGGAGGAGTTTCATTGAGGAGTGACATGGAGGGGTGACATGGAGGAGTGAGAAGTTGGAGTGATATGGAGTTGTAACATGGAGGATTGACATAGAGGAGTGACATGTGGGAGTGACATGGAGGAGTTTCATGGAGTAGTGACATGGAGGAGTGCCATGTAGGAATGACAGGGAGTAGTGACATGGAGGATCGACATAGAGGAGTGACATGGAAGACGGACATGGAGGAGTGAATTTAAGGATCGTCATGGAGGAGTGACATCGAGAAGCAACACGGAGGCTCAACATATAGGAGTGATATTGTGGAGTGACATTGAAGGGCGACATGGAGGCTCAACATGGAGGGTTGACATAGAGGAGGGATATGGAGGAGTGACATGGAGGAGTTTCATGGAGGAGTGACATGGAGGAGGGACATGGAGGAGTGACATTCTGGAGTTAAATTCTGGAGGGACATGGAGGAGAGGCATTCTGGAGTGACATGGAGGAGCAACATGGCGGAGTGACATGTAGGAGTGACATGAAGGATTGACATGGAGGACTTACATGGAGGAGTGACATGGGGGATCGACATGGAGGATCAACATGGAGGAGTGACATAGAGGAGTGAAATGGAGGAGTGACATTGATGAGCAAGGAAGAGTGACATAGAGGAGTGACATGGAGGAGCTTCATGGAGGAGTGAAATGGAGGAGTGACATTTAGGAGTGACATGGGGGATCGACATGGAGGAGTGACATGGAGTGGTGTGACATGGAGGATTGACATGGAGGAGTGATATGGAGTAGCGACATGGAGGAGCTATATGGATGAGCGAAATGGAGGAGTGACATGGAGGAGTGACATGAAGGAGGAGTGACATGGAGGAGTGACATAGAGGAGTGATGTGGAGGAGCGACATGGAGGAGTGACATGGAGGAGCGACAAGTAGGAGTGAAATAGAGGAGTGACATGGAGGAGTGACATTTAGGAGTGACATGGATGATCGACATGGAGGAGTGACATAGAGGAGTGACATGGAGGAGTGACATTGAGGAGCAAGGAAGATTGACATAGAGGAGTGACATGTAGGAGCTTCATGGAGGAGTGACATGTAGGAGTGACATGTAGGAGTGACATGGAGGATCGACACGGAGGATAGACATGGAGGCTCAACATGGAGGAGTGACAGATGATTGATGTGGAAGAGCGACATGGAGGAGTTACATGGAGGATCGACATGGAGGAGTGACATGGAGGAGTGACATGGAGGAGCGACATGGAGGAGCGATATGGAGGAGCGAAATGGAGGAGTGACATGGAGGAGTGACATGAAGGAGGAGTGACATGGAGGAGTGACATAGAGGATTGATGTGGAAGAGCGACATGAAGGAGTAACAAGGAGGATCGACATGGAGGAGCGACATGGAGCAGTGACATGGAAGTGTGACATGGAGGAGCGACATGGAGGATCGACATGTAGGAGTGACATGGAGGAACGACATGGAGGAGTGACATGGTGGATCAACATGGAGGAGTGACATGGAGTAGCTTCATGGAGGAGTGACATGGAGGAGTGACATGGAGGAGCGACAAGGAGGAGTGACATAGAGGAGTGATGTGGAGGAGTGACATGGAGGAGTGACGAGGAGGAGCGACATGGAGGAGTGACAACGAGGAGGTATATTCTGGAGGGACATGGTGGAGCGACATTCTGGAGTAACATGTTGGATCTACATGGAAGAATGACATTGAGGATCGACATGGAGGAGCGACATTGAGTAGCGACATGGAGGACTGACATGGAGGATCAACAAGGATTAATGACATGGAGCAGTGACATGGAGGAGAGACATGGACGATCGACATGGAGGAGTCACATTGAAGATCGACATGGAGGAAAGACATGGAGGAGTGACATGTTGGAGTTTCATGCAGGAGGAGTGACATGGAGGAGTGACATAGAGGAGTGATGTGGAGTAGCGACATGGAGGAGTGACATGGAGGAGCGACATGGAGGAGTGACATGGAGGAGTATCATTGAAGTGCGACAAGGAGGAGTGACATGGAGGAGTGACATTGAGGAGCAATGAAGAGTGACATGGAGGAGTGACATGGAGGAGTGACATGGAGGATCAACATGTAGGATAGACATGGAGGATTGATATGGAGGAGTGACATAGAGGAGTGACATGGAGGATTGACATTGAGGAGCAAGGAAGAGTGACATGGAGTAGTGACATGGAGGAGCTTCATGGAGGAGTGACATGGAGGAGTGACTTGTAGGAGTGACATAGAGGATTGATGTGGAGGAGTTTCATGGAGTAGTGATATGGAGGAGTGAGAAGGAGTGATGACATGGAGGAGTGACATGGAGGAGTGACATAGAGAAGTGACATGGAGGAGTGACATTGAGGAGCAAGGGAGATTGACATAGAGGAGTGACATGTAGGAGCTTCATGGAGGAGTGACATGGAGGAGTAACATGTAGGAGTGACATGGAGGATCGACATGGAGGATAGACATGGAGGAGTGATATGGAGGAGTGACATAGAGGAGTGACATGGAGGAGTGACATTGAGGAGTGACATTGAGGAGAAAGGAAGAGTGACATGGAGGAGTTACATGGAGGAGCTTCATGGAGGAGTGACATGGAGGAGTGACATAGAGGATCGACATGTAGGAGTGACATGGAGGAGTGACAAGGAGTAGCGACATGGAAGACGGACATGGAGGAGTGAATTTAAGGATAGTCATGGAGGAGTGACATGGAGAAGTAACACGGAGGCTCAACATATAGGAGTGATATTGAGGAGTGACATTGAAGGGCGACATGGAGGCTCAACATGGAGGAGTGACATAGAGGAGTTACATGGAGGAATGACATGGAGGAGTATCATTGAAGTGCGACATGGAGGCTCAACATGGAGGAATGACATAGAGGAGTGATGTGGAGGAGTGACATGGAGGAGTGACATGGAGGAGCGACATGGAGGAGTGACATAGAGGAGTGACATGGAGGAGCAACAAGGAGGAGTGACATGGAGGAGTGACATGGAGGAGTGACATGGAGTGGTGTGACATGGAGGATTGACATGGAGGAGTGATATGGAGTAGCGACATGGAGGAGCTATATGGATGAGCGAAATGGAGGATTGACATGGAGGAGTGACATGAAGGAGGAGTGACATGGAGGAGTGACATAGAGGAGAGATGTGGAGGAGCGACATGGAGGAGTGACATGGAGAAGCGACAAGTAGGAGTGAAATAGAGGAGTGACATGGAGGAGTGACATTTAGGAGTGACATGGAGGATCGACATGGAGGAGTGACATAGAGGAGTGACATGGAGGAGCGACATTGAGGAGCAAGGAAGATTGACATAGAGGAGTGACATGTAGGAGCTTCATGGAGGAGTGACATGGAGGAGTGACATGTAGGAGTGACATGGAGGATCGACACGGAGGATAGACATGGAGGAGTGACATAGAGGAGTGACATGGAGGAGTGACATGGAGGTGTATCATTGAAGTGCGACATGGAGGCTCAACATGGAGGAGTGACAGATGAGTGATGTGGAAGAGCGACATGGAGTGAAATGGAGGAGCGACATGGAGGAGTGACATGGAGGAGTGACATGTTTGAGTTATATGTAGGAGTGACATGGAGGATTGACATGGAGGAGTTACATGGAGAATCGACATGGAGGAGTGACATAGAGGATTGACGTGGAGGAGCGACATGGAGGAGTGACGAGGAAAAGCGACATAGAGGAATGACATGGAGTAGATTCATGGAGGAGTGACATGGAGGAGCGACAAGGAGGAGTTACATAGAGGAGTGATGTGGAGGAGTGACATGGAGGAGTGACGAGGAGGAGCGACATGGAGGAGTGACATGGAGGAGCTTCATGGAGGAGTGACATAGAGGAGTGACATGGAGGAGTGACATTGAGGAGCAAGGAAGAGTAACATGGAGGAATGACATGGAGGATTGACATGGAGGAGTGATGTGGAGGAGCGAAATCGAGAATTGACGAGGAGGAGCGACATGGAGGAGTGACATGGAGGAGTTTCATTGAGGAGTGACATGGAGGGGTGACATGGAGGAGTGAGAAGTTGGAGTGATATGGAATTGTAACATGGAGGATTGACATAGAGGAGTGACATGGGGGAGTGACATGGAGGAGTTTCATGGAGTAGTGACATGGAGGAGTGCCATGTAGGAATGACATGGAGTAGTGACATGGAGGATCGACATAGAGGAGTGACATGGAAGACGGACATGGAGGAGTGAATTTAAGGATCGTCATGGAGGAGTGACATCGAGAAGCAACACGGAGGCTCAACATATAGGAGTGATATTGTGGAGTGACATTTAAGGGCGACATGGAGGCTCAACATGGAGGATTGACTTAGAGGAGTGACATGGAGGAGTGACATGGAGGAGTTTCATGGAGGAGTGACATGGAGGAGGGACATGGAGGAGTGACATTCTGGAGTTAAATTCTGGAGGGACATGGTGGAGAGGCATTCTGGAGTGACATGGAGGAGCAACATGGAGGAGTGACATGGAGGAGTAACATGTAGGAGTGACATGGAGGATCGACATGGAGGATAGACATGGAGGAGTGATATGGAGGAGTGACATAGAGGAGTGACATGGAGGAGTGACATTGAGGAGTGACATTGAGGAGAAAGGAAGAGTGACATGGAGGAGTTACATGGAGGAGCTTCATGGAGGAGTGACATGGAGGAGTGACATAGAGGATCGACATGTAGGAGTGACATGGAGGAGTGACAAGGAGTAGCGACATGGAAGACGGACATGGAGGAGTGAATTTAAGGATAGTCATGGAGGAGTGACATGGAGAAGTAACACGGAGGCTCAACATATAGGAGTGATATTGAGGAGTGACATTGAAGGGCGACATGGAGGCTCAACATGGAGGAGTGACATAGAGGAGTTACATGGAGGAATGACATGGAGGAGTATCATTGAAGTGCGACATGGAGGCTCAACATGGAGGAATGACATAGAGGAGTAATGTGGAGGAGTGACATGGAGGAGTGACATGGAGGAGTGACATGGAGGAGCGACATGGAGGAGTGACATAGAGGAGTGACATGGAGGAGCAACAAGGAGGAGTGACATGGAGGAGTGACATGGAGGAGTGACATGGAGTGGTGTGACATGGAGGATTGACATGGAGGAGTGATATGGAGTAGCGACATGGAGGAGCTATATGGATGAGCGAAATGGAGGATTGACATGGAGGAGTGACATGAAGGAGGAGTGACATGGAGGAGTGACATAGAGGAGAGATGTGGAGGAGCGACATGGAGGAGTGACATGGAGAAGCGACAAGTAGGAGTGAAATAGAGGAGTGACATGGAGGAGTGACATTTAGGAGTGACATGGAGGATCGACATGGAGGAGTGACATAGAGGAGTGACATGGAGGAGCGACATTGAGGAGCAAGGAAGATTGACATAGAGGAGTGACATGTAGGAGCTTCATGGAGGAGTGACATGGAGGAGTGACATGTAGGAGTGACATGGAGGATCGACACGGAGGATAGACATGGAGGAGTGACATAGAGGAGTGACATGGAGGAGTGACATGGAGGTGTATCATTGAAGTGCGACATGGAGGCTCAACATGGAGGAGTGACAGATGAGTGATGTGGAAGAGCGACATGGAGTGAAATGGAGGAGCGACATGGAGGAGTGACATGGAGGAGTGACATGTTTGAGTTATATGTAGGAGTGACATGGAGGATTGACATGGAGGAGTTACATGGAGAATCGACATGGAGGAGTGACATAGAGGATTGACGTGGAGGAGCGACATGGAGGAGTGACGAGGAAAAGCGACATAGAGGAATGACATGGAGTAGATTCATGGAGGAGTGACATGGAGGAGCGACAAGGAGGAGTTACATAGAGGAGTGATGTGGAGGAGTGACATGGAGGAGTGACGAGGAGGAGCGACATGGAGGAGTGACATGGAGGAGCTTCATGGAGGAGTGACATAGAGGAGTGACATGGAGGAGTGACATTGAGGAGCAAGGAAGAGTAACATGGAGGAATGACATGGAGGATTGACATGGAGGAGTGATGTGGAGGAGCGAAATCGAGAATTGACGAGGAGGAGCGACATGGAGGAGTGACATGGAGGAGTTTCATTGAGGAGTGACATGGAGGGGTGACATGGAGGAGTGAGAAGTTGGAGTGATATGGAATTGTAACATGGAGGATTGACATAGAGGAGTGACATGGGGGAGTGACATGGAGGAGTTTCATGGAGTAGTGACATGGAGGAGTGCCATGTAGGAATGACATGGAGTAGTGACATGGAGGATCGACATAGAGGAGTGACATGGAAGACGGACATGGAGGAGTGAATTTAAGGATCGTCATGGAGGAGTGACATCGAGAAGCAACACGGAGGCTCAACATATAGGAGTGATATTGTGGAGTGACATTTAAGGGCGACATGGAGGCTCAACATGGAGGATTGACTTAGAGGAGTGACATGGAGGAGTGACATGGAGGAGTTTCATGGAGGAGTGACATGGAGGAGGGACATGGAGGAGTGACATTCTGGAGTTAAATTCTGGAGGGACATGGTGGAGAGGCATTCTGGAGTGACATGGAGGAGCAACATGGCGGAGTGACATGTAGGAGTGACATGAAGGATTGACATGGAGGACTTACATGGAGGAGTGACATGGAGGATCGACATGGAGGATCAACATGGAGGAGTGACATAGAGGAGTGAAATGGAGGAGTGACATTGATGAGCAAGGAAGAGTGACATAGAGGAGTGACATGGAGGAGCTTCATGGAGGAGTGAAATGGAGGAGTGACATTTAGGAGTGACATGGAGGATCGACATGGAGGAGTGACATGGAGTGGTGTGACATGGAGGATTGACATGGAGGAGTGATATGGAGTAGCGACATGGAGGAGCTATATGGATGAGCGAAATGGAGGAGTGACATGGAGGAATGACATGAAGGAGGAGTGACATGGAGGAGTGACATACAGGAGTGATGTGGAGGAGCGACATGGAGGAGTGACATGGAGGAGCGACAAGTAGGAGTGAAATAGAGGAGTGACATAGAGGATCGACATGGAGGAGTGACATGGAGGAGTGACAAGGAGTAGCGACATGGAAGACGGACATGGAGGAGTGAATTTAAGGATAGTCATGGAGGAGTGACATGGAGAAGTAACACGGAGGCTCAACATATAGGAGTGATATTGAGGAGTGACATTGAAGGGCGACATGGAGGCTCAACATGGAGGAGTGACATAGAGGAGTGAAATGGAGGAGTTACATAGAGGAGTGATGTGGAGGAGTGACATGGAGGAGTGACGAGGAGGAGCGACATGGAGGAGTGACATGGAGGAGCTTCATGGAGGAGTGACATAGAGGAGTGACATGGAGGAGTGACATTGAGGAGCAAGGAAGAGTAACATGGAGGAATGACATGGAGGATTGACATGGAGGAGTGATGTGGAGGAGCGAAATCGAGAATTGACGAGGAGGAGCGACATGGAGGAGTGACATGGAGGAGTTTCATTGAGGAGTGACATGGAGGGGTGACATGGAGGAGTGAGAAGTTGGAGTGATATGGAATTGTAACATGGAGGATTGACATAGAGTGACATGGGGGAGTGACATGGAGGAGTTTCATGGAGTAGTGACATGGAGGAGTGCCATGTAGGAATGACATGGAGTAGTGACATGGAGGATCGACAAAGAGGAGTGACATGGAAGACGGACATGGAGGAGTGAATTTAAGGATCGTCATGGAGGAGTGACATCGAGAAGCAACACGGCGGCTCAACATATAGGAGTGATATTGTGGAGTGACATTTAAGGGCGACATGGAGGCTCAACATGGAGGATTGACATAGAGGAGTGACATGGAGGAGTGACATGGAGGAGTTTCATGGAGGAGTGACATGGAGGAGGGACATGGAGGAGTGACATTCTGGAGTTAAATTCTGGAGGGACATGGAGGAGAGGCATTCTGGAGTGACATGGAGGAGCAACATGGCGGAGTGACATGTAGGAGTGACATGAAGGATTGACATGGAGGACTTACATGGAGGAGTGACATGGAGGATCGACATGGAGGATCAACATGGAGGAGTGACATAGAGGAGTGAAATGGAGGAGTGACATTGATGAGCAAGGAAGAGTGACATAGAGGAGTGACATGGAGGAGCTTCATGGAGGAGTGAAATGGAGGAGTGACATTTAGGAGTGACATGGAGGATCGACATGGAGGAGTGACATGGAGTGGTGTGACATGGAGGATTGACATGGAGGAGTGATATGGAGTAGCGACATGGAGGAGCTATATGGATGAGCGAAATGGAGGAGTGACATGGAGGAATGACATGAAGGAGGAGTGACATGGAGGAGTGACATAGAGGAGTGATGTGGAGGAGCGACATGGAGGAGTGACATGGAGGAGCGACAAGTAGGAGTGAAATAGAGGAGTGACATAGAGGATCGACATGGAGGAGTGACATGGAGGAGTGACAAGGAGTAGCGACATGGAAGACGGACATGGAGGAGTGAATTTAAGGATAGTCATGGAGGAGTGACATGGAGAAGTAACACGGAGGCTCAACATATAGGAGTGATATTGAGGAGTGACATTGAAGGGCGACATGGAGGCTCAACATGGAGGAGTGACATAGAGGAGTGACATGGAGGAGCAACAAGGAGGAGTGACATGGAGGAGTGACATGGATGAGTGACATGGAGTGGTGTGACATGGAGGATTGACATGGAGGAGTGATATGGAGTAGCGACATGGAGGAGCTATATGGATGAGCGAAATGGAGGAGTGACATGGAGGAGTGACATGAAGGAGGAGTGACATGGAGGAGTGACATAGAGGAGTGATGTGGAGGAGCGACATGGAGGAGTGACATGGAGGAGCGACAAGTAGGAGTGAAATAGAGGAGTGACATGGAGGAGTGACATTTAGGAGTGACATGGAGGATCGACATGGAGGAGTGACATAGAGGAGTGACATGGAGGAGTGACATTGAGGAGCAAGGAAGATTAACATAGAGGAGTGACATGTAGGAGCTTCATGGAGGAGTGACATGGAGGAGTGACATGTAGGAGTGACATGGAGGATCGACACGGAGGATAGACATGGAGGAGTGACATAGAGTAGTGACATGGAGGAGTGACATGGAGGTGTATCATTGAAGTGCGACATGGAGGCTCAACATGGAGGAGTGACAGATGAGTGATGTGGAAGAGCGACATGGAGTGACATGGAGGAGCGACATGGAGGAGTGACATGGAGGAGTGACATGTTGGAGTTATATGTAGGAGTGACATGGAGGATCGACATGGAGGAGTGACATAGAGGATTGACGTGGAGGAGCGACATGGAGGAGTGACGAGGAAAAGCGACATAGAGGAATGACATGGAGTAGATTCATGGAGGAGTGACATGGAGGAGCGACAAGGAGGAGTTACATAGAGGAGTGATGTGGAGGAGTGACATGGCGGAGTGACGAGGAGGAGCGACATGGAGGAGTGACATGGAGGAGCTTCATGGAGGAGTGACATAGAGGAGTGACATGGAGGAGTGACATTGAGGAGCAAGGAAGAGTAAAATGGAGGAATGACATGGAGGATTGACATGGAGGAGTGATGTGGAGGAGCGAAATCGAGAATTGACGAGGAGGAGCGACATGGAGGAGTGACATGGAGGAGTTTCATTGAGGAGTGACATGGAGGGGTGACATGGAGGAGTGAGAAGTTGGAGTGATATGGAGTTGTAACATGGAGGATTGACATAGAGGAGTGACATGGGGGAGTGACATGGAGGAGTTTCATGGAGTAGTGACATGGAGGAGTGCCATGTAGGAATGACATGGAGTAGTGACATGGAGGATCGACATAGAGGAGTGACATGGAAGACGGACATGGAGGAGTGAATTTAAGGATCGTCATGGAGGAGTGACATCGAGAAGCAACACGGAGGTTCAACATATAGGAGTGATATTGTGGAGTGACATGGAGGCTCAACATGGAGGATTGACATAGAGGAGTGACATGGAGGAGTGACATGGAGGAGTGACATGGAGGAGTTTCATGGAGGAGTGACATGGTGGAGGGACATGGAGGAGTGACATTCTGGAGTTAAATTCTGGAGGGACATGGAGGAGAGGCATTCTGGAGTGACATGGAGGAGCAACATGGCGGAGTGACATGTAGGAGTGACATGAAGGATTGACAAGGAGGACTTACATGGAGGAGTGACATGGAGGATCGACATGGAGGATCAACATGGAGGAGTGACATAGAGGAGTGAAATGGAGGAGTGACATTGATGAGCAAGGAAGAGTGACATGGGGGAGCTTCATGGAGGAGTGAAATGGAGGAGTGACATTTAGGAGTGACATGGAGGATCGACATGGAGGAGTGACATGGAGTGGTGTGACATGGAGGATTGACATGGAGGAGTGATATGGAGTAGCGACATGGAGGAGCTATATGGTTTAGCGAAATGGAGGAGTGACATGGAGGAGTGACATGAAGGAGGAGTGACATGGAGGAGTGACATAGAGGAGTGATGTGGAGGAGCGACATGGAGGATTGACATGGAGGAGCGAAAAGTAGGAGTGAAATAGAGGAGTGACATGGAGGAGTGACATTTAGGAGTGACATGGATGATCGACATGGAGGAGTGACATAGAGGAGTGACATGGAGGAGTGACATTGAGGAGCAAGGAAGATTGACATAGAGGAGTGACATGTAGGAGCTTCATGGAGGAGTGACATGGAGGAGTGACATGTAGGAGTGACATGGAGGATCGACACGGAGGATAGACATGGAGGCTCAACATGGAGGAGTGACAGATGAGTGATGTGGAAGAGCGACATGGAGGAGTGATATGGAGGAGCGACATGGAGGAGTGAGATGGAGGAGTGACATGTTGGAGTGATATGTAGGAGTGACATGGAGGATTGACATGGAGGAGTTACATGGAGGATCGACATGGAGGAGTGACATGGAGGAGTGACATGGAGGAGCGACATGGAGGAGCGATATGGAGGAGCGAAATGGAGGAGTGACATGGAGGAGTGACATGAAGGAGGAGTGACATGGAGGAGTGACATAGAGGAGTGATGTGGAAGAGCGACATGGATGAGTAACAAGGAGGATCGACATGGAGGAGCGACATGGAGCAGTGACATGGAAGTGTGACATGGAGGAGCGACAGGGAGGATCGACATGTAGGAGTGACATGGAGGAACGACATGGAGGAGTGACATGGAGGAGCGACATGGAGGAGCGATATGGAGGAGCGAAATGGAGGAGTGACATGGAGGAGTGACATGAAGGAGGAGTGACATGGAGGAGTGACATAGAGGAGTGATGTGGAAGAGCGACATGGATGAGTAACAAGGAGGATCGACATGGAGGAGCGACATGGAGCAGTGACATGGAAGTGTGACATGGAGGAGCGACAGGGAGGATCGACATGTAGGAGTGACATGGAGGAACGACATGGAGGAGTGACATGGTGGATCAACATGGAGGAGTGACATGGAGTAGCTTCATGGAGGAGTGACATGGAGGAGTGACATGGAGGAGCGACAAGGAGGAGTGACATAGAGGAGTGATGTGGAGGAGTGACATGGAGGAATGACGAGGAGGAGCGACATGGAGGAGTGACAACGAGGAGGTACATTCTGGAGGGACATGGTGGAGCGACATTCTGGAGTAACATGTTGGATCTACATGGAAGAATGACATTGAGGATCGACATGGAGGAGCGACATTGAGTAGCGACATGGAGGACTGACATGGAGGATCAACAAGGATTAGTGACATGGAGCAGTGACATGGAGGAGAGACATGGACGATCGACATGGAGGAGTCACATGGAAGATCGACATGGAGGAAAGACATGGAGGAGTGACATGTAGTATTGACATGGAGGAGTTACATAGAGGAGTGACATTGAAGGAAGGGAGGAGTGACATGGAGGAGGGACAAGGAGGAGTGACATTCTGGAGTTAAATTCTGGAGGGACATTTTGGAGTGACATTGAGGAGCGACATAGGAGGGACATGGAGGCGTAACATTCTGGAGTTAAATTCTGTAGTGACATTCTGGAGTGACATGGAGGAGCGACATTCTGGAGTGACATGGAAGAAAGACATGGAGGAGTGATATGGAGGAGCAAGGAGGAGCGACATGGGAGATAAACATGGAGGAGTGACTTGGAGGAGCGACATTCTGGAGTGAAATAGAGGAGCGAAATGGATGATCGACATGGAGGAGTGACAAGGAGGAGCGACATAGTAGAGTTAAATAGAGGAGCGACATTCTGGAGTAACATGTCGGATCTTCATAGAGGAATGACATGGAGGATCAACATGGAGGAGCGACATTGAGGATCGACATGGAGGAGCGACATTGAGTAGCGACATGGAGGACTGACATGGAGGATCAACAAGGATTAGTGACATGGAGGAGCGATATGGACGATCGACATGGAGGAGTCACATGGAAGATCGACATGGAGGAGCGACATTGAGTAGCGACATGGAGGACTGACATGGAGGATCAACAAGGATTAGTGACATGGAGCAGTGACATGGAGGAGCGATATGGACGATCGACATTGAGGAGTCACATGGAAGATCGACATGGAGGAGTGACATGCAGTATTGACATGGATTTACATAGAGGAGTGACATGGAAGGATGGGAGGAGTGACATGGAGGAGCGACATGGAGGAGCGAAATAGAGGATCGACATTGAGGAGCGACATGGAGGAGGGAAATGGAGGCGTAACATTCTGGAGGTAAATTCTGGAGTGATATTCTGGAGTGACATGGAGGAGTGACATTCTGAAGTGACATGGAAGAACGACATGGAGGAGTGACATGTAGGAGCAAGGAGGAGCGACATGGGGGATAAACATGGAGGAGTGACTAGGAGGAGCGACATTCTGGAGTGAAATAGAGGAGTGAAATGGATGATAGACATGGAGGAGTGACAAGGATGAGCAACATAGTAGAGTTAAATAGAGGAGCTACATGAGGAGCAACATCACGGAGCGACTTGGAGGACTGACATGGAGGAATTACAATCTGGAGGAACATGGCGGAGCGACATTATGGAGTGACATGTAGGAGCGACATTCTGGAGTGACATGGAGGAGCGACATGGAAGATCGACATGGAGGAGTAACATGTAGGATCTACATGGAGGAGTGACATGGAGGATCGACATGGAGGAGTGACATGTAGGATTGACATGGACGAGTTACATGGAGGAATGACGTGGACGAGCAACATGGAGGATCGAAATGGAGGATCGACATGTTAGCAGTGACATGGAGGACTGATATGGAAGTGTGACATGGAGGAGTGACATGGAGGATCGACATGGAGGAGTCACATGGAGGAGCGACATGGTGGAGTGACATGGAGGAGTGACATGTAGGATTGACATGGAGGAGTTACATGGAGGAGTGACATGGAGGAGCGAAATAGAGGATCGACATGTAGGAGTGACATGGAGGAGGGACCTGGAGAAGTGACATTCTGGAGTGACATGGAGGAGCGACATGGAGGAGGGACATGGAGGAGTAACAATCTGGAATTAAATTCTGGAGTGTAATTCTGGAATGACATGGAGGAGCGACATGGTGGAGTGACATGGAAGATCAACATTGAGTAGTGAAATGGAGGAGTGACATGGAAGAGTGACATGGAGGTGTGACATGGAGGAGGGAACTGGAGGAGTGACATGGAAGACATAGAAGTGACATGGAGGAGTGACTTGGAGGAGTGACATAAAGGGTTGACATGGAGGAATGACATGGAGGAGTGACATAGAGGAGTAACCTGGAGGAGTGACATGGAGGAGTGAGTTGGTGTAGCGACATGGAGAAGTGACATGGATGAGGAACATGGAGGAGTTAAACAGAGGAGTGACATGGTGGAGTGATATGGAGGAGTGACAAGTAGGATTGATATAGAGGAGTGACAAGGAGGGTTGAGTTTGTGTAGCGACATGGAGGAGTGACATGGAGTAGCGACATGGAGGAGTGACATCAAGGAGTGAGTTGGTGTAGCGACATGGAGGAGTGACATGGAATAGCGACATGGAGGAGTGACATGGAGGAGTGACATGTGTGGTTGATATGGAGGAGTGACATGGAGGAGTGACATAGAGGAGTGACGTGGTGGAGTAAAATGGAGGAGTGACATGGAGGAGTGAGTTGGTGTAGCGACATGAGGAGTAACATGGAATAGTGACATGGAGTAGTGACATGGAGGTGTGACATGGAGGAGTGACATAGAGGAGTGATGTGGAGGAGTGACATGGAGGAGTGACATGGAGGAGTGACATGGAGGAGTGACATAGAGGAGTGATGTGGAGGAGTGACATGGAGGAGTGACATGGTGGAGTGACATGGAGGAGTGATGTGGAGGAGTGATGTGGAGGAGTGAGTTGATGGAGCGACCTGGAGGAGTCACATGTAGTAGCGACATGGAGGAGTGACTTGGAGGAGTGATATAAAGGAGTGACATGGAGGAGTGACATGGAGGAGTGACAAGTAGGATTGATATGGAGGAGTGACAAGTAGGATTGATATGGAGGAGTGACATAGAGGAGTGACAAGGAGGCTTGAGTTTGTGTAGCGAGATGGAGGAGTGACATGGAAGACATATAGAAGTGACATGGAGGAGTGAAATGGAGGAGTGACATGAAGGATTGATATGGAGGAGTGACTTGGAGGAGTGACATAGAGGAGTGACCTGGAGGAGTGACATAGAGAAATGATGTGGAGGAGTGACATGGAGGAGTGACATGGAGGAGTGAGTTGGTAGAGCGACCTGGAGGAGTCACATGGAGTAGCGACATGGAGGAGTGACTTGGAGGAGTGATATAAAGGAGTGATATGGAGGAGTGACAGGGAGGAGTGAAATGGAGTGACATAGAAGACATATAGAATTGACATGGAGGAGTGACATGGAGGAATGACATGGAGGAGTGACAAGTAGGATTGATATGGAGGAGTGACAAGGAGGCTTGAGTTTGTGTAGCGAGATGTAGGAGTGACATGGAAGACATATAGAAGTGAAATGGAGTAGCGACATGGAGGAGTGTGAAGGAGGAGTGAGTTGGTGTAGCGACATGGAGGAGTGACATGGAAGACATATAGAAGTGAGATGGAGGAGTGACATGGAGAATTGACAGGGCGGATCAGCAAGGAGGATTGATATGGTGGAGTGACATGGAAGAAGGACATGGAGGAGTGACATGGAAGACATATAGAAGTTACATTAGGAATGACTTGGAGGAGTGACATAAAGGAGTAACATGGAGGAATGACATGGATGAGTGACATGGAGGAGTGACAAGAAAGATTGAGTTGGTGTAGCGACATGGAGGAGTGACAGGGAGTAGTGACATTAAGGAGTGACATGAGGAGTGAGTTGGTGTAGCGACATGGAGTAGTGAAATGGAGTAGCGACATGGAGGAGTGACATGGAGGTGTGACATGAAGGAGGGACCTGGAGGAGTGACATGGAAGACATAGAAGTGACATGGAGGAGTGATGTGGAGGAGTGACATGGAGGAGTGACATGGAGGAGTGACATGGAGGAGTGATGTGGAGGAGTGACATGGAGGAGTGACATGGAGAAGTGACAGGTTTGATCAGGAAGGAGGGTTGATATGGTGGAGTGATATGGCGGAGGGACATTGAGGAGTGAGTTGGTGTAGCGACATGGAGGAGTGACATGGGGGAGTGACATAGAGTGTTGATGTGGAGGAGAGACATGGAGGAGTGACATGGAGAAGTGACAGGTTTGATCAGGAAGGAGGGTTGATATGGTGGAGTGATATGGCGGAGGGACATTGAGCAGTGAGTTGGTGTAGCGACATGGAGGAGTGACATGGAGTAGCGACATGGAGGAGTGACATGAGGAGTGAGTTCGTGTAGCGACATGGAGTAGTGAAATGGAGTAGCGACATGGAGGAGTGACATGGAGGTGTGACATGAAGGAGGGACCTGAAGGAGTCACATGTAGTAGCGACATGGAGGATTGACTTGGAGGAGTGATATAAAGGAGTGACATGGAGGAGTGACATGGAGGAGTAAAATGGAGTGACATAGAAGACATATAGAAGTGACATGGAGGAGTGACATGGAGGAGTGACAAGTAGGATTGATATGGAGGAGTGACATAGAGGAGTGACAAGGAGGCTTGAGTTTGTGTATCGAGATGGAGGAGTGACATGGAATAGCGACATGGAGGAGTGACATGGTGGAGTGACATGGAGGAGTGACATAGAGGATTGATGTGGAGGAGAGACATGGAGGAGTGACATAGAGTGTTGATGTGGAGGAGAGACATGAAGAAGTGACAGGTTTGATCAGGAAGGAGGGTTGATATGGTAGAGTGACATGGCGGAGGGACATTGAGGAGTGAGTTGGTGTAGCGACATAAGGAGTGACATGGAATAGCGACATGGAGGAGTGACATGGAGGTGTGACATGGAGGAGTGACATAGAGGAGCAACATGGAGGAGTGACTTGGAGGAGTGACATGGAGGAGTGACATGGAGAAGTGACAGGGCGAATCAGCAAAGAGGATTGATAAGGTGGATTGACATGGCGGAGGGAGATGGATGAGTGACATGGAGGAGTGACATGGAGGAGCAACATGGAGGAGTTATATGGAAGACATATAGAAGTGACATGGAGGAGTGATATGGAGTAGTGACATGGAGGTGTGACATGGAGAAGTGACATGGAAGAGTGAGTTGGTGTAGCGACATGGAGGAGTGACATGGAGGAGTGACATAGAGGTTTGACGTGGAGGAGAGACATGGAGGAGTGACATGGAATAGCGACATGGAGGAGTGACATGGAGGAGTGACATGGAGGAGTGACATGGAGGGTTGATATGGAGGAGTGACATGGAGGAGTGACATAGAGGAGTGACGTGGTGGAGTGAAATAGAGAAGTGACATGGAGGAGTGAGTTGTTGTAGCGACATGAGGAGTAACATGGAGGAGTGACATGGAGGTGTGACATGGAGGAGTGACATGGATGAGTGACATCAAGGAGTGAGGTGGTGTAGCGACATGGAGGAGTGACATGGAATAGCGACATGGAGGAGTGACATGGAGGAGTGACATGGAGTGACATAGAAGACATATAGAAGTCACATGGAGGAGTGACATGGAGGAGTGACAAGTAGGATTGATATGGAGGAGTGACATAGAGAAGTGACAAGGAGTTTGTGTAGCGACATGGAGGAGTGACATGGAGTAGCGACATGGAGGAGTGACATCAAGGAGTGAGGTGGTGTAGCGACATGGAGGAGTGACATGGAATAGCGACATGGAGGAGTGACATGGAGGTGTGAGTTGGTGTAGCGACATGGAGTAGTGAAATGGAGTAGCGACATGGAGGAGTGACATGGAGGTGTGACATGGAGGAGGGATCTGGAGGAGTGACATGGAAGACATAGAAGTGACATGGAGGAGTGACTTGGAGGAGTGACATAAAGGAGTGACATGGAGGAATGACATGGAGGAGTGACATAGAGGAGTAACATGGAGGAGTGACATGGATGAGTGAGTTGGTGTAGCGACATGGAGAAGTGACATGGATGAGGAACATGGAGGAGTTAAACAGAGGAGTGACATGGAGGAGTGATATGGAGGAGTGACAAGTAGGGTTGATATGGAGGAGTGACATAGAGGAGTGACAAGGATGATTGAGTTTGTGTAGCGACATGGAGGAGTGACATGGCGTAGCGACATGGAGGAGTGACATCAAGGAGTGAGTTGGTGTAGCGACATGGAGGAGTGACATGGAGGAGTGACATGGAGGGTTGATATGGAGGAGTGACATGGAGGAGTGACATAGAGGAGTGACGTGGTGGAGTGAAATGGAGGAGTGACATGGGGGAGTGAGGTGGTGTAGCGACATGGAGGAGTGACATGGAGGAGTGACATGGATGAGTGACTTGGAGGATTGATATAAAGGAGTGACATGGAGGAGTGAAATGGAGTGACATAGAAGACATATAGAAGTGACATGGCTGAGTGACATGGAGGAGTGACAAGGAGGTTTGAGTTGGTGTAGCGACATGGCGGAGTGACATGGAGTAGTGACATGGAGGAGTGACGTAGAGGAGTGACGTGGTGGAGTGAAATGGAGGAGTGACATGGAGGAGTGAGTTGGTGTAGCGACATGGAGGAGTGACATGGAGGAGTGACATGGATGAGTGACTTGGAGGATTGATATAAAGGAGTGACATGGAGGAGTGACATGGAGGAAGGACATGGAGGAGTGACATGGAAGACATATAGAAGTGACATGGAGGAATGACTTGGAGGAGTGACATAAAGGAGTAACATGGAGGAATGACATGGATGAGTGACATGGAGTAGCGACATGGAGGAGTGACATGAGGAGTGAGTTGGTGTAGCGACATGGAGTAGTGAAATGGAGTAGCGACATGGAGGAGTGACATGGAGGTGTGACATGGAGGAGGGACCTGGAGGAGTGACATGGAGGAGCAACATGGAGGAGTTATATGGAAGACATATAGAAGTGACATGGAGGAGTGACATGGAGTAGCGACATGGAGGAGTGACATGAGGAGTGAGTTGGTGTAGCGACATGGAGTAGTGAAATGGAGTAGCGACATGGAGGAGTGACATGGAGTTGTGACATGGAGGAGGGACCTGGAGGAGTGACATGGAGGAGCAACATGGAGGAGTTATATGGAAGACATATAGAAGTGACATGGAGGAGTGATATGGAGTAGTGACATGGAGGAGTGACATGGATGAGTGAGTTGGTGTAGCGACATGGAGGAGTGACATGAAATAGCGACATGGAGGAGTGACATGGAGTAGCGACATGGAGGAGTGACATGAGGAGTGAGTTGGTGTAGCGACATGGAGTAGTGAAATGGAGTAGCGACATGGAGGAGTGAAATGGAGGAGTGACATGGATGAGTGACATGGAGGAGTGACATGGAGGAGTGACATGGAGGAGTGACATGGAGGAGAGACATGGAGGAGTGACATGGAGAAGTGAAGTGTTTGATCAGGAAGGAGGGTTGATATGGTGGAGTGACATGGAATAGCGACATGGAGGAGTGACATGGAGGAGTGACATGGAGGAGTGACATAGAGGATTGATGTGGAGGAGAGACATGGAGGAGTGACATAGAGTGTTGATGTGGAGGAGAGACATGGAGGAGTGACATGGAGAAGTGACAGGTTTGATCAGGAAGGAGGGTTGATATGGTGGAGTGACATGGCGGAGGGATATGGAGGAGTGAGTTGGTGTAGCGACATAAGGAGTGACATGGAATAGCGACATGGAGAAGTGACATGGAGGTGTGACATGGAGGAGTGAAATAGAGGAGCAACATGGAGGAGTGACTTGGAGGAGTGACATGGAGGAGTGACATGGAGAAGTGACAGAGCGAATCAGCAAAGAGGATTGATAAGGTGGAGTGACATGGCGGAGGGACATGGATGAGTGACTTGGAGGTATGACATGGAGGAGCAACATGGAGGAGTTAAACAGAGGAGTGACATGGAGGAGTGATATGGAGGAGTGACAAGTAGGGTTGATATGGAGGAGTGACATAGAGGAGTGACAAGGAGGTTTGAGTTTGTGTTGCGACATGGAGGAGTGACATGGAGTAGCGACATAGAGGAGTGACATCAAGGAGTGAGTTGGTGTAGCGACATGGAGGAGTGACATGGATGGTTGATATGGAGGAGTGACATGGAGGAGTGACATAGAGTGTTGATGTGGAGGAGAGACATGGAGGAGTGACATGGAGAAATGGCAGGTTTGATCAGGAAGGAGGGTTGATATGGTGGAGTGACATGGCGGAGGGACATGGTGGAGAGAGTTGGTGTAGCGACATAAGGAGTGACATGGAATAGCGACATGGAGAAGTGACAGTGTTGATCAGGAAGGAGGATTGATATGGTGGAGTGACATGGTGGAGGGACATGGATGAGTGACATGGAGGAGTGACATGGAGGAGCAACATGGAGGAGTTATATGGAAGACAAATAGAAGTGACATGGAGGAGTGATATGGAGTAGTGACATGGAGGAGTGACATGGAAGAGTGAGTTGGTGTAGCGACATGGAGGAGTGACATGGAGGAGTGACCTAGAGGTTTGACGTGGAGGAGAGACATGGAGGAGTGACATGGAGTAGTGACATGTAGGAGTGACATGAGGAGTGATGTAGAGGAGTGACATGGTGGAGTGAAATGGAGGAGTGACATGGAAGAGTGAGTTGGTGTAGCGACATGGAGGAGTGACATGAAATAGCGACATGGAGGAGTGACATGGAGGAGTGACATGGAGGAGTGACATTAAAGATTGATGTGGAGGAGAGACATGGAGGAGTGACATGGAGAAGTGACAGGTTTGATCAGGAAGGAGGGTTGATATGGTGGAGTGACATGGCGGAGGGACATGGAGGAGTGAGTTGGTGTAGCGACATGGAGGAGTGACATGGAAGACATATAGAAGTGACATGGAGGAGTGACATGGAGAAGTGACAGGGCGGATCAGCAAGGAGGATTGATATGGTGGAGTGACATGGAGGAAGGACATGGAGGAGTGACATGGAGGACATATAGAAGTGACATGGAGGAATGACTTGGAGGAGTGACATAAAGGAGTAACATGGAGGAAATACATGGATGAGGGACTTTGAGGAGTGACAAGGAAGATTGAGTTGGTGTAGCGACATGGAGGAGTGACATGGAGTAGCGACATGGAGGAGTGACATGAGGAGTGAGTTGGTGTAGCGACATGGAGTAGTGAAATGGAGTAGCGACATGGAGGAGTGACATGGAGGTGTCACATGGAGGAGGGACCTGGAGGAGTGACATGGAGGAGCAACATGGAGGAGTTATATGGAAGACATATAGAAGTGACATGGAGGAGTGATATGGAGTAGTGACATGGAGGAGTGACATGGATGAGTGAGTTGGTGTAGCGACATGGAGGAGTGACATGAAATAGCGACATGGAGGAGTGACATGGAGTAGCGACATGGAGGAGTGAAATGAGGAGTGACGTAGAGGAGTGACGTGGTGGAGTGAAATGGAGGAGTGACATGGGAGAGTGACATGGAGGTGTGACATGGAGGAGGGAACTGAAGGAGTGACATGGAAGACATAGAAGTGACATGGAGGAGTGACTTGGAGGAGTGACATAAAGGATTGACATGGAGGAATGACATGGAGGAGTGACATAGAGGAGTAACCTGGAGGAGTGACATGGAGGAGTGAGTTGGTGTAGCGACTTGGAGAAGTGACATGGATGAGGAACATGGAGGAGTTAAACAGAGGAGTGACATGGAGGAGTGATATGGAGGAGTGACAAGTAGGATTGATATAGAGGAGTGACAAGGAGGGTTGAGTTTGTGTAGCGACATGGAGGAGTGACATGGAGTAGCGACATGGAGGAGTGACATCAAGGAGTGAGTTGGTGTAGCGACATGGAGGAGTGACATGGAATAGCGACATGGAGGAGTGACATGGAGGAGTGACATGGGTGGTTGATATGGAGGAGTGACATGGAGGAGTGGCATAGAGGAGTGAAGTGGTGGAGTGACATAGAGGAGTGACATGGAGGAGTGAGTTGGAGGAGTGACATGGAGGAGTGAGTTGGTGGAGCGACCTGGAGGAGTCACATGTAGTAGCGACATGGAGGAGTGACTTGGAGGAGTGATATAAAGGAGTGATATGGAGGAGTGAAATGGAGGAGTGAAATGGAGTGACATAGAAGACATATAGAAGTGACATGGAGGAGTGACATGGAGGAGTGACAAGTAGGATTGATATGGAGTAGTAACATAGAGGAGTTACAAGGTGGATTGAGTTTGTGTATCGAGATGGAGGAGTGACATGGAATAGCGACATGGAGGAGTGACATGGAGGAGTGACATAGAGTGTTGATGTGGAGGAGAGACATGGAGGAGTGACATGGAGAAGTGACAGGTTTGATCAGGAAGGAGGGTTGATATGGTGGAGTGACATGGCGGAGGGACATTGAGGAGTGAGTTGGTGTAGCGACATAAGGAGTGACATGGAATAGCGACATGGAGGAGTGACATGAGGAGTGAGTTCGTGTAGCGACATGGAGTAGTGAAATGGAGTAGCGACATGGAGGAGTGACATGGAGGTGTGACATGAAGGAGGGACCTGGAGGAGTCACATGTAGTAGCGACATGGAGGATTGACTTGGAGGAGTGATATAAAGGAGTGACATGGAGGAGTGACATGGAGGAGTAAAATGGAGTGACATAGAAGACATATAGAAGTGACATGGAGGAGTGACATGGAGGAGTGACAAGTAGGATTGATATGGAGGAGTGACATAGAGGAGTGACAAGGAGGCTTGAGTTTGTGTATCGAGATGGAGGAGTGACATGGAATAGCGACATGGAGGAGTGACATGGTGGAGTGACATGGAGGAGTGACATAGAGGATTGATGTGGAGGAGAGACATGGAGGAGTGACATAGAGTGTTGATGTGGAGGAGAGACATGGAGAAGTGACAGGTTTGATCAGGAAGGAGGGTTGATATGGTAGAGTGACATGGCGGAGGGACATTGAGGAGTGAGTTGGTGTAGCGACATAAGGAGTGACATGGAATAGCGACATGGAGGAGTGACATGGAGGTGTGACATGGAGGAGTGACATAGAGGAGCAACATGGAGGAGTGACTTGGAGGAGTGACATGGAGGAGTGACATGGAGAAGTGACAGGGCGAATCAGCAAAGAGGATTGATAAGGTTGATTGACATGGCGGAGGGAGATGGATGAGTGACATGGAGGAGTGACATGGAGGAGCAACATGGAAGAGTTATATGGAAGACATATAGAAGTGACATGGAGGAGTGATATGGAGTAGTGACATGGAGTTGTGACATGGAGAAGTGACATGGAAGAGTGAGTTGGTGTAGCGACATGGAGGAGTGACATGGAGGAGTGACATAGAGGTTTGACGTGGAGGAGAGACATGGAGGAGTGACATGGAATAGCGACATGGAGGAGTGACATGGAGGAGTGAAATGGAGGAGTGACATGGAGGGTTGATATGGAGGAGTGACATGGAGGAGTGACATAGAGGAGTGACGTGGTGGAGTGAAATAGAGAAGTGACATGGAGGAGTGAGTTGTTGTAGCGACATGAGGAGTAACATGGAGGAGTGACATGGAGGTGTGACATGGAGGAGTGACATGGATGAGTGACATCAAGGAGTGAGGTGGTGTAGCGACATGGAGGAGTGACATGGAATAGTGACATGGAGGAGTGACATGGAGGAGTGACATGGAGTGACATAGAAGACATATAGAAGTGACATGGAGGAGTGACATGGAGGAGTGACAAGTAGGATTGATATAGAGGAGTGACATAGAGAAGTGACAAGGAGTTTGTGTAGCGACATGGAGGAGTGACATGGAGTAGCGACATGGAGGAGTGACATCAAGGAGTGAGGTGGTGTAGCGACATGGAGGAGTGACATGGAATAGCGACATGGAGGAGTGACATGGAGGAGTGACATGGAGGAGTGACATGGAGGGTTGATATGGAGGAGTGACATTGAGGAGTGACATAGAGGAGTGACGTGGTGGAGTGAAATAGAGAAGTGACATGGAGGAGTGAGTTGGTGTAGCGACATGAGGAGTAACATGGAATAGTGACATGGAGGAGTGATATGGAGGTGTGACATGGAGGAGTGACATAGAGGAGTGATGTGGAGGAGTGACATGGAGGAGTGACATGGAGGAGTGACATGTAGGAGTGATGTGGAGGAGTGACATGGAGCAGTGACATGGAGGAGTGAGTTGGTGTAGCGAAATGGAGGAGTGACATGGAATAGAGACATGGAGGAGTGACATGGAGGAGTGACATGGAGGGTTGATATGGAGGAGTGACATGGAGGAGTGACATAGAGGAGTGACGTGGTGGAGTGAAATGGAGGAGTGACATGGAGGAGTGAGTTGGTGTAGCGACATGGAGGAGTAACATGGAGGAGTGACATGGATGAGTGACTTCGAGGATTGATATAAAGGAGTGACATGGAGGAGTGACATGGAGGAGTGAAATGGAGTGACATAGAAGACATATAGAAGTGACATGGCTGAGTGACATGGAGGAGTGACAAGGAGGTTTGAGTTGGTGTAGCGACATTGCGGAGTGACATGGAGTAGTGACATGGAGGAGTGACGTAGAGGAGTGACATGGTGGAGTGAAATGGATGAGTGACATGGAAGAGTGAGTTGGTTTAGCAACATGGAGGAGTGACATGGAATAGCGACATGGAGGAGTGACATGGAGGAGTGACATAGAGGATTGATGTGGAGGAGAGACATGGAGGAGTGACATAGAGTGTTGATGTGGAGGAGAGACATGGAGGAGTGACATGGAGAAGTGACAGGTTTGATCAGGAAGGAGGGTTGATATGGTGGAGTGACATGATGGAGGGACATGGAGGAGTGAGTTGGTGTAGCGACATAAGGAGTGACATGGAATAGCGACATGGAGAAGTGACATGGAGGTGTGACATGGAGTAGTGAAATAGAGGAGCAACATGGAGGAGTGACTTGGAGGAGTGACATGGAGGAGTGACATGGAGAAGTGACAGAGCGAATCAGCAAAGAGGATTGATAAGGTGGAGTGACATGGCGGAGGGACATGGATGAATGACATGGAGGTGTGACATGGAGGAGCAACATGGAGGAGTTAAACAGAGTAGTGACATGGCGGAGTGATATGGAGGAGTGACAAGTAGGGTTGATATGGAGGAGTGACATAGAGGAGTGACAAGGAGGTTTGAGTTTGTGTAGCGACATGGAGGAGTGACATGGAGTAGCGACATGGAGGAGTGACATCAAGGAGTGAGTTGGTGTAGCAACATGGAGGAGTGACATGGAATAGCGACATGGAGGAGTGACATGGAGGAGTGACATGGAGGGTTGATATGGAGGAGTGACATGGAGGAGTGACATAGAGGAGTGACGTGGTGGAGTGACATGGAGGAGTGAGTTGGTGTAGCGACATGGAGGAGTGACATGGAGGAGTGACATGGATGAGTGAGTTGGTGGAGTGACATGGAGGAGTGACATGGAGTAGTGACATGGAGGAGTGACAAGTAGGTTTGATATGGAGGAGTGACATAGAGGAGTGACAAGTAGGGTTGAGTTTGTGTAGCGAGATGGAGGAGTGACATGGAAGACATATAGAAGTGACATGGAGGAGTGAAATGGAGGAGTGACATGAAGGATTGATATGGAGGAGTGACTTGGAGGAGTGACATAGAGGAGTGACCTGGAGGAGTGACATAGAGGATTGATGTGGAGGAGTGACATGGAGGAGTGACATGGAGGAGTGACATGGAGGAGTGAGTTGGTGGAGCGACCTGGAGGAGTCACATGGAGTAGCGACATGGAGGAGTGACATGGAAGACATATAGAAGTGACATGGAGGAGTGACATGAAGGTTTTATATGGATGACTGACTTGGAGGAGTGACATAGAGGAGTGACCTGGAGGAGTGACATGGAGGAGTGACATGGAGGAGTTAGTTGGTGGAGCGACATGGAGGAGTCACATGGAGTAGCGAAATAGAGGAGTGACTTGGAGGAGTGACATTAAAGAGTGTAAAGGAGGATTGAGTTGGTGTAGTGACATGGAGGAGTGACATGGAATAGCGACATGGAGGAGTGACATGGAGGAGTGACGTGGTGGAGTGAAATGGAGGAGTGACATGTAGAAGTGAGTTGGTATAGCGACATGAGGAGTGACATGGAATAGTGACATGGAGGAGTGACATGGAGGTGTGAGTTGGTGTAGCGACATGGAGTAGTGAAATGGAGTAGCGACATGGAGGAGTGACATGGAGGTGTGACATGGAGGAGGGATCTGGAGGAGTGACATGGAAGACATAGAAGTGACATGGAGGAGTGACTTGGAGGAGTGACATAAAGGAGTGACATGGAGGAATGACATGGAGGAGTGACATAGAGGAGTAACATGGAGGAGTGACATGGATGAGTGAGTTGGTGTAGCGACATGGAGAAGTGACATGGATGAGGAACATGGAGGAGTTAAACAGAGGAGTGACATGGAGGAGTGATATGGAGGAGTGACAAGTAGGGTTGATATGGAGGAGTGACATAGAGGAGTGACAAGGAGGATTGAGTTTGTGTAGCGACATGGAGGAGTGACATGGAGTAGCGACATGGAGGAGTGACATCAAGGAGTGAGTTGGTGTAGCGACATGGAGGAGTGACATGGAGGAGTGACATGGAGGGTTGATATGGAGGAGTGACATGGAGGAGTGACATAGAGGAGTGACGTGGTGGAGTGAAATGGAGGAGTGACAAGGGGGAGTGAGGTGGTGTAGCGACATGGAGGAGTGACATGGAGGAGTGACATGGAGGAGTGACATGGAGGAATGACATGGAGGAGTGACAAGTAGGATTGATATGGAGGAGTTACATAGAGGAGTGACAAGGAGGCTTGAGTTTGTGTAGCGAGATGGAGGAGGGACATGGAAGATATATAGAAGTGACATGGAGTAGCGACATGGAGGAGTGACATGGAGGAGTAAGTTGGTGTAGCGACATGGAGGAGTGACATGGAAGACATATAGAAGTGACATGGAGGAGTGACATGGAGAATTGACAGGGCGGATCAGCAAGGAGGATTGATATGGTGGAGTGACATGGAGGAAGGACATGGAGGAGTGACATGGAAGACATATAGAAGTGACATGGAGGAATGACTTGGAGGAGTGACATAAAGGAGTAACATGGAGGAATGACATGGATGAGTGACATGGAGGAGTGTCAAGGAAGATTGAGTTGGTGTAGCGACATGGAGGAGTGACATGGAGTAGCGACATGGAGGAGTGACATGAGGAGTGAGTTGGTGTAGCGACATGGAGTAGTGAAATGGAGTAGCGACATGGAGGAGTGACATGGAGGTGTGACATGGAGGAGGGACCTGGAGGAGTGACATGGAGGAGCAACATGGAGGAGTTATATGGAAGACATATAGAAGTGACATGGAGGAGTGATATGGAGTAGTGACATGGAGGAGTGACATGGATGAGTGAGTTGGTGTAGCGACATGGAGGAGTGACATGAAATAGCGACATGGAGGAGTGACATGGAGTAGCGACATGGAGGAGTGACATGAGGAGTGAGTTGGTGTAGCGACATGGAGTAGTGAAATGGAGTAGCGACATGGAGGAGTGAAATGAGGAGTGACATGTGAGACATAGAAGTGACATGGAGGAGTGACTTGGAGGAGTGACATAAAGGGTTGACATGGAGGAATGACATGGAGGAGTGACATAGAGGAGTAACCTGGAGGAGTGACATGGAGGAGTGAGTTGGTGTAGCGACATGGAGAAGTGACATGGATGAGGAACATGGAGGAGTTAAACAGAGGAGTGACATGGAGGAGTGATATGGAGGAGTGACAAGTAGGATTGATATAGAGGAGTGACAAGGAGGGTTGAGTTTGTGTAGCGACATGGAGGAGTGACATGGAGTAGCGACATGGAGGAGTGACATCAAGGAGTGAGTTGGTGTAGCGACATGGAGGAGTGACATGGAATAGCGACATGGAGGAGTGACATGGAGGAGTGACATGGAGGAGTGACATAGAGGAGTGACGTGGTGGAGTGAAATGGAGGAGTGACATGGAGGAGTGAGTTGGTGTAGCGACATGAGGAGTAACATGGAATAGTGACATGGAGTAGTGACATGGAGGTGGGACATGGAGGAGTGACATAGAGGAGTGATGTGGAGGAGTGACATGGAGGAGTGACATGGAGGAGTGACATGGAGGAGTGACATAGAGGAGTGATGTGGAGGAGTGACATGGAGGAGTGACATGGTGGAGTGACATGGAGGAGTGATGTGGAGGAGTGATGTGGAGGAGTGAGTTGATGGAGCGACCTGGAGGAGTCACATGTAGTAGCGACATGGAGGAGTGACTTGGAGGAGTGATATAAAGGAGTGACATGGAGGAGTGACATGGAGGAGTAAAATGGAGTGACATAGAAGACATATAGAAGTGATATGGAGGAGTGACATGGAGGAGTGACAAGTAGGATTGATATGGAGGAGTGACAAGTAGGATTGATATGGAGGAGTGACATAGAGGAGTGACAAGGAGGCTTGAGTTTGTGTAGCGAGATGGAGGAGTGACATGGAAGACATATAGAAGTGACATGGAGGAGTGAAATGGAGGAGTGACATGAAGGATTGATATGGAGGAGTGACTTGGAGGAGTGACATAGAGGAGTGACCTGGCGGAGTGACATAGAGAAATGATGTGGAGGAGTGACATGGAGGAGTGAGTTGGTGGAGCGACCTGGAGGAGTCACATGGAGTAGCGACATGGAGGAGTGACTTGGAGGAGTGATATAAAGGAGTGATATGGAGGAGTGACAGGGAGGAGTGAAATGGAGTTACATAGAAGACATATAGAAGTGACATGGAGGAGTGACATGGAGGAATGACATGGAGGAGTGACAAGTAGGATTGATATGGAGGAGTGACAAGGAGGCTTGAGTTTGTGTAGCGAGATGTAGGAGTGACATGGAAGACATATAGAAGTGAAATGGAGTAGCGACATGGAGGAGTGTGAAGGAGGAGTGAGTTGGTGTAGCGACATGGAGGAGTGACATGGAAGACATATAGAAGTGACATGGAGGAGTGACATGGAGAATTGACAGGGCGGATCAGCAAGGAGGATTGATATGGTGGAGTGACATGGAAGAAGGACATGGAGGAGTGACATGGAAGACATATAGAAGTTACATTAGGAATGACTTGGAGGAGTGACATAAAGGAGTAACATGGAGGAATGAAATGGATGAGTGACATGGAGGAGTGACAAGGAAGATTGAGTTGGTGTAGCGACATGGAGGAGTGACAGGGAGTAGCGACATGGAGGAGTGACATGAGGAGTGAGTTGGTGTAGCGACATGGAGTAGTGAAATGGAGTAGCGACATGGAGGAGTGACATGGAGGTGTGACATGAAGGAGGGACCTGGAGGAGTGACATGGAAGACATAGAAGTGACATGGAGGAGTGATGTGGAGGAGTGACATGGAGGAGTGACATGGAGGAGTGACATGGAGGAGTGATGTGGAGGAGTGACATGGAGCAGTGACATGGAGGAGTGAGTTGGTGGAGCGACCTGGAGGAGTCACATGGAGTAGCGACATGGACGAGTGACTTGGAGGAGTGATATAAAGGAGTGATATGGAGGAGTGACAGGGAGGAGTGAAATGGAGTGACATAGAAGACATATAGAAGTGACATGGAGGAGTGACATGGAGGAATGACATGGAGGAGTGACAAGTAGGATTGATATGGAGGAGTGACAAGGAGCCTTGAGTTTGTGTAGCGAGATGTAGGAGTGATATGGAAGACATATAGAAGTGAAATGGAGTAGCGACATGGAGGAGTGTGAAGGAGGAGTGAGTTGGTGTAGCGACATGGAGGAGTGACATGGAAGACATATAGAAGTGACATGGAGGAGTGACATGGAGAATTGACAGGGCGGATCAGCAAGGAGGATTGATATGGTGGAGTGACATGGAAGAAGGACATGGAGGAGTGACATGGAAGACATATAGAAGTTACATTAGGAATGACTTGGAGGAGTGACATAAAGGAGTAACATGGAGGAATGACATGGATGAGTGACATGGAGGAGTGACAAGGAAGATTGAGTTGGTGTAGCGACATGGAGGAGTGACAGGGAGTAGCGACATGGAGGAGTGACATGAGGAGTGAGTTGGTGTAGCGACATGGAGTAGTGAAATGGAGTAGCGACATGGAGGAGTGACATGGAGGTGTGACATGAAGGAGGGACCTGGAGGAGTGACATGGAGGACATAGAAGTGACATGGAGGAGTGATGTGGAGGAGTGACATGGAGGAGTGACATGGAGGAGTGACATGGAGGAGTGATGTGGAGGAGTGACATGGAGCAGTGACATGGAGGAGTGAGTTGGTGGAGCGACCTGGAGGAGTCACATGTAGTAGCGACATGGAGGAGTGACTTGGAGGAGTGATATAAAGGAGTGACATGGGGGACTGACATGGAGGAGTAAAATGGAGTGACATAGAAGACATATAGAAGTGACATGGAGGAGTGACATGGAGGAGTGACAAGTAGGATTGATATGGAGTAGTAACATAGAGGAGTTACAAGGAGGATTGAGTTTGTGTATCGAGATGGAGGAGTGACATGGAATAGCGACATGGAGGAGTGACATGGAGGAGTGACATAGAGTGTTGATGTGGAGGAGAGACATGGAGGAGTGACATGGAGAAGTGACAGGTTTGATCAGGAAGGAGGGTTGATATGGTGGAGTGACATGGCGGAGGGACATTGAGGAGTGAGTTGGTGTAGCGACATAAGGAGTGACATGGAATAGCGACATGGAGGAGTGACATGAGGAGTGAGTTCGTGTAGCGACATGGAGTAGTGAAATGGAGTAGCGACATGGAGGAGTGACATGGAGGTGTGACATGAAGGAGGGACCTGGAGGAGTCACATGTAGTAGCGACATGGAGGATTGACTTGGAGGAGTGATATAAAGGAGTGACATGGAGGAGTGACATGGAGGAGTAAAATGGAGTGACATAGAAGACATATAGAAGTGACATGGAGGAGTGACATGGAGGAGTGACAAGTAGGATTGATATGGAGGAGTGACATAGAGGAGTGACAAGGAGGCTTGAGTTTGTGTATCGAGATGGAGGAGTGACATGGAATAGCGACATGGAGGAGTGACATGGTGGAGTGATATGGAGGAGTGACATAGAGGATTGATGTGGAGGAGAGACATGGAGGAGTGACATAGAGTGTTGATGTGGAGGAGAGACATGGAGAAGTGACAGGTTTGATCAGGAAGGAGGGTTGATATGGTAGAGTGACATGGCGGAGGCACATTGAGGAGTGAGTTGGTGTAGCGACATAAGGAGTGACATGGAATAGCGACATGGAGGAGTGACATGGAGGTGTGACATGGAGGAGTGACATAGAGGAGCAACATGGAGGAGTGACTTGGAGGAGTGACATGGAGGAGTGACATGGAGAAGTGACAGGGCGAATCAGCAAAGAGGATTGATAAGGTGGATTGACATGGCGGAGGGAGATGGATGAGTGACATGGAGGAGTGACATGGAGGAGCAACATGGAAGAGTTATATGGAAGACATATAGAAGTGACATGGAGGAGTGATATGGAGTAGTGACATGGAGTTGTGACATGGAGAAGTGACATGGAAGAGTGAGTTGGTGTAGCGACATGGAGGAGTGACATGGAGGAGTGACATAGAGGTTTGACGTGGAGGAGAGACATGGAGGAGTGACATGGAATAGCGACATGGAGGAGTGACATGGAGGAGTGAAATGGAGGAGTGACATGGAGGGTTGATATGGAGGAGTGACATGGAGGAGTGACATAGAGGAGTGACGTGATGGAGTGAAATAGAGAAGTGACATGGAGGAGTGAGTTGTTGTAGCGACATGAGGAGTAACATGGAGGAGTGACATGGAGGTGTGACATGGAGGAGTGACATGGATGAGTGACATCAAGGAGTGAGGTGGTGTAGCGACATGGAGGAGTGACATGGAATAGTGACATGGAGGAGTGACATGGAGGAGTGACATGGAGTGACATAGAAGACATATAGAAGTGACATGGAGGAGTGACATGGAGGAGTGACAAGTAGGATTGATATAGAGGAGTGACATAGAGAAGTGACAAGGAGTTTGTGTAGCGACATGGAGGAGTGACATGGAGTAGCGACATGGAGGAGTGACATCAAGGAGTGAGGTGGTGTAGCGACATGGAGGAGTGACATGGAATAGCGACATGGAGGAGTGACATGGAGGAGTGACATGGAGGAGTGACATGGAGGGTTGATATGGAGGAGTGACATGGAGGAGTGACATAGAGGAGTGACGTGGTGGAGTGAAATAGAGAAGTGACATGGAGGAGTGAGTTGGTGTAGCGACATGAGGAGTAACATGGAATAGTGACATGGAGGAGTGATATGGAGGTGTGACATGGAGGAGTGACATAGAGGAGTGATGTGGAGGAGTGACATGGAGGAGTGACATGGAGGAGTGACATGTAGGAGTGATGTGGAGGAGTGACATGGAGCAGTGACATGGAGGAGTGAGTTGGTGTAGCGAAATGGAGGAGTGACATGGAATAGAGACATGGAGGAGTGACATGGAGGAGTGACATGGAGGGTTGATATGGAGGAGTGACATGGAGGAGTGACATAGAGGAGTGACGTGGTGGAGTGAAATGGAGGAGTGACATGGAGGAGTGAGTTGGTGTAGCGACATGGAGGAGTGACATGGAGGAGTGACATGGATGAGTGACTTGGAGGATTGATATAAAGGAGTGACATGGAGGAGTGACATGGAGGAGTGAAATGGAGTGACATAGAAGACATATAGAAGTGACATGGCTGAGTGACATGGAGGAGTGACAAGGAGGTTTGAGTTGGTGTAGCGACATTGCGGAGTGACATGGAGTAGTGACATGGAGGAGTGACGTAGAGGAGTGACATGGTGGAGTGAAATGGATGAGTGACATGGAAGAGTGAGTTGGTGTAGCAACATGGAGGAGTGACATGGAGGAGTGACATAGAGGATTGATGTGGAGGAGAGACATGGAGGAGTGACATAGAGTGTTGATGTGGAGGAGAGACATGGAGGAGTGACATGGAGAAGTGACAGGTTTGATCAGGAAGGAGGGTTGATATGGTGGAGTGACATGATGGAGGGACATGGAGGAGTGAGTTGGTGTAGCGACATAAGGAGTGACATGGAATAGCGACATGGAGAAGTGACATGGAGGTGTGACATGGAGTAGTGAAATAGAGGAGCAACATGGAGGAGTGACTTGGAGGAGTGACATGGAGGAGTGACATGGAGAAGTGACAGAGCGAATCAGCAAAGAGGATTGATAAGGTGGAGTGACATGGCGGAGGGACATGGATGAATGACATGGAGGTGTGACATGGAGGAGCAACATGGAGGAGTTAAACAGAGGAGTGACATGGCGGAGTGATATGGAGGAGTGACAAGTAGGGTTGATATGGAGGAGTGACATAGAGGAGTGACAAGGAGGTTTGAGTTTGTGTAGCGACATGGAGGAGTGACATGGAGTAGCGACATGGAGGAGTGACATCAAGGAGTGAGTTGGTGTAGCAACATGGAGGAGTGACATGGAATAGCGACATGGAGGAGTGACATGGAGGAGTGACATGGAGGGTTGATATGGAGGAGTGACATGGAGGAGTGACATAGAGGAGTGACGTGGTGGAGTGACATGGAGGAGTGAGTTGGTGTAGCGACATGGAGGAGTGACATGGAGGAATGACATGGATGAGTGAGTTGGTGGAGTGACATGGAGGAGTGACATGGAGTAGTGACATGGAGGAGTGACAAGTAGGTTTGATATGGAGGAGTGACATAGAGGAGTGACAAGTAGGGTTGAGTTTGTGTAGCGAGATGGAGGAGTGACATGGAAGACATATAGAAGTGACATGGAGGAGTGAAATGGAGGAGTGACATGAAGGATTGATATGGAGGAGTGACTTGGAGGAGTGACATAGAGGAGTGACCTGGAGGAGTGACATAGAGGATTGATGTGGAGGAGTGACATGGAGGAGTGACATGGAGGAGTGACATGGAGGAGTGAGTTGGTGGAGCGACCTGGAGGAGTCACATGGAGTAGCGACATGGAGGAGTGACATGGAAGACATATAGAAGTGACATGGAGGAGTGACATGAAGGTTTTATATGGATGACTGACTTGGAGGAGTGACATAGAGGAGTGACCTGGAGGAGTGACATGGAGGAGTGACATGGAGGAGTTAGTTGGTGGAGCGACATGGAGGAGTCACATGGAGTAGCGAAATAGAGGAGTGACTTGGAGGAGTGACATTAAAGAGTGTAAAGGAGGATTGAGTTGGTGTAGTGACATGGAGGAGTGACATGGAATAGCGACATGGAGGAGTGACATGGAGGAGTGACGTGGTGGAGTGAAATGGAGGAGTGACATGTAGAAGTGAGTTGGTATAGCGACATGAGGAGTGACATGGAATAGTGACATGGAGGAGTGACATGGAGGTGTGAGTTGGTGTAGCGACATGGAGTAGTGAAATGGAGTAGCGACATGGAGGAGTGACATGGAGGTGTGACATGGAGGAGGGATCTGGAGGAGTGACATGGAAGACATAGAAGTGACATGGAGGAGTGACTTGGAGGAGTGACATAAAGGAGTGACATGGAGGAATGACATGGAGGAGTGACATAGAGGAGTAACATGGAGGAGTGACATGGATGAGTGAGTTGGTGTAGCGACATGGAGAAGTGACATGGATGAGGAACATGGAGGAGTTAAACAGAGGAGTGACATGGAGGAGTGATATGGAGGAGTGACAAGTTGGGTTGATATGGAGGAGTGACATAGAGGAGTGACAAGGAGGATTGAGTTTGTGTAGCGACATGGAGGAGTGACATGGAGTAGCGACATGGAGGAGTGACATCAAGGAGTGAGTTGGTGTAGCGACATGGAGGAGTGACATGGAGGAGTGACATGGAGGGTTGATATGGAGGAGTGACATGGAGGAGTGACATAGAGGAGTGACGTGGTGGAGTGAAATGGAGGAGTGACATGGGGGAGTGAGGTGGTGTAGCGACATGGAGGAGTGACATGGAGGAGTGACATGGATGAGTGACTTGGAGGATTGATATAAAGGAGTGACATGGAGGAGTGAAATGGAGTGACATAGAAGACATATAGAAGTGACATGGCTGAGTGACATGGAGGAGTGACAAGGAGGTTTGAGTTGGTGTAGCGACATGGCGGAGTGACATGGAGTAGTGACATGGAGGAGTGACGTAGAGGAGTGACATGGTGGAGTGACATAGAGGAGTGACGTGGTGGAGTGAAATGGAGGAGTGACATGGAGGAGTGAGTTGGTGTAGCGACATGGAGGAGTGACATGGAGGAGTGACATGGATGAGTGACTTGGAGGATTGATATAAAGGAGTGACATGGAGGAGTGACATGGAGGAGTGACATGGAGGGAGACATGGAGGAGTGACATGGAGAAGTGAAGGGTTTGATCAGGAAGGAGGGTTGATATGGTGGAGTGACATGGAATAGCGACATGGAGGAGTGACATGGAGGAGTGACATGGAGGAGTGACATAGAGGATTGATGTGGAGGAGAGACATGGAGGAGTGACATAGAGTGTTGATGTGGAGGAGAGACATGGAGGAGTGACATGGAGAAGTGACAGGTTTGATCAGGAAGGAGGGTTGATATGGTGGAGTGACATGGCGGAGGGATATGGAGGAGTGAGTTGGTGTAGCGACATAAGGAGTGACATGGAATAGCGACATGGAGAAGTGACATGGAGGTGTGACATGGAGGAGTGAAATAGAGGAGCAACATGGAGGAGTGACTTGGAGGAGTGACATGGAGGAGTGACATGGAGAAGTGACAGAGCGAATCAGCAAAGAGGATTGATAAGGTGGAGTGACATGGCGGAGGGACATGGATGAGTGACTTGGAGGTATGACATGGAGGAGCAACATGGAGGAGTTAAACAGAGGAGTGACATGGAGGAGTGATATGGAGGAGTGACAAGTAGGGTTGATATGGAGGAGTGACATAGAGGAGTGACAAGGAGGTTTGAGTTTGTGTTGCGACATGGAGGAGTGACATGGAGTAGCGACATAGAGGAGTGACATCAAGGAGTGAGTTGGTGTAGCGACATGGAGGAGTGACATGGATGGTTGATATGGAGGAGTGACATGGAAGAGTGACATAGAGTGTTGATGTGGAGGAGAGACATGGAGGAGTGACATGGAGAAATGGCAGGTTTGATCAGGAAGGAGGGTTGATATGGTGGAGTGACATGGCGGAGGGACATGGAGGAGAGAGTTGGTGTAGCGACATAAGGAGTGACATGGAATAGCGACATGGAGAAGTGACAGGGTTGATCAGGAAGGAGGATTGATATGGTGGAGTGACATGGTGGAGGGACATGGATGAGTGACATGGAGGAGTGACATGGAGGAGCAACATGGAGGAGTTATATGGAAGACAAATAGAAGTGACATGGAGGAGTGATATGGAGTAGTGACATGGAGGAGTGACATGGAAGAGTGAGTTGGTGTAGCGACATGGAGGAGTGACATGGAGGAGTGACATAGAGGTTTGACGTGGAGGAGAGACATGGAGGAGTGACATGGAGTAGTGACATGTAGGAGTGAAATGGAGGAGTGACATGGAGGAGTGACATGGAAGATTGAGTTGGTGTAGCGACATGGAGGAGTGACATGAAATAGCGACATGGAGGAGTGACATGGAGGAGTGACATGGAGGAGTGACATTAAAGATTGATGTGGAGGAGAGACATGGTTGAGTGACATAGAGTGTTGATGTGGAGGAGAGACATGGAGGAGTGACATGGAGAAGTGACAGGTTTGATCAGGAAGGAGGGTTGATATGGTGGAGTGACATGGCGGAGGGACATGGAGGAGTGAGTTGGTGTAGCGACATGGAGGAGTGACATGGAAGACATATAGAAGTGACATGGAGGAGTGACATGGAGAAGTGACAGGGCGGATCAGCAAGGAGGATTGATATGGTGGAGTGACATGGAGGAAGGACATGGAGGAATGACATGGAAGACATATAGAAGTGACATGGAGGAATGACTTGGAGGAGTGACATAAAGGAGTAACATGGAGGAAATACATGGATGAGGGACTTTGAGGAGTGACAAGGAAGATTGAGTTGGTGTAGCGACATGGAGGAGTGACATGGAGTAGCGACATGGAGGAGTGACATGAGGAGTGAGTTGGTGTAGCGACATGGAGTAGTGAAATGGAGTAGCGACATGGAGGAGTGACACGGAGGTGTCACATGGAGGAGGGACCTGGAGGAGTGACATGGAGGAGCAACTTGGAGGAGTTATATGGAAGACATATAGAAGTGACATGGAGGAGTGATATGGAGTAGTGACATGGAGGAGTGACATGGATGAGTGAGTTGGTGTAGCGACATGGAGGAGTGACATGAAATAGCGACATGGAGGAGTGACATGGAGTAGCGACATGGAGGAGTGAAATGAGGAGTGACGTAGAGGAGTGACGTGGTGGAGTGAAATGGAGGAGTGACATGGAAGAGTGACATGGAGGTGTGACATGGAGGAGGGAACTGAAGGAGTGACATGGAAGACATAGAAGTGACATGGAGGAGTGACTTGGAGGAGTGACATAAAGGATTGACATGGAGGAATGACATGGAGGAGTGACATAGAGGAGTAACCTGGAGGAGTGACATGGAGGAGTGAGTTGGTGTAGCGACATGGAGAAGTGACATGGATGAGGAACATGGAGGAGTTAAACAGAGGAGTGACATGGAGGAGTGATATGGAGGAGTGACAAGTAGGATTGATATAGAGGAGTGACAAGGAGGGTTGAGTTTGTGTAGCGATATGGAGGAGTGACATGGAGTAGCGACATGGAGGAGTGACATCAAGGAGTGAGTTGGTGTAGCGACATGGAGGAGTGACATGGAATAGCGACATGGAGGAGTGACATGGAGGAGTGACATGGGTGGTTGATATGGAGGAGTGACATGGAGGAGTGGCATAGAGGAGTGAAATGGTGGAGTGACATAGAGGAGTGACATGGAGGAGTGAGTTGGAGGAGTGACATGGAGGAGTGAGTTGGTGGAGCGACCTGGAGGAGTCACATGGAGTAGTGACATGGAGGAGTGACTTGGAGGAGTGATATAAAGGAGTGATATGGAGGAGTGAAATGGAGGAGTGAAATGGAGTGACATAGAAGACATATAGAAGTGACATGGAGGAGTGACATGGAGGAATGACATGGAGGAGTGACAAGTAGGATTGATATGGAGGAGTTACATAGAGGAGTGACAAGGGGGCTTGAGTTTGTGTAGCGAGATGGAGGAGGGACATGGAAGACATATAGAAGTGACATGGAGTAGCGACATGGAGGAGTGACATGGAGGAGTAAGTTGGTGTAGCGACATGGAGGAGTGACATGGAAGACATATAGAAGTGACATGGAGGAGTGACATGGAGAATTGACAGGGCGGATCAGCAAGGAGGATTGATATGGTGGAGTGACATGGAGGAAGGACATGGAGGAGTGACATGGAAGACATATAGAAGTGACATGGAGGAATGACTTGGAGGAGTGACATAAAGGAGTAACATGGAGGAATGACATGGATGAGTGACATGGAGGAGTGTCAAGGAAGATTGAGTTGGTGTAGCGACATGGAGGAGTGACATGGAGTAGCGACATGGAGGAGTGACATGAGGAGTGAGTTGGTGTAGCGACATGGAGTAGTGAAATGGAGTAGCGACATGGAGGAGTGACATGGAGGTGTGACATGGAGGAGGGACCTGGAGGAGTGACATGGAGGAGCAACATGGAGGAGTTATATGGAAGACATATAGAAGTGACATGGAGGAGTGATATGGAGTAGTGACATGTAGGAGTGACATGGATGAGTGAGTTGGTGTAGCGACATGGAGGAGTGACATGAAATAGCGACATGGAGGAGTGAAATGGAGTAGCGACATGGAGGATTGACATGAGGAGTGAGTTGGTGTAGCGACATGGAGTAGTGAAATGGAGTAGCGACATGGAGGAGTGAAATGAGGAGTGACATGGAAGACATAGAAGTGACATGGAGGAGTGACTTGGAGGAGTGACATAAAGGGTTGACATGGAGGAATGACATGGAGGAGTGACATAGAGGAGTAACCTGGAGGAGTGACATGGAGGAGTGAGTTGGTGTAGCGACATGGAGAAGTGACATGGATGAGGAACATGGAGGAGTTAAACAGAGGAGTGACATGGAGGAGTGATATGGAGGAGTGACAAGTAGGTTTGATATAGAGGAGTGACAAGGAGGGTTGAGTTTGTGTAGCAACATGGAGGAGTGACATGGAGTAGCGACATGGAGGAGTGATATCAAGGAGTGAGTTGGTGTAGCGACATGGAGGAGTGACATGGAATAGCGACATGGAGGAGTGACATGGAGGAGTGACATGGGTGGTTGATATGGAGGAGTGACATGGAGGAGTGACATAGAGGAGTGACATGGAGGAGTGACATAGAGGAGTGATGTGGAGGAGTGACATGGAGGAGTGACATGGAGGAGTGACATGGAGGAGTGACATAGAGGAGTGATGTGGAGGAGTGACATGGAGGAGTGACATGGAGGAGTGACATGGAGGAGTGATGTGGAGGAGTGATGTGGAGGAGTGAGTTGATGGAGCGACCTGGAGGAGTCACATGTAGTAGCGACATGGAGGAGTGACTTGGAGGAGTGATATAAAGGAGTGACATGGAGGAGTGACATGGAGGAGTAAAATGGAGTGACATAGAAGACATATAGAAGTGATATGGAGGAGTGACATGGAGGAGTGACAAGTAGGATTGATATGGAGGAGTGACATAGAGGAGTGACAAGGAGGCTTGAGTTTGTGTAGCGAGATGGAGGAGTGACATGGAAGACATATAGAAGTGACATGGAGGAGTGAAATGGAGGAGTGACATGAAGGATTGATATGGAGGAGTGACTTGGAGGAGTGACATAGAGTAGTGACCTGGAGGAGTGACATAGAGAAATGATGTGGAGGAGTGACATGGAGGAGTGAGTTGGTGGAGCGACCTGGAGGAGTCACATGGAGTAGCGACATGGAGGAGTGACTTGGAGGAGTGATATAAAGGAGTGATATGGAGGAGTGACAGGGAGGAGTGAAATGGAGTTACATAGAAGACATATAGAAGTGACATGGAGGAGTGACAAGGAGGAATGACATGGAGGAGTGACAAGTAGGATTGATATGGAGGAGTGACAAGGGGGCTTGAGTTTGTGTAGCGAGATGTAGGAGTGACATGGAAGACATATAGAAGTGAAATGGAGTAGCGACATGGAGGAGTGTGAAGGAGGAGTGAGTTGGTGTAGCGACATGGAGGAGTGACATGGAAGACATATAGAAGTGACATGGAGGAGTGACATGGAGAATTGACAGGGCGGATCAGTAAGGAGGATTGATATGGTGGAGTGAAATGGAAGAAGGACATGGAGGAGTGACATGGAAGACATATAGAAGTTACATTAGGAATGACTTGGAGGAGTGACATAAAGGAGTAACATGGAGGAATGAAATGGATGAGTGACATGGAGGAGTGACAAGGAAGATTTAGTTGGTGTAGCGACATGGAGGAGTGACAGGGAGTAGCGACATGGAGGAGTGACATGAGGAGTGAGTTGGTGTAGCGACATGGAGTAGTGAAATGGAGTAGCGACATGGAGGAGTGACATGGAGGTGTGACATGAAGGAGGGACCTGGAGGAGTGACATGGAAGACATAGAAGTGACATGGAGGAGTGACGTGGAGGAGTGACATGGAGGAGTGACATGGAGGAGTGACATGGAGGAGTGATGTGGAGGAGTGACATGGAGCAGTGACATGGAGGAGTGAGTTGGTGGAGCGACCTGGAGGAGTCACATGGAGTAGCGACATGGAGGAGTAACTTGGAGGAGTGATATAAAGGAGTGATATGGAGGAGTGACAGGGAGGAGTGAAATGGAGTGACATAGAAGACATATAGAAGTGACATGGAGGAGTGACATGGAGGAATGACATGGAGGAGTGACAAGTAGGATTGATATGGAGGAGTGACAAGGAGGCTTGAGTTTGTGTAGCGAGATGTAGGAGTGACATGGAAGACATATAGAAGTGAAATGGAGTAGCGACATGGAGGAGTGTGAAGGAGGAGTGAGTTGGTGTAGCGACATGGAGGAGTGACATGGAAGACATATAGAAGTGACATGGAGGAGTGACATGGAGAATTGACAGGGCGGATCAGCAAGGAGGATTGATATGGTGGAGTGACATGGAAGAAGGACATGGAGGAGTGACATGGAAGACATATAGAAGTTACATTAGGAATGACTTGGAGGAGTGACATAAAGGAGTAACATGGAGGAATGACATGGATGAGTGACATGGAGGAGTGACAAGGAAGATTGAGTTGGTGTAGCGACATGGAGGAGTGACAGGGAGTAGCGACATGGAGGAGTGACATGAGGAGTGAGTTGGTGTATCGACATGGAGTAGTGAAATGGAGTAGCGACATAGAGGAGTGACATGGAGGTGTGACATGAAGGAGGGACCTGGAGGAGTGACATGGAGGACAAGAAGTGACATGGAGGAGTGATGTGGAGGAGTGACATGGAGGAGTGACATGGAGGAGTGACATGGAGGAGTGATGTGGAGGAGTGACATGGAGCAGTGACATGGAGGAGTGAGTTGGTGGAGCGACCTGGAGGAGTCACATGTAGTAGCGACATGGAGGAGTGACTTGGAGGAGTGATATAAAGGAGTGACATGGGGGACTGACATGGAGGAGTAAGATGGAGTGACATAGAAGACATATAGAAGTGACATGGAGGAGTGACATGGAGGAGTGACAAGTAGGATTGATATGGAGTAGTAACATAGAGGAGTTACAAGGAGGATTGAGTTTGTGTATCGAGATGGAGGAGTGACATGGAATAGCGACATGGAGGAGTGACATGGAGGAGTGACATAGAGTGTTGATGTGGAGGAGAGACATGGAGGAGTGACATGGAGAAGTGACAGGTTTGATCAGGAAGGAGGGTTGATATGGTGGAGTGACATGGCGGAGGGACATTGAGGAGTGAGTTGGTGTAGCGACATAAGGAGTGACATGGAATAGCGACATGGAGGAGTGACATGGAGGTGTGACATGGAGGAGTGACATAGAGGAGCAACATGGAGGAGTGACTTGGAGGAGTGACATGGAGGAGTGACATGGAGAAGTGACAGGGCGAATCAGAAAAGAGGATTGATAAGGTGGATAGACATGGCGGAGGGAGATGGATGAGTGACATGGAGGAGTGACATGGAGGAGCAACATGGAGGAGTTATATGGAAGACATATAGAAGTGACATGGAGGAGTGATATGGAGTAGTGACATGGAGGTGTGACATGGAGAAGTGACATGGAAGAGTGAGTTGGTGTAGCGACATGGAGGAGTGACATAGAGGTTTGAAGTGGAGGAGAGACATGGAGGAGTGACATGGAATAGCGACATGGAGGAGTGACATGGAGGAGTGACATGGAGGAGTGACATGGAGGGTTGATATGGAGGAGTGACGTGGAGGAGTGACATAGAGGAGTGACGTGGTGGAGTGAAATAGAGAAGTGACATGGAGGAGTGAGTTGTTGTAGCGACATGAGGAGTAACATGGAATAGTGACATGGAGGAGTGACATGGAGGTGTGACATGGAGGAGTGACATGGATGAGTGACATCAAGGAGTGAGGTGGTGTAGCGACATGGAGGAGTGACATGGAATAGCGACATGGAGGAGTGACATGGAGGAGTGACATGGAGTGACATAGAAGACATATAGAAGTGACATGGAGGAGTGACATGGAGGAGTGACAAGTAGGATTGATATGGAGGATTGACATAGAGAAGTGACAAGGAGTTTGTGTAGCGACATGGAGGAGTGACATGGAGTAGCGACATGGAGGAGTGACATCAAGGAGTGAGGTGGTGTAGCGACATGGAGGAGTGACATGGTATAGCGACATGGAGGAGTGACATGGAGGAGTGACATAGAGGAGTGATGTGGAGGAGTGACATGGAGGAGTGACATGGAGGAGTGACATGTAGGAGTGAAGTGGAGGAGTGACATGGAGCAGTGACATGGAGGAGTGATGTGGAGGAGTGACATGGAGCAGTGACATGGAGGAGTGAGTTGGTGGAGCGACCTGGAGGAGTCACATGTAGTAGCGACATGGAGGAGTGACTTGGAGGAGTGATATAAAGGAGTGACATGGAGGAGTAAAATGGAGTGACATAGAAGACATATAGAAGTGACATGGAGGAGTGACATGGAGGAGTGACAAGTAGGATTATATGGAGGAGTGACATAGAGGAGTGACAAGGAGGCTTGAGTTTGTGTAGCGAGATGGAGGAGTGACATGGAAGACATATAGAAGTGACATGGAGTAGTGAAATGGAGGAGTGACATGAAGGGTTCATATGGGTGGTTGATATGGAGGAGTGACATGGAGAAGTGACATAGAGGAGTGACATGGAGGAGTGACATGGGTGGTTGATATGGAGGAGTGACATGGAGGTGTGACATGGAGTAGTGACATAGAGGAGTGATGTGGAGGAGTGACATGGAGGAGTGACATGGAGGAGTGACATGGAGGAGTGACATAGAGGAGTGACAAGGAGGTTTGAGTTTGTGTTGCGACATGGTGGAGTGACATGGAGTAGCGACATGGAGGAGTGACATCAAGGAGTGAGTTGGTGTAGCGACATGGAGGTGTGACATGGATGGTTGATATGGAGGAGTGACATGGAGGAGTGACATAGAGTGTTGATGTGGAGGAGAGACATGGAGGAGTGACATGGAGAAGTGACAGGTTTGATCAGGAAGGAGGGTTGATATGGTGGAGTGACATGGCGGAGGGACATGGAGGAGAGAGTTGGTGTAGCGACATAAGGAGTGACATGGAATAGCGACATGGAGAAGTGACAGGGTTGATCAGGAAGGAGGATTGATATGGTGGAGTGACATGGTGGAGGGACATGGATGAGTGACATGGAGGAGTGACATGGAGGAGTGAGTTGGTGTAGCGACATGGAGGAGTGACATGGAGGAGTGACATAGAGGTTTGACGTGGAGGAGAGACATGGAGGAGTGACATGGCGTAGTGACATGTAGGAGTGACATGAGGAGTGACGTAGAGGAGTGACATGGTGGAGTGAAATGGAGGAGTGACATGGAAGAGTGAGTTGGTGTAGCGACATGGAGGAGTGACATGAAATAGCGACATGGAGGAGTGACATGGAGGAGTGACATTAAAGATTGATGTGGAGGAGAGACATGGAGGAGTGACATAGAGTGTTGATGTGGAGGAGAGACATGGAGGAGTGACATGGAGAAGTGACATGGAGGAGTGAGTTGGTGTAGCGACATGGAGGAGTGACATGGAAGACATATAGAAGTGACATGGAGGAGTGACATGGAGAAGTGACAGGGCGGATCAGCAAGGAGGATTGATATGGTGGAGTGACATGGAGGAAGGACATGGAGGAGTGACATGGAAGACATATAGAAGTGACATGGAGGAATGACTTGGAGGAGTGACATAAAGGAGTAACATGGAGGAATGACATGGATGAGGGACTTTGAGGAGTGACAAGGCAGATTGAGTTGGTGTAGCGACATGGAGGAGTGACATGGAGTAGCGACATGGAGGAGTGACATGAGGAGTGAGTTGGTGTAGCGACATGGAGTAGTGAAATGGAGTAGCGACATGGAGGAGTGACATGGAGGTGTCACATGGAGGAGGGACCTGGAGGAGTGACATGGAGGAGCAACATGGAGGAGTTATATGGAAGACATATAGAAGTGACATGGAGGAGTGATATGGAGTAGTGACATGGAGGAGTGACATGGATGAGTGAGTTGGTGTAGCGACATGGAGGAGTGACATGAAATAGCGACATGGAGGAGTGACATGGAGTAGCGACATGGAGGAGTGAAATGAGGAGTGACGTAGAGGAGTGACGTGGTGGAGTGAAATGGAGGAGTGACATGGAAGAGTGACATGGATGTGTGACATGGAGGAGTGACATAAAGGATTGACATGGAGGAATGACATGGAGGAGTGACATAGAGGAGTAACCTGGAGGAGTGACATGGAGGAGTGAGTTGGTGTAGCGACATGGAGAAGTGACATGGATGAGGAACATGGAGGAGTTAAACAGAGGAGTTACATGGAGGAGTGATATGGAGGAGTGACAAGTAGGATTGATATAGAGGAGTGACAAGGAGGATTGATATGGAGGAGTTAAATAGAGGAGTGACAAGGAGGCTTGAGTTTGTGTAGCGAGATGGAGGAGTGACATGGAAGACATATAGAAGTGACATGGAGTAGCGACATGGAGGAGTGACATGGAGGAGTAAGTTGGTGTAGCGACATGGAGGAGTGACATGGAAGACATATAGAATTGACATGGAGGAGTGACATGGAGAATTGACAGGGCGGATCAGCAAGGAGGATTGATATGGTGGAGTGACATGGAGGAAGGACATGGAGGAGTGACATGGAAGACATATAGAAGTGACATGGAGGAATGACTTGGAGGAGTGACATAAAGGAGTAACATGGAGGAATGACATGGATGAGTGACATGGAGGAGTGTCAAGGAAGATTGAGTTGGTGTAGCGACATGGAGGAGTGACATGGAGTAGCGACATGGAGGAGTGACATGAGGAGTGAGTTGGTGTAGCGACATGGAGTAGTGAAATGGAGTAGCGACATGGAGGAGTGACATGGAGGTGTGACATGGAGGAGGGAACTGGAGGAGTGACATGGAGGAGCAATATGGAGGAGTTATATGGAAGACATATAGAAGTGACATGGAAGAGTGATATGGAGTAGTGACATGGAGGAGTGACATGGAGGAGTGAGTTGGTGTAGCGACATGGAGGAGTGACATGAAATAGCGACATGGAGGAGTTACATGGAGTAGCGACATGGAGTAGTGAAATGGAGTAGCGACATGGAGGAGTGAAATGAGGAGTGACGTAGAGGAGTGACGTGGTGGAGTGAAATGGAGGAGTGACATGGAAGAGTGACATGGAGTAGCGACATGGAGGAGTGACATCAAGGAGTGAGTTGGTGTAGCGACATGGAGGAGTGACATGGAATAGCGACATGGAGGAGTGACATGGAGGAGTGACATGGGTGGTTGATATGGAGGAGTGAAATGGAGGAGTGACATGGAGGAGTGACATGGAGTAGCGACATGGAGGAGTGACATCAAGGAGTGAGTTGGTGTAGCGACATGGAGGAGTGACATGGATTAGCGACATGGAGGAGTGACATGGAGGAGTGACATGGGTGGTTGATATGGAGGAGTGACATGGAGGAGTGACATGGAGGAGTGACATGGAGGAGTGACATAGAGGAGTGACAAGGAGGTTTGAGTTTGTGTTGCGACATGGTGGAGTGACATGGAGTAGCGACATGGAGGAGTGACATCAAGGAGTGAGTTGGTGTAGCGACATGGAGGTGTGACATGGATGGTTGATATGGAGGAGTGACATGGAGGAGTGACATAGAGTGTTGATGTGGAGGAGAGACATGGAGGAGTGACATGGAGAAGTGACAGGTTTGATCAGGAAGGAGGGTTGATATGGTGGAGTGACATGGCGGAGGGACATGGAGGAGAGAGTTGGTGTAGCGACATAAGGAGTGACATGGAATAGCGACATGGAGAAGTGACAGGGTTGATCAGGAAGGAGGATTGATATGGTGGAGTGACATGGTGGAGGGACATGGATGAGTGACATGGAGGAGTGACATGGAGGAGTGAGTTGGTGTAGCGACATGGAGGAGTGACATGGAGGAGTGACATAGAGGTTTGACGTGGAGGAGAGACATGGAGGAGTGACATGGCGTAGTGACATGTAGGAGTGACATGAGGAGTGACGTAGAGGAGTGACATGGTGGAGTGAAATGGAGGAGTGACATGGAAGAGTGAGTTGGTGTAGCGACATGGAGGAGTGACATGAAATAGCGACATGGAGGAGTGACATGGAGGAGTGACATTAAAGATTGATGTGGAGGAGAGACATGGAGGAGTGACATAGAGTGTTGATGTGGAGGAGAGACATGGAGGAGTGACATGGAGAAGTGACATGGAGGAGTGAGTTGGTGTAGCGACATGGAGGAGTGACATGGAAGACATATAGAAGTGACATGGAGGAGTGACATGGAGAAGTGACAGGGCGGATCAGCAAGGAGGATTGATATGGTGGAGTGACATGGAGGAAGGACATGGAGGAGTGACATGGAAGACATATAGAAGTGACATGGAGGAATGACTTGGAGGAGTGACATAAAGGAGTAACATGGAGGAATGACATGGATGAGGGACTTTGAGGAGTGACAAGGCAGATTGAGTTGGTGTAGCGACATGGAGGAGTGACATGGAGTAGCGACATGGAGGAGTGACATGAGGAGTGAGTTGGTGTAGCGACATGGAGTAGTGAAATGGAGTAGCGACATGGAGGAGTGACATGGAGGTGTCACATGGAGGAGGGACCTGGAGGAGTGACATGGAGGAGCAACATGGAGGAGTTATATGGAAGACATATAGAAGTGACATGGAGGAGTGATATGGAGTAGTGACATGGAGGAGTGACATGGATGAGTGAGTTGGTGTAGCGACATGGAGGAGTGACATGAAATAGCGACATGGAGGAGTGACATGGAGTAGCGACATGGAGGAGTGAAATGAGGAGTGACGTAGAGGAGTGACGTGGTGGAGTGAAATGGAGGAGTGACATGGAAGAGTGACATGGATGTGTGACATGGAGGAGTGACATAAAGGATTGACATGGAGGAATGACATGGAGGAGTGACATAGAGGAGTAACCTGGAGGAGTGACATGGAGGAGTGAGTTGGTGTAGCGACATGGAGAAGTGACATGGATGAGGAACATGGAGGAGTTAAACAGAGGAGTTACATGGAGGAGTGATATGGAGGAGTGACAAGTAGGATTGATATAGAGGAGTGACAAGGAGGATTGATATGGAGGAGTTAAATAGAGGAGTGACAAGGAGGCTTGAGTTTGTGTAGCGAGATGGAGGAGTGACATGGAAGACATATAGAAGTGACATGGAGTAGCGACATGGAGGAGTGACATGGAGGAGTAAGTTGGTGTAGCGACATGGAGGAGTGACATGGAAGACATATAGAATTGACATGGAGGAGTGACATGGAGAATTGACAGGGCGGATCAGCAAGGAGGATTGATATGGTGGAGTGACATGGAGGAAGGACATGGAGGAGTGACATGGAAGACATATAGAAGTGACATGGAGGAATGACTTGGAGGAGTGACATAAAGGAGTAACATGGAGGAATGACATGGATGAGTGACATGGAGGAGTGTCAAGGAAGATTGAGTTGGTGTAGCGACATGGAGGAGTGACATGGAGTAGCGACATGGAGGAGTGACATGAGGAGTGAGTTGGTGTAGCGACATGGAGTAGTGAAATGGAGTAGCGACATGGAGGAGTGACATGGAGGTGTGACATGGAGGAGGGAACTGGAGGAGTGACATGGAGGAGCAATATGGAGGAGTTATATGGAAGACATATAGAAGTGACATGGAAGAGTGATATGGAGTAGTGACATGGAGGAGTGACATGGAGGAGTGAGTTGGTGTAGCGACATGGAGGAGTGACATGAAATAGCGACATGGAGGAGTTACATGGAGTAGCGACATGGAGTAGTGAAATGGAGTAGCGACATGGAGGAGTGAAATGAGGAGTGACGTAGAGGAGTGACGTGGTGGAGTGAAATGGAGGAGTGACATGGAAGAGTGACATGGAGTAGCGACATGGAGGAGTGACATCAAGGAGTGAGTTGGTGTAGCGACATGGAGGAGTGACATGGAATAGCGACATGGAGGAGTGACATGGAGGAGTGACATGGGTGGTTGATATGGAGGAGTGAAATGGAGGAGTGACATGGAGGAGTGACATGGAGTAGCGACATGGAGGAGTGACATCAAGGAGTGAGTTGGTGTAGCGACATGGAGGAGTGACATGGATTAGCGACATGGAGGAGTGACATGGAGGAGTGACATGGGTGGTTGATATGGAGGAGTGACATGGAGGAGTGACATAGAGGAGTGACGTGGTGGAGTGAAATGGAGGAGTGACATGGAGGAGTGAGTTGGTGTAACGACATGAGGAGTAACATGGAATAGTGACATGGAGTAGTGACATGGAGGTGTGACATGGATGAGTGACATAGAGGAGTGATGTGGAGGAGTGACATGGAGGAGTGACATGGAGGAGTGACATGGAGGAGTGACATGGAGGAGTGACATGGAGGAGTGACATGGAGGAGTGACATGGAGGAGTGATGTGGAGGAGTGAGTTGATGGAGCGACCTGGAGGAGTCACATGTAGTAGCGACATGGAGGAGTGACTTGGAGGAGTAATATAAAGGAGTGACATGGAGGAGTGACATGGAGGAGTAAAATGGAGTGACATAGAAGACATATAGAAGTGATATGGAGGAGTGACATGGAGGAGTGACAAGTAGGATTGATATGGAGGAGTGACAAGTAGGATTGATATGGAGGAGTGACATAGAGGAGTGACAAAGAGGCTTGAGCTTGTGTAGCGAGATGGAGGAGTTACATGGAAGACATATAGAAGTGACATGGAGGAGTGAAATGGAGGAGTGACATGAAGGATTGATATGGAGGAGTGACTTGGAGGAGTGACATAGAGGAGTGACCTGGAGGAGTGACATAGAGAAATGATGTGGAGGAGTGACATGGAGGAGTGACATAGAGAAATGATGTGGAGGAGTGACATGGAGGAGTGACATGGAGGAGTGAGTTGGTGGAGCGACCTGGAGGAGTCACATGGAGTAGCGACATGGAGGAGTGACTTGGAGGAGTGATATAAAGGAGTGATATGGAGGAGTGACAGGGAGGAGTGAAATGGAGTGACATAGAAGACATATAGAAGTGACATGGAGGAGTGACATGGAGGAATGACATGGAGGAGTGACAAGTAGGATTGATATGGAGGAGTGACAAGGAGGCTTGAGTTTGTGTAGCGAGATAGAAGTGACAGGGCGAATCAGCAAAGAGGATTGATAAGGTGGATTGACATGGCGGAGGGAGATGGATGAGTGACATGGAGGAGTGACATGGAGGAGCAACATGGAGGAGTTATATGGAAGACATATAGAAGTGACATGGAGGAGTGATATGGAGTAGTGACATGGAGGTGTGACATGGAGAAGTGACATGGAAGAGTGAGTTGGTGTAGCGACATGGAGGAGTGACATGGAGGAGTGACATAGAGGTTTGACGTGGAGGAGAGACATGGAGGAGTGAAATAGAGAAGTGACATGGAGGAGTGAGTTGTTGTAGCGACATGAGGAGTAACATGGAATAGTGACATGGAGGAGTGACATGGAGGTGTGACATGGAGGAGTGACATGGATGAGTGACATCAAGGAGTGAGGTGGTGTAGCAACATGGAGGAGTGACATGGAATAGCGACATGGAGGAGTGACATGGCGGAGTGACATTGAGTGACATAGAAGACATATAGAAGTGACATGGAGGAGCGAGATGGAGGAGTGACAAGTAGGATTGATATGGAGGAGTGACATAGAGAAGTGACAAGGAGTTTGTGTAGCGACATGGAGGAGTGACATGGAGTAGCGACATGGAGGAGTGACATCAAGGAGTGAGGTGGTGTAGCGACATGGAGGAGTGACATGGAGGAGTGATATGGAGGTGTGACATGGAGGAGTGACATAGAGGAATGATGTGGAGGAGTAACATGAAGGATCTACATGGAGGAGCGAAATGGAGGAGTCAGATGGGGGAGTGACATGGAAGACATAGGAGTGACATGGTGGAGCAACATGGAGGAGTGACATGGAGGAGTGATATGGAGGTGTGACATGGAGGAGTGACATAGAGGAGTGATGTGGAGGAGTGACATGGAGGAGTGACATGGAATAGCGACATGGAGGAGTGACATGGAGGAGTGACATGGATGGTTGAGATGGAGGAGTGACATGGAGGAGTGACATAGAGGAGTGACGTGGTGGAGTGAAATGGAGGAGTGACATGGAGGAGTGAGTTGGTGTAGCGACATGGAGGAGTGACATGGAGGAGTGACATGGATGAGTGACTTGGAGGATTGATATAAAGGAGTGACATGGAGGAGTGACATGGAGGAGTGAAATGGAGTGACATAGAAGACATATAGAAGTGACATGGCTGAGTGACATGTAGGAGTGACAAGGAGGTTTGAGTTGGTGTAGCGACATGGCGGAGTGACATGGAGTAGTGACATGGAGGAGTGACGTAGAGGAGTGACATGGTGGAGTGAAATGGATAAGTGACATGGAAGAGTGAGTTGGTGTAGCAACATGGAGGAGTGACATGGAATAGCGACATGGAGGAGTGACATGGAATAGCGACATGGAGGAGTGACATGGAGGAGTGACATAGAGGATTGATGTGGAGGAGAGACATGGAGGAGTGACATAGAGTGTTGATGTGGAGGAGAGACATGGAGGAGTGACATGGGGAAGTGACAGGTTTGATCAGGAAGGAGGGTTGATATGGTGGAGTGACATGATGGAGGGACATGGAGGAGTGAGTTGGTGTAGCGACATAAGGAGTGACATGGAATAGCGACATGGAGAAGTGACATGGAGAAGTGACAGAGCGAATCAGCAAAGAGGATTGATAAGGTGGAGTGACATGGCGGAGGGACATGGATGAATGACATGGAGGTGTGATATGGAGGAGCAACATGGAGGAGTTAAACAGAGGAGTGACATGGAGGAGTGATATGGAGGAGTGACAAGTAGGGTTGATATGGAGGAGTGACATAGAGGAGTGACAAGGAGGTTTGAGTTTGTGTAGCGACATGGAGGAGTGACATGGAGTAGCGACATGGAGGAGTGACATCAAGGAGTGAGTTGGTGTAGTAACATGGAGGAGTGACATGGAATAGCGACATGGAGGAGTGACATGGCGGAGTGACATGGAGGGTTTATATGGAGGAGTGACATGGAGGAGTGACATAGAGGAGTGACGTGGTGGAGTGACATGGAGGAGTGAGTTGGTGTAGCGACATGGAGGAGTGACATGGAGGAGTGACATGGATGAGTGACTTGGAGAAGTGACAGGTTTGATCAGGAAGGAGGGTTGATTTGGTGGAGTGACATGGCGGAGGGACATGGAGAAGTGAGTTGGTGTAGCGACATAAGGAGTGACATGGAATAGCGACATGGAGAAGTGACATGGAGGAGTGAAATAGAGGAGCAACATGGAGGAGTGACTTGGAGGAGTGACATGGAGGAGTGACATGGAGTAGTGACATGGAGGAGTGACGTAGAGGAGTTACATGGTGGAGTGAAATGGAGGAGTGACATGGACCAGTGACTTGGAGGAGTGACATAAAGGAGTGACATGGAGGAGTGACATGGAGGATTGACATGGAGGAGTGACAAGTAGGTTTGATATGGAGGAGTGACATAGAGGAGTGACAAGTAGGGTTGAGTTTGTGTAGCGAGATGGGGGAGTGACATGGAAGACATATAGAAGTGACATGGAGGAGTGAAATGGAGGAGTGACATGAAGGATTGATATGGAGGAGTGACTTGGAGGAGTGACATAGAGGAGTGACCTGGAGGAGTGACATAGAGGAGTGATGTGGAGGAGTGACATGGAGGAGTGACATGGAGGAGTGAGTTGGTGGAGCGACCTGGAGGAGTCACATGGAGTAGCGACATGGAGGAGTGACATGGAAGACATATAGAAGTGACATGGAGGAGTGACATGAAGGTTTTATATGGAGGAGTGACTTGGAGGAGTGACATAGAGGAGTGACCTGGAGGAGTGACATGGAGGAGTGACATGGAGGAGTTAGTTGGTGGAGCAACATGGAGGAGTCACATGGAGTAGCGAAATGGAGGAGTGACTTGGAGGAGTGACATAAAGGAGTGACATGGAGGAATGACATGGAGGTGTGACATAGAGGAGTAACATGGAGGAGTGACATGGATGAGTGAGTTGGTGTAGCGACATGGAGAAGTGACATGGATGAGGAACATGGAGGAGTTAAACAGAGGAGTGACATGGAGGAGTGATATGGAGGAGTGACATAGAGGAGTGACAAGGAGGTTTGAGTTTGTGTAGCGACATGGAGGAGTGACATGGAGTAGCGACATGGAGGAGTGACATCAAGGAGTGAGTTGGTGTAGCAACATGGAGGAGTGACATGGAATAGCGACATGGAGGAGTGACATGGAGGAGTGACATGGAGGGTTGATATGGAGGAGTGACATGGAGGAGTGACATAGAGGAGTGACGTGGTGGAGTGACATGGAGGAGTGAGTTGGTGTAGCGACATGGAGGAGTGACATGGAGGAGTGACATGGATGAGTGACTTGGAGAAGTGACAGGTTTGATCAGGAAGGAGGATTGATTTGGTGGAGTGACATGGCGGAGGGACATGGAGAAGTGAGTTGGTGTAGCGACATAAGGAGTGACATGGAATAGCGACATGGAGAAGTGACATGGAGGAGTGAAATAGAGGAGCAACATGGAGGAGTGACTTGGAGGAGTGACATGGAGGAGTGACATGGAGTAGTGACATGGAGGAGTGACGTAGAGGAGTTACATGGTGGAGTGAAATGGAGGAGTGACATGGACCAGTGACTTGGAGGAGTGACATAAAGGAGTGACATGGAGGAGTGACATGGAGGATTGACATGGAGGAGTGACAAGTAGGTTTGATATGGAGGAGTGACATAGAGGAGTGACAAGTAGGGTTGAGTTTGTGTAGCGAGATGGAGGAGTGACATGGAAGACATATAGAAGTGACATGGAGGAGTGAAATGGAGGAGTGACATGAAGGATTGATATGGAGGAGTGACTTGGAGGAGTGACATAGAGGAGTGACCTGGAGGAGTGACATAGAGGAGTGATGTGGAGGAGTGACATGGAGGAGTGACATGGAGGAGTGAGTTGGTGGAGCGACCTGGAGGAGTCACATGGAGTAGCGACATGGAGGAGTGACATGGAAGACATATAGAAGTGACATGGAGGAGTGACATGAAGGTTTTATATGGAGGAGTGACTTGGAGGAGTGACATAGAGGAGTGACCTGGAGGAGTGACATGGAGGAGTGACATGGAGGAGTTAGTTGGTGGAGCGACATGGAGGAGTCACATGGAGTAGCGAAATGGAGGAGTGACTTGGAGGAGTGACATAAAGGAGTGACATGGAGGAATGACATGGAGGAGTGACATAGAGGAGTAACATGGAGGAGTGACATGGATGAGTGAGTTGGTGTAGCGACATGGAGAAGTGACATGGATGAGGAACATGGAGGAGTTAAACAGAGGAGTGACATGGAGGAGTGATATGGAGGAGTGACAAGTAGGGTTGATATGGAGGAGTGACATAGAGGAGTGACAAGGAGGATTGAGTTTGTGTAGCGACATGGAGGAGTGACATGGAGTAGCGACATGGAGGAGTGACATCAAGGAGTGAGTTGGTGTAGCGACATGGAGGAGTGACATGGAGTAGCGACATGGAGGAGTGACATGGAGGAGTGACATGGAGGGTTGATATGGAGGAGTGACATGGAGGAGTGACATAGAGGAGTGACGTGGTGGAGTGAAATGGAGGAGTGACATGGGGGAGTGAGTTGGTGTAGCGACATGGAGGAGTGACATGGAGGAGTGACATGGATGAGTGACTTGGAGGATTGATATAAAGGAGTGACATGGAGGTGTGAAATGGAGTGACATAGAAGACATATAGAAGTGACATGGCTGAGTGACATGGAGGAGTGACAAGGAGGTTTGAGTTGGTGTAGCGACATGGCGGAGTGACATGGAGTAGTGACATGGAGGAGTGACGTAGAGGAGTGACATGGTGGAGTGACATAGAGGAGTGACGTGGTGGAGTGAAATGGAGGAGTGACATGGAGGAGTGAGTTGGTGTAGCAACATGGAGGAGTGACATGGAGGAGTGACATGGATGAGTGACTTGGAGGATTGATATAAAGGAGTGACATGGAGGAGTGACATGGAGGAGTGACATGGAGGAGAGACATGGAGGAGTGACATGGAGAAGTGAAGGGTTTGATCAGGAAGGAGGGTTGATATGGTGGAGTGACATGGAATAGCGACATGGAGGAGTGACATGGAGGAGTGACATAGAGGATTGATGTGGAGGAGAGACATGGAGGAGTGACATAGAGTGTTGATGTGGAGGAGAGACATGGAGGAGTGACATGGAGAAGTGACAGGTTTGATCAGGAAGGAGGGTTGATATGGTGGAGTGACATGGCGGAGGGATATGGAGGAGTGAGTTGGTGTAGCGACATAAGGAGTGACATGGAATAGCGACATGGAGAAGTGACATGGAGGTGTGACATGGAGGAGTGAAATAGAGGAGCAACATGGAGGAGTGACTTGGAGGAGTGACATGGAGGAGTAACATGGAGAAGTGACAGAGCGAATCAGCAAAGAGGATTGATAAGGTGGACATGGCGGAGGGACATGGATGAGTGACTTGGAGGTGTGACATGGAGGAGCAACATGGAGGAGTTAAACAGAGGAGTGACATGGAGGAGTGATATGGAGGAGTGACAAGTAGGGTTGATATGGAGAAGTGACATAGAGGAGTGACAAGGAGGTTTGAGTTTGTGTTGCGACATGGAGGAGTGACATGAAGTAGCGACATAGAGGAGTGACATCAAGGAGTGAGTTGGTGTAGCGACATGGAGGAGTGACATGGATGGTTGATATGGAGGAGTGACATGGAGGAGTGACATAGAGTGTTGATGTGGAGGAGAGACATGGAGGAGTGACATGGAGAAATGGCAGGTTTGATCAGGAAGGAGGGTTGATATGGTGGAGTGACATGGCGGAGGGACATGGAGGAGAGAGTTGGTGTAGCGACATAAGGAGTGACATGGAATAGCGACATGGAGAAGTGACAGGGTTGATCAGGAAGGAGGATTGATATGGTGGAGTGACATGGTGGAGGGACATGGATGAGTGACATGGAGGAGTGACATGGAGGAGCAACATGGAGGAGTTATATGGAAAACATATAGAAGTGACATGGAGGAGTGATATGGAGTAGTGACATGGAGGAGTGACATGGAAGAGTGAGTTGGTGTAGCGACATGGAGGAGTGACATAGAGGTTTGACGTGGAGGAGAGACATGGAGGAGTGACATGGAGTAGTGACATGTAGGAGTGACATGAGGAGTGACGTAGAGGAGTGACATGGTGGAGTGAAATGGAGGAGTGACATGGAAGAGTGGGTTGGTGTAGCGACATGGAGGAGTGACATGAAATAGCGACATGGAGGAGTGACATGGAGGAGTGACATGGAGGAGTGACATTAAAGATTTATGTGGAGGAGAGACATGGAGGAGTGACATAGAGTGTTGATGTGGAGGAGAGACATGGAGGAGTGACATGGAGAAGTGACAGGTTTGATCAGGAAGGAGGGTTGATATGGTGGAGTGACATGGCGGAGGGACATGGAGGAGTGAGTTGGTGTAGCGACATGGAGGAGTGACATGGAAGACATATAGAAGTGACATGGAGGAGTGACATGGAGAAGTGACAGGGCGGATCAGCAAGGAGGATTGATATGGTGGAGTGACATGGAGGAAGGACATGGAGGAGTGACATGGAAGACATATAGAAGTGACATGGAGGAATGACTTGGAGGAGTGACATAAAGGAGTAACATGGAGGAATGACATGGATGAGGGACTTTGAGGAGTGACAAGGAAGATTGAGTTGGTGTAGCGACATGGAGGAGTGACATGGAGTAGCGACATGGTGGAGTGACATGAGGAGTGAGTTGGTGTAGCGACATGGAGTAGTGAAATGGAGTAGCGACATGGAGGAGTGACATGGAGGTGTCACATGGAGGAGGGACCTGGAGGAGTGACATGGAGGAGCAACATGGAGGAGTTATATGGAAGACATATAGAAGTGACATGGAGGAGTGATATGGAGTAGTGACATGGAGGAGTGACATGGATGAGTGAGTTGGTGTAGCGACATGGAGGAGTGACATGAAATAGCGACATGGAGGAGTGACATGGTGTAGCGACATGGAGGAGTGAAATGAGGAGTGACGTAGAGGAGTGACGTGGTGGAGTGAAATGGAGGAGGGAACTGGAGGAGTAACATGGAAGACATAGAAGTGACATGGAGGAGTGACTTGGAGGAGTGACATAAAGGATTGACATGGAGGAATGACATGGAGGAGTGACATAGAGGAGTAACCTGGAGGAGTGACATGGAGGAGTGAGTTGGTGTAGCGACATGGAGAAGTGACATGGATGAGGAACATGGAGGAGTTAAACAGAGGAGTGACATGGAGGAGTGATATGGAGGAGTGACAAGTAGGATTGATATAGAGGAGTGAGAAGGAGGGTTGAGTTTGTGTAGCGACATGGAGGAGTGACATGGAGTAGCGACATGGAGGAGTGACATCAAGGAGTGAGTTGGTGTAGCGACATGGAGGAGTGACATGGAATAGCGACATGGAGGAGTGACATGGTGGAGTGAAGTGGTGGAGTGACATAGAGGAGTGACATGGAGGAGTGAGTTGGAGGAGTGACATGGAGGAGTGACATCAAGGAGTGAGTTGGTGTAGCGACATGGAGGAGTGACATGGAATAGTGACATGGAGGAGTGACATAGAGGAGTGAAGTGGTGGAGTGACATAGAGGAGTGACATGGAGGAGTGAGTTGGAGGAGTGACATGGAGGAGTGAGTTGGTGGAGCGACCTGGAGGAGTCACATGGAGTAGCGACATGGAGGAGTGACTTGGAGGAGTGATATAAAGGAGTGATATGGAGGAGTGAAATGGAGGAGTGAAATGGAGTGACATAGAAGACATATAGAAGTGACATGGAGGAGTGACATGGAGGAATGACATGGAGGAGTGACAAGTAGGATTGATATGGAGGAGTTATATAGAGGAGTGACAAGGAGGCTTGAGTTTGTGTAGCGACATGGAGGAGTGACATGAGGAGTGAGTTGGTGTAGCGACATGGAGTAGTGAAATGGAGTAGCGACATGGAGGAGTGACATGGAGGAGAGACATGGAGGAGTGACATGGAGAAGTGAAGGGTTTGATCAGGAAGGAGGGTTGATATGGTGGAGTGACATGGAATAGCGACATGGAGGAGTGACATGGAGGAGTGACATGGAGGAGTGACATAGAGGATTGATGTGGAGGAGAGACATGGAGGAGTGACATAGAGTGTTGATGTGGAGGAGAGACATGGAGGAGTGACATGGAGAAGTGACAGGTTTGATCAGGAAGGAGGGTTGATATGGTCGAGTGACATGGCGGAGGGATATAGAGGAGTGAGTTGGTGTAGCGACATAAGGAGTGACATGGAATAGCGACATGGAGAAGTGACATGGAGGAGTGACATGGAGGAGTGAAATAGAGGAGCAACATGGAGGAGTGACTTGGAGGAGTGACATGGAGGAGTAACATGGAGAAGTGACAGAGCGAATCAGCAAAGAGGATTGATAAGGTGGAGTGACATGGCGGAGGGACATGGATGAGTGACTTGGAGGTGTGACATGGAGGAGTGACAAGGAGGTTTGAGTTTGTGTTGCGACATGGAGGAGTGACATGGAGTAGCGACATAGAGGAGTGGCATCAAGGAGTGAGTTGGTGTAGCGACATGGAGGAGTGACATGGATGGTTGATATGGAGGAGTGACATGGAGGAGTGACATAGAGTGTTGATGTGGAGGAGAGACATGGAGGAGTGACATGGAGAAATGGCAGGTTTGATCAGGAAGGAGGGTTGATATGGTGGAGTGACATGGCGGAGGGACATGGAGGAGAGAGTTGGTGTAGAGACACAAGGAGTGACATGGAATAGCGACATGGAGAAGTGACATGGAGGTGTGACATGGAGGAGTGAAATAGAGGAGCAACATGGAGGAGTGACTTGGAGGAGTGACATGGAGGAGTGACATGGAGTAGTGACATGGAGGAGTGACGTAGAGGAGTTACATGGTGGAGTGAAATGGAGGAGTGACATGGACGAGTGACTTGGAGGAGTGACATAAAGGAGTGACATTGAGGAGTGACATGGAGGATTGACATGGAGGAGTGACAAGTAGGTTTGATATGGAGGAGTGACATAGAGGAGTGACAAGTAGGGTTGAGTTTGTGTAGCGAGATGGAGGAGTGACATGGAAGACATATAGAAGTGACATGGAGGAGTGAAATGGAGGAGTGACATGAAGGATTGATATGGAGGAGTGACTTGGAGGAGTGACATAGAGGAGTGACCTGGAGGAGTGACATAGAGGATTGATGTGGAGGAGTGACATGGAGGAGTGACATGGAGGAGTGACATGGAGGAGTGAGTTGGTGGAGCGACCTGGAGGAGTCACATGGAGTAGCGACATGGAGGAGTGACATGGAAGACATATAGAAGTGACATGGAGGAGTGACATGAAGGTTTTATATGGAGGACTGACTTGGAGGAGTGACATAGAGGAGTGACCTGGAGGAGTGACATGGAGGAGTGACATGGAGGAGTTAGTTGGTGGAGCGACATGGGGGAGTCACATGGAGTAGCGAAATGGAGGAGTGACTTGGAGGAGTGACATAAAGGAGTGACATGGAGGAATGACATGGATGAGTGACATTAAAGAGTGTAAAGGAGGATTGAGTTGGTGTAGTGACATGGAGGAGTGACATGGAATAGCGACATGGAGGAGTGACATGGAGGAGTGACGTGGTGGAGTGAAATGGAGGAGTGACATGTAGAAGTGAGTTGGTATAGCGACATGAGGAGTGACATGGAATAGTGACACGGAGGAGTGACATGGAGGTGTGAGTTGGTGTAGCGACATGGAGTAGTGAAATGGAGTAGCGACATGGAGGAGTGACATGGAGGTGTGACATGGAGGAGGGATCTGGAGGAGTGACATGGAAGACATAGAAGTGACATGGAGGAGTGACTTGGAGGAGTGACATAAAGGAGTGACATGGAGGAATGACATGGAGGAGTGACATAGAGTGTTGATGTGGAGGAGAGACATGGAGGAGTGACATGGAGAAATGGCAGGTTTGATCAGGAAGGAGGGTTGATATGGTGGAGTGACATGGCGGAGGGACATGGAGGAGAGAGTTGGTGTAGCGACATAAGGAGTGACATGGAATAGCGACATGGAGAAGTGACAGGGTTGATCAGGAAGGAGGATTGATATGGTGGAGTGACATGGTGGAGGGACATGGAGGAGTGACATGGAGGAGTGACATGGAGGAGCAACATGGAGGAGTTATATGGAAGACATATAGAAGTGACATGGAGGAGTGATATGGAGTAGTGACATGGAGGAGTGACATGGAAGAGTGAGTTGGTGTAGCGACATGGAGGAGTGACATAGAGGTTTGACGTGGAGGAGAGACATGGAGGAGTGACATGGACTAGTGACATGTAGGAGTGACATGAGGAGTGACGTAGAGGAGTGACATGGTGGAGTGAAATGGAGGAGTGACATGGAAGAGTGGGTTGGTGTAGCGACATGGAGGAGTGACATGAAATAGCGACATGGAGGAGTGACATGGAGGAGTGACATGGAGGAGTGACATTAAAGATTGATGTGGAGGAGAGACATGGAGGAGTGACATAGAGTGTTGATGTGGAGGAGAGACATGGAGGAGTGACATGGAGAAGTGACAGGTTTGATCAGGAAGGAGGGTTGATATGGTGAAGTGACATGGCGGAGGGACATGGAGGAGTGAGTTGGTGTAGCGACATGGAGGAGTGACATGGAAGACATATAGAAGTGACATGGAGGAGTGACATGGAGAAGTGACATGGCGGATCAGCAAGGAGGATTGATATGGTGGAGTGACATGGAGGAAGGACATGGAGGAGTGACATGGAAGACATATAGAAGTAACATGGAGGAATGACATGGATGAGGGACTTTGAGGAGTGACAAGGAAGATTGAGTTGGTGTAGCGACATGGAGGAGTGACATGGAGTAGCGACATGGAGGAGTGACATGAGGAGTGAGTTGGTGTAGCGACATGGAGTAGTGAAATGGAGTAGCGACATGGAGGAGTGACATGGAGGTGTCACATGGAGGAGGGACCTGGTGGAGTGACATGGAGGAGCAACATGGAGGAGTTATATGGAAGACATATAGAAGTGACATGGAGGAGTGATATGGAGTAGTGACATGGAGGAGTGACATGGATGAGTGAGTTGGTGTTGCGACATGGAGGAGTGACATGAAATAGCGACATGGAGGAGTGACATGGAGTAGCGACATGGAGGAGTGAAATGAGGAGTGACGTAGAGGAGTGACGTGGTGGAGTGAAATGGAGGAGGGAACTGGAGGAGTGACATGGAAGACATAGAAGTGACATGGAGGAGTGACTTGGAGGAGTGACATAAAGGATTGACATGGAGGAATGACATGGAGGAGTGACATAGAGGAGTAACCTGGAGGAGTGACATGGAGGAGTGAGTTGGTGTAGCGACATGGAGAAGTGACATGGATGAGGAACATGGAGGAGTTAAACAGAGGAGTGACATGGAGGAGTGATATGGAGGAGTGACAAGTAGGATTGATATAGAGGAGTGACAAGGAGGGTTGAGTTTGTGTAGCGACATGGAGGAGTGACATGGAGTAGCGACATGGAGGAGTGACATCAAGGAGTGAGTTGGTGTAGCGACATGGAGGAGTGACATGGAATAGCGACATGGAGGAGTGACATGGAGGAGTGACATAGAGGAGTGAAGTGGTGGAGTGACATAGAGGAGTGACATGGTGGAGTGAGTTGGAGGAGTGACATGGAAGAGTGAGTTGGTGGAGCGACCTGGAGGAGTCACATGGAGTAGCGACATGGAGGAGTGACTTGGAGGAGTGATATAAAGGAGTGATATGGAGGAGTGAAATGGAGGAGTGAAATGGAGTGACATAGAAGACATATAGAAGTGACATGGAGGAGTGACATGGAGGAATGACATGGAGGAGTGACAAGTAGGATTGATATGGAGGAGTTACATAGAGGAGTGAGAAGGAGGCTTGAGTTTGTGTAGCGACATGGAGGAGTGACATGAGGAGTGAGTTGGTGTAGCGACATGGAGTAGTGAAATGGAGTAGCGACATGGAGGAGTGACATGGAGGAGAGACATGGAGGAGTGACATGGAGAAGTGAAGGGTTTGATCAGGAAGGAGGGTTGATATGGTGGAGTGACATGGAATAGCGACATGGAGGAGTGACATGGAGTAGTGACATGGAGGAGTGACATAGAGGATTGATGTGGAGGAGAGACATGGAGGAGTGACATAGAGTGTTGATGTGGAGGAGAGACATGGAGGAGTGACATGGAGAAGTGACAGGTTTGATCAGGAAGGAGGGTTGATATGGTCGAGTGACATGGCGGAGGGATATGGAGGAGTGAGTTGGTGTAGCGACATAAGGAGTGACATGGAATAGCGACATGGAGAAGTGACATGGAGGTGTGACATGGAGGAGTGAAATAGAGGAGCAACATGGAGGAGTGACTTGGAGGAGTGACATGGAGGAGTAACATGGAGAAGTGACAGAGCGAATCAGCAAAGAGGATTGATAAGGTGGAGTGACATGGCGGAGGGACATGGATGAGTGACTTGGAGGTGTGACATGGAGGAGCAACATGGAGGAGTTAAACAGAGGAGTGACAAGTAGGGTTGATATGGAGGAGTGACATAGAGGAGTGACAAGGAGGTTTGAGTTTGTGTTGCGACATGGAGGAGTGACATGGAGTAGCGACATAGAGGAGTGGCATCAAGGAGTGAGTTGGTGTAGCGACATGGAGGAGTGACATGGATGGTTGATATGGAGGAGTGACATGGAGGAGTGACATAGAGTGTTGATGTGGAGGAGAGAAATGGAGGAGTGACATGGAGAAATGGCAGGTTTGATCAGGAAGGAGGGTTGATATGGTGGAGTGACATGGCGGAGGGACATGGAGGAGAGAGTTGGTGTAGCGACACAAGGAGTGACATGGAATAGCGACATGGAGAAGTGACATGGAGGTGTGACATGGAGGATTGAAATAGAGGAGCAACATGGAGGAGTGACTTGGAGGAGTGACATGGAGGAGTGACATGGAGTAGTGACATGGAGGAGTGACGTAGAGGAGTTACATGGTGGAGTGAAATGGAGGAGTGACATGGACGAGTGACTTGGAGGAGTGACATAAAGGAGTGACATGGAGGAGTGACATGGAGGATTGACATGGAGGAGTGACAAGTAGGTTTGATATGGAGGAGTGACATAGAGGAGTGACAAGTAGGGTTGAGTTTGTGTAGCGAGATGGAGGAGTGACATGGAAGACATATAGAAGTGACATGGAGGAGTGAAATGGAGGAGTGACATGAAGGATTGATATGGAGGAGTGACTTGGAGGAGTGACATAGAGGAGTGACCTGGAGGAGTGACATAGAGGATTGATGTGGAGGAGTGACATGGAGGAGTGACATGGAGGAGTGACATGGAGGAGTGAGTTGGTGGAGCGACCTGGAGGAGTCACATGGAGTAGCGACATGGAGGAGTGACATGGAAGACATAGAAGTGACATGGAGGAGTGACATGAAGGTTTTATATGGAGGACTGACTTGGAGGAGTGACATAGAGGAGTGACCTGGAGGAGTGACATGGAGGAGTGACATGGAGGATTGAAATAGAGGAGCAACATGGAGGAGTGACTTGGAGGAGTGACATGGAGGAGTGACATGGAGTAGTGACATGGAGGAGTGACGTAGAGGAGTTACATGGTGGAGTGAAATGGAGGAGTGACATGGACGAGTGACTTGGAGGAGTGACATAAAGGAGTGACATGGAGGAGTGACATGGAGGATTGACATGGAGGAGTTACAAGTAGGTTTGATATGGAGGAGTGACATAGAGGAGTGACAAGTAGGGTTGAGTTTGTGTAGCGAGATGGAGGAGTGACATGGAAGACATATAGAAGTGACATGGAGGAGTGAAATGGAGGAGTGACATGAAGGATTGATATGGAGGAGTGACTTGGAGGAGTGACATAGAGGAGTGACCTGGAGGAGTGACATAGAGGATTGATGTGGAGGAGTGACATGGAGGAGTGACATGGAGGAGTGACATGGAGGAGTGAGTTGGTGGAGCGACCTGGAGGAGTCACATGGAGTAGCGACATGGAGGAGTGACATGGAAGACATAGAAGTGACATGGAGGAGTGACATGAAGGTTTTATATGGAGGACTGACTTGGAGGAGTGACATAGAGGAGTGACCTGGAGGAGTGACATGGAGGAGTGACATGGAGGAGTTAGTTGGTGGAGCGACATGGAGGAGTCACATGGAGTAGCGAAATGGAGGAGTGACTTGGAGGAGTGACATAAAGGAGTGACATGGAGGAATGACATGGATGAGTGACATTAAAGAGTGTAAAGGAGGATTGAGTTGGTGTAGTGACATGGAGGAGTGACATGGAATAGCGACATGGAGGAGTGACATGGAGGAGTGACGTGGTGGAGTGAAATGGAGGAGTGACATGTAGAAGTGAGTTGGTATAGCGACATGAGGAGTGACATGGAATAGTGACACGGAGGAGTGACATGGAGGTGTGAGTTGGTGTAGCGACATGGAGTAGTGAAATGGAGTAGCGACATGGAGGAGTGACATGGAGGTGTGACATGGAGGAGGGATCTGGAGGAGTGACATGGAAGACATAGAAGTGACATGGAGGAGTGACTTGGAGGAGTGACATAAAGGAGTGACATGGAGGAATGACATGGAGGAGTGACATAGAGGAGTAACATGGAGGAGTGACATGGATGAGTGAGTTGGTGTAGCGACATGGAGAAGTGACATGGATGAGGAACATGGAGGAGTTAAACAGAGGAGTGACATGGTGGAGTGATATGGAGGAGTGACAAGTAGGGTTGATATGGAGGAGTGACATAGAGGAGTGACAAGGAGGATTGAGTTTGTGTAGCGACATGGAGGAGTGACATGGAGTAGCGACATGGAGGAGTGACATCAAGGAGTGAGTTGGTGTAGCGACATGGAGGAGTGACATGGAATAGCGACATGGAGGAGTGACATGGAGGAGTGACATGGAGGGTTGATATGGAGGAGTGACATGGAGGAGTGACATAGAGGAGTGACGTGGTGGAGTGAAATGGAGGAGTGACATGGGGGAGTGAGTTGGTGTAGCGACATGGAGGAGTGATATGGAGGAGTGACATGGATGAGTGACTTGGAGGATTGATATAAAGGAGTGACATGGAGGAGTGAAATGGAGTGACATAGAAGACATATAGAAGTGACATGGCTGAGTGACATGGAGGAGTGACAAGGAGGTTTGAGTTGGTGTAGCGACATGGCGGAGTGACATGGAGTAGTGACATGGAGGAGTGACGTAGAGGAGTGACATGGTGGAGTGACATAGAGGAGTGACGTGGTGGAGTGAAATGGAGGAGTGACATGGAGGAGTGAGTTGGTGTAGCGACATGGAGGAGTGACATGGAGGAGTGACATGGATGAGTGACTTGCAGGATTGATATAAAGGAGTGACATGGAGGAGTGACATGGAAGAGTGACATGGAGGAGAGACATGGAGGAGTGACATGGAGAAGTGAAGGGTTTGATCAGGAAGAAGGGTTGATATGGTGGAGTGACATGGAATAGCGACATGGAGGAGTGACATGGAGGAGTGACATGGAGGAGTGACATAGAGGATTGATGTGGAGGAGAGACATGGAGGAGTGACATAGAGTGTTGATGTGGAGGAGAGACATGGAGGAGTGACATGGAGAAGTGACAGGTTTGATCAGGAAGGAGGGTTGATATGGAAGGAGTGACATGGCGGAGGGACATGGAGGAGAGAGTTGGTGTAGCGACAGAAGGAGTGACATGGAATAGCGACATGAAGAAGTGACAGGGTTGATCAGGAAGGAGGATTGATATGGTGGAGTGACATGGTGGAGGGACATGGATGAGTGACATGGAGGAGTGACATGGAGGAGCAACATGGAGGAGTTATATGGAAGACATATAGAAGTGACATGGAGGAGTGATATGGAGTAGTGACATGGAGGAGTGACATGGAAGAGTGAGTTGGTGTAGCGACATGGAGGAGTGACATGGAGGAGTGACATAGAGGTTTGACGTGGAGGAGAGACATGGAGGAGTGACATGGAGTAGTGACATGTAGGAGTGACATGAGGAGTGACGTAGAGGAGTGACATGGTGGAGTGAAATGGAGGAGTGACATGGAAGAGTGGGTTGGTGTAGCGACATGGAGGAGTGACATGAAATAGCGACATGGAGGAGTGACATGGAGGAGTGACATGGAGGAGTGACATTAAAGATTGATGTGGAGGAGAGACATGGAGGAGTGACATAGAGTGTTGATGTGGAGGAGAGACATGGAGGAGTGACATGGAGAAGTGACAGGTTTGATCAGGAAGGAGGGTTGATATGGTGGAGTGACATGGCGGAGGAACATGGAGGAGTGAGTTGGTGTAGCGACATGGAGGAGTGACATGGAAGACATATAGAAGTGACATGGAGGAGTGACATGGAGAAGTGACAGGGCGGATCAGCAAGGAGGATTGATATGGTGGAGTGACATGGAGGAAGGACATGGAGGAGTGACATGGAAGACATATAGAAGTGACATGGAGGAATGACTTGGAGGAGTGACATAAAGGAGTAACATGGAGGAATGACATGGATGAGGGACTTTGAGGAGTGACAAGGAAGATTGAGTTGGTGTAGCGACATGGAGGAGTGACATGGCGTAGCGACATGGAGGAGTGACATGAGGAGTGAGTTGGTGTAGCGACATGGAGTAGTGAAATGGAGTAGCGACATGGAGGAGTGACATGGAGGTGTCACATGGAGGAGGGACCTGGAGGAGTGACATGGAGGAGCAACATGGAGGAGTTATATGGAAGACATATAGAAGTGACATGGAGGAGTGATATGGAGTAGTGACATGGAGGAGTGACATGGATGAGTGAGTTGGTGTAGTGACATGGAGGAGTGACATGAAATAGCGACATGGAGGAGTGACATGGATTAGCGACATGGAGGAGTGAAATGAGGAGTGACGTAGAGGAGTGACGTGGTGGAGTGAAATGGAGGAGGGAACTGGAGGAGTGACATGGAAGACATAGAAGTGACATGGAGGAGTGACTTGGAGGAGTGACATAAAGGATTGACATGGAGGAATGACATGGAGGAGTGACATAGAGGAGTAACCTGGAGGAGTGACATGGAGGAGTGAGTTGGTGTAGCGACATGGAGAAGTTACATGGATGAGGAACATGGAGGAGTTAAACAGAGGAGTGACATGGAGGAGTGATATGGAGGAATGACAAGTAGGATTGATATAGAGGAGTGACAAGGAGGGTTGAGTTTGTGTAGCGACATGGAGGAGTGACATGGAGTAGCGACATGGAGGAGTGACATCAAGGAGTGAGTTGGTGTAGCGACATGGAGGAGTGACATGGAATAGCGACATGGAGGAGTGACATGGAGGAGTGACATGGGTGGTTGATATGGAGGAGTGACATGGAGGAGTGACATAGAGGAGTGAAGTGGTGGAGTGACATAGAGGAGTGACATGGAGGAGTGAGTTGGAGGAGTGACATGGAGGAGTGAGTTGGTGGAGCGACCTGGAGGAGTCACATGGAGTAGCGACATGGAGGAGTGACTTGGAGGAGTGATATAAAGGAGTGATATGGAGGAGTGAAATGGAGGAGTGAAATGGAGTGACATAGAAGACATATAGAAGTGACATGGAGGAGTGACATGGAGGAATGACATGGAGGAGTGACAAGTAGGATTGATATGGAGGAGTTACATAGAGGAGTGACAAGGCGGCTTGAGTTTGTGTAGCGACATGGAGGAGTGACATGAGGAGTGAGTCGGTGTAGCGACATGGAATAGTGAAATGGAGTAGCGACATGGAGGAGTGACATGGAGGAGAGACATGGAGGAGTGACATGGAGAAGTGAAGGGTTTGATCAGGAAGGAGGGTTGATATGGTGGAGTGACATGGAATAGCGACATGGAGGAGTGACATGGAGTAGTGACATGGAGGAGTGACATAGAGGATTGATGTGGAGGAGAGACATGGAGGAGTGACAGAGTGTTGATGTGGAGGAGAGACATGGAGGAGTGACATGGAGAAGTGACAGGTTTGATCAGGAAGGAGGGTTGATATGGTCGAGTGACATGGCGGAGGGATATGGAGGAGTGAGTTGGTGTAGCGACATAAGGAGTGACATGGAATAGCGACATGGAGAAGTGACATGGAGGTGTGACATGGAGGAGTGAAATAGAGGAGCAACATGGAGGAGTGACTTCTAGGAGTGACATGGAGGAGTAACATGGAGAAGTGACAGAGCGAATCAGCAAAGAGGATTGATAAGGTGGAGTGACATGGCGGAGGGACATGGGTGAGTGACTTGGAGGTGTGACATGGAGGAGCAACATGGAGGAGTTAAACAGAGGAGTGACAAGTAGGGTTGATATGGAGGAGTGACATAGAGGAGTGACAAGGAGGTTTGAGTTTGTGTTGCGACATGGAGGAGTGACATGGAGTAGCGACATAGAGGAGTGGCATCAAGGAGTGAGTTGGTGTAGCGACATGGAGGAGTGACATGGTTGGTTGATATGGAGGAGTGACATGGAGGAGTGACATAGAGTGTTGATGTGGAGGAGAGACATGGAGGAGTGACATGGAGAAATGGCAGGTTTGATCAGGAAGGAGGGTTGATATGGTGGAGTGAAATGGCGGAGGGACATGGAGGAGAGAGTTGGTGTAGCGACACAAGGAGTGACATGGAATAGCGACATGGAGAAGTGACAGGGTTGATCAGGAAGGAGGATTGATATGGTGGAGTGACATGGTTGAGGGACATGGATGAGTGACATGGAGGAGTGACATGGAGGAGCAACATGGAGGAGTTATATGGAAGTCATATAGAAGTGACATGGAGGAGTGATATGGAGTAGTGACATGGAGGAGTGACATGGAAGAGTGAGTTGGTGTAGCGACATGGAGGAGTGACATGGAGGAGTGACATAGAGGTTTGACGTGGAGGAGAGACATGGAGGAGTGACATGGAGTAGTGACGTAGAGGAGTGACATGGTGGAGTGAAATGGAGGAGTGACATGGAAGAGTGAGTTGGTGTAGCGACATGGAGGAGTGACATGAAATAGCGACATGGAGGAGTGACATGGAGGAGTGACATGGAGGAGTGACATTAAAGATTGATGTGGAGGAGAGACATGGAGGAGTGACATAGAGTGTTGATGTGGAGGAGAGACATGGAGGAGTGACATGGAGAAGTGACAGGTTTGATCAGGAAGGAGGGTTGATATGGTGGAGTGACATGGCGGAGGGACATGGAGGAGTGAGTTGGTGTAGCGACATGGAGGAGTGACATGGAAGACATATAGAAGTGACATGGAGGAGTGACATGGGGAAGTGACAGGGCGGATCAGCAAGGAGGATTGATATGGTGGAGTGACATGGAGGAAGGACATGGAGGAGTGACATGGAAGACATATAGAAGTGACATGGAGGAATGACTTGGAGGAGTGACATAAAGGAGTAACATGGCGGAATGACATGGATGAGGGACTTTGAGGAGTGACAAGGAAGATTGAGTTGGTGTAGCGACATGGAGGAGTGACATGGAGTAGCGACATGGAGGAGTGACATGAGGAGTGAGTTGGTGTAGCGACATGGAGTAGTGAATTGGAGTAGCGACATGGAGTAGTGACATGGAGGTGTCACATGGAGGAGGGACCTGGAGGAGTGACATGGAGGAGCAACATGGAGGAGTTATATGGAAGACATATAGAAGTGACATGGAGGAGTGATATGGAGTAGTGACATGGAGGAGTGACATGGCTGAGTGAGTTGGTGTAGCGACATGGAGGAGTGACATGAAATAGCGACATGGAGGAGTGACATGGAGTAGCGACATGGAGGAGTGAAATGAGGAGTGACGTAGAGGAGTGACGTGGTGGAGTGAAATGGAGGAGTGACATGGAAGAGTGACATGGAGGTGTGACATGGAGGAGGGAACTGGAGGAGTGACATGGAAGACATAGAAGTGACATGGAAGAGTGACTTGGAGGAGTGACATAAAGGATTGACATGGAGGAATGACATGGAGGAGTGACATAGAGGAGTAACCTGGAGGAGTGACATGGAGGAGTGAGTTGGTGTAGCGACATGGAGAAGTGACATGGATGAGGAACATGGAGGAGTTAAACAGAGGAGTGACATGGAGGAGTGATATGGAGCAGTGACAAGTAGGATTGATATAGAGGAGTGACAAGGAGGGTTGAGTTTGTGTAGCGACATGGAGGAGTGACATGGAGTAGCGACATGGAGGAGTGACATCAAGGAGTGAGTTGGTGTAGCGACATGGAGGAGTGACATGGAATAGCGACATGGAGGAGTGACATGGAGGAGTGACATGGGTGGTTGATATGGAGGAGTGACATGGAGGAGTGACATAGAGGAGTGAAGTGGTGGAGTGACATAGAGGAGTGACATGGAGGAGTGAGTTGGAGGAGTGACATGGAGGAGTGAGTTGGTGGAGAGACCTGGAGGAGTCACATGGAGTAGCGACATGGAGGAGTGACTTGGAGGAGTGATATAAAGGAGTGATATGGAGGAGTGAAATGGAGGAGTGAAATGGAGTGACATAGAAGACATATAGAAGTGACATGGAGGAGTGACATGGAGGAATGACATGGAGGAGTGACAAGTAGGATTGATATGGAGGAGTTACATAGAGGAGTGACAAGGAGGCTTGAGTTTGTGTAGCGAGATGGAGGAGTGACATGGAAGACATATAGAAGTGACATGGAGTAGCGACATGGAGGAGTGACATGGAGGAGTAAGTTGGTGTAGCGACATGGAGGAGTGACATGGAAGACATATAGAAGTGACATGGAGGAGTGACATGGAGAATTGACAGGGCGGATCAGCAAGGAGGATTGATATGGTGGAGTGACATGGAGGAAGGACATGGAGGAGTGACATAAAGGAGTAACATGGAGGAATGACATGGATGAGTGACATGGAGGAGTGTCAAGGAAGATTGAGTTGGTGTAGCGACATGGAGGAGTGACATGGCGTAGCGACATGGAGGAGTGACATGAGGAGTGAGTTGGTGTAGCGACATGGAGTAGTGAAATGGAGTAGCGACATGGAGGAGTGACATGGAGGTGTTACATGGAGGAGGGACCTGGAGGAGTGACATGGAGGAGCAACATGGAGGAGTTATATGGAAGACATATAGAAGTGACATGGAGGAGTGATATGGAGTAGTGACATGGAGGAGTGACATGGATGAGTGAGTTGGTGTAGCGACATGGAGTAGTGAAATGGAGTAGCGACATGGAGGAGTGACATGGCGGAGAGACATGGAGGAGTGACATGGAGAAGTGAAGGGTTTGATCAGGAAGGAGGGTTGATATGGTGGAGTGACATGGAATAGCGACATGGAGGAGTGACATGGAGGAGTGACATGGAGGAGTGACATAGAGGATTGATGTGGAGGAGAGACATGGAGGAGTGACATAGAGTGTTGATGTGGAGGAGAGACATGGAGGAGTGACATGGAGAAGTGACAGGTTTGATCAGGAAGGAGGGTTGATATGGTGGAGTGACATGGCGGAGGGATATGGAGGAGTGAGTTGGTGTAGCGACATAAGGAGTGACATGGAATAGCGACATGGAGAAGTGACATGGAGGTGTGACATGGAGGAGTGAAATAGAGGAGCAACATGGAGGAGTGACTTGGAGGAGTGACATGGAGGAGTAACATGGAGAAGTGACAGAGCGAATCAGCAAAGAGGATTGATAAGGTGGAGTGACATGGCGGAGGGACATGGATGAGTGACTTGGAGGTGTGACATGGAGGAGCAACATGGAGGAGTTAAACAGAGGAGTGACAAGTAGGGTTGATATGGAGGAGTGACATAGAGGAGTGACAAGGAGGTTTGAGTTTGTGTTGCGACATGGAGGAGTGACATGGAGTAGCGACATAGAGGAGTGACATCAAGGAGTGAGTTGGTGTAGCGACATGGAGGAGGGACATGGATGGTTGATATGGAGGAGTGACATGGAGGAGTGACATAGAGTGTTGATGTGGAGGAGAGACATGGAGGAGTGACATGGAGAAATGGCAGGTTTGATCAGGAAGGAGGGTTGATATGGTGGAGTGACATGGCGGAGGGACATGGAGGAGAGAGTTGGTGTAGCGACACAAGGAGTGACATGGAATAGCGACATGGAGAAGTGACAGGGTTGATCAGGAAGGAGGATTGATATGGTGGAGTGACATGGTGGAGGGACATGGATGAGTGACATGGAGGAGTGACATGGAGGAGCAACATGGGGAAGTTATATGGAAGACATATAGAAGTGACATGGAGGAGTGATATGGAGTAGTGACATGGAGGAGTGACATGGAAGAGTGAGTTGATGTAGCGACATGGAGGAGTGACATGGAGGAGTGACATAGAGGTTTGACGTGGAGGAGAGACATGGAGGAGTGACATGTAGGAGTGACATGAGGAGTGACGTAGAGGAGTGACATGGTGGAGTGAAATGGAGGAGTGACATGGAAGAGTGAGTTGGTGTAGCGACATGGAGGAGTGACATGAAATAGCGACATGGAGGAGTGACATGGAGGAGTGACATTAAAGATTGATGTGGAGGAGAGACATGGAGGAGTGACATAGAGTGTTGATGTGGAGGAGAGACATGGAGGAGTGACATGGAGAAGTGACAGGTTTGATCAGGAAGGAGGGTTGATATGGTGGAGTGACATGGCGGAGGGACATGGAGGAGTGAGTTGGTGTAGCGACATGGAGGAGTGACATGGAAGACATATAGAAGTGACATGGAGGAGTGATATGGAGAAGTGACAGGGCGGATCAGCAAGGAGGATTGATATGGTGGAGTGACATGGAGGAAGGACATGGAGGAGTGACATGGAAGACATATAGAAGTGACATGGAGGAATGACTTGGAGGAGTGACATAAAGGAGTAACATGGAGGAATGACATGGATGAGGGACTTTGAGGAGTGACAAGGAAGATTGAGTTGGTGTAGCGACATGGAGGAATGACATGGAGTAGCGACATGGAGGAGTGACATGAGGAGTGAGTTGGTGTAGTGACATGGAGTAGTGAAATGGAGTAGCGACATGGAGGAGTGACATGGAGGTGTCACATGGAGGAGGGACCTGGAGGAGTGACATGGAGGAGCAACATGGAGGAGTTATATGGAAGACATATAGAAGTGACATGGAGGAGTGATATGGAGTAGTGACATGGAGGAGTGATATGGATGAGTGAGTTGGTGTAGCAACATGGAGGAGTGACATGAAATAGCGACATGGAGGAGTAACATGGAGTAGCGACATGGAGGAGTGAAATGAGGAGTGACGTAGAGGAGTGACGTGGTGGAGTGAAATGGAGGAGTGACATGGAAGAGTGACATGGAGGTGTGACATGGAGGAGGGAACTGGAGGAGTGACATGGAAGACATAGAAGTGACATGGAGGAGTGACTTGGAGGAGTGACATAAAGGATTGACATGGAGGAATGACATGGAGGAGTGACATAGAGGAGTAACCTGGAGGAGTGACATGGAGGAGTGAGTTGGTGTAGCGACATGGAGAAGTGACATGGATGAGGAACATGGAGGAGTTAAACAGAGGAGTGACATGGAGGAGTGATATGGAGGAGTGACAAGTAGGATTGATATAGAGGAGTGACAAGGAGGGTTGAGTTTGTGTAGCGACATGGAGGAGTGACATGGAGTAGCGACATGGAGGAGTGACATCAAGGAGTGAGTTGGTGTAGCGACATGGAGGAGTGACATGGAATAGCGACATGGAGGAGTGACATGGAGGAGTGACATGGGTGGTTGATATGGAGGAGTGACATGGAGGAGTGACATAGAGGAGTGAAGTGGTGGAGTGACATAGAGGAGTGACATGGAGGAGTGAGTTGGAGGAGTGACATGGAGGAGTGAGTTGGTGGAGCGACCTGTAGGAGTCACATGGAGTAGCGACATGGAGGAGTGACTTGGCGGAGTGATATAAAGGAGTGATATGGAGGAGTGAAATGGAGGAGTGAAATGGAGTGACATAGAAGACATATAGAAGTGACATGGAGGAGTGACATGGAGGAATGACATGGAGGAGTGACAAGTAGGATTGATATGGAGGAGTTACATAGAGGAGTGACAAGGAGGCTTGAGTTTGTGTAGCGAGATGGAGGAGTGACATGGAAGACATATAGAAGTGACATGGAGGAGTGACATGGAGAAGTGACAGGGCGGATCAGCAAGGAGGATTGATATGGTGGAGTGACATGGAGGAAGGACATGGAGGAGTGACATGGAAGACATATAGAAGTGACATGGAGGAATGACTTGGAGGAGTGACATAAAGGAGTAACATGGCGGAATGACATGGATGAGGGACTTTGAGGAGTGACAAGGAAGATTGAGTTGGTGTAGCGACATGGAGGAGTGACATGGAGTAGCGACATGGAGGAGTGACATGAGGAGTGAGTTGGTGTAGCGACATGGAGTAGTGAAATGGAGTAGCGACATGGAGTAGTGACATGGAGGTGTCACATGGAGGAGGGACCTGGAGGAGTGACATGGAGGAGCAACATGGAGGAGTTATATGGAAGACATATAGAAGTGACATGGAGGAGTGATATGGAGTAGTGACATGGAGGAGTGACATGGCTGAGTGAGTTGGTGTAGCGACATGGAGGAGTGACATGAAATAGCGACATGGAGGAGTGACATGGAGTAGCGACATGGAGGAGTGAAATGAGGAGTGACGTAGAGGAGTGACGTGGTGGAGTGAAATGGAGGAGTGACATGGAAGAGTGACATGGAGGTGTGACATGGAGGAGGGAACTGGAGGAGTGACATGGAAGACATAGAAGTGACATGGAAGAGTGACTTGGAGGAGTGACATAAAGGATTGACATGGAGGAATGACATGGAGGAGTGACATAGAGGAGTAACCTGGAGGAGTGACATGGAGGACTGAGTTGGTGTAGCGACATGGAGAAGTGACATGGATGAGGAACATGGAGGAGTTAAACAGAGGAGTGACATGGAGGAGTGATATGGAGGAGTGACAAGTAGGATTGATATAGAGGAGTGACAAGGAGGGTTGAGTTTGTGTAGCGACATGGAGGAGTGACATGGAGTAGCGACATGGAGGAGTGACATCAAGGAGTGAGTTGGTGTAGCGACATGGAGGAGTGACATGGAATAGCGACATGGAGGAGTGACATGGAGGAGTGACATGGGTGGTTGATATGGAGGAGTGACATGGAGGAGTGACATAGAGGAGTGAAGTGGTGGAGTGACATAGAGGAGTGACATGGAGGAGTGAGTTGGAGGAGTGACATGGAGGAGTGAGTTGGTGGAGCGACCTGGAGGAGTCACATGGAGTAGCGACATGGAGGAGTGACTTGGAGGAGTGATATAAAGGAGTGATATGGAGGAGTGAAATGGAGGAGTGAAATGGAGTGACATAGAAGACATATAGAAGTGACATGGAGGAGTGACATGGAGGAATGACATGGAGGAGTGACAAGTAGGATTGATATGGAGGAGTTACATAGAGGAGTGACAAGGAGGCTTGAGTTTGTGTAGCGAGATGGAGGAGTGACATGGAAGACATATAGAAGTGACATGGAGTAGCGACATGGAGGAGTGACATGGAGGAGTAAGTTGGTGTAGCGACATGGAGGAGTGACATGGAAGACATATAGAAGTGACATGGAGGAGTGACATGGAGAATTGACAGGGCGGATCAGCAAGGAGGATTGATATGGTGGAGTGACATGGAGGAAGGACATGGAGGAGTGACATGGAAGACATATAGAAGTGACATGGAGGAATGACTTGGAGGAGTGACATAAAGGAGTAACATGGAGGAATGACATGGATGAGTGACATGGAGGAGTGTCAAGGAAGATTGAGTTGGTGTAGCGACATGGAGGAGTGACATGGAGTAGCGACATGGAGGAGTGACATGAGGAGTGAGTTGGTGTAGCGACATGGAGTAGTGAAATGGAGTAGCGACATGGAGGAGTGACATGGAGGAGAGACATGGAGGAGTGACATGGAGAAGTGAAGGGTTTGATCAGGAAGGAGGGTTCATATGGTGGAGTGACATGGAATAGCGACATGGAGGAGTGACATGGAGGAGTGACATGGAGGAGTGACATAGAGGATTGATGTGGAGGAGAGACATGGAGGAGTGACATAGAGTGTTGATGTGGAGGAGAGACATGGAGGAGTGACATGGAGAAGTGACAGGTTTGATCAGGAAGGAGGGTTGATATGGTGGAGTGACATGGCGGAGGGATATGGAGGAGTGAGTTGGTGTAGCGACATAAGGAGTGACATGGAATAGCGACATGGAGAAGTGACATGGAGGTGTGACATGGAGGAGTGAAATAGAGGAGCAACATGGAGGAGTGACTTGGAGGAGTGACATGGAGGAGTAACATGGAGAAGTGACAGAGCTAATCAGCAAAGAGGATTGATAAGGTGGAGTGACATGGCGGAGGGACATGGATGAGTGACTTGGAGGTGTGACATGGAGGAGCAACATGGAGGAGTTAAACAGAGGAGTGACAAGTAGGGTTGATATGGAGGAGTGACATAGAGGAGTGACAAGGAGGTTTGAGTTTGTGTTGCGACATGGAGGAGTGACATGGAGTAGCGACATAGAGGAGTGACATCAAGGAGTGAGTTGGTGTAGCGACATGGAGGAGTGACATGAAATAGCGACATGGAGGAGTGACATGGAGGAGTGACATGGAGGAGTGACATAGAGTGTTGATGTGGAGGAGAGACATGGAGGAGTGACATGGAGAAGTGACAGGTTTGATCAGGAAGGAGGGTTGATATGGTGGAGTGACATGGCGGAGGGACATGGAGGAGTGAGTTGGTGTAGCGACATGGAGGAGTGACATGGAAGACATATAGAAGTGACATGGAGGAGTGACATGGAGAAGTGACAGGGCGGATCAGCAAGGAGGATTGATATGGTGGAGTGACATGGAGGAAGGACATGGAGGAGTGACATGGAAGACATATAGAAGTGACATGGAGGAATGACTTGGAGGAGTGACATAAAGGAGTAACATGGAGGAATGACATGGATGAGGGACTTTGAGGAGTGACAAGGAAGATTGAGTTGGTTTAGCGACATGGAGGAGTGACATGGAGTAGCGACATGGAGGAGTGACATGAGGAGTGAGTTGGTGTAGCGACATGGAGTAGTGAAATGGAGTAGCGACATGGAGGAGTGACATGGAGGTGTCACATGGAGGAGGGACCTGGAGGAGTGACATGGAGGAGCAACATGGAGGAGTTATATGGAAGACATATAGAAGTGACATGGAGGAGTGATATGGAGTAGTGACATGGAGGAGTGACATGGATGAGTGAGTTGGTGTAGCAACATGGAGGAGTGACATGAAATAGCGACATGGAGTGACATGGCGTAGCGACATGGAGGAGTGAAATGAGGAGTGACGTAGAGGAGTGACGTGGTGGAGGGAACTGGAGGAGTGACATGGAAGACATAGAAGTGACATGGAGGAGTGACTTGGAGGAGTGACATAAAGGATTGACATGGAGGAATGACATGGAGGAGTGACATAGAGGAGTAACCTGGAGAGTGACATGGAGGAGTGAGTTGGTGTAGCGACATGGAGAAGTGACATGGATGAGGAACATTGAGGAGTTAAACAGAGGAGTGACATGGAGGAGTGATATGGAGGAGTGACAAGTAGGATTGATATAGAGGAGTGACAAGGAGGGTTGAGTTTGTGTAGCGACATGGAGGAGTGACATGGAGTAGCAACATGGAGGAGTGACATCAAGGAGTGAGTTGGTGTAGCGACATGGAGGAGTGACATGGAATAGCGACATGGAGGAGTGACATGGAGGAGTGACATGGGTGGTTGATATGGATGAGTGACATGGAGGAGTGACATGGAGGAGCAACATGGAGGAGTTATATGGAAGACATATAGAAGTGACATGGAGGAGTGATATGGAGTAGTGACATGGAGGAGTGACATGGAAGAGTGAGTTGGTGTAGCGACATGGAGGAGTGACATGGAGGAGTGACATAGAGGTTTGACGTGGAGGAGAGACATGGAGGAGTGACATGGAGTAGTGACATGTAGGAGTGACATGAGGAGTGACGTAGAGGAGTGACATGGTGGAGTGAAATGGAGGAGTGACATGGAAGAGTGAGTTGGTGTAGCGACATGGAGGAGTGACATGAAATAGCGACATGGAGGAGTGACATGGAGGAGTGACATGGAGGAGTGACATTAAAGATTGATGTGGAGGAGAGACATGGAGGAGTGACATAGAGTGTTGATGTGGAGGAGAGACATGGAGGAGTGACATGGAGAAGTGACAGGTTTGATCAGGAAGGAGGGTTGATATGGTGGAGTGACATGGCGGAGGGACATGGAGGAGTGAGTTGGTGTAGCGACATGGAGGAGTGACATGGAAGACATATAGAAGTGACATGGAGGAGTGACATGGAGAAGTGACAGGGCGGATCAGCAAGGAGGATTGATATGGTGGAGTGACATGGAGGAAGGACATGGAGGAGTGACATGGAAGACATATAGAAGTGACATGGAGGAATGACTTGGAGGAGTGACATAAAGGAGTAACATGGAGGAATGACATGGATGAGGGACTTTGAGGAGTGACAAGGAAGATTGAGTTGTTGTAGCGACATGGAGGAGTGACATGGAGTAGCGACATGGAGGAGTGACATGAGGAGTGAGTTGGTGTAGCGACATGGAGTAGTGAAATGGAGTAGCGACATGGAGGAGTGACATGGAGGTGTCACATGGAGGAGGGACCTGGAGGAGTGACATGGAGGAGCAACATGGAGGAGTTATATGGAAGACATATAGAAGTGACATGGAGGAGTGATATGGGGTAGTGACATGGAGGAGTGACATGGATGAGTGAGTTGGTGTAGCAACATGGAGGAGTGACATGAAATAGCGACATGGAGGAGTCACATGGAGTAGCGACATGGAGGAGTGAAATGAGGAGTGACGTAGAGGAGTGACGTGGTGGAGTGAAATGGAGGAGTGACATGGAAGAGTGACATGGAGGTGTGACATGGAGGAGGGAACTGGAGGAGTGACATGGAAGACATAGAAGTGACATGGAGGAGTGACTTGGAGGAGTGACATAAAGGATTGACATGGAGGAATGACATGGAGGAGTGACATAGAGGAGTAACCTGGAGGAGTGACATGGAGGAGTGAGTTGGTGTAGCGACATGGAGAAGTGACATGGATGAGGAACATGGAGGAGTTAAACAGAGGAGTGACATGGAGGAGTGATATGGAGGAGTGACAAGTAGGATTGATATAGAGGAGTGACAAGGAGGGTTGAGTTTGTGTAGCGACATGGAGGAGTGACATGGAGTAGCGACATGGAGGAGTGACATCAAGGAGTGAGTTGGTGTAGCGACATGGAGGAGTGACATGGAATAGCGACATGGAGGAGTGACACGGAGGAGTGACATGGGTGGTTGATATGGAGGAGTGACATGGAGGAGTGACATAGAGGAGTGAAGTGGTGGAGTGACATAGAGGAGTGACATGGAGGAGTGAGTTGGAGGAGTGACATGGAGGAGTGAGTTGGTGGAGCGACCTGGAGGAGTCACATGGAGTAGCGACATGGAGGAGTGACTTGGAGGAGTGATATAAAGGAGTGATATGGAGGAGTGAAATGGAGGAGTGAAATGGAGTGACATAGAAGACATATAGAAGTGACATGGAGGAGTGACATGGAGGAATGACATGGAGGAGTGACAAGTAGGATTGATATGGAGGAGTTACATAGAGGAGTGACAAGGAGGCTTGAGTTTGTGTAGCGAGATGGAGGAGTGACATGGACGACATATAGAAGTGACATGGAGTAGCGACATGGAGGAGTGACATGGAGGAGTAAGTTGGTGTAGCGACATGGAGGAGTGACATGGAAGACATATAGAAGTGACATGGAGGAGTGACATGGAGAATTGACAGGGCGGATCAGCAAGGAGGATTGATATGGTGGAGTGACATGGAGGAAGGACATGGAGGAGTGACATGGAAGACATATAGAAGTGACATGGAGGAATGACTTGGAGGAGTGACATAAAGGAGTAACATGGAGGAATGACATGGTTGAGTGACATGGAGGAGTGACATGGAGGAGCAACATGGAGGAGTTATATGGAAGACATATAGAAGTGACATGGAGGAGTGATATGGAGTAGTGACATGGAGGAGTGACATGGAGGAGGGACCTGGAGGAGTGACATGGAGGAGCAACATGGAGGAGTTATATGGAAGACATATAGAAGTGACATGGAGGAGTGATATGGAGTAGCGACATGGAGGAGTGACATGAGGAGTGAGTTGGTGTAGCGACATGGAGTAGTGAAATGGAGTAGCGACATGGAGGAGTGAAATGAGGAGTGACGTAGAGGAGTGACGTGGTGGAGTGAAATGGAGGAGTGACATGGAAGAGTGACATGGAGGTGTGACATGGAGGAGGGAACTGGAGGAGTGACATGGAAGACATAGAAGTGACATGGAGGAGTGACTTGGAGGAGTGACATAAAGGGTTGACATGGAGGAATGACATGGAGGAGTGACATAGAGGAGTAACCTGGAGGAGTGACATGGAGGAGTGAGTTGGTGTAGCGACATGGAGAAGTGACATGGATGAGGAACATGGAGGAGTTAAACAGAGGAGTGACATGGAGGAGTGATATGGAGGAGTGACAAGTAGGATTGATATAGAGGAGTGACAAGGAGGGTTGAGTTTGTGTAGCGACATGGAGGAGTGACATGGAGTAGCGACATGGAGGAGTGACATCAAGGAGTGAGTTGGTGTAGCGACATGGAGGAGTGACATGGAATAGCGACATGGAGGAGTGACATGGAGGAGTGACATGGGTGGTTGATATGGAGGAGTGACATGGAGGAGTGACATAGAGGAGTGACGTGGTGGAGTGAAATGGAGGAGTGACATGGAGGAGTGAGTTAGTGTAGCGACATGAGGAGTAACATGGAATAGTGACATGGAGTAGTGACATGGAGGTGTGACATGGAGGAGTGACATAGAGGAGTGATGTGGAGGAGTGACATGGAGGAGTGACATGGCGGAGTGACATGGAGGAGTGACATGGAGGAGTGACATAGAGGAGTGATGTGGAGGAGTGACATGGAGGAGTGACATGGAGGAGTGACATGGAGGAGTGATGTGGAGGATTGATGTGGAGGAGTGAGTTGATGGAGCGACCTGGAGGAGTCACATGTAGTAGCGACATGGAGGAGTGACTTGGAGGAGTGATATAAAGGAGTGACATGGTGGAGTGACATGGAGGAGTAAAATGGAGTGACATAGAAGACATATAGAAGTGATATGGAGGAGTGACATGGAGGAGTGACAAGTAGGATTGATATGGAGGAGTGACAAGTAGGATTGATATGGAGGAGTGACATAGAGGAGTGACAAGGAGGCTTGAGTTTGTGTAGCGAGATGGAGGAGTGACATGGAAGACATATAGAAGTGACATGGAGGAGTGAAATGGAGGAGTGACATGAAGGATTGATATGGAGTAGTGACTTGGAGGAGTGACATAGAGGAGTGACCTGGAGGAGTTACATAGAGAAATGATGTGGAGGAGTGACATGGAGGAGTGACATGGAGGAGTGAGTTGGTGGAGCGACCTGGAGGAGTCACATGGAGTAGCGACATGGAGGAGTGACTTGGAGGAGTGATATAAAGGAGTGATATGGAGGAGTGACAGGGAGGAGTGAAATGGAGTGACATAGAAGACATATAGAAGTGACATGGAGGAGTGACATGGAGGAGTGACAAGTAGGATTGATATGGAGGAGTGACATAGAGGAGTGACAAGGAGGCTTGAGTTTGTGTAGCGAGATGGAGGAGTGACATGGAAGAAATATAGAAGTGACATGGAGGAGTGAAATGGAGGAGTGATATGAAGGATTGATATGGAGGAGTGACAAGGAGGCTTGAGTTTGTGTAGAGAGATGTAGGAGTGACATGGAAGACATATAGAAGTGAAATGGAGTAGCGACATGGAGGAGTGTGAAGGAAGATTGAGTTGGTGTAGCGACATGGAGGAGTGACAGGGAGTAGCGACATGGAGGAGTGACAAGGAAGATTGAGTTGGTGTAGCGACATGGAGGAGTGACAGGGAGTAGCGACATGGAGGAGTGACATGAGGAGTGAGTTGGTGTAGCGACATGGAGTAGTGAAATGGAGTAGCGACATGGAGGAGTGACATGGAGGTGTGACATGAAGGAGGGACCTGGAGGAGTGACATGGAAGACATAGAAGTGACATGGAGGAGAGATGTGGAGGAGTGACATGGAGGAGTGACATGGAGGAGTGACATGGAGGAGTGATGTGGAGGAGTGACATGGAGCAGTGACATGGAGGAGTGAGTTGGTGGAGCGACCTGGAGGAGTCACATGTAGTAGCGACATGGAGGAGTGACTTGGAGGAGTGATATAAAGGAGTGACATGGGGGACTGACATGGAGGAGTAAAATGGAGTGACATAGAAGACATATAGAAGTGACATGGAGGAGTGACATGGAGGAGTGACAAGTAGGATTGATATGGAGTAGTAACATAGAGGAGTTACAAGGAGGTTTGAGTTTGTGTATCGAGATGGAGGAGTGACATGGAATAGCGACATGGAGGAGTGACATGGAGGAGTGACATAGAGTGTTGATGTGGAGGAGAGACATGGAGGAGTGACATGGAGAAGTGACAGGTTTGATCAGGAAGGAGGGTTGATATGGTGGAGTGATATGGCGGAGGGACATTGAGGAGTGAGTTGGTGTAGCGACATGGAGTAGTGACATGGAGTAGCGACATGGAGGAGTGACATGAGGAGTGAGTTCGTGTAGCGACATGGAGTAGTGAAATGGAGTAGCGACATGGAGGAGTGACATGGAGGTGTGACATGAAGGAGGGACCTGGAGGAGTGACATGGAAGACATAGAAGTGACATGGAGGAGTGATGTGGAGGAGTGACATGGAGCAGTGACATGGAGGAATGAGTTGGTGGAGCGACCTGGAGGAGTCACATGTAGTAGCGACATGGAGGATTGACTTGGAGGAGTGATATAAAGGAGTGACATGGAGGAGTGACATGGAGGAGTAAAATGGAGTGACATAGAAGACATATAGAAGTGACATGGAGGAGTGACATGGAGGAGTGACAAGTAGGATTGATATGGAGGAGTGACATAGAGGAGTGACAAGGAGGCTTGAGTTTGTGTATCGAGATGGAGGAGTGACATGGAATAGCGACATGGAGGAGTGACATGGTGGAGTGACATGGAGGAGTGACATAGAGGATTGATGTGGAGGAGAGACATGGAGGAGTGACATAGAGTGTTGATGTGGAGGAGAGACATGGAGGAGTGACATGGAGAAGTGACAGGTTTGATCAGGAAGGAGGGTTGATATGGTGGAGTGACATGGCGGAGGGACATCGAGGAGTGAGTTGGTGTAGCGACATAAGGAGTGACATGGAATAGCGACATGGAGGAGTGACATAGAGGAGCAACATGGAGGAGTGACTTGGAGGAGTGACATGGAGGAGTGACATGGAGAAGTGACAGGGCGAATCAGCAAAGAGGATTGATAAGGTGGATTGACATCGCGGAGGGAGATGGATGAGTGACATGGAGGAGTGACATGGAGGAGCAACATGGAGGAGTTATATGGAAGATATATAGAAGTGACATGGAGGAGTGATATGGAGTAGTGACATGGAGGTGTGACATGGAGAAGTGACATGGAAGAGTGAGTTGGTGTAGCGACATGGAGGAGTGACATGGAGGAGTGACATAGAGGTTTGACGTGGAGGAGAGACATGGAGGAGTGACATGGAATAGCGACATGGAGGAGTGACATGGAGGAGTGACATGGAGGAGTGACATGGAGGGTTGATATGGAGGAGTGACATGGAGGAGTGACATAGAGGAGTGACGTGGTGGAGTGAAATAGAGAAGTGACATGGAGGAGTGAGTTGTTGTAGCGACATGAGGAGTAACATGGAATAGTGACATGGAGGAGTGACATGGAGGTGTGACATGGAGGAGTGACATGGATGAGTGACATCAAGGAGTGAGGTGGTGTAGCGACATGGAGGAGTGACATGGAATAGCGACATGGAGGAGTGACATGGAGGAGTGACATGGAGTGACATAGAAGACATATAGAAGTGACATGGAGGAGTGACATGGATGAGTGACAAGTAGGATTGATATGGAGGAGTGACATAGAGATGTGACAAGGAGTTTGTGTAGCGACATGGAGGAGTGACATGGAGTAGCGACATGGAGGAGTGACATGAGGAGTGAGTTTGTGTAGCGACATGGAGTAGTGAAATGGAGTAGCGACATGGAGGAGTGACATGGAGGTGTGACATGAAGGAGGGACCTGGAGGAGTGACATGGAAGACATAGAAGTGACATGGAGGAGTGATGTGGAGGAGTGACATGGAGCAGTGACATGGAGGAATGAGTTGGTGGAGCGACCTGGAGGAGTCACATGTAGTAGCGACATGGAGGATTGACTTGGAGGAGTGATATAAAGGAGTGACATGGAGGAGTGACATGGAGGAGTAAAATGGAGTGACATAGAAGACATATAGAAGTGACATGGAGGAGTGACATGGAGGAGTGACAAGTAGGATTGATATGGAGGAGTGACATAGAGGAGTGACAATGAGGCTTGAGTTTGTGTATCGAGATGGAGGAGTGACATGGAATAGCGACATGGAGGAGTGACATGGAGGAGTGACATGGAGGAGTGACATAGAGGATTGATGTGGAGGAGAGACATGGAGGAGTGACATAGAGTGTTGATGTGGAGGAGAGACATGGAGAATTGACAGGTTTGATCAGGAAGGAGGGTTGATATGGTAGAGTGACATGGCGGAGGGACATGGAGGAGTGAGTTGGTGTAGCAACATAAGGAGTGACATGGAATAGCGACATGGAGGAGTGACATGGAGGTGTGACATGGAGGAGTGACATAGAGGAGCAACATGGAGGAGTGACTTGGAGGAGTGACATGGAGGAGTGACATGGAGAAGTGACAGGGCGAATCAGCAAAGAGGATTGATAAGGTGGATTGACATGGCGGAGGGAGATGGATGAGTGACATGGAGGAGTGACATGGAGGAGCAACATGGAGGAGTTATATGGAAGACATATAGAAGTGACATGGAGGAGTGATATGGAGTAGTGACATGGAGGTGTGACATGGAGAAGTGACATGGAAGAGTGAGTTGGTGTAGCGACATGGAGGAGTGACATGGAGGAGTGACATAGAGGTTTGACGTGGAGGAGAGACATGGAGGAGTGACATGGAATAGCGACATGGAGGAGTGACATGGAGGAGTGACATGGAGGAGTGACATGGAGGGTTGATATGGAGGAGTGACATGGATGAGTGACATAGAGGAGTGACGTGGTGGAGTGAAATAGAGAAGTGACATGGAGGAGTGAGTTGTTGTAGCGACATGAGGAGTAACATGGAATAGTGACATGGAGGAGTGACATGGAGGTGTGACATGGAGGAGTGACATGGATGAGTGACATCAAGGAGTGAGGTGGTGTAGCGACATGGAGGAGTGACATGGAATAGCGACATGGAGGAGTGACATGGAGGAGTGACATGGAGTGACATAGAAGACATATAGAAGTGACATGGAGGAGTGACATGGAGGAGTGACAAGTAGGATTGATATGGAGGAGTGACATAGAGAAGTGACAAGGAGTTTGTGTAGCGACATGGAGGAGTGACATGGAGTAGCGACATGGAGGAGTGACATCAAGGAGTGAGGTGGTGTAGCGACATGGAGGAGTGACATGGAATAGCGACATGGAGGAGTGACATGGAGGAGTGACATGGAGGAGTGACATGGAGGATTGATATGGAGGAGTGACATGGAGGAGTGACATAGAGGAGTGACGTGGTGGAGTGAAATAGAGAAGTGACATGGAGGAGTGAGTTGGTGTAGCGACATGAGGAGTAACATGGAATAGTGACATGGAGGAGTGATATGGAGGTGTGACATGGAGGAGTGACATAGAGGAGTGATGTGGAGGAGTGACATGGAGGAGTGACATGGAGGAGTGACATGTAGGAGTGATGTGGAGGAGTGACATGGAGCAGTGACATGGAGAAGTGATGTGGAGGAGTGACATGGAGCAGTGACATGGAGGAGTGAGTTGGTGGAGCGACCTGGAGGAGTCACATGTAGTAGCGACATGGAGGAGTGACTTGGAGGAGTGATATAAAGGAGTGACATGGAGGAGTAAAATGGAGTGACATAGAAGACATATAGAAGTGACATGGAGGAGTGACATGGAGGAGTGACAAGTAGGATTATATGGAGGAGTGACATAGAGGAGTGACAAGGAGGCTTGAGTTTGTGTAGCGAGATGGAGGAGTGACATGGGAGACATATAGAAGTGACATGGAGTAGTGAAATGGAGGAGTGACATGAAGGGTTCATATGGGTGGTTGATATGGAGGAGTGACATGGAGAAGTGACATAGAGGAGTGACATGGAGGAGTGACATGGGTGGTTGATATGGAGGAGTGACATGGAGGAGTGACATAGAGGAGTGACGTGGTGGAGTGAAATGGAGGAGTGACATGGAGGAGTTAGTTGGTGTAGCGACATGAGGAGTAACATGGAATAATGACATGGAGGAGTGACAAGTAGGATTGATATAGAGGAGTGACAAGGAGGGTTGAGTTTGTGTAGCGACATGGAGGAGTGACATGGAGTAGCGACATGGAGGAGTGACATCAAGGAGTGAGTTGGTGTAGCGACATGGAGGAGTGACATGGAATAGCGACATGGAGGAGTGACATGGAGGAGTGACATGGGTGGTTGATATGGAGGAGTGACATGGAGGAGTGACATAGAGGAGTGAAGTGGTGGAGTGACATAGAGGAGTGACATGGAGGAGTGAGTTGGAGGAGTGACATGGAGGAGTGAGTTGGTGGAGCGACCTGTAGGAGTCACATGGAGTAGCGACATGGAGGAGTGACTTGGCGGAGTGATATAAAGGAGTGATATGGAGGAGTGAAATGGAGGAGTGAAATGGAGTGACATAGAAGACATATAGAAGTGACATGGAGGAGTGACATGGAGGAATGACATGGAGGAGTGACAAGTAGGATTGATATGGAGGAGTTACATAGAGGAGTGACAAGGAGGCTTGAGTTTGTGTAGCGAGATGGAGGAGTGACATGGAAGACATATAGAAGTGACATGGAGTAGCGACATGGAGGAGTGACATGGAGGAGTAAGTTGGTGTAGCGACATGGAGGAGTGACATGGAAGACATATAGAAGTGACATGGAGGAGTGACATGGAGAATTGACAGGGCGGATCAGCAAGGAGGATTGATATGGTGGAGTGACATGGAGGAAGGACATGGAGGAGTGACATGGAAGACATATAGAAGTGACATGGAGGAATGACTTGGAGGAGTGACATAAAGGAGTAACATGGAGGAATGACATGGATGAGTGACATGGAGGAGTGACATGGAGGAGCAACATGGAGGAGTTATATGGAAGACATATAGAAGTGACATGGAGGAGTGATATGGAGTAGTGACATGGAGGAGTGACATGGAGGAGGGACCTGGAGGAGTGACATGGAGGAGCAACATGGAGGAGTTATATGGAAGACATATAGAAGTGACATGGAGGAGTGATATGGAGTAGCGACATGGAGGAGTGACATGAGGAGTGAGTTGGTGTAGCGACATGGAGTAGTGAAATGGAGTAGCGACATGGAGGAGTGAAATGAGGAGTGACGTAGAGGAGTGACGTGGTGGAGTGAAATGGAGGAGTGACATGGAAGAGTGACATGGAGGTGTGACATGGAGGAGGGAACTGGAGGAGTGACATGGAAGACATAGAAGTGACATGGAGGAGTGACTTGGAGGAGTGACATAAAGGGTTGACATGGAGGAATGACATGGAGGAGTGACATAGAGGAGTAACCTGGAGGAGTGACATGGAGGAGTGAGTTGGTGTAGCGACATGGAGAAGTGACATGGATGAGGAACATGGAGGAGTTAAACAGAGGAGTGACATGGAGGAGTGATATGGAGGAGTGACAAGTAGGATTGATATAGAGGAGTGACAAGGAGGGTTGAGTTTGTGTAGCGACATGGAGGAGTGACATGGAGTAGCGACATGGAGGAGTGACATCAAGGAGTGAGTTGGTGTAGCGACATGGAGGAGTGACATGGAATAGCGACATGGAGGAGTGACATGGAGGAGTGACATGGGTGGTTGATATGGAGGAGTGACATGGAGGAGTGACATAGAGGAGTGACGTGGTGGAGTGAAATGGAGGAGTGACATGGAGGAGTGAGTTAGTGTAGCGACATGAGGAGTAACATGGAATAGTGACATGGAGTAGTGACATGGAGGTGTGACATGGAGGAGTGACATAGAGGAGTGATGTGGAGGAGTGACATGGAGGAGTGACATGGCGGAGTGACATGGAGGAGTGACATGGAGGAGTGACATAGAGGAGTGATGTGGAGGAGTGACATGGAGGAGTGACATGGAGGAGTGACATGGAGGAGTGATGTGGAGGATTGATGTGGAGGAGTGAGTTGATGGAGCGACCTGGAGGAGTCACATGTAGTAGCGACATGGAGGAGTGACTTGGAGGAGTGATATAAAGGAGTGACATGGTGGAGTGACATGGAGGAGTAAAATGGAGTGACATAGAAGACATATAGAAGTGATATGGAGGAGTGACATGGAGGAGTGACAAGTAGGATTGATATGGAGGAGTGACAAGTAGGATTGATATGGAGGAGTGACATAGAGGAGTGACAAGGAGGCTTGAGTTTGTGTAGCGAGATGGAGGAGTGACATGGAAGACATATAGAAGTGACATGGAGGAGTGAAATGGAGGAGTGACATGAAGGATTGATATGGAGTAGTGACTTGGAGGAGTGACATAGAGGAGTGACCTGGAGGAGTTACATAGAGAAATGATGTGGAGGAGTGACATGGAGGAGTGACATGGAGGAGTGAGTTGGTGGAGCGACCTGGAGGAGTCACATGGAGTAGCGACATGGAGGAGTGACTTGGAGGAGTGATATAAAGGAGTGATATGGAGGAGTGACAGGGAGGAGTGAAATGGAGTGACATAGAAGACATATAGAAGTGACATGGAGGAGTGACATGGAGGAATGACATGGAGGAGTGACAAATAGGATTGATATGGAGGAGTGACAAGGAGGCTTGAGTTTGTGTAGAGAGATGTAGGAGTGACATGGAAGACATATAGAAGTGAAATGGAGTAGCGACATGGAGGAGTGTGAAGGAAGATTGAGTTGGTGTAGCGACATGGAGGAGTGACAGGGAGTAGCGACATGGAGGAGTGACAAGGAAGATTGAGTTGGTGTAGCGACATGGAGGAGTGACAGGGAGTAGCGACATGGAGGAGTGACATGAGGAGTGAGTTGGTGTAGCGACATGGAGTAGTGAAATGGAGTAGCGACATGGAGGAGTGACATGGAGGTGTGACATGAAGGAGGGACCTGGAGGAGTGACATGGAAGACATAGAAGTGACATGGAGGAGAGATGTGGAGGAGTGACATGGAGGAGTGACATGGAGGAGTGACATGGAGGAGTGATGTGGAGGAGTGACATGGAGCAGTGACATGGAGGAGTGAGTTGGTGGAGCGACCTGGAGGAGTCACATGTAGTAGCGACATGGAGGAGTGACTTGGAGGAGTGATATAAAGGAGTGACATGGGGGACTGACATGGAGGAGTAAAATGGAGTGACATAGAAGACATATAGAAGTGACATGGAGGAGTGACATGGAGGAGTGACAAGTAGGATTGATATGGAGTAGTAACATAGAGGAGTTACAAGGAGGTTTGAGTTTGTGTATCGAGATGGAGGAGTGACATGGAATTGCGACATGGAGGAGTGACATGGAGGAGTGACATAGAGTGTTGATGTGGAGGAGAGACATGGAGGAGTGACATGGAGAAGTGACAGGTTTGATCAGGAAGGAGGGTTGATATGGTGGAGTGATATGGCGGAGGGACATTGAGGAGTGAGTTGGTGTAGCGACATGGAGTAGTGACATGGAGTAGCGACATGGAGGAGTGACATGAGGAGTGAGTTCGTGTAGCGACATGGAGTAGTGAAATGGAGTAGCGACATGGAGGAGTGACATGGAGGTGTGACATGAAGGAGGGACCTGGAGGAGTGACATGGAAGACATAGAAGTGACATGGAGGAGTGATGTGGAGGAGTGACATGGAGCAGTGACATGGAGGAATGAGTTGGTGGAGCGACCTGGAGGAGTCACATGTAGTAGCGACATGGAGGATTGACTTGGAGGAGTGATATAAAGGAGTGACATGGAGGAGTGACATGGAGGAGTAAAATGGAGTGACATAGAAGACATATAGAAGTGACATGGAGGAGTGACATGGAGGAGTGACAAGTAGGATTGATATGGAGGAGTGACATAGAGGAGTGACAAGGAGGCTTGAGTTTGTGTATCGAGATGGAGGAGTGACATGGAATAGCGACATGGAGGAGTGACATGGTGGAGTGACATGGAGGAGTGACATAGAGGATTGATGTGGAGGAGAGACATGGAGGAGTGACATAGAGTGTTGATGTGGAGGAGAGACATGGAGGAGTGACATGGAGAAGTGACAGGTTTGATCAGGAAGGAGGGTTGATATGGTGGAGTGACATGGCGGAGGGACATCGAGGAGTGAGTTGGTGTAGCGACATAAGGAGTGACATGGAATAGCGACATGGAGGAGTGACATGGAGGTGTGACATGGAGGAGTGACATAGAGGAGCAACATGGAGGAGTGACTTGGAGGAGTGACATGGAGGAGTGACATGGAGAAGTGACAGGGCGAATCAGCAAAGAGGATTGATAAGGTGGTTTGACATGGCGGAGGGAGATGGATGAGTGACATGGAGGAGTGACATGGAGGAGCAACATGGAGGAGTTATATGGAAGATATATAGAAGTGACATGGAGGAGTGATATGGAGTAGTGACATGGAGGTGTGACATGGAGAAGTGACATGGAAGAGTGAGTTGGTGTAGCGACATGGAGGAGTGACATGGAGGAGTGACATAGAGGTTTGACGTGGAGGAGAGACATGGAGGAGTGACATGGAATAGCGACATGGAGGAGTGACATGGAGGAGTGACATGGAGGAGTGACATGGAGGGTTGATATGGAGGAGTGACATGGAGGAGTGACATAGAGGAGTGACGTGGTGGAGTGAAATAGAGAAGTGACATGGAGGAGTGAGTTGTTGTAGCGACATGAGGAGTAACATGGAATAGTGACATGGAGGAGTGACATGGAGGTGTGACATGGAGGAGTGACATGGATGAGTGACATCAAGGAGTGAGGTGGTGTAGCGACATGGAGGAGTGACATGGAATAGCGACATGGAGGAGTGACATGGAGGAGTGACATGGAGTGACATAGAAGACATATAGAAGTGACATGGAGGAGTGACATGGATGAGTGACAAGTAGGATTGATATGGAGGAGTGACATAGAGATGTGACAAGGAGTTTGTGTAGCGACATGGAGGAGTGACATGGAGTAGCGACATGGAGGAGTGACATGAGGAGTGAGTTTGTGTAGCGACATGGAGTAGTGAAATGGAGTAGCGACATGGAGGAGTGACATGGAGGTGTGACATGAAGGAGGGACCTGGAGGAGTGACATGGAAGACATAGAAGTGACATGGAGGAGTGATGTGGAGAAGTGACATGGAGCAGTGACATGGAGGAATGAGTTGGTGGAGCGACCTGGAGGAGTCACATGTAGTAGCGACATGGAGGATTGACTTGGAGGAGTGATATAAAGGAGTGACATGGAGGAGTGACATGGAGGAGTAAAATGGAGTGACATAGAAGACATATAGAAGTGACATGGAGGAGTGACATGGAGGAGTGACAAGTAGGATTGATATGGAGGAGTGACATAGAGGAGTGACAATGAGGCTTGAGTTTGTGTATCGAGATGGAGGAGTGACATGGAATAGCGACATGGAGGAGTGACATGGAGGAGTGACATGGAGGAGTGACATAGAGGATTGATGTGGAGGAGAGACATGGAGGAGTGACATAGAGTGTTGATGTGGAGGAGAGACATGGAGAATTGACAGGTTTGATCAGGAAGGAGGGTTGATATGGTAGAGTGACATGGCGGAGGGACATGGAGGAGTGAGTTGGTGTAGCGACATAAGGAGTGACATGGAATAGCGACATGGAGGAGTGACATGGAGGTGTGACATGGAGGAGTGACATAGAGGAGCAACATGGAGGAGTGACTTGGAGGAGTGACATGGAGGAGTGACATGGAGAAGTGACAGGGCGAATCAGCAAAGAGGATTGATAAGGTGGATTGACATGGCGGAGGGAGATGGATGAGTGACATGGAGGAGTGACATGGAGGAGCAACATGGAGGAGTTATATGGAAGACATATAGAAGTGACATGGAGGAGTGATATGGAGTAGTGACATGGAGGTGTGACATGGAGAAGTGACATGGAAGAGTGAGTTGGTGTAGCGACATGGAGGAGTGACATGGAGGAGTGACATAGAGGTTTGACGTGGAGGAGAGACATGGAGGAGTGACATGGAATAGCGACATGGAGGAGTGACATGGAGGAGTGACATGGAGGAGTGACATGGAGGGTTGATATGGAGGAGTGACATGGATGAGTGACATAGAGGAGTGACGTGGTGGAGTGAAATAGAGAAGTGACATGGAGGAGTGAGTTGTTGTAGCGACATGAGGAGTAACATGGAATAGTGACATGGAGGAGTGACATGGAGGTGTGACATGGAGGAGTGACATGGATGAGTGACATCAAGGAGTGAGGTGGTGTAGCGACATGGAGGAGTGACATGGAATAGCGACATGGAGGAGTGACATGGAGGAGTGACATGGAGTGACATAGAAGACATATAGAAGTGACATGGAGGAGTGACATGGAGGAGTGACAAGTAGGATTGATATGGAGGAGTGACATAGAGAAGTGACAAGGAGTTTGTGTAGCGACATGGAGGAGTGACATGGAGTAGCGACATGGAGGAGTGACATCAAGGAGTGAGGTGGTGTAGCGACATGGAGGAGTGACATGGAATAGCGACATGGAGGAGTGACATGGAGGAGTGACATGGAGGAGTGACATGGAGGGTTGATATGGAGGAGTGACATGGAGGAGTGACATAGAGGAGTGACGTGGTGGAGTGAAATAGAGAAGTGACATGGAGGAGTGAGTTGGTGTAGCGACATGAGGAGTAACATGGAATAGTGACATGGAGGAGTGATATGGAGGTGTGACATGGAGGAGTGACATAGAGGAGTGATGTGGAGGAGTGACATGGAGGAGTGACATGGAGGAGTGACATGTAGGAGTGATGTGGAGGAGTGACATGGAGCAGTGACATGGAGAAGTGATGTGGAGGAGTGACATGGAGCAGTGACATGGAGGAGTGAGTTGGTGGAGCGACCTGGAGGAGTCACATGTAGTAGCGACATGGAGGAGTGACTTGGAGGAGTGATATAAAGGAGTGACATGGAGGAGTAAAATGGAGTGACATAGAAGACATATAGAAGTGACATGGAGGAGTGACATGGAGGAGTGACAAGTAGGATTATATGGAGGAGTGACATAGAGGAGTGACAAGGAGGCTTGAGTTTGTGTAGCGAGATGGAGGAGTGACATGGGAGACATATAGAAGTGACATGGAGTAGTGAAATGGAGGACTGACATGAAGGGTTCATATGGGTGGTTGATATGGAGGAGTGACATGGAGAAGTGACATAGAGGAGTGACATGGAGGAGTGACATGGGTGGTTGATATGGAGGAGTGACATGGAGGAGTGACATAGAGGAGTGACGTGGTGGAGTGAAATGGAGGAGTGACATGGAGGAGTTAGTTGGTGTAGCGACATGAGGAGTAACATGGAATAGTGACATGGAGGAGTGACATGGAGGTGTGACATGGAGTAGTGACATAGAGGAGTGATGTGGAGGAGTGACATGGAGGAGTGACATGGAGGAGTGACATGGAGGAGTGACATGGAGGAGTGACATAGAGGAGTGATGTGGAGGAGTGACATGGAGGAGTCACATGTAGTAGCTACATGGAGGAGTGACTTGGAGGAGTGATATAAAGGAGTGACATGGAGGAGTGACATGGAGGAGTAAAATGGAGTGACATAGAAGACATATAGAAGTGACATGGAGGAGTGACATGGAGGAGTGACAAGTAGGATTGATATGGAGGAGTGACATAGAGGAGTGACAAGGAGGCTTGAGTTTGTGTAGCGAGATGGAGGAGTGACATGGAAGACATATAGAAGTGACATGGAGGAGTGAAATGGACGAGTGACATGAAGGATTGATATGGAGGAATGACTTGGAGGAGTGACATAGAGGAATGACCTGGAGGAGTGACATAGAGGAGTGATGTGGAGGAGTGACATGGAGGAGTGACATGGAGGAGTGACATGGAGGAGTGATGTGGAGGAGTGACATGGAGCAGTGACATGGAGGAGTGAGTTGGTGGAGCGAACTGGAGGAGTCACATGTAGTAGCGACATGGAGGAGTGACTTGGAGGAGTGATATAAAGGAGTGACATGGATGAGTGACATGGAGTAAAATGGAGTGACATAGAAGACATAAAGAAGTGACATGGAGGAGTGACATGGAGGAATGACAAGTAGGATTGATATGGAGGAGTGACATAGAGGAGTGACAAGGAGGCTTGAGTTTGTGTAGCGAGATGGAGGAGTGACATGGAAGACATATAGAAGTGACATGGAGGAGTGAAATGGACGAGTGACATGAAGGATTGATATGGAGGAATGACATGGAGGAGTGACATAGAGGAATGACCTGGAGGAGTGACATAGAGGAGTGATGTGGAGGAGTGACATGGAGGAGTGACATGGAGGAGTGACATGGAGGAGTGATGTGGAGGAGTGACATGGAGCAGTGACATGGAGGAGTGAGTTGGTGGAGCGACCTGGAGGAGTCACATGTAGTAGCGACATGGAGGAGTGACTTGGAGGAGTGATATAAAGGAGTGACATGGATGAGTGACATGGAGTAAAATGGAGTGACATAGAAGACATAAAGAAGTGACATGGAGGAGTGACATGGAGGAGTGACAAGTAGGATTGATATGGAGGAGTGACATAGAGGAGTGACAAGGAGGCTTGAGTGTGTGTAGCGAGATGGAGGAGTGACATGGAAGACATATAGAAGTGACATGGAGGAGTGAAATGGACGAGTGACATGAAGGATTGATATGGAGGAATGACTTGGAGGAGTGACATAGAGGAATGACCTGGAGGAGTGACATGGAGGAGTGACATGGAGGAGTGAGTTGGTGGAGCGACCTGGAGGAGTCACATGGAGTAGCGACATGGAGGAGTGACTTGGAGGAGTGATATAAAGGAGTGATATGGAGGAGTGACATGGAGGAGTGAAATGGAGTGACATAGAAGACATATAGAAGTGACATGGAGGAGTGACATGGAGGAATGACATGGAGGAGTGAGAAGTAGGATTGATATGGAGGAGTTACATAGAGGAGTGACAAGGAGGCTTGAGTTTGTGTAGCGAGATGGAGGAGTGACATGGAAGACATATAGAAGTGACATGGAGTAGCGACATGGAGGAGTGACATGGAGGAGTAAGTTGGTGTAGCGACATGGAGGAGTGACATTGAAGACATATAGAAGTGACATGGAGGAGTGACATGGAGAATTGACAGGGCGGATCAGCAAGGAGGATTGATATGGTGGAGTGACATGGAGGAAGGACATGGAGGAGTGACATGGAAGACATATAGAAGTGACATGGAGGAATGACTTGGAGGAGTGACATAAAGGAGTAACATGGAGGAATGACATGGATGAGTGACATGGAGGAGTTTCAAGGAAGATTGAGTTGGTGTAGCGACATGGAGGAGTGACATGGAGTAGCGACATGGAGGAGTGACATCAAGGAGTGAGGTGGTGTAGCGACATGGAGGAGTGACATGGAATAGCGACATGGAGGAGTGACATGGAGGAGTGACATGGAGGAGTGACATGGAGGGTTGATATGGAGGAGTGACATGGAGGAGTGACATAGAGGAGTGACGTGGTGGAGTGAAATAGAGAAGTGACATGGAGGAGTGAGTTGGTGTAGCGACATGAGGAGTAACATGGAATAGTGACATGGAGGAGTGATATGGAGGTGTGACATGGAGGAGTGACATAGAGGAGTGATGTGGAGGAGTGACATGGAGGAGTGACATGGAGGAGTGACATGTAGGAGTGATGTGGAGGAGTGACATGGAGCAGTGACATGGAGAAGTGATGTGGAGGAGTGACATGGAGCAGTGACATGGAGGAGTGAGTTGGTGGAGCGACCTGGAGGAGTCACATGTAGTAGCGACATGGAGGAGTGACTTGGAGGAGTGATATAAAGGAGTGACATGGAGGAGTAAAATGGAGTGACATAGAAGACATATAGAAGTGACATGGAGGAGTGACATGGAGGAGTGACAAGTAGGATTATATGGAGGAGTGACATAGAGGAGTGACAAGGAGGCTTGAGTTTGTGTAGCGAGATGGAGGAGTGACATGGGAGACATATAGAAGTGACATGGAGTAGTGAAATGGAGGACTGACATGAAGGGTTCATATGGGTGGTTGATATGGAGGAGTGACATGGAGAAGTGACATAGAGGAGTGACATGGAGGAGTGACATGGGTGGTTGATATGGAGGAGTGACATGGAGGAGTGACATAGAGGAGTGACGTGGTGGAGTGAAATGGAGGAGTGACATGGAGGAGTTAGTTGGTGTAGCGACATGAGGAGTAACATGGAATAGTGACATGGAGGAGTGACATGGAGGTGTGACATGGAGTAGTGACATAGAGGAGTGATGTGGAGGAGTGACATGGAGGAGTGACATGGAGGAGTGACATGGAGGAGTGACATGGAGGAGTGACATAGAGGAGTGATGTGGAGGAGTGACATGGAGGAGTCACATGTAGTAGCTACATGGAGGAGTGACTTGGAGGAGTGATATAAAGGAGTGACATGGAGGAGTGACATGGAGGAGTAAAATGGAGTGACATAGAAGACATATAGAAGTGACATGGAGGAGTGACATGGAGGAGTGACAAGTAGGATTGATATGGAGGAGTGACATAGAGGAGTGACAAGGAGGCTTGAGTTTGTGTAGCGAGATGGAGGAGTGACATGGAAGACATATAGAAGTGACATGGAGGAGTGAAATGGACGAGTGACATGAAGGATTGATATGGAGGAATGACTTGGAGGAGTGACATAGAGGAATGACCTGGAGGAGTGACATAGAGGAGTGATGTGGAGGAGTGACATGGAGGAGTGACATGGAGGAGTGACATGGAGGAGTGATGTGGAGGAGTGACATGGAGCAGTGACATGGAGGAGTGAGTTGGTGGAGCGAACTGGAGGAGTCACATGTAGTAGCGACATGGAGGAGTGACTTGGAGGAGTGATATAAAGGAGTGACATGGATGAGTGACATGGAGTAAAATGGAGTGACATAGAAGACATAAAGAAGTGACATGGAGGAGTGACATGGAGGAATGACAAGTAGGATTGATATGGAGGAGTGACATAGAGGAGTGACAAGGAGGCTTGAGTTTGTGTAGCGAGATGGAGGAGTGACATGGAAGACATATAGAAGTGACATGGAGGAGTGAAATGGACGAGTGACATGAAGGATTGATATGGAGGAATGACATGGAGGAGTGACATAGAGGAATGACCTGGAGGAGTGACATAGAGGAGTGATGTGGAGGAGTGACATGGAGGAGTGACATGGAGGAGTGACATGGAGGAGTGATGTGGAGGAGTGACATGGAGCAGTGACATGGAGGAGTGAGTTGGTGGAGCGACCTGGAGGAGTCACATGTAGTAGCGACATGGAGGAGTGACTTGGAGGAGTGATATAAAGGAGTGACATGGATGAGTGACATGGAGTAAAATGGAGTGACATAGAAGACATAAAGAAGTGACATGGAGGAGTGACATGGAGGAGTGACAAGTAGGATTGATATGGAGGAGTGACATAGAGGAGTGACAAGGAGGCTTGAGTGTGTGTAGCGAGATGGAGGAGTGACATGGAAGACATATAGAAGTGACATGGAGGAGTGAAATGGACGAGTGACATGAAGGATTGATATGGAGGAATGACTTGGAGGAGTGACATAGAGGAATGACCTGGAGGAGTGACATGGAGGAGTGACATGGAGGAGTGAGTTGGTGGAGCGACCTGGAGGAGTCACATGGAGTAGCGACATGGAGGAGTGACTTGGAGGAGTGATATAAAGGAGTGATATGGAGGAGTGACATGGAGGAGTGAAATGGAGTGACATAGAAGACATATAGAAGTGACATGGAGGAGTGACATGGAGGAATGACATGGAGGAGTGAGAAGTAGGATTGATATGGAGGAGTTACATAGAGGAGTGACAAGGAGGCTTGAGTTTGTGTAGCGAGATGGAGGAGTGACATGGAAGACATATAGAAGTGACATGGAGTAGCGACATGGAGGAGTGACATGGAGGAGTAAGTTGGTGTAGCGACATGGAGGAGTGACATTGAAGACATATAGAAGTGACATGGAGGAGTGACATGGAGAATTGACAGGGCGGATCAGCAAGGAGGATTGATATGGTGGAGTGACATGGAGGAAGGACATGGAGGAGTGACATGGAAGACATATAGAAGTGACATGGAGGAATGACTTGGAGGAGTGACATAAAGGAGTAACATGGAGGAATGACATGGATGAGTGACATGGAGGAGTTTCAAGGAAGATTGAGTTGGTGTAGCGACATGGAGGAGTGACATGGAGTAGCGACATGGAGGAGTGACATGAGGAGTGAGTTGGTGTAGCGACATGGAGTAGTGAAATGGAGTAGCGACATGGAGGAGTGACATGGAGGTGTGACATGGAGGAGGGACCTGGAGGAGTGACATGGAAGACATAGAAGTGACATGGAGGAGTGATGTGGAGGAGTGACATGGAGGAGTGATGTGGAGGAGTGACATGGAGCAGTGACATGGAGGAGGGAGTTGGTGGAGCAACCTGGAGGAGTCACATGTAGTAGCGACATGGAGGAGTGACTTGGAGGAGTGATATAAAGGAGTGAAATGGAGGAGTGACATGGAGGAGTAAAATGGAGTGACATAGAAGACATATAGAATTGACATGGAGGAGAGACATGGAGGACTGACAAGTAGGATTGATATGGAGGAGTGACATAGAGGAGTGACAAGGAGGCTTGAGTTTGTGTAGCGAGATGGAGGAGTGACATGGAAGAAATATAGAAGTGACATGGAGGAGTGAAATGGAGGAGTGATATGAAGGATTGATATGGAGGAGTGACTTGGAGGAGTGACATAGAGGAGTGACCTGGAGGAGTGACATAGAGTAGTGATGTGGAGGAGTGACATGGAGGAGTGAAATGGAGTGACATAGAAGACATATAGAATTGACATGGAGGAGTGACATGGAGGAATGACATGGAGGAGTGACAAGTCGGATTGATATGGAGGAGTGACATAGAGGAGTGACAAGGAGGCTTGAGTTTGTGTAGCGAGATGGAGGAGTGACATGGAAGACATATAGAAGTGACATGGAGTAGCGACATGGAGGAGTGACATGGAGGAGTGAGTTGGTGTAGCGACATGAAGGAGTGACATGTAAGACATATAGAAGTGACATGGAGGAGTGACATGGGGAATTGACAAGGCGGATCAGCAAGGAGGATTGATATGGTGGAGTGACATGGCGGAGGGACATGGAGGAGTGAGTTGGTGTAGCGACATAAGGAGTGACATGGAATAGCGACATGGAGGAGTGACTTGGAAGAGTGGAATGGAGGAGTGACATGGAGAAGTGACAGGGCGAATCAGCAGAGGATTGATAAGGTGGAGTGACATGGCGGAGGGGCATGGATGAGTGACATGGAGGAGTGACATGGAGGAGCAACATGGAGGAGTTATATGGAAGACATATAGAAGTGACATGGAGGAGTGATATGGAGTAGTGACATGGAGAAGTGACATGGAGGAGTGACATGGAAGAGTGAGTTGGTGTAACGACATGGAGGAGTGACATAGAGGTTTGACATAGAGGAGTGATGTGGAGGAGTGACATGGAGCAGTGACATGGAGGAGTGAGTTGGTGGAGTGACATAGAGGAGTGATGTGGAGGAGTAACATGGAGGAGTGACATGGAGGAGTGACATGGAGGAGTGACATGGAGGAGTGTGTTGGTGGAGCGACCTGGAGGAGTCACATGGAGTAGCGACATGGAGGAGTGACTTGGAGGAGTGATATAAAGGAGTGATATGGAGGAGTGACATGGAGGATTGATATGGAGGAGTGACATAGAGGAGTGACAAGGAGGCTTGAGTTTGTGTAGCGAGATGGATGAGTGACATGGAAGACATATAGAAGTGACTTGGAGGAGTGAAATGGAGGAGTGACATGAAGGATTGATATGGAGGAGTGACTTGGAGGAGTGACATAGAGGAGTGACCTGGAGGAGTGACATGGAGGAGTTAGTTGGTGGAGCGACATGGAGGAGTCACATGGAGTAGCGAAATGGAGGAGTGACTTGGAGGAGTGACATAAAGGAGTGACATGGAGGAATGACATGGATGAGTGACATTAAAGAGTGTAAAGGAGGAGTGAGTTGGTGTAGCGACATGGAGGAGTGACATGGAGTAGTGACATGGAGGAGTCACATTGAGGAGTGAGTTGGTGTAGTGACATAGAGGAGTGACGTGGTGGAGTGAAATGGAGGAGTGACATGGAGGAGTGAGTTGGTGTAGCGACATGAGGAGTAACATGGAGTAGCGACATGGAGGAGTGACATCAAGGAGTGAGGTGGTGTAGCGACATGGAGGAGTGACATGGAATAGCGACATGGAGGAGTGACATGGAGGAGTGACATGGAGGAGTGACATGGAGGGTTGATATGGAGGAGTGACATGGAGGAGTGACATAGAGGAGTGACGTGGTGGAGTGAAATAGAGAAGTGACATGGAGGAGTGAGTTGTTGTAGCGACATGAGGAGTAACATGGAATAGTGACATGGAGGAGTGATATGGAGGTGTGACATGGAGGAGTGACATAGAGGAGTGATGTGGAGGAGTGACATGGAGGAGTGACATGGAGGAGTGACATGTAGGAGTGATGTGGAGGAGTGACATGGAGCAGTGACATGGAGGAGTGATGTGGAGGAGTGACATGGAGCAGTGACATGGAGGAGTGAGTTGGTGGAGCGACCTGGAGGAGTCACATGTAGTAGCGACATGGAGGAGTGACTTGGAGGAGTTATATAAAGGAGTGACATGGAGGAGTAAAATGGAGTGACATAGAAGACATATAGAAGTGACATGGAGGAGTGACATGGAGGAGTGACAAGTAGGATTATATGGAGGAGTGACATAGAGGAGTGACAAGGAGGCTTGAGTTTGTGTAGCGAGATGGAGGAGTGACATGGAAGACATATAGAAGTGACATGGAGGAGTGAAATGGAGGAGTGACATGAAGGGTTCATATGGGTGGTTGATATGGATGAGTGACATGGAGAAGTGACATAGAGGAGTGACATGGAGGAGTGACATGGGTGGTTGATATGGAGGAGTGACATGGAGGAGTGACATAGAGGAGTGATGTGGTGGAGTGAAATGGAGGAGTGAGTTGGTGTAGCGACATGAGGAGTAACATGGAATAGTGACATGGAGGAGTGACATTGAGGTGTGACATGGAGTAGTGACATAGAGGAGTGATGTGGAGGAGTGACATGGAGGAGTGACATGGAGGAGTGACTTGGAGGAGTGATATAAAGGAGTGACATGGAGGAGTGACATGGAGGAGTAAAATGGAGTGACATAGAAGACATATAGAAGTGACATGGAGGAGTGACATGGAGGAGTGACAAGTAGGATTGATATGGAGGAGTGACATAGAGGAGTGACAAGGAGGCTTGAGTTTGTGTAGCGAGATGGAGGAGTGACATGGAAGACATATAGAAGTGACATGGAGGAGTGAAATGGACGAGTGACATGAAGGATTGATATGGAGGAATGACTTGGAGGAGTGACATAGAGGAATGACCTGGAGGAGTGACATAGAGGAGTGATGTGGAGGAGTGACATGGAGGAGTGACATGGAGGAGTGATGTGGAGGAGTGACATGGAGCATTGACATGGAGGAGTGAGTTGGTGGAGCGACCTGGAGGAGTCACATGTAGTAGCGACATGGAGGAGTGACTTGGAGGAGTGATATAAAGGAGTGACATGGATGAGTGACATGGAGTAAAATGGAGTGACATAGAAGACATAAAGAAGTGACATGGAGGAGTGACATGGAGGAGTGACAAGTAGGATTGATATGGAGGAGTGACATAGAGGAGTGACAAGGAGGCTTGAGTTTGTGTAGCGAGATGGAGGAGTGACATGGAAGACATATAGAAGTGACATGGAGGAGTGAAATGGACGAGTGACATGAAGGATTGATATGGAGGAATGACTTGGAGGAGTGACATAGAGGAATGACCTGGAGGAGTGACATGGAGGAGTGACATGGAGGAGTGAGTTGGTGGAGCGACCTGGAGGAGTCACATGGAGTAGCGACATGGAGGAGTGACTTGGAGGAGTGATATAAAGGAGTGATATGGAGAAGTGACATGGAGGAGTGAAATGGAGTGACATAGAAGACATATAGAAGTGAAATGGAGGAGTGACATGGAGGAATGCCATGGAGGAAAGACAAGTAGGATTGATATGGAGGAGTTACATAGAGGAGTGACAAGGAGGCTTGAGTTTGTGTAGCGAGATGGAGGAGTGACATGGAAGACATATAGAAGTGACATGGAGTAGCGACATGGAGGAGTGACATGGAGGAGTAAGTTGGTGTAGTGACATGGAGGAGTGACATGGAAGACATATAGAAGTGACATGGAGGAGTGACATGGAGAATTGACAGGGCGGATCAGCAAGGAGGATTGATATGGTGGAGTGACATGGAGGAAGGACATGGAGGAGTGACATGGAAGACATATAGAAGTGACATGGAGGAATGACTTGGAGGAGTGACATAAAGGAGTAACATGGAGGAATGACATGGATGAGTGACATGGAGGAGTGTCAAGGAAGATTGAGTTGGTGTAGCGACATGGAGGAGTGACATGGAGTAGCGACATGGAGGAGTGACATGAGGAGTGAGTTGGTGTAGCGACATGGAGTAGTGAAATGGAGTAGCGACATGGAGGAGTGACATGGAGGTGTGACATGGAGGAGGGACCTGGAGGAGTGACATGGAAGACATAGAAGTGACATGGAGGAGTGATGTGGAGGAGTGACATGGAGGAGTGATGTGGAGGAGTGACATGGAGCAGTGACATGGAGGAGGGAGTTGGTGGAGCAACCTGGAGGAGTCACATGTAGTAGCGACATGGAGGAGTGACTTGGAGGAGTGATATAAAGGAGTGACATGGAGGAGTGACATGGAGGAGTAAAATGGAGTGACATAGAAGACATATAGAAGTGACATGGAGGAGTGACATGGAGGAGTGACAAGTAGGATTGATATGGAGGAGTGACATAGAGGAGTGACAAGGAGGCTTGAGTTTGTGTAGCGAGATGGAGGAGTGACATGGAAGAAATATAGAAGTGACATGGAGGAGTGAAATGGAGGAGTGATATGAAGGATTGATATGGAGGAGTGACTTGGAGGAGTGACATAGAGGAGTGACCTGGAGGAGTGACATAGAGGAGTGATGTGGAGGAGTGACATGGAGGAGTGACATGGTGGAGTGAAATGGAGTGACATAGAAGACATATAGAAGTGACATGGAGGAGTGACATGGAGGAATGACATGCAGGAGTGACAAGTAGGATTGATATGGAGGAGTGACATAGAGGAGTGACAAGGAGGCTTGAGTTTGTGTAGCGAGATGGAGGAGTAACATGGAAGACATATAGAAGTGACATGGAGGAGTGAAATGGAGGAGTGACATGAAGGATTGATATGGAGGAGTGACTTGGAGGAGTGACATAGAGGAGTGACCTGGAGGAGTGACATAGAGGAGTGATGTGGAGGAGTAACATGGAGGAGTGACATGGAGGAGTGACATGGAGGAGTGTGTTGGTGGAGCGACATGGAGGAGTCACATGGAGTAGCGACATGGAGGAGTGACTTGGAGGAGTGATATAAAGGAGTGACATGGAGGATTGATATGGAGGAGTGACATAGAGGAGTGACAAGGTGGCTTGAGTTTGTGTAGCGAGATGGATGAGTGACATGGAAGACATATAGAAGTGACTTGGAGGAGTGAAATGGAGGAGTGACATGAAGGATTGATATGGAGGAGTGACTTGGAGGAGTGACATAGAGGAGTGACCTGGAGGAGTGACATGGAGGAGTTAGTTGGTGGAGCGACATGGAGGAGTCAAATGGCGTAGCGAAATGGAGGAGTGACTTGGAGGAGTGACATAAAGGAGTGACATGGAGGAATGACATGGATGAGTGACATTAAAGAGTGTAAAGGAGGAGTGAGTTGGTGCAGCGACATGGAGGAGTGACATGGAGTAGTGACATGGAGGAGTCACATTGAGGAGTGAGTTGGTGTAGTGACATGGAGGAGTGACATGGAATAGCGACATGGATGAGTGACATGGAGGAGTGACATGGAGGAGTGACATAGAGGAGTGACGTGGTGGAGTGAAATGGAGGAGTGACATGGAGGAGTGAGTTGGTGTAGCGACATGAGGAGTAACATGGAGTAGCGACATGGAGGAGTGACTTGGAGGAGTGATATAAAAGAGTGACATGGAGGAGTGACATGGTGGAGTGAAATGGAGTGACATAGAAGACATAAAGAAATGACATGGAGGAGTGACATGGAGGAGTGACATGGAGGAGTGACAAGTAGGATTGATATGGAGGAGTGACATAGAGGAGTGACAAGGAAGCTTGAGTTTGTGTAGCGAGATGGAGGAGTGACATGGAAGACATATAGAAGTGACATGGAGGAGTGAAATGGAAGAGTGACATGAAGGGTTGATATGGAGGAGTGACTTGGAGGAGTGACATAGAGGAGTGACCTTGAGGAGCGACATGGAGGAGTCACATGGAGTAGCGAAATGGAAGAGTGACTTGGAGGAGTGACATAAAGGTGTGACATGGAGGAATGACATGGATGAGTGACATTAAAGAGTGTCAAGGAAGATTGAGTTGGTGTAGCGACATGGAGGAGTGACATGGAGTAGCGACATGGAGGAGTGACATGAGGAGTGAGTTGGTGTAGTGACATGGAGTAGTGAAATGGAGTAGCGACATGGAGGAGTGACATGGAGGTGTGACATGGAGGAGGGACCTGGAGGAGTGACATGGAAGACATAGAAGTGACATGGAGGAGTGATGTGGAGGAGTGACATGGAGGAGTGATGTGGAGGAGTGACATGGAGCAGTGACATGGAGGAGGGAGTTGGTGGAGCAACCTGGAGGAGTCACATGTAGTAGCGACATGGAGGAGTGACTTGGAGGAGTGATATAAAGGAGTGACATGGAGGAGTGACATGGAGGAGTAAAATGGAGTGACATAGAAGACATATAGAAGTGACATGGAGGAGTGACATGGAGGAGTGACAAGTAGGATTGATATGGAGGAGTGACATAGAGGAGTGACAAGGAGGCTTGAGTTTGTGTAGCGAGATGGAGGAGTGACATGGAAGAAATATAGAAGTGACATGGAGGAGTGAAATGGAGGAGTGATATGAAGGATTGATATGGAGGAGTGACTTGGAGGAGTGACATAGAGGAGTGACCTGGAGGAGTGACATAGAGGAGTGATGTGGAGGAGTGACATGGAGGAGTGACATGGTGGAGTGAAATGGAGTGACATAGAAGACATATAGAAGTGACATGGAGGAGTGACATGGAGGAATGACATGCAGGAGTGACAAGTAGGATTGATATGGAGGAGTGACATAGAGGAGTGACAAGGAGGATTGAGTTTGTGTAGCGAGATGGAGGAGTGACATGGAAGACATATAGAAGTGACATGGAGGAGTGAAATGGAGGATTGATATGGAGGAGTGACTTGGAGGAGTGACATAGAGGAGTGACCTGGAGGAGTGACATAGAGGAGTGATGTGGAGGAGTAACATGGAGGAGTGACATGGAGGAGTGACATGGAGGAGTGTGTTGGTGGAGCGACATGGAGGAGTCACATGGAGTAGCGACAAGGAGGAGTGACTTGGAGGAGTGATATAAAGGAGTGACATGGAGGATTGATATGGAGGAGTGACATAGAGGAGTGACAAGGTGGCTTGAGTTTGTGTAGCGAGATGGATGAGTGACATGGAAGACATATAGAAGTGACTTGGAGGAGTGAAATGGAGGAGTGACATGAAGGATTGATATGGAGGAGTGACTTGGAGGAGTGACATAGAGGAGTGACCTGGAGGAGTGACATGGAGGAGTTAGTTGGTGGAGCGACATGGAGGAGTCACATGGCGTAGCGAAATGGAGGAGTGACTTGGAGGAGTGACATAAAGGAGTGACATGGAGGAATGACATGGATGAGTGACATTAAAGAGTGTAAAGGAGGAGTGAGTTGGTGCAGCGACATGGAGGAGTGACATGGAGTAGTGACATGGAGGAGTCACATTGAGGAGTGAGTTGGTGTAGTGACATGGAGGAGTGACATGGAATAGCGACATGGAGGAGTGACTTGGAGGAGTGATATAAAAGAGTGACATGGAGGAGTGACATGGAGGAGTGAAATGGAGTGACATAGAAGACATAAAGAAATGACATGGAGGAGTGACATGGAGGAGTGACATGGAGGAGTGACAAGTAGGATTGATATGGAGGAGTGACATAGAGGAGTGACAAGGAAGCTTGAGTTTGTGTAGCGAGATGGAGGAGTGACATGGAAGACATATAGAAGTGACATGGAGGAGTGAAATGGAAGAGTGACATGAAGGGTTGATATGGAGGAGTGACTTGGAGGAGTGACATAGAGGAGTGACCTTGAGGAGCGACATGGAGGAGTCACATGGAGTAGCGAAATGGAGGAGTGACTTGGGGGAGTGACATAAAGGTGTGACATGGAGGAATGACATGGATGAGTGACATTAAAGAGTGTAAAGGAGGATTGAGTTGGTGTAGCGACATGGAGGAGTGACATGGAGTAGTGACATGGAGGAGTCACATTGAGGAGTGAGTTGGTGTAGTGACATGGAGGAGTGACATGGAATAGCGACATGGAGGAGTGACATAGAGGAGTGACATGGAGGAGTGACATAGAGGAGTGACGTGGTGGAGTGAAATGGAGGAGTGACATGTAGAAGTGAGTTGGTATAGCGACATAAGGAGTGACATGGAATAGTGACATGGAGGAGTGACATGGAGGTGTGACATGGAGGAGTGACATATAGGAGTGATGTGGAGGAGTGACTTGGAGGAGTGATATAAAGGAGTGACATGGAGGAGTGACATGGAGGAGTGAAATGGAGTGACATAGAAGACATATAGAAGTGACATGGCTGAGTGTCATGGAGGAGTGACAAGGAGGTTTGAGTTGGTGTAGCGACATGTAGGAGTGACATGAAATAGCGACATGGAGGAGTGACATGGAGGAGGGACATGGAGGAGTGACATAGAGGATTGATGTGGAGGAGAGACATGGAGGAGTGACATAGAGTGTTGATGTGGAGGAGAGACATGGAGGAGTGACATGGAGAAGTGACAGGTTTGATCAGGAAGGAGGGTTGATATGGTGGAGTGACATGGCGGAGGGACTTGGAGGAGTGAGTTGGTGTAGCGACATAAGGAGTGACATGGAATGGGGACATGGAGGAGTGACATGGAGGTGTGACATGGAGGAGTGACATAGAGGAGCAACATGGAGGAGTGACTTGGAGGAGTGACATGGAGGAGTGACATGGAGAAATGACAGGGCGAATCAGCAAAGACGATTGATAAGGTGGAGTGACATGGCGGAGGGACATGGATGAGTGACATGGAGGAGTGACATGGAGGAGCAACATGGAGGAGTTATATGGAAGACATATAGAAGTTACATGGAGGAGTGATATGGAGTAGTGACATGGAGGAGTGACATGGAAGAGTGAGTTGGTGTAGCGACATGGAGGAGTGACATGGAGGATTGACATAGAGGTTTGACATGGAGGAGAGACATGGAGGAGTGACATGGAGAAGTGACAGGGTTGATCAGGAAGGAGGATTGATATGGTGGAGTGACATGGCGGAGGGACATGGAAGAATGACATGGAGAAGTGACATGGAGGAGGGACATGGAGGAGTGAGTTGGTGGAGCAACATGGAGGAGTCACATGGAGTAGCGACATGGATGAGTGACTTGGAGGAGTGATATAAAGGAGTGACATGGAGGAGTGACATGGAGGTAGTGAAATGGAGTGACATAGAAGACATATAGAAGTGACATGGCTGAGTGACATGGAGGAGTGACAAGGAGGTTTGAGTTGGTGTAGCGACATGGAGGAGTGACATGGAGTAGTGACATGGAGGAGTGACATGAGGAGTGACGTAGAGGAGTGACATGGAGGAGTGAGTTGGTGTAGCGACATGGAGGAGTGACATGGAAGACATATAGAAGTGACATGGAGGAGTGACATGGAGAAGTGACAGGGCGGATCAGCAAGGAGGATTGATATGGTGGAGTGACATGGAGGAAGGACATGGAGGAGTGACATGGAAGACATATAGAAGTGACATGGAGGAATGACTTGGAGGAGTGACATAAAGGAGTAACATGGAGGAATGACATGGATGAGTGACATGGAGGAGTGACAAGGAAGATTGAGTTGGTGTAGCGATATGGAGGAGTGATATGGAGTAGCGACATGGAGGAGTGACATGAGGAGTGAGTTGGTGTAGCGACATGGAGGAGTGACATGGAGGTGTGACATGGAGGAGGGGCCTGGAGGAGTGACATGGAAGACATAGAAGTGACATGGAGGAGTGACTTGGAGGATTGACATAAAGGAGTGACATGGAGGAATGACATGGAGGAGTGACATAGAGGAGTAACATCGAGGAGTGACATGGAGGAGTGAGTTGGTGTAGCGTCATGGAGAAGTGACATAGAGTAGCGACATGGAGGAGTGACATCAAGGAGTGAGTTGGTGTAGCGACATAGAGGAGTGACATGGAATAGTGACATGGAGGAGTGACATGGAGGAGTGAGTTGGTGGAGCGACCTGGAGGAGTCACATGGAGTAGCGACATGGAGGAGTGACTTGGAGGAGTGATATAAAGGAGTGACATGGAGGAGTGACATGGAGGAGTGAAATGGAATTACATAGAAGACATATAGAAGTGACATGGAGGAGTGACATGGAGGAGTGACATGGAGGAGTGAAATGGAGGAGTGACATGAAGGATTGATATGGAGGAGTGACTTGGAGGAGTGACATAGAGGAGTGACCTGGAGGAGTGACATAGAAGAGTGATGTGGATGAGTGAAATGGAGGAGTGACATGGAGGAGTGAGTTGGTGGAGCGACCTGGAGGAGTCACATGGAGTAGCGACATGGAGGAGTGACTTGGAGGAGTGATATAAAGGAGTGACATGGAGGAGTGATATGGAGGAGTGAAATGGAGTGACATAGAATACATATAGAAGTGACATGGAGGAGTGACATGGAGGAGTGACAAGTAGGATTGATATGGAGGAGTGACATAGAGGAGTGACAAGGAGGCTTGAGTTTTTGTAGCGAGATGGAGGAGTGACATGGAAGACATATAGAAGTGACATGGAGTAGTGACATGGAGGAGTGACATGGAGGAGTGAGTTGGTGTAGCGACATGGAGGAGTGACATGGAAGACATATAGAAGTGATATGGAGGAGTGACATGGAGAATTGACAGGGCGGATCAGCAAGGAGGATTGATATGATGGAGTGACATGGAGGAAGGACATGGAGGAGTGACATGGAAGACATAGAAGTGACATGGAGGAGTGACTTGGAGGAGTGACATAAAGGATTGACATGGAGGAATGACATGGAGGAGTGACATAGAGGAGTAACATGGAGGAGTGACATGGAGGAGTGAGTTGGTGTAGCGACATGGAGAAGTGACATGGATGAGGACCATGGAGTAGTTAAACAGAGGAGTGACATTGAGGAGTGATATGGAGGAGTGACATAGAGGAGTGACAAGGAGGATTGAGTTTGTGTAGCGACATGGAGGAGTGACATGGAGTAGCAACTTGGAGGAGTGACATCAAGGAGTGAGTTGGTGTAGCGACATGGAGGAGTGACATGGAAATGCGACATGGAGGAGTAACATGGAGGAGTGACATGGAGGAGTGACATGGGTGGTTGATATGGAGGAGTGACATGGTGGAGTGACATAGAGGAGTGACGTGGTGGAGTGACATAGAGGAGTGATGTGGAGGAGTGACATGGAGGAGTGACATGGAGGAGTGACATAGAGGAGTGATGTGGAGGAGTGACATGGAGCAGTGACATGGAGGAGTGAGTTGGTGGAGCGACCTGGAGGAGTCACATGGAGTAGCGACATGGAGGAGTGATTTGGAGGAGTGATATAAAGGAGTGACATGGAGGAGTGACATGGAGGAGTGAAATGGAGTGACATAGAAGACATATAGAAGTGACAGGGAGGAGTGACATGGAGGATTGACATGGAGGAGTGACAAGTAGGATTGATATGGAGGAGTGACATAGAGGAGTGACAAGGAGGCTTGAGTTTGTGTAGCGAGATTGAGGAATGACATGGAAGACATATAGAAGTGACATGGAGGAGTGAAATGGAGGAGTGACATGAAGGATTGGTATGGAGGAGTGACTTGGAGGAGTGACATAGAGGAGTGATGTGGAGGAGTGACATGGAGGAGTGACATAGAGGAGTGAAATGGAGTGACATAGAAGACATATAGAAGTGACATGGAGGAGTGACATGGAGGAGTGACATGGAGGAGTGACAAGTAGGATTGATATGGGGGAGTGACATAGAGGAGTGACAAGGTGGCTTTAGTTTTTGTAGCGAGATGGAAAAATGACATGGAAGACATATAGAAGTGACATGGAGGAGTGAAATGGAGGAGTGACATGAAGGATTGATATGGAGGAGTGACTTGGAGGAGTGACATAGAGGAGTGACCTGGAGGAGTGACATAGAGGAGTGATGTGGAGGAGTGACATGGAGGAGTGACATGGATGAGTGACATGGAGGAGTGACATGGAGGAGTGACATGGAGGAGTTAGTTGGTGGAGCGACATGGAGGAGTCACATGGAGTAGCGAAATGGAGGAGTGATTTGGATGAGGACCATGGAGTAGTTAAACAGAGGAGTGACATGGAGGAGTGATATGGAGGAGTGACAAGTAGGATTGATATGGAGGAGTGACATAGAGGAGTGACAATGAGGATTGAGTTTGTGTAGCGACATGGAGGAGTGACATCAAGGAGTGAGTTGGTGTAGCGACATGGAGGAGTGACATGGAATAGCGACATGGAGGAGTGACATGGAGGAGTGACATGGAGGAGTGATGTGGAGGAGTGACATGGAGCAGTGACATGGAGGAGTGAGTTGGTGGAGCGACTTGGAGGAGTCACATGGAGTAGCGACATGGAGGAGTGACTTGGAGGAGTGAAATGGAGTGACATAGAAGACATAAAGAAATGACATGGAGGAGTGACATGGAGGAGTGACATGGAGGAGTGACATGGAGGAGTGAAATGGAGTGACATAGAAGACATAAAGAAATGACATGGAGGAGTGACATGGAGGAGTGACATGGAGGAGTGACAAGGAGGCTTGAGTTTGTGTAGCGAGATGGAGGAGTGACATGGAAGACATATAGAAGTGACATGGAGGAGTGAAATGGAGGAGTGACATGAAGGATTGATATGGAGGAGTGACTTGGAGGAGTGACATAGAGGAGTGACCTGGAGGAGTGACATAGAGGAGTGATGTGGAGGAGTGACGTGGTGTAGCGACATGAGGAGTAACATGGAGTAGCGACATGGAGGAGTGACTTGGAGGAGTGATATAAAGGAGTGACATGGAGGAGTGACATGGAGGAGTGAAATGGAGTGACATAGAAGACATATAGAAGTGACATGGAGGAGTGACATGGAGGAGTGACAAGTAGGATTGATATGGAGGAGTGACATAGAGGAGTGACAAGGAGGCTTGAGTTTGTGTAGCGAGATGGAGGAGTGACATGGAAGACATATAGAAGTGACATGGAGGAGTGAAATGGAGGAGTGACATGAAGGATTGATATGGAGGAGTGACTTGGAGGAGTGACATAGAGGAGTGACCTGGAGGAGTGACATAGAGGAGTGATGTGGAGGAGTGAAATGGAGGAGTGACATGGAGGAGTGAGTTGGTGGAGCGACCTGGAGGAGTCACACGGAGTAGCGACATGGAGGATTGACTTGGAGGACTGATATAAAGAAATGACATGGAGGAGTGACATGGTGTAGTGAAATGGAGTGACATAGAATACATATAGAAGTGACATGGGGGAGTGACATGGAGGAGTGACATGGAGGAGTGACAAGTAGGATTGATATGGAGGAGTGACATAGAGGAGTGACAAGGAGGCTTGAGTTTTTGTAGCGAGATGGAGGAGTGACATGGAAGACATATAGAAGTGACATGGAGTAGTGACATGGAGGAGTGACATGGAGGAGTGAGTTGGTGTAGCGACATGGAGGAGTGACATGGAAGACATATAGAAGTGATATGGAGGAGTGACATGGAGAATTGACAGGGCGGATCAGCAAGGAGGATTGATATGATGGAGTGACATGGAGGAAGGACATGGAGGAGTGACATGGAAGACATAGAAGTGACATGGAGGAGTGACTTGGAGGAGTGACATAAAGGATTGACATGGAGGAATGACATGGAGGAGTGACATAGAGGAGTAACATGGAGGAGTGACATGGAGGAGTGAGTTGGTGTAGCGACATGGAGAAGTGACATGGATGAGGACCATGGAGTAGTTAAACAGAGGAGTGACATTGAGGAGTGATATGGAGGAGTGACATAGAGGAGTGACAAGGAGGATTGAGTTTGTGTAGCGACATGGAGGAGTGACATGGAGTAGCAACTTGGAGGAGTGACATCAAGGAGTGAGTTGGTGTAGCGACATGGAGGAGTGACATGGAAATGCGACATGGAGGAGTAACATGGAGGAGTGACATGGAGGAGTGACATGGGTGGTTGATATGGAGGAGTGACATGGTGGAGTGACATAGAGGAGTGGCGTGGTGGAGTGACATAGAGGAGTGATGTGGAGGAGTGACATGGAGGAGTGACATGGAGGAGTGACATAGAGGAGTGATGTGGAGGAGTGACATGGAGCAGTGACATGGTGGAGTGAGTTGGTGGAGCGACCTGGAGGAGTCACATGGAGTAGCGACATGGAGGAGTGATTTGGAGGAGTGATATAAAGGAGTGACATGGAGGAGTGACATGGAGGAGTGAAATGGAGTGACATAGAAGACATATAGAAGTGACAGGGAGGAGTGACATGGAGGATTGACATGGAGGAGTGACAAGTAGGATTGATATGGAGGAGTGACATAGAGGAGTGACAAGGAGGCTTGAGTTTGTGTAGCGAGATTGAGGAATGACATGGAAGACATATAGAAGTGACATGGAGGAGTGAAATGGAGGAGTGACATGAAGGATTGGTATGGAGGAGTGACTTGGAGGAGTGACATAGAGGAGTGATGTGGAGGAGTGACATGGAGGAGTGACATAGAGGAGTGAAATGGAGTGACATAGAAGACATATAGAAGTGACATGGAGGAGTGACATGGAGGAGTGACATGGAGGAGTGACAAGTAGGATTGATATGGGGGAGTGACATAGAGGAGTGACAAGGTGGCTTTAGTTTTTGTAGCGAGATGGAAAAATGACATGGAAGACATATAGAAGTGACATGGAGGAGTGAAATGGAGGAGTGACATGAAGGATTGATATGGAGGAGTGACTTGGAGGAGTGACATAGAGGAGTGACCTGGAGGAGTGACATAGAGGAGTGATGTGGAGGAGTGACATGGAGGAGTGACATGGATGAGTGACATGGAGGAGTGACATGGAGGAGTGACATGGAGGAGTTAGTTGGTGGAGCGACATGGAGGAGTCACATGGAGTAGCGAAATGGAGGAGTGATTTGGATGAGGACCATGGAGTAGTTAAACAGAGGAGTCACATGGAGGAGTGATATGGAGGAGTGACAAGTAGGATTGATATGGAGGAGTGACATAGAGGAGTGACAATGAGGATTGAGTTTGTGTAGCGACATGGAGGAGTGACATCAAGGAGTGAGTTGGTGTAGCGACATGGAGGAGTGACATGGAATAGCGACATGGAGGAGTGACATGGAGGAGTGACATGGAGGAGTGATGTGGAGGAGTGACATGGAGCAGTGACATGGAGGAGTGAGTTGGTGGAGCGACTTGGAGGAGTCACATGGAGTAGCGACATGGAGGAGTGACTTGGAGGAGTGAAATGGAGTGACATAGAAGACATAAAGAAATGACATGGAGGAGTGACATGGAGGAGTGACATGGAGGAGTGACATGGAGGAGTGAAATGGAGTGACATAGAAGACATAAAGAAATGACGTGGAGGAGTGACATGGAGGAGTGACATGGAGGAGTGACAAGGAGGCTTGAGTTTGTGTAGCGAGATGGAGGAGTGACATGGAAGACATATAGAAGTGACATGGAGGAGTGAAATGGAGGAGTGACATGAAGGATTGATATGGAGGAGTGACTTGGAGGAGTGACATAGAGGAGTGACCTGGAGGAGTGACATAGAGGAGTGATGTGGAGGAGTGAGGTGGTGTAGCGACATGAGGAGTAACATGGAGTAGCGACATGGAGGAGTGACTTGGAGGAGTGATATAAAGGAGTGACATGGAGGAGTGACATGGAGGAGTGAAATGGAGTGACATAGAAGACATATAGAAGTGACATGGAGGAGTGACATGGAGGAGTGACAAGTAGGATTGATATGGAGGAGTGACATAGAGGAGTGACAAGGAGGCTTGAGTTTGTGTAGCGAGATGGAGGAGTGACATGGAAGACATATAGAAGTGACATGGAGGAGTGAAATGGAGGAGTGACATGAAGGATTGATATGGAGGAGTGACTTGGAGGAGTGACATAGCGGAGTGACCTGGTGTAGTGACATAGAGGAGTGATGTGGAGGAGTGAAATGGAGGAGTGACATGGAGGAGTGAGTTGGTGGAGCGACCTGGAGGAGTCACACGGAGTAGCGACATGGAGGATTGACTTGGAGGACTGATATAAAGAAATGACATGGAGGAGTGACATGGTGTAGTGAAATGGAGTGACATAGAATACATATAGAAGTGACATGGGGGAGTGACATGGAGGAGTGACATGGAGGAGTGACAAGTAGGATTGATATGGAGGAGTGACAGAGGAGTGACAAGGAGGCTTGAGTTTTTGTAGCGAGATGGAGGAGTGACATGGAAGACATATAGAAGTGACATGGAGGAGTGAAATGGAGGAGTGACATGAAGGATTGATATGGAGGAGTGACTTGGAGGAGTGACATAGAGGAGCGACCTGGAGGAGTCACACGGAGTAGCAACATGGAGGAGTGACTTGGAGGAGTGATATAAAGGAGTGACATGGAGGAGTGACATGGAGTAGTGAAATGGAGTGACATAGAATACATATAGAAGTGACATGGTGGAGTGACATGGAGGAGTGACAAGTAGGATTGATATGGAGGAGTGACAGAGGAGTGACAAGGAGGCTTGAGTTTTTGTAGCGAGATGGAGGAATGCAATGGAAGATATATAGAAGTGACATGGAGGAGTGAAATGGAGGAGTGACATGAAGGATTGATATGGAGGAGTGACTTGGAGGAGTGACATAGAGGAGTTAGTTGGTGCAGCGACATGGAGGAGTCACATGGAGTAGCGAAATGGAGGAGTGACTTGGAGGAGTGACATGGCGGAGTGACATGGAGGAGTGACATAGAGGAGTGACGTGGTGGAGTGAAATGGAGGAGTGACATGTAGAAGTGAGTTGGTATAGCGACATGAGGAGTGACATGGAATAGTGACATGGAGGAGTGACATGAGGAGTGACGTAGACGAGTGACATGGTGGAGTGAAATGGAGGAGTGACATGGAAGAGTGAGTTGGTGTAGCGACATGGAGGAGTGACATGGAATAGCGACATGGAGGAGTGACATGGATGAATGACATGGATGAGTGACATTAAAAAGTGTAAAGGAGGATTGAGTTGGTGTAGCGACATGGAGGAGTGACATGGAGTAGTGACATGGAGGAGTGACATTGAGGAGTGACATGGCGGAGTGACATAGAGGAGTGACGTGGTGGAGTGAAATGGAGGAGTGACATGTAGAAGTGAGTTGGTATAGCGACATGAGGAGTGACATGGAATAGTGACATGGAGGAGTGACATGGAGTAGCGACATGGATGAGTGACTTGGAGGAGTGACATGGAGGAGTGACATGAGGAGTGACGTAGACGAGTGACATGGTGGAGTGAAATGGAGGAGTGACAAGGAAGAGTGAGTTGGTGTAGCGACATGGAGGAGTGAAATGGAATAGCGACATGGAGGAGTGACATGGAGGAGTGACATAGAGGATTGATGTGGATGAGTGACATTAAAGAGTGTAAAGGAGGATTGAGTTGGTGTAGCGACATGGAGGAGTGACATGGAGTAGTGACATGGAGGAGTGACATTGAGGAGTAACATGGTGGAGTGACATGGAGGAGTGACATAGAGAAGTGAGTTGGTATAGCAACATGAGGAGTGACATGGAATAGTGACATGGAGGAGTGACATGGAGGAGTCACGTGGAGGAGTGACATGGAGGAGTGAGTTGGTGGAGCAACATGGAGGAGTCACGTGGAGTAGCGACATGGATGAGTGACTTGGAGGAGTGACATGGAGGAGTGACATGAGGAGTGACGTACACGAGTGACATGGTGGAATGAAATGGATGAGTGACATGGAAGAGTGAGTTGGTGTAGCGACATGGAGGAGTGAAATGGAATAGCGACATGGAGGAGTGACATGGAGGAGTGACATAGAGGATTGATGTGGAGGAGAGACATGGCGGAGTGACATGAAGGATTGATATGGAGGAGTGACTTGGAGGAGTGACATAGAGGAGTTAGTTGGTGGAGCGACATGGAGGAGTCACATGGAGTAGCGAAATGGAGGAGTGACTTGGAGGAGTGACATGGCGGAGTGACATGGAGGAGTGACATAGAGGAGTGACGTGGTGGAGTGAAATGGAGGAGTGACATGTAGAAGTGAGTTGGTATAGCGACATGAGGAGTGACATGGAATAGTGACATGGAGGAGTGACATGGAGTAGCGACATGGATGAGTGACTTGGAGGAGTGACATGGAGGAGTGACATGAGGAGTGACGTAGACGAGTGACATGGTGGAGTGAAATGGAGGAGTGACATGGAAGAGTGAGTTGGTGTAGCGACATGGAGGAGTGACATGGAATAGCGACATGGAGGAGTGACATGGCTGAATGACATGGATGAGTGACATTAAAAAGTGTAAAGGAGGATTGAGTTGGTGTAGCGACATGGAGGAGTGACATGGAGTAGTGACATGGAGGAGTGACATTGAGGAGTGACATGGCGGAGTGACATGGAGGAGTGACATAGAGGAGTGACGTGGTGGAGTGAAATGGAGGAGTGACATGTAGAAGTGAGTTGGTATAGCGACATGAGGAGTGACATGGAATAGTGACATGGAGGAGTGACATGAGGAGTGACGTAGACGAGTGACATGGTGGAGTGAAATGGAGGAGTGACATGGAAGATTGAGTTGGTGTAGCGACATGGAGGAGTGACATGGAATAGCGACATGGAGGAGTGACATGGATGAATGACATGGATGAGTGACATTAAAAAGTGTAAAGGAGGATTGAGTTGGTGTAGCGACATGGAGGAGTGACATGGAGTAGTGACATGGAGGAGTGACATTGAGGAGTGACATGGCGGAGTGACATGGAGGAGTGACATAGAGGAGTGACGTGGTGGAGTGAAATGGAGGAGTGACATGTAGAAGTGAGTTGGTATAGCGACATGAGGAGTGACATGGAATAGTGACATGGAGGAGTGACATGGAGTAGCGACATGGATGAGTGACTTGGAGGAGTGACATGGAGGAGTGACATGAGGAGTGACGTAGACGAGTGACATGGTGGAGTGAAATGGAGGAGTGACATGGAAGAGTGAGTTTGTGTAGTGACATGGAGGAGTGACATGGAATAGCGACATGGAGGAGTGACATGGAGGAGTGACATAGAGTAGTGACATAGAGTGTTGATGTGGAGGAGAGACATGGAGGAGGGACATGGAGGAGTGAGTTGGTGTAGCGACATAAGGAGTGACATGGAATAGCGACATGGAGGAGTGACTTGGAAGAGTGACATGGATGAGTGACATGGAGAAGTGACAGGGCGAATCAGCAGAGGATTGATAAGGTGGAGTGACATGGCGGAGGGGCATGGATGAGTTACATGGAGGAGTGACATGGAGGAGCAACATGGAGGAGTTATATGGAAGACATATAAAAGTGACATGGAGGAGTGATATGGAGTAGTGACATGGAGAAGTGACATGGAGGAGTGACATGGAAGAGTGAGTTGGTGTAGCGACATGGTGGAGTGACATAGAGGTTTGACATAGAGGAGTGATGTGGAGGAGTGACATGGAGGAGTGACATGGAGGAGTGATGTGGAGGAGTGACATGGAGCAGTGACATGGAGGAGTGAGTTGGTGGAGTGACCTGGAGGAGTCACATGGAGTAGTGACATGGAGGAGTGACTTGGAGGAGTGATATAGAGGAGTGATGTGGAGGAGTGACATGGAGGAGTGACATGGAGGAGTGATGTGGAGCAGTGACATGGAGGAGTGAGTTGGTGGAGCGACCTGGAGGAGTCACATGGAGGAGTGACATGGAGGAGTAAAATGGAGTGACATAGAAGACATATAGAAGTGACATGGAGGAGTGACATGTAGGATTGATATGGAGGAGTGACATAGAGGAGTGACATAGAGGAGTGACAAGGAGGCTTGAGTTTGTGTAGCGAGATGGAGGAGTGACATGGAAGACATATAGAAGTGACTTGGAGGAGTGAAATGGAGGAGAGACATGAAGGATTGATATGGAGGAGTGACTTGGAGGAGTGACATAGAGGAGTGACCTGGAGGAGTGACATAGAGGAGTGAGTTGGTGGAGCGACCTGGAGGAGTCACACGGAGTAGCGACATGGAGGAGTGACTTGGAGGAGTGATATAAAGAAATGACATGGAGGAGTGACATGGAGGTGTGAGTTGGTGGAGCAACATAGAGGAGTCACATGGAGTAGCGACATGGATGAGTGACTTGGAGGAGTGACATGGGGGAGTGACATGAGGAGTGACGTAGACGAGTGACATGGTGGAATGAAATGGAGGAGTGACATGGAAGAGTGAGTTGGTGTAGCGACATGGAGGAGTGACATAGAGGATTGATGTGGAGGAGAGACATGGAGTAGTGACATAGAATGTTGATGTGGAGGAGAGACATGGAGGAGTGACATGGAGAAGTGACAGGTTTGATCAGGAAGGAGGGTTGATATGGTGGAGTGACATGGCGGAGGGACATGGTGGAGTGAGTTGGTGTAGCGACATAAGGAGTGACATGGAATAGCGACATGGAGGAGTGACTTGGAAGAGTGACATGGAGGAGTGACATGGAGAAGTGACAGGGCGAATCAGCAAAGAGGATTGATAAGGTGGAGTGACATGGCGGAGGGGCATGGATGAGTGACATGGAGGAGTGACATGGAGGAGCAACATGGAGGAGTTATATGGAAGACATATAGAAGTGACATGGAGGAGTGATATGGAGTAGTGACATGGAGAAGTGACATGGAGGAGTGATATGGAAGAGTGAGTTGGTGTAGCGACATGGAGGAGTGACATAGAGGTTTGACATGGAGGAGAGACATGGAGGAGTGACATGGAGAAGTGACAGGGTTGATCAGGAAGGAGGATTGATATGGTGAAGTGACATGGCGGAGGGACATGGATGAGTGACATGGAGAAGTGACATGGAGGAGGGACATGGAGAAGTGACATGGAGGAGTGACATGTAGGAGGGACATGGAGGAGTGACATGGAGGAATGAGTTGGTGTAGCGACATGGAGGAGTTACATGGAAGACATATAGAAGTTAAATGGAGGAGCAACATGGAAGAGTGACATGGAAGAGTGACATGTAGTAGCGACATGGAGGAGTGACATGGAGGAGTGAGTTGGTGTAGCGACATGGAGGAGTGACATGGAAGACATATAGAAGTGACATGGAGGAGTGACATGGAGGAGCAACATGGAGGAGTTAAATGGAAGACATATAGAAGTGACATGGAGGAGTGACATGGAAGAGTGAGTTGGTGTAGCGACATGGAGGAGTGACATGGAGGAGTGACAAGTAGGAGGGACATGGAGGAGTGGCATGGAGGAGTGACATGGAGGAATGAGTTGGTGTAGCGACATGGAGGAGTTACATGGAAGACATATAGAAGTTAAATGGAGGATCAACATGGAAGAGTGACATGGAAGAGTGACATGTAGTAGCGACATGGAGGAGTGACATGGAGGAGTGAGTTGGTGTAGCGACATGGAGGAGTGACATGGAAGACATATAGAAGTGACATGGAGGAGTGATATGGAGTAGTGACATGGAGGAGTGACATGGAGGAGTGACATGGAAGAGTGAGTTGGTGTAGCGACATGGAGGAGTGACATAGAGGTTTGACATGGAGGAGAGACATGGAGGAGTGACATGGAGAAGTGACAGGGTTGATCAGGAAGGAGGATTGATATGGTGGAGTGACATGGCGGAGGGACATGGGTGAGTGACATGGAGAAGTGACATGGAGGAGTGACATGGAGGAGTGATATGGAGGAGATACATCGAGGAGGGACATGGAGGAGTGACATGGATGAGTGAGTTGGTGTAGCGACATGGAGGAGTGACATGGAAGACATATAGAAGTGACATGGAGGAGTGACATGGAGAAGTGACAGGGCGGATCAGGAAGGAGGGTTGATATGGTGGAGTGACATGGCGGAGGGACATGAATGAGTGACATGGAGGAGTGACATGTAGAAGTGTGTTGGTATAGCGAGATAAGGAGTGACATGGAATAGTGACATGGAGGAGTGACATGGAGGTGTGACATGGAGGAGTGACATATAGGAGTGATGTGGAGGAGTGACTTGGAGGAGTGATATAAAGGAGTGACATGGAGGAGTGACATGGAGGAGTGAAATGGAGTGACATAGAGGATTGATGTGGAAAAGAGACATGGAGGAGTGACATGGAGAAGTGACGGGTTTGATCAGGAAGGAGGGTTGATATGGTGAAGTGACATGGCGGAGGGACATGGAGGAGTGACATGGAGGAATGACATGGATGAGTGACATGGAGGAGTGAAAAAGAGTATTGAGTTGGTGAAGAGTGACATGGAGGAGTGACATAAAGTAGTGACATGGAGAAGTGACATGGAGTAGCGACATGGATGAGTGACATGGAGTAGCGACATGGGGGAGTGACGTGGCGGAGTGACATGGAAAAACATGTAGAAGTGACATGGAGGAGTGATATGGCGGAGTTAAAATGTGGAGCTACACGGATGAGAGACATGACATTGAAGACTTGGAGAAGTGACATGGATGAGCGACATGGAAGAGTGACATGGAGGAGTGACATGGAGTAGCGACATGGAGGAGTGACATGGAGTAGTGAGTTGTTGTAGCGACATGGAGGAGTGACATGGAGTAGCGACATGGAGTAGTGACATAAAGGAGGGACATGGAGGAATGACATGGATGAGTGACATGGAGGAGTGACAAGGAGGATTGAGTTGTTGTAGCGACATGGAGGAGTGACATGAGGAGTGAGTTGGTGTAGCGACATGGAGGAGTGACATGGAGGAGTGACATAGAGGAGCAACATGGAGGAGTGACGTGGAGGAGTGACATGGAGGAGTGACATGGAGGAGTGAGTTGGAGAAGTGACATGAAGGAGTGACATGGAAGACATAAAGAATTGAAATTGAGGAGTGATTTGGAGGAGTGACAAGAGGTTTGAGTTGGTGTAGTGACATGGAGGAGTGACATGGAGTAGCGACATGGAGGAGTGACATGAGGAGTAACGTAGAGGAGTGACGTGGTGAAGTGAAATGGAGGAGTGACATGGAAGAGTGAGTTGGTGTAGCGACATGGAGGAGTGACATGGAATAGCGACATGGAGGAGTGACATGTAGGAGTGAAATGGAGGAGTGACATAGAGGATTGACGTGGAGGACAGACATGGAGGAGTGACATGGAGAAGTGACAGGGTTGATCAGGAAGGAGGGTTGATATGGTGGAGTGACATGGCGGAGGGACATGAATGAGTGACATGGAGGAGTGACATGTAGAAGTGTGTTGGTATAGCGAGATAAGGAGTGACATGGAATAGTGACATGGAGGAGTGACATGGAGGTGTGACATGGAGGAGTGACATATAAGAGTGATGTGGAGGAGTGACTTGGAGGAGTGATATAAAGGAGTGACATGGAGGAGTGATATGGAGGAGTGAAATGGAGTGACATAGAAGACACATAGAAGTGACATGGCTGAGTGTCATGGAGGAGTGACAAGGAGGTTTGAGTTGGTGTAGCGACATGGAGGAGTGACATGAGGAGTGACGTAGAGGAGTGACATGGTGGAGTGAAATGGAGGAGTGACATGGAAGAGTGAGTTGGTGTAGCGACATGGAGGAGTGACATGAAATAGCGACATGGAGGAGTGACATGGAGGAGGGACATGGAGGAGTGACATAGAGGATTGATGTGGAGGAGAGACATGGAGGAGTGACATAGAGTGTTGATGTGGAGGAGAGACATGGAGGAGTGACATGGAGAAGTGACAGGTTTGATCAGGAAGGATGGTTTATATGGTGGAGTGACATGGCGGAGGGACATGGCGGAGTGAGTTGGTGTAACGACATAAGGAGTGACATGGAATAGGGACATGGAGGAGTGACATGGAGGTGTGACATGGAGGAGTTACATAGAGGAGCAACATGGAGGAGTGACTTGGAGGAGTGACATGGAGGAGTGACATAGAGAAATGACAGGGCGAATCAGCAAAGAGGATTGATAAGGTGGAGTGACATGGTGGAGGGACATGGATGAGTGACATGGAGGAGTGACATGGTGGAGCAACATGGAGGAGTTATATGGAAGACATATAGAAGTGACATGGAGGAGTGATATGGAGTAGTGACATGGAGGAGTGACATGGAGGAGTGACATGGAAGAGTGAGTTGGTGTAGCGATATGGAGGAGAGACATGGAGAAGTGACAGGGTTGATCAGGAAGGAGGATTGATATGCTGGAGTGACATGGCGGAGGGACATGGATGAGTGACATGGAGAAGTGACATGGAGGAGGGACATGGATGAATGACATGGAGAAGTGACATGGAGGAGGGACATGGTGGAGTGACATATAGGAGTGATGTGGAGGAGTGACATGGAGGAGGGACATGGAGGAGTGAGTTGGTGGAGCAACATGGAGGAGTCACATGGAGTAGCGACATGGATGAGTGACTTGGAGGAGTGATATAAAGGAGTGACATGGAGGAGTGACATGGAGGAGTGAAATGGAGTGACATAGAAGACATATAGAAGTGACATGGCTGAGTGACATGGAGGAGTGACAAGGAGGTTTGAGTTGGTGTAGCGACATGGAGGAGTGACATGGAGGAGTGACATGAGGAGTGACGTAGAGGAGTGACATAGAGGAGTGAGTTGGTGTAGCGACATGGAGGAGTGACATGGAAGACATATAGAAGTGACATGGAGGAGTGACATGGAGAAGTGACAGGGCGGATCAGCAAGGAGGATTGATATGGTGGAGTGACATGGAGGAAGGACATGGAGGAGTGACATGGAAGACATATAGAAGTGACATGGAGGAACGACTTGGAGGATTGACATAAAGGAGTAACATGGAGGAATGACATGGATGAGTGACATGGAGGAGTGACAAGGAAGATTGAGTTGGTGTGACATGGAGGAGTGACATGAAGTAGCGACATGGAGGAGTGACATGAGGAGTGAGTTGGTGTAGCGACATGGAGGAGTGACATGGGGTTGTGACATGGAGGAGGGGCCTGGAGGAGTGACATGGAATACATAGAAGGGACATGGAGGAGTGACTTGGAGGAGTGACATAAAGGAGTGACATGGAGGAATGACATGGAGGAGTGACATAGAGGAGTAACATCGAGGAGTGACATGGAGGAGTGAGTTGGTGTAGCGACATGGAGAAGTGACATGGATGAGGAACATGGAGGAGTTAAACAGAGGAGTGACATGGAGGAGTGATATGGAGGAGTGATAAGTAGGATTGAGTTTGTGTAGCGACCTGGAGGAGTGACATAGAGTAGCGACATGGAGGAATGACATCAAGGAGAGAGTTGGTGTAGCGACATAGAGGAGTGACATGGAATAGCGACATGGAGGAGTGACATGGAGGAGTGACATGGAGGAGTGACATGGAGGGTTGATATGGAGGAGTGACATGGAGGAGTGACATAGAGGAGTGACGGGGTGGAGTGAAATGGAGGAGTGACATGGAGGAGTGAGTTGGTGTAGCGATGATGAGGAGTAACATGGAGTAGCGACATGGAGGAGTGACTTGGAGGAGTGATATAAAGGAGTGACATGGAGGAGTGACATGGAGGAGTGAAATGGAGTGACATAGAAGACATATAGAAGTGACATGGAGGAGTGACATGGAGGAGTGACATGGAGGAGTGACATGGAGGAGTGAGTTGGTGGAGCGACCTGGAGGAGTCACATGGAGTAGCGACATGGAGGAGTGACTTGGAGGAGTGATATAAAGGAGTGACATGGAGGAGTGACATGGAGGAGTGAAATGGAGTGACATAGAATACATATAGAAGTGACATGGAGGAGTGACATGGAGGAGTGACAAGTAGGATTGATATGGAGGAGTGACATAGAGGAGTGACAAGGAGGCTTGAGTTTTTGTAGCGAGATGGAGGAGTGACATGGAAGACATATAGAAGTGACATGGAGTAGCGACATGGAGGAGTGACATGGAGGAGTGAGTTGGTATAGCGACATGGAGGAGTGACATGGAAGATTGAGTTGGTGTAGCGACATGGAGGAGTGACATGGAGTAGCGACATGGAGGAGTGACATGAGGAGTGAGTTGGTGTAGCGACATGGAGTAGTGAAATGGAGTAGCGACATGGAGGAGTGACATGGAGGACAAAGAAGTGACATGGAGGAGTGACTTGTAGGAGTGACATAAAGGATTGACATGGAGGAATGACATGGAGGAGTGACATAGAGGAGTAACATGGAGGAGTTACATGGAGGAGTGAGTTGGTGTAGCGACATGGAGAAGTGACATGGATGAGGACCATGGAGTAGTTAAACAGAGGAGTGACATGGAGGAGTGATATGGAGGAGTGACAAGTAGGATTGAAATGGAGGAGTGACATAGAGGAGTGACAAGGAGGATTGAGTTTGTGTTGCGACATGGAGGAGTGACATGGAGTAGCGACATGGAGGAGTGACATCAAGGAGTGAATTGGTGTAGCGACATGGAGGAGTGACATGGAATAGCGACATGGAGGAGTGACATGGAGGAGTGACATGGAGGAGTGACATGGGTGGTTGATATGGAGGAGTGACATGGTGGAGTGACATAGAGGAGTGACGTGGTGGAGTGAAATGGAGGAGTGACATGGAGGAGTGAGTTGGTGTAGCGACATGAGGAGTAACATGGAATAGTGACATGGAGGAGTTACATGGAATAGCGACATGGAGGAGTGACATGGAGGAGTGACATGGAGGAGTGACATGGGTGGTTGATATGGAGGAGTGACATGGTGGAGTGACATAGAGGAGTGACGTGGTGGAGTGAAATGGAGGAGTGACATGGAGGAGTGAGTTGGTGTAGCGACATGAGGAGTAACATGGAATAGTGACATGGAGGAGTTACATGGAGGTGTGACATGGAGGAGTGACATAGAGGAGTGATGTGGAGGAGTCACATGGAGTAGCGACATGGAGGAGTGACAAGGAGTAGTGACATGGAGGAGTGAAATGGAGTGACATAGAATACATATAGAAGTGACATGGAGGAGTGACATGGAGGAGTGACATGGAGGAGTGACAAGTAGGATTGATATGGAGGAGTGACATAGAGGAGTGACAAGTAGGATTGATATGGAGGAGTGACAAGGAGGCTTGAGTTTGTGTAGCGAGATGGAGGAATGACATGGAAGACATATAGAAGTGACATGGAGGAGTGAAATGGAGGAGTGACATGAAGGATTGATATGGAGGAGTGACTTGGAGGAGTTACATAGAGGAGTGACCTGGAGGAGTGACATAGAGGAGTGATGTGGAGGAGTGACATGGAGGAGTGACATGGAGGAGTGAGTTGGTGGAGCGACCTGGAGAAGTCACATGGAGTAGCGACAAGTAGGATTGACATGGAGGAGTGACATGGAGGAGTTAGTTGGTGGAGCGACATGGAGGAGTCACATGGAGTAGCGAAATGGAGGAGTGATTTGGAGGAGTGACATAAAGGAGTGACATGGAGGAATGACATGGATGAGTGACATTAAAGAGTGTAAAGGAGGTTTGAGTTGGTGTAGTGACATGGAGGAGTGACATGGGATAGCGACATGGAGGAGTGACATGGAGGAGTGACGTGGTGGAGTGAAATGGAGGAGTGACATGTAGAAGTGAGTTGGTATAGCGACATGAGGAGTGACATGGAATAGTGACATGGAGGAGTGACATGGAGGTGTGACATGGAGGAGTGACATATAAGAGTGATGTGGAGGAGTGACATGGAAGAGTGAGTTGGTGTAGCGACATGGAGGAGTGACATGGAGGAGTGACATAGAGGTTTGACATGGAGGAGAGACATGGAGGAGTGACATGGTGAAGTGACAGGGTTGATCAGGAAGGAGGATTGATATGGTGGAGTGACATGGCGGACGGACATGGATGCACTCATCCATGTCCCTCCACTACATGGAGAAGTGACATGGAGGAGGGATATGGAGGAGTGACATGGAGGAGATACATGGAGGAGGGACATGGAGGAGTGACATGGAGGAGTGAGTTGGTGTAGCGACATGGAGGAGTGACATGGAAGACATATAGAAGTTAAATGGAGGAGCGACATGGAAGAGTGACATGGAAGAGTAACATGGAGTAGCGACATGGAGGAGTGACATGGAGGAGTGAGTTGGTGTAGCGACATGGAGGAGTGACATGGAAGACATATAGAAGTGACATGGAGGAGTGACATGGAGAAGTGACAGGGTTGATCAGGAAGGAAGATTGATATGGTGGAGTGACATGGCGGAGGGACATGGATGAATGACATGGAGAAGTGACATGGAGGAGGGACATGGAGGAGTGACATATAGGAGTGATGTGGAGGAGTGACATGGAGGAGTGACATGGAGGAGTGAGTTGGTGGAGCAACATGGAGGAGTCACATGGTGTAGCGACATGGATGAGTGACATGGAGGAGTGACATGGAGGAGTGAAATGGAGTGACATATAAGACATATAGAAGTGACATGGCTGAGTGACTTGGAGGAGTGACAAGGAGGTTTGAGTTGGTGTAGCGACATGGAGGAGTGACATGGAGTAGTGACATGGAGGAGTGACATGAGGAGTGACGTAGAGGAGTGACATGGTGGAGTGAGTTGGTGTAGCGACATGGAGGAGTGACATGGAAGACATATAGAAGTGACATGGAGGAGTGACATGGAGAAGTGACAGGGCGGATCAGCAAGGAGGATTGATATGGTGGAGTGACATGAAGGAAGGACATGGAGGAGTGACATGGAAGACATATAGAAGTGACATGGAGGAATGACTTGGAGGAGTGACATAAAGGAGTAACATGGTGGAATGACATGGATGAGTGACATGGAGGAGTGACAAGGAAGATTGAGTTGGTGTAGCGATATGGAGGAGTGACATGGAGTAGCGACATGGAGGAGTGACATGGAGTAGCGACATGGAGGAGTGACATGAGGAGTGAAGTAGAGGAGTGACGTGGTGGAGTGAAATGGAGGAGTGACATGGAAGAGTGAGTTGGTGTAGCGACATGGAGGAGTGACATGGAATTGCGACATGGAGTGACATGGAGGAGTGACATAGAGTATCGACGTGGAGGAAAGACATGGAGGAGGGACATGGATGATTGACATGGAGGATTGACAGGGAGGAGCAACACGGAGGAGCGACATGGTGGATTGACATGGAGTAGTGACATAAAGGAATGACATGGATGAGTGACATGGAGGAGTGACAAATAGGATTGAGTTGGTGTAGCGACATGGAGGAGTGACATAGAAAACATGTAGAAGTGACATGGAGGAGTTAAATGGAGGAGTGACAATGTGGAGCTACACGGTTGAGAGACATTACATTGAAGACTTGGAGAAGTTAAATGGAGGAGCGACATGGAAGAGTGAAATGGAGGAGTGACATGGAGTAGCGACATGGAGGAGTGACATGGAGGAGTGAGTTGGTGTAGCGACATGGAGGAGTGACATGGAAGACATATAGATGTGACATGGAGGAGTGACATGGAGAAGTGACAGGGTGGATCAGCAAGGAGGATTGATATGGTGGAGTGACATGGAGGAGTGACATAAAGGAGTAACATGGAGGAATGACATGGATGAGTGACATGGAGGAGTGACAAAGAAGATTGAGTTGGTGTAGCGACATAGAGGAGTGACATGGAGTAGCGACATGGAGGAGTGACATGAGGAGTGAGTTGGTGTAGCGACATGGAGTAGTGAAATGGAGTAGCGACATGGAGGAGTGACATGGAGGTGTGACATGGAGGAGGGACCTTGAGGAGTGACATGGAAGACATAGAAGTGACATGGAGGAGTGACTTGGAGGAGTGACATAAAGGAGTGACATGGAGGAATGACATGGAGGAGTGACATAGAGGAGTAACATGGAGGAGTGACATGGAGGAGTGAGTTGGTGTAGCGACATGGAGAAGTGACATGGAATAGCGACATGGAGGAGTGACATGGAGGAGTGACATGGAGGGTTGATATGGAGGAGTGACATGGAGGAGTGACATAGAGGAGTGACGTGGTGGAGTGAAATGGAGGAGTGACATGGAGGAGTGAGTTGGTGTAGCGACATGGAGGAGTGACGTGGTGGAGTGAAACAGAGGAGTGACATGGAGGAGTGATATGGAGGAGTGACAAGTAGGGTTGATATGGAGGAGTGACATAGAGGAGTGACAAGGAGGATTGAGTTTGTGTAGCGACATGGAGGAGTGACATGGAGTAGCGACATGGAGGAGTGACATCAAGGAGTGAGTTGGTGTAGCGACATGGAGGAGTGACATGGAATAGCGACATGGAGGAGTGACATGGAGGAGTGACATGGAGGAGTGACATAGAGGATTGATGTGGAGGAGAGACATGGAGGAGTGACATAGAGTGTTGATGTGGAGAAGAGACATGGAGGAGTGACATGGCGAAGTGACAGGTTTGATCAGGAAGGAGGGTTGATATGGTGGAGTGACATGGCGGAGGGACATGGAGGAGTGAGTTGGTGTAGCGACATAAGGTGTGACATGGAATAGCGACATTGAGAAGTGACATGGAGGTGTGACATGGAGGAGTGACATAGAGGAGCAACATGGAGGAGTGACTTGGAGGAGTGACATGGAGGAGTGACATGGAGGAGTGACATGGAGAAATGACAGGGCGAATCAGCAAAGAGGATTGATAAGGTGGAGTGACATGGCGGAGGGACATGGGTGAGTGACATGGAGGAGTGACATTGAAGAGTGAGTTGGTGTAGCGACATGGAGGAGTGACATGGAATAGCGACATGGAGGAGTGACATGGAGGAGTGACATAGAGGGTTGATGTGGAGGAGAGACATGGTGGAGTGACATAGAGTGTTGATGTGGAGGAGAGACATGGAGGAGTGACATGGCGAAGTGACAGGTTTGATCAGGAAGGAGGGTTGATATGGTGGAGTGACATGGCGGAGGGACATGGAGGAGTGAGTTGGTGTAGCGACATAAGGAGTGACATGGAATAGCGACATGGAGGAGTGACTTGGAGGAGTGACATGGAGAAGTGACAGGGTTGATCAGGAAGGAGGGTTGATATGGTGGAGTGACATGGCGGAGGGACATGGATGAGTGACATGGAGGAGTGACATGGAGTAGCAACACGGAGGAGCGACATGGAGGAGTGACATGGAAGACTTATAGAAGTGACATGGAGGAATGACATGGAGGATTGACACGGAGGAGTGACATGGAGGTTCTACATGGAGGAGTGACATTGAATAGCGACATGGAGGAGTGACATGGAGGAGTGAAATGGAGGAGTGACATAGAGGATTGACACGGAGGACAGATATGGAGGAGTGAAATGGAGAAGTGACAGGGTTGATCAGGAAGGAGGGTTGATATGGTGGAGTGACATGGTGGAGGGACATGGATGAGTGACATGGAGGAGTGACATGGAGGAGCAACACGGAGGAGCGACATGGAGGAGTGATATGGAGGATTGACACGGAGGAGTGACATGGAGGTTCTACATGGAGGAGTGACATTGAGGAGTGACATGGACGAGCGACATGGAAGATCGACATTGGGGAATGACATAGAGGAGTGACATAAAGTAGTGACATGGAGGAATGACATGGATGAGTGACATGGAGGAGTGAAAAAGAGTATTGAGTTGGTGAAGAGTGACATGGAGGAGTGACATAAAGTAGTGACATGGAGGAGTGACATGGAGTAGCGACATGGATGAGTGACATGGAATAGCGACATGGGGGAGTGACGTGGCGGAGTGACATGGTAAACATGTAGAAGTGACACGGAGGAGTGATATGGCGGAGTTAAAATATGGAACTACACGGATAAGAGACATGACATTGAAGACTTGGAGAAGTGACATGGATGAGCGACATGGAAGAGTGACATGGAGGAGTGACATGGAGTAGCGACATGGAGGAGTGACATGGAGTAGCGACATGGAGTAGTGACATAAAGGAGGGACATGGAGGAAAGACATGGATGAGTGACATGGAGGAGTGACATGAGGAGTGAGTTGGTGTAGCGACATGGAGGAGTGACATGGAGGAGTGACATAGAGGAGCAACATGGAGGAGTGACGTGGAGGAGTGACATGGAGAAGTGACATGGAGGAGTGAGTTGGAGGAGTGACATGGAGGAGTGACATGGAAGACATAAAGAATTGAAATTGAGGAGTGACTTGGAGGAGTGACATGAGGTTTGACGTGGAGGAGTGAAATGGAGGAGTGACATGGAGGAGTGAGTTGGTGTAGCGACATGGAGGAGTGACATGGAGGAGTGACATGGATGAGTGACTTGGATGAGTTATATAAAGGAGTGACATGGAGGAGTGACATGGAGGAGTGAAATGGAGTGACATAGAAGACATATAGAAGTGACATGGCTGAGTGACATGGAGGAGTGACAAGGAGGTTTGAGTTGGTGTAGCGACATGGCGGAGTGACATGGAGTAGTGACATGAAGGAGTGACGTAGAGGAGTGACATGGTGGAGTGAAATGGAGGATTGACATGGAAGAGTGAGTTGGTGTAGTGACATGGAGGAGTGACATGGAATAGCGACATGGAGGAGTGACATGGAGGAGTGACATAGAGGATTGATGTGGAGGAGAGACATGGAGGAGTGACATAGAGTGTTGATGTGGAGGAGATACATGGAGGAGTGACATAGAGGAGTGATGTGGAGGAGTGACATGGAGGAGTGAGTTGGTGGAGCGACATGGAGGAGTCACATGGAGTAGCGACATGGAGGAGTGAAATGGAGTCACATAGGAGTAGCGACATGGAGGAGTGACTTGGGGGAGTTATATAAAGGAGTGACAAGGAGGAGTGACATGGAGGAGTGAAATGGAGTGACATAGAAGACATATAGAAGTGACATGGATGAGTGACATGGAGGAGTGACAAGGAGGTTTGAGTTGGTGTAGCGACATGGAGGAGTGACATGGAGTAGCGACATGGAGGAGTGACATGAGGAGTGACGTAGAGGAGTGACATGGCGGAGTGAAATGGAGGAGTGACATGGAAGAGTGAGTTGGTGTAGCGACATGGAGGAGTGACATGGAGGAGTGACATGGAGGAGTGACATGGAGGTTCTACATGGAGGAGTGACATTGAGTAGCGACATGGAGGAGTGATATTGAAAAGTGACATGGGGGAGTAACATAGAGGAGTGATGTGGCGGAGTGACATGGAAAACATGTAGAAGTGACACGGAGGAGTGATATGGAGGAGTGACATTGTGAAGCTACGCGGATGAGAGACATGACATTGAAGACTTGGAGAAGTGACATGGAGGAGCGACATGGAAGAGTGACATGGTGGAGTGACATGGAGTATCGACATGGAGGAGTGACATGGAGGAGTGAGTTTGTGTAGCGACATGGAGCAGTGACATGGAGTAGTAACATGGAGTAGTGACATGAAGGAGTGACATGGAGGAGTGAAATGGAGGATTGATAAGGAGGAGTGACATGGAGGAGTGAAATAGAGGAGTGATATGGAGGAGTGACATGGAAGACATATAGAAGTGAAATTGAGGAGTGACTTGGAGGAGTGACATAAAGGAGTGACATGGAGGAATTACATGGAGGAGTGACATAGAGGATTGATGTGGAAAAGAGACATGGAGGAGTGACATAGAGGGTTTATGTGGAGGAGAGACATGGAGGAGTGAAATGGAGAAGTGACAGGTTTGATCAGGAAGGAGGGTTGATATGGTGAAGTGACATGGCGGAGGGACATGGAGAAGTGAGTTGGTGTAGCGACATAAGGAGTGACATGGAATAGCAACATGGAGGAGTGACATGGAGGTGTGACATGGAGGAGTGACATAGAGGAGCAACATGGAGGAGTGACTTGGAGGAGTGACATGGAGGAGTGACATGGAGAAGTGACAGGGCGGATCAGCAAGGAGGATTGATATGGTGGAGTGACATGGCGGAGGGATATGGATGAGTGACATGGAGGAGTGACATGGAGGAGTTATATGGAAAACATATAGAAGTGACATGGAGGAGTGATATGGAGGAGTGACATGAAGGAGTGACATGGAGGAGTGGGGTGGTGTAGCGACATGGAGGAGTGACATGGAGGACTGACATGGAGGAGCGACATGGGGGAGTGAAATGGAGGATTGATATGGTGTAGTGACATGGAGGAGTTAAATAGAGGAGTGATATGGAGGAGCGACATGGAGGAGTGACATGGAAGACATATAGAAGTGAAATTGAGTAGTGACTTGGAGGAGTGACATAAAGGAGTGACATGGAGGATTGACATGGATGAGTGACATGGAGGAGTGACAAGGAGGTTTGAGTTGTTGTAGCGACATGGAGCAGTGACATGGATGAGTGAGTTGGAGGAGTCACATAGAAGAGTGACTTGGAGGAGTGACATAAAGGAGTGACATGGAGAAGTGACATGAAGGATTGACATGTAGGAGCGATATGTAGGAGTGAAATGGAGGAGTGACATATAGGAGCAACATGGATGAGAGACATGTAACAAAAAGGAGGAGTGACATGAAGGAGTGACATATATGAGCAACATGGAGGAGCGACTTGGAGGAGTGACATGGAGGAACGACATGGAGAAGTTACATGTCAGACATATAGAAGTGACATGGAGGAGTGATATGGAGTAGTGACATGGAGGAGTGACATGGGGCAGTGACATGGAGGAGTGACATGGAGGAATAACATGGAGGAGTGAGTTGGTGGAGCGACATGGAGGAGTCACATGGAGTAGCGACATGGAGTAGTGACTTGGAGGACTGACATAAAGGAGTGACATGGAGGAGTGATATGAGGAGTGAGTTTGTGTAGCGACATGGAGGAGTGACATGGAGTAGCTACATGGAGGAGTGACATGGAGGAGTGACATGGAGGAGTTACATAGAGGAGTGACATGGAGGAGTGACATAGAGGATTGATGTGGAAAAGAGACATGGAGGAGTGACATAGAGGGTTGATGTGGAGGAGAGACAGGTTTGATCAGGAAGGAGGGTTGATATGGTGAAGTGACATGGCGGAGGGACATGGAGGAGTGAGTTGGTGTAGCGACATAAGGAGTGACATAGAATAGCGACATTAAGGTGTGACATGGAGGTGTGACATGGAGGAGTGACATAGAGGAGCAACATGGAGGAGCGACTTGGAGGAGTGACATGGAAGACATATAGAAGTGACATGGAGGAGTGACATGGAGGAGTGAAATGGAGGAGTGACATAGAGGATTGACGTGGAGGACAGACATGGAGGAGTGACAAGGAGAAGTGACAGGGTTGATCAGGAAGGAGGGTTGATATGGTGGAGTGACATGGCGGAGGGAAATGGATGAGTGACATGGAGGAGTGACATGGAGGAGTGACATGGAGAATTGACATGGAGGAGTGACATGAGGAGTGACGTAGAGGAGTGACGTAGAGGAGTGACATGGTGGAGTGAGTTGGTGTAGCGACATGGAGGAGTGACATGGAAGACATATAGAAGTGACATGGAGGAGTGACATGGAGAAGTGACAGGGCGGATCAGCAAGGAGGATTGATATGGTGGAGTGACATGAAGGAAGGACATGGAGGAGTGACATGGAAGACATATAGAAGTGACATGGAGGAATGACTTGGAGGAGTGACATAAAGGAGTAACATGGTGGAATGACATGGATGAGTGACATGGAGGAGTGACAAGGAAGATTGAGTTGGTGTAGCGATATGGAGGAGTGACATGGAGTAGCGACATGGAGGAGTGACATGGAGTAGCGACATGGAGGAGTGACATGAGGAGTGAAGTAGAGGAGTGACGTGGTGGAGTGAAATGGAGGAGTGACATGGAAGAGTGAGTTGGTGTAGCGACATGGAGGAGTGACATGGAATTGCGACATGGAGTGACATGGAGGAGTGACATAGAGTATCGACGTGGAGGAAAGACATGGAGGAGGGACATGGATGATTGACATGGAGGATTGACAGGGAGGAGCAACACGGAGGAGCGACATGGTGGATTGACATGGAGTAGTGACATAAAGGAATGACATGGATGAGTGACATGGAGGAGTGACAAATAGGATTGAGTTGGTGTAGCGACATGGAGGAGTGACATAGAAAACATGTAGAAGTGACATGGAGGAGTTAAATGGAGGAGTGACAATGTGGAGCTACACGGTTGAGAGACATTACATTGAAGACTTGGAGAAGTTAAATGGAGGAGCGACATGGCAGAGTGAAATGGAGGAGTGACATGGAGTAGCGACATGGAGGAGTGACATGGAGGAGTGAGTTGGTGTAGCGACATGGAGGAGTGACATGGAAGACATATAGATGTGACATGGAGGAGTGACATGGAGAAGTGACAGGGTGGATCAGCAAGGAGGATTGATATGGTGGAGTGACATGGAGGAGTGACATAAAGGAGTAACATGGAGGAATGACATGGATGAGTGACATGGAGGAGTGACAAAGAAGATTGAGTTGGTGTAGCGACATGGAGGAGTGACATGGAGTAGCGACATGGAGGAGTGACATGAGGAGTGAGTTGGTGTAGCGACATGGAGTAGTGAAATGGAGTAGCGACATGGAGGAGTGACATGGAGGTGTGACATGGAGGAGGGACCTTGAGGAGTGACATGGAAGACATAGAAGTGACATGGAGGAGTGACTTGGAGGAGTGACATAAAGGAGTGACATGGAGGAATGACATGGAGGAGTGACATAGAGGAGTAACATGGAGGAGTGACATGGAGGAGTGAGTTGGTGTAGCGACATGGAGAAGTGACATGGAATAGCGACATGGAGGAGTGACATGGAGGAGTGACATGGAGGGTTGATATGGAGGAGTGACATGGAGGAGTGACATAGAGGAGTGACGTGGTGGAGTGAAATGGAGGAGTGACATGGAGGAGTGAGTTGGTGTAGCGACATGGAGGAGTGACGTGGTGGAGTGAAACAGAGGAGTGACATGGAGGAGTGATATGGAGGAGTGACAAGTAGGGTTGATATGGAGGAGTGACATAGAGGAGTGACAAGGAGGATTGAGTTTGTGTAGCGACATGGAGGAGTGACATGGAGTAGCGACATGGAGGAGTGACATCAAGGAGTGAGTTGGTGTAGCGACATGGAGGAGTGACATGGAATAGCGACATGGAGGAGTGACATGGAGGAGTGACATGGAGGAGTGACATAGAGGATTGATGTGGAGGAGAGACATGGAGGAGTGACATAGAGTGTTGATGTGGAGAAGAGACATGGAGGAGTGACATGGCGAAGTGACAGGTTTGATCAGGAAGGAGGGTTGATATGGTGGAGTGACATGGCGGAGGGACATGGAGGAGTGAGTTGGTGTAGCGACATAAGGTGTGACATGGAATAGCGACATTGAGAAGTGACATGGAGGTGTGACATGGAGGAGTGACATAGAGGAGCAACATGGAGGAGTGACTTGGAGGAGTGACATGGAGGAGTGACATGGAGGAGTGACATGGAGAAATGACAGGGCGAATCAGCAAAGAGGATTGATAAGGTGGAGTGACATGGCGGAGGGACATGGATGAGTGACATGGAGGAGTGACATTGAAGAGTGAGTTGGTGTAGCGACATGGAGGAGTGACATGGAATAGCGACATGGAGGAGTGACATGGAGGAGTGACATAGAGGGTTGATGTGGAGGAGAGACATGGTGGAGTGACATAGAGTGTTGATGTGGAGGAGAGACATGGAGGAGTGACATGGCGAAGTGACAGGTTTGATCAGGAAGGAGGGTTGATATGGTGGAGTGACATGGCGGAGGGACATGGAGGAGTGAGTTGGTGTAGCGACATAAGGAGTGACATGGAATAGCGACATGGAGGAGTGACTTGGAGGAGTGACATGGAGAAGTGACAGGGTTGATCAGGAAGGAGGGTTGATATGGTGGAGTGACATGGCGGAGGGACATGGATGAGTGACATGGAGGAGTGACATGGAGTAGCAACACGGAGGAGCGACATGGAGGAGTGACATGGAAGACTTATAGAAGTGACATGGAGGAATGACATGGAGGATTGACACGGAGGAGTGACATGGAGGTTCTACATGGAGGAGTGACATTGAATAGCGACATGGAGGAGTGACATGGAGGAGTGAAATGGAGGAGTGACATAGAGGATTGACACGGAGGACAGATATGGAGGAGTGAAATGGAGAAGTGACAGGGTTGATCAGGAAGGAGGGTTGATATGGTGGAGTGACATGGTGGAGGGACATGGATGAGTGACATGGAGGAGTGACATGGAGGAGCAACACGGAGGAGCGACATGGAGGAGTGATATGGAGGATTGACACGGAGGAGTGACATGGAGGTTCTACATGGAGGAGTGACATTGAGGAGTGACATGGACGAGCGACATGGAAGATCGACATTGGGGAATGACATAGAGGAGTGACATAAAGTAGTGACATGGAGGAATGACATGGATGAGTGACATGGAGGAGTGAAAAAGAGTATTGAGTTGGTGAAGAGTGACATGGAGGAGTGACATAAAGTAGTGACATGGAGGAGTGACATGGAGTAGCGACATGGATGAGTGACATGGAATAGCGACATGGGGGAGTGACGTGGCGGAGTGACATGGTAAACATGTAGAAGTGACACGGAGGAGTGATATGGCGGAGTTAAAATATGGAACTACACGGATAAGAGACATGACATTGAAGACTTGGAGAAGTGACATGGATGAGCGACATGGAAGAGTGACATGGAGGAGTGACATGGAGTAGCGACATGGAGGAGTGACATGGAGTAGCGACATGGAGTAGTGACATAAAGGAGGGACATGGAGGAAAGACATGGATGAGTGACATGGAGGAGTGACATGAGGAGTGAGTTGGTGTAGCGACATGGAGGAGTGACATGGAGGAGTGACATAGAGGAGCAACATGGAGGAGTGACGTGGAGGAGTGACATGGAGAAGTGACATGGAGGAGTGAGTTGGAGGAGTGACATGGAGGAGTGACATGGAAGACATAAAGAATTGAAATTGAGGAGTGACTTGGAGGAGTGACATGAGGTTTGACGTGGAGGAGTGAAATGGAGGAGTGACATGGAGGAGTGAGTTGGTGTAGCGACATGGAGGAGTGACATGGAGGAGTGACATGGATGAGTGACTTGGATGAGTTATATAAAGGAGTGACATGGAGGAGTGACATGGAGGAGTGAAATGGAGTGACATAGAAGACATATAGAAGTGACATGGCTGAGTGACATGGAGGAGTGACAAGGAGGTTTGAGTTGGTGTAGCGACATGGCGGAGTGACATGGAGTAGTGACATGAAGGAGTGACGTAGAGGAGTGACATGGTGGAGTGAAATGGAGGATTGACATGGAAGAGTGAGTTGGTGTAGTGACATGGAGGAGTGACATGGAATAGCGACATGGAGGAGTGACATGGAGGAGTGACATAGAGGATTGATGTGGAGGAGAGACATGGAGGAGTGACATAGAGTGTTGATGTGGAGGAGATACATGGAGGAGTGACATAGAGGAGTGATGTGGAGGAGTGACATGGAGGAGTGAGTTGGTGGAGCGACATGGAGGAGTCACATGGAGTAGCGACATGGAGGAGTGAAATGGAGTCACATAGGAGTAGCGACATGGAGGAGTGACTTGGGGGAGTTATATAAAGGAGTGACAAGGAGGAGTGACATGGAGGAGTGAAATGGAGTGACATAGAAGACATATAGAAGTGACATGGATGAGTGACATGGAGGAGTGACAAGGAGGTTTGAGTTGGTGTAGCGACATGGAGGAGTGACATGGAGTAGCGACATGGAGGAGTGACATGAGGAGTGACGTAGAGGAGTGACATGGCGGAGTGAAATGGAGGAGTGACATGGAAGAGTGAGTTGGTGTAGCGACATGGAGGAGTGACATGGAGGAGTGACATGGAGGAGTGACATGGAGGTTCTACATGGAGGAGTGACATTGAGTAGCGACATGGAGGAGTGATATTGAAAAGTGACATGGGGGAGTAACATAGAGGAGTGATGTGGCGGAGTGACATGGAAAACATGTAGAAGTGACACGGAGGAGTGATATGGAGGAGTGACATTGTGAAGCTACGCGGATGAGAGACATGACATTGAAGACTTGGAGAAGTGACATGGAGGAGCGACATGGAAGAGTGACATGGTGGAGTGACATGGAGTATCGACATGGAGGAGTGACATGGAGGAGTGAGTTTGTGTAGCGACATGGAGCAGTGACATGGAGTAGTAACATGGAGTAGTGACATGAAGGAGTGACATGGAGGAGTGAAATGGAGGATTGATAAGGAGGAGTGACATGGAGGAGTGAAATAGAGGAGTGATATGGAGGAGTGACATGGAAGACATATAGAAGTGAAATTGAGGAGTGACTTGGAGGAGTGACATAAAGGAGTGACATGGAGGAATTACATGGAGGAGTGACATAGAGGATTGATGTGGAAAAGAGACATGGAGGAGTGACATAGAGGGTTTATGTGGAGGAGAGACATGGAGGAGTGAAATGGAGAAGTGACAGGTTTGATCAGGAAGGAGGGTTGATATGGTGGAGTGACATGGCGGAGGGACATGGAGAAGTGAGTTGGTGTAGCGACATAAGGAGTGACATGGAATAGCAACATGGAGGAGTGACATGGAGGTGTGACATGGAGGAGTGACATAGAGGAGCAACATGGAGGAGTGACTTGGAGGAGTGACATGGAGGAGTGACATGGAGAAGTGACAGGGCGGATCAGCAAGGAGGATTGATATGGTGGAGTGACATGGCGGAGGGATATGGATGAGTGACATGGAGGAGTGACATGGAGGAGTTATATGGAAAACATATAGAAGTGACATGGAGGAGTGATATGGAGGAGTGACATGAAGGAGTGACATGGAGGAGTGGGGTGGTGTAGCGACATGGAGGAGTGACATGGAGGACTGACATGGAGGAGCGACATGGGGGAGTGAAATGGAGGATTGATATGGTGTAGTGACATGGAGGAGTTAAATAGAGGAGTGATATGGAGGAGCGACATGGAGGAGTGACATGGAAGACATATAGAAGTGAAATTGAGTAGTGACTTGGAGGAGTGACATAAAGGAGTGACATGGAGGATTGACATGGATGAGTGACATGGAGGAGTGACAAGGAGGTTTGAGTTGTTGTAGCGACATGGAGCAGTGACATGGATGAGTGAGTTGGAGGAGTCACATAGAAGAGTGACTTGGAGGAGTGACATAAAGGAGTGACATGGAGAAGTGACATGAAGGATTGACATGTAGGAGCGATATGTAGGAGTGAAATGGAGGAGTGACATATAGGAGCAACATGGATGAGAGACATGTAACAAAAAGGAGGAGTGACATGAAGGAGTGACATATATGAGCAACATGGAGGAGCGACTTGGAGGAGTGACATGGAGGAACGACATGGAGAAGTTACATGTCAGACATATAGAAGTGACATGGAGGAGTGATATGGAGTAGTGACATGGAGGAGTGACATGGGGCAGTGACATGGAGGAGTGACATGAAGGAATAACATGGAGGAGTGAGTTGGTGGAGCGACATGGAGGAGTCACATGGAGTAGCGACATGGAGTAGTGACTTGGAGGACTGACATAAAGGAGTGACATGGAGGAGTGATATGAGGAGTGAGTTTGTGTAGCGACATGGAGGAGTGACATGGAGTAGCTACATGGAGGAGTGACATGGAGGAGTGACATGGAGGAGTTACATAGAGGAGTGACATGGAGGAGTGACATAGAGGATTGATGTGGAAAAGAGACATGGAGGATTGACATAGAGGGTTGATGTGGAGGAGAGACAGGTTTGATCAGGAAGGAGGGTTGATATGGTGAAGTGACATGGCGGAGGGACATGGAGGAGTGAGTTGGTGTAGCGACATAAGGAGTGACATAGAATAGCGACATTAAGGTGTGACATGGAGGTGTGACATGGAGGAGTGACATAGAGGAGCAACATGGAGGAGCGACTTTGAGGAGTGACATGGAAGACATATAGAAGTGACATGGAGGAGTGACATGGAGGAGTGAAATGGAGGAGTGACATAGAGGATTGACGTGGAGGACAGACATGGAGGAGTGACAAGGAGAAGTGACAGGGTTGATCAGGAAGGAGGGTTGATATGGTGGAGTGACATGGCGGAGGGAAATGGATGAGTGACATGGAGGAGTGACATGGAGGAGTGACATGGAGAATTGACACGGAGGAGTGACATGGAGGTTCTACATGGAGGAGTGACATTGAGGAGTGACATGGACGAGCGACATGGAAGATCGACATTGGGGAATGACATAGAGGAGTGATATTGAAGAGTGACATGGAGGAGTGACATAAAGTAGTGACATGGAGGAATGACATGGATGAGTGACATGGAGGAGTGAAAAAGAGTATTGAGTTGGTGTAGCGACATGCAGGAGTGACATGGAGTAGCGACATGGAGGAGTGACATGGAGGAGTGAGTTGGTGTAGCGACATGGATGAGTGACATGGAGTAGCGACATGGAGGAGTGACATGAGGAGTAACGTAGAGGAGTGACGTGGTGAAGTGAAATGGAGGAGTGACATGGTAGAGTGAGTTGGTGTAGCGAAATGGAGGAGTGACATGAATAGCGACATGGAGGAGTGACATGGAGGAGTGAAATGGAGGAGTGACATAGAGGATTGACGTGGAGGACAGACATGGAGGAGTCACATTGAGAAGTGACAGGGTTGATCAGGAAGGAGGGTTGATATGGTGGAGTGACATGGCGGAGGGACATGGATGAGTGACATGGAGGAGTGAAATGGAGGAGCAACATGGAGGAGCGACATGGAGGAGTGACATGGAGGACATATAGAAGTGACATGGAGGAGTGACATGGAGGATTGACACGGAGGAGTGACATGGAGGTTCTACATGGAGGAGTGACATTGAGGAGTGACATGGACGAGCGAAATGGAAGATCGACATTGGGGAATGACATAGAGGAGTGATATTGAAGAGTGACATGGAGGAGTGACAAAGTAGTGACATGGAGGAATGACATGGATAAGTGACATGGAGGAGTGAAAAAGAGTATTGAGTTGGTGAAGAGTGACATGGAGGAGTGACATAAAGTAGTGACATGGAGGAGTGACATGGAGTAGCGACATGGATGAGTGACATGGAATAGCGACATGGGGGAGTGACGTGGCGGAGTGACATGGAAAACATGTAGAAGTGACACGGAGGAGTGATATGGCGGAGTTAAAATGTGGAGCTACACGGATGAGAGACATTACATTGAAGACTTGGAGAAGTGACATGGAGTAGCGACATGGAGGAGTGACATGGAGTAGTGAGTTGTAGTAGCGACATGGAGTAGTGACATGGCGTAGTGACATAAAGGAGGGACATGGAGGAATGACATAGATGAGTGACATGGAGGAGTGACAAGGAGGGTTGAGTTGTTGTAGCGACATGGAGGAGTGACATGAGGAGTGAGTTGGTGTAGCGACATGGAGGAGTGACATGGAGAAGTGTCATAGAGGAGCAACATGGAGGAGTGACATGGAAGTCATATAGAAGTGACATAGAGGAGTGACGTGGAGGAGTGACATGGAGGAGTGACATGGAGGAGTGAGTTGGAGGAGTGACATGGAGGATTGACATGGAAGACATAAAGAATTGAAATTGAGGAGTGATTTGGAGGAGTGACAAGCGGTTTGAGTTGGTGTAGTGACATGGAGGAGTGACATGGAGTAGCGACATGGAGGAGTGACATGAGGAGTAACGTAGAGGAGTGAAGTGGTGAAGTGAAATGGAGGAGTGACATGGAAGAGTGAGTTGGTGTAGCGACATGGAGGAGTGACATGGAATAGCGACATGGAGGAGTGACATGGAGGAGTGAAATGGAGGAGTGACATAGAGGGTTGACGTGGAGGACAGACATGGAGGAGTGACATGGAGAAGTGACAGGGTTGATCAGGAATGAGGGTTGATATGGTGGAGTGACATGGCGGAGGGAAATGGATGAGTGACATGGAGGAGTGACATGGAGGAGTGACATGGAAGACATATAGAAGTGACATAGAGGAGTGACATGGAGGATTGACACGGAGGAGTGACATGGAGGTTCTACATGGAGGAGTGACATTGAGGAGTGACATGGACGAGCGACATGGAAGATCGACATTGGGGAATGACATAGAGGAGTGATATTGAAGAGTGACATGGAGGAGTGACATAAAGTAGTGACATGGAGGAATGACATGGATGAGTGACATGGAGGAGTGAAAAAGAGTATTGACTTGGTGTAGCGACATGCAGGAGTGACATGGAGTAGCGACATGGAGGAGTGACATGGAGGAGTGAGTTGGTGTAGCGACATGGAGGAGTGACATGGAGTAGCGACATGGATAAGTGACATGGAGGAGTGAAAAAGAGTATTGAGTTGGTGAAGAGTGACATGGAGGAGTGACATAAAGTAGTGACATGGAGGAGTGACATGGAGTAGCGACATGGATGAGTGACATGGAATAGCGACATGGGGGAGTGACGTGGCGGAGTGACATGGAAAACATGTAGAAGTGACACGGAGGAGTGACGTGGCGGATTTAAAATGTGGAGCTACACGGTTGAGAGACATGACATTGAAGACTTGGAGAAGTGACATGGATGAGCGACATAGAAGAGTGACATGGAGGAGTGACATGGAGTAGCGACATGGAGGAGTGACATGGAGTAGTGAGTTGTTGTAGCGACATGGAGGAGTGACATGGAGTAGCGACATGGAGTAGTGACATAAAGGAGGGACATGGAGGAATGACATGGATGAGTGACATGGAGGAGTGACAAGGAGGATTGAGTTGTTGTAGCGACATGGAGGAGTGACATGAGGAGTGAGTTGGTGTAGCGACATGGAGGAGTGACATGGAGGAGTGACATAGAGGAGCAACATGGAAGAGTGACGTGGAGGAGTGACATGGAGGAATGACATGGAGGAGTGAGTTGGAGGAGTGACATGGAGGAGTGACATGGAAGACATAAAGAATTGAAATTGAGGAGTGACTTGGAGGAGTGACATGAGGTTTGAGTTGGTGTAGTGACATGGAGGAGTGACATGGAGTAGCGACATGGAGGAATGACATGAGGAGTAACGTAGAGGAGTGACGTGGTGAAGTGAAATGGAGGAGTGACATGGAAGAGTGAGTTGGTGTAGCGACATGGAGGAGTGACATGGAATAATGACATGGAGGAGTGACATGGAGGAATGAAATAGAGGAGTGACATAGAGGATTGACGTGGATGACAGACATGGAGGAGTGACATGGAGAAGTGACAGGGTTGATCAGGAAGGAGGGTTGATATGGTGGAGTGACATGGCGGAAGGACATGGATGAGTGACATGGAGGAGTGACATGGAGGAGCAACACGGAGGAGCGACATGGAGGAGTGACATGGAAGACATATAGAAGTGACATGGAGGAGTGACATGGAGGATTGACACGGAGGAGTGACATGGAGGTTCTACATGGAGGAGTGACATTGAGGAGTGACATGGACGAGCGACATGGAAGATCGACATTGGGGAATGACATAGAGGAGTGACATGGAATAGCGACATGGAGGAGTGACATGGAGGAGTGAAATGGAGGAGTGAATTAGAGGATTGACGTGGAGGAAAGACATGGAGGAGTGACATGGAGAAGTGACAGGGTTGATCAGGAAGGAGGGTTGATATGGTGGAGTGACATGGTGGAGGGACATGGATGAGTGACATGGAGGAGTGACATGGAGGAGCAACACGGCGGAGCGACATGGCGGAGTGACATGGAGTAGTGACATGGAGGATGGACATGGAGGAGTGACATGGAAGACATATAGAGGTGACATGGTTGAGTGACTTGGAGGAGTGACATAAAGGAGTGACATGGAGGAATGACATGGAGGAGTGACATGAGGAGTGAGTTGGTGTAGCAACATGGAGGAGTGACATGGAGTAACGACATGGAGGAGTGACATGGAGGTGTGACATGGAGGAGGGACATGGTGGAGTGACATGGAAGACATATAGAAGTGACATGGAGGAGTGACTTGGAGGAGTGATATAACAGAGTGACATGGAGTAATGAAATGGATGAATGACATGGAGGAGTGACAAGAAGGATTGAGTTGGTGTAGTGAAATGGAGAAGTGACATGGAGTAGCGACACGGAGGAGTGACATGGAGTAGCGACATGGAGGAGTGACATGGAGGTGTGACATGGAGGATTGACATAGAGGAGTGACGTGGAGGAGTGGCATGGAGGAGTAACATGGAGGAGTGAGTTGGTGGAGCGACATGGAGGTGTCACATGGAGTAGCGACATGGAGGAGTGACTTGGAGGACTGACATAAAGGAGTGACATGGAGGAGTGACATGAGGAGTGAGTTTGTGTAGTGACATGGAGGAGTGACATGGAGTAGCTACATGGAGGAGTGACATGGAGGAGTGACATAGAGGATTGATGTGGAAAAGAGACATGGAGGAGTGACATGGAGAAGTGACAGGTTTGATCAGGAAGGAGGGTTGATATGGTGAAGTGACATGGCGGAGGCACATGGAGGAGTTAGTTGGTGTAGCGACATAAGGAGTGACATAGAATAGCGACATTGAGGAGTGACATGGAGGAGTGACATAGAGGAGTGACATGGAGAAGTGACAGGGCGGATCAGCAAGGAGGATTGATATAGTGGAGTGACATGGCGGAGGGACATGGATGAATGACATGGAGGAGTGACAGGGAGGAGCAACATGGAGGAGTTACATGGAAGACATATTGAAGTGACATGGAGGAGTGAAATCGAGGAGTGAGTTGGTGTAGCGACATGGAGGAGTGACATGGAGGACTGACATGTGGGAGCGACATGGAGAAGTGACATGGAGGAATGACATGGATGAGTGACATGGAGGAGTGAAAAAGAGTATTGAGTTGGTGTAGCGACATGGAGGAGTGATATGGAGTAGCGACATGGAGGAGTGACATGGAGTAGCGACATGGAGTAGTGACATAAAGGAGGGACATGGAGGAATGACATGGATGAGTGACATGGAGGAGTGACAAGGAGGATTGAGTTGTTGTAGCGACATGGAGGAGTGACATGAGGAGTGAGTTGGTGTAGCGACATGGAGGAGTGACATGGAGAAGTGTCATAGAGGAGCAACATGGAGGAGTTACATGGAAGTCATATAGAAGTGACATAGAGGAGTGACGTGGAGGAGTGACATGGAGGAGTGACATGGAGGAGTGAGTTGGAGGAGTGACATGGAGTAGTGACATGGAAGACATAAAGAATTGAAATTGAGGAGTGACTTGGAGGAGTGACATGAGGTTTGAGTTGGTGTAGTGACATGGAGGAGTGACATGGAGTAGCGACATGGAGGAGTGACATGAGGAGTAACGTAGAGGAGTGACGTGGTGAAGTGAAATGGAGGAGTGACATGGAAGAGTGAGTTGGTGTAGCGACATGGAGGAGTGACATGGAATAGCGACATGGAGGAGTGACATGGAGGAGTGAAATGGAGGAGTGACATAGAGGATTGACGTGGAGGACAGACATGGAGGAGTGACATGGAGAAGTGACAGGGTTGATTAGGAAGGAGGGTTGATATGGTGGAGTGACATGGCGGAGGGACATGGATGAGTGACATGGAGGAGTGACATGGAGGAGTGACATGGAAGACATATAGAAGTGACATGGAGGAGTGACATGGAGGATTGACGTGGAGGACAGACATGGATGAGTGACATGGAGGAGTGACACGGAAGACATATAGAAGTGACATGGAGGAGTGACATGGAGGATTGACACGGAGGAGTGACATGGAGGTTCTACATGGAGGAGTGACATTGAGGAGTGACATTGACGAGCGACATGGAAGATCGACATTGGGGAATGACATAGAGGAGTGATATTGAAGACTGACATGGAGGAGTGACATAAAGTAGTGACATGGAGGAATGACATGGATGAGTGACATGGAGGAGTGAAAAAGAGTATTGAGTTGGTGAAGAGTGACATGGAGGAGTGACATAAAGTAGTGACATGGAGGAGTGACATGGAGTAGCGACATGGATGAGTGACATGGAGTAGCGACATGGGGGAGTGACGTAGAGGAGTGACATGGAGGAGTGACATGGAGGAGTGACATAGAGGATTGATGTGGAGGAGACACATGGAGGAGTGACATAGAGTGTTAATGTGGAGGAGAGACATGGAGGAGTGACATGGAGAAGTGACAGGTTTGATCAGGAAGGAGGGTTGATATGGTGGAGTGACATGGCGGAGGGACATGGAGGAGTGAGTTGGTGTAGCGACATAAGGAGTGACATGGAATAGCGACATGGAGGAGTGACATGGAGGTGTGACATGGAGGAGTGACATAGAGGAGCAACATGGAGGAGTGACTTGGAGGATTGACATGGTCGAGTGACATGGAGGAGCGACATGGAGGAGTGACACGGAAGACATATAGAAGTGACATGGAGGAGTGACATTGAGGATTGACACGGAGGAGTGACATGGAGGTTCTACATGGAGGAGTGACATTGACGAGCGACATGGAAGATCGACATTGGGGAATAACATAGAGGAGTGATATTGAAGAGTGACATGGAGGAGTGACATAAAGTAGTGACATGGAGGAATGACATGGATGAGTGACATGGAGGAGTGAAAAAGAGTATTGAGTTGGTGAAGAGTGACATGGAGGAGTGACATAAAGTAGTGACATGGAGGAGTGACATGGAGTAGCGACATGGATGAGTGACATGGAGTAGCGACATGGGGGAGTGACGTAGAGGAGTGACGTAGAGGAGTGACATGGAGGAGTGACATGGAGGAGTGACATAGAGTGTTAATGTGGAGGAGAGACATGGACGAGTGACATGGAGAAGTGACAGGTTTGATCAGGAAGGAGGGTTGATATGGTGGAGTGACATGGCGGAGGGACATGGAGGAGTGAGTTGGTGTAGCGACATAAGGAGTGACATGGGATAGCGACATGGAGGAGTGACATGGAGGTGTGACATGGAGGAGTGACATAGAGGAGCAACATGGAGGAGTGACTTGGAGGAGTGACATGGTGGAGTGACATGGAGAAATGACAGGGCGAATCAGCAAAGAGGATTGATAAGGTGGAGTGACATGGCGGAGGGACATGGATGAGTGACATGGAGGAGTGACATGGAGGAGCAACATGGAGGAGTTAAATGGAAGACATATAGAAGTGACATGGAGGAGTGATATGGAGTAGTGACATAGAGGTTTGACATGGATGAGAGACATGGTAGAGTGATATGGAGGAGTGAGTTGGTGTAGCGACATGGAGGAGTGACATGGAGGAGTGACAGAGGTTTGACATGGAGGAGAGACATGCAGGAGTGATATGGAGAAGTGACAGGGTTGATCAGGAAGGAGGATTGATATGGTGGAGTGACATGGTGGAGGGACATGGCTGAGTGACATGGAGAAGTGACATTGAGGAGGGACATGGAGTAGTGACATGGAGGAGATACATGCAGGAGGGACATGGAGGAGTGACATGGAGGAGTGAGTTGGTGTAGCGACATGGAGGAGTGACATGGAAGACATATAGAAGTGACATGGAGGAGTGACATGGAGAAGTGACAGGGCGGATCAGCAAGGAGGATTGATATGGTGGAGTGACATGGTGGAAGGACATGGAGGAGTGACATGGAAGACATATAGAAGTGACATGGAGGAATGACTTGGAGGAGTGACATAAAGGAGTAACATGGAGGAATGACATGGATGAGTGACATTAAAGAGTGTAAAGGAGGGTTGAGTTGGTGTAGCGACATAAGGAGTGACATAGAATAGTGACATTGAGGAGTGACATGGAGGAGTGACATAGAGGAGCAACATGGAGGAGCGACTTGGAGGAGTGACATGGAGGAGTGACATGGAGAAGTGACAGGGCGGATCAGCAAGGAGGATTGATATGGTGGAGTGACATGGCGGAGGGACATGGATGAATGACATGGAAGAGTGACAGGGAGGAGCAACATGGAGGAGTTACATGGAAGACATATTGAAGTGACATGGAGGAGTGAAATCGAGGAGTGAGTTGGTGTAGCGACATGGAGGAGTGACATGGAGGACTGACATGGAGGAGCGACATGGAGAAGTGACATGGAGGAATGACATGGATGAGTGACATGGAGGAGTGAAAAAGAGTATTGAGTTGGTGTAGCGACATGGAGGAGTGACATGGAGTAGCGACATGGAGGAGTGACATGGAGTAGTGAGTTGTTGTAGCGACATGGAGGAGTGACATGGAGTAGCGACATGGAGTAGTGACATAAAGGAGGGACATGGAGGAATGACATGGATGAGTGACATGGAGGAGTGACAAGGAGGATTGAGTTGTTGTAGCGACATGGAGGAGTGACATGAGGAGTGAGTTGGTGTAGCGACATGGAGGAGTGACATGGAGGAGTGAGTTGGTGTAGCGACATGGAGGAGTGACAGGGCGGATCAGCAAGGAGGATTGATATGGTGGAGTGACATGGAGGAAGGACATGGAGGAGTGACATGGAAGACATATAGAAGTGACATGGAGGAATGACTTGGAGGAGTGACATAAAGGAGTAACATGGAGGAATGACATGGATGAGTGACATTAACGATTGTAAAGGAGGATTGAGTTGGTGTAGCGACATAAGGAGTGACATAGAATAGCGACATGGAGGAGTGACATAGAGGAGCAACATGGAGGAGCGACTTGGAGGAGTGACATGGAGGAGTGACATGGAGAAGTGACAGGGCGGATCAGCAAGGAGGATTGATATGGTTGAGTGACATGGCGGAGGGACATGGGTGAATGACATGGAGGAGTGACAGGGAGGAGCAACATGGAGGAGTTACATGGAAGACATATTGAAGTGACATGGAGGAGTGAAATCGAGGAGTGAGTTGGTGTAGCGACATGGAGGAGTGACATGGAGGACTGACATGGAGGAGCGACATGGAGAAGTGACATGGGGGAATGACATGGATGAGTGACATGGAGGAGTGAAAAAGAGTATTGAGTTGGTGTAGCGACATGGAGGAGTGACATGGAGTAGCGACATGGAGGAGTGACATGGAGTAGTGAGTTGTTGTAGCGACATGGAGGAGTGACATGGAGTAGCGACATGGAGTAGTGACATAAAGGAGGGACATGGAGGAATGACATGGATGAGTGACATGGAGGAGTGACAAGGAGGATTGAGTTGTTGTAGCGACATGGAGGAGTGACATGAGGAGTGAGTTGGTGTAGCGACATGGAGGAGTGACATGGAGAAGTGTCATAGAGGAGCAACATGGAGGAGTGACATGGAATAGCGACATGGAGGAGTGACATGGAGGAATGAAATGGAGGAGTGACATAGAGGATTGACGTGGATGACAGACATGGAGGAGTGACATGGAGAAGTGACAGGGTTGATCAGGAAGGAGGGTTGATATGGTGGAGTGACATGGCGGAAGGACATGGATGAGTGACATGGAGGAGTGACATGGAGGAGCAACACGGAGGAGCGACATGGAGGAGTGACATGGAAGACATATAGAAGTGACATGGAGGAGTGACATGGAGGATTGACACGGAGGAGTGACATGGAGGTTCTACATGGAGGAGTGACATTGAGGAGTGACATGGACGAGCGACATGGAAGATCGACATTGGAGAATGACATAGAGGAGTGACATGGAATAGCGACATGGAGGAGTGACATGGAGGAGTGAAATGGAGGAGTGACATAGAGGATTGACAGGGTTGATCAGGAAGGAGGGTTGATATGGTGGAGTGACATGGAGTAGTGACATGGAGGATGGACATGGAGGAGTGACATGGAAGACATATAGAGGTGACATGGAGGAGTGACTTGGAGGAGTGACATAAAGGAGTGACATGGAGGAATGACATGGAAGAGTGACATGAGTAGTGAGTTGGTGTAGCAACATGGAGGAGTGACATGGAGTAACGACATGGAGGAGTGACATGGAGGTGTGACATGGAGGAGGGACATGGTGGAGTGACATGGAAGACATATAGAAGTGACATAGAGGAGTGACTTGGAGGAGTGATATAACAGAGTGACATGGAGTAATGACATGGAGTAGCGACACATGGAGGAGTGACAAGAAGGATTGAGTTTGTGTAGTGAAATGGAGAAGTGACATGGAGTAGCGACACGGAGGAGTGACATGGAGTAGCGACATGGAGGAGTGACATGGAGGTGTGACATGGAGGAGTGACATAGAGGAGTGACGTGGAGGAGTGGCATGGAGGAGTAACATGGAGGAGTGAGTTGGTGGAGCGACATGGAGGAGTCACATGGAGTAGCTACATTGAGGAGTGACATGGAGGAGTGACATGGAGGAGTGACATAGAGGATTGATGTGGAAAAGAGACATGGAGGAGTGACATGGAGAAGTGACAGGTTTGATCAGGAAGGAGGGTTGATATGGTGAAGTGACATGGCGGAGGGACATGGCGGAGTTAGTTGGTGTAGCGACATAAGGAGTGACATAGAATAGCGACATTGAGGAGTGACATGGAGGAGTGACATAGAGGAGTGACATGGAGAAGTGACAGGGCGGATCAGCAAGGAGGATTGATATAGTGGAGTGACATGGCGGAGGGACATGGATGAATGACATGGAGGAGTGACAGGGAGGAGCAACATGGAGGAGTTACATGGAAGACATATTGAAGTGACATGGAGGAGTGAAATCGAGGAGTGAGTTGGTGTAGCGACATGGAGGAGTGACATGGAGAAGTGTCATAGAGGAGCAACATGGAGGAGTGACATGGAAGTCATATAGAAGTGACATAGAGGAGTGACGTGGAGGAGTGACATGGAGGAGTGACATGGAGGAGTGAGTTGGAGGAGTGACATGGAGGAGTGACATGGAAGACATAAATAATTGAAATTGAGGAGTGACTTGGAGGAGTGACATGAGGTTTGAGTTGGTGTAGTGACATGGAGGAGTGACATGGAGTAGCGACATGGAGGAGTGACATGAGGAGTAACGTAGAGGAGTGACGTGGTGAAGTGAAATGGAGGAGTGACATGGAAGAGTGAGTTGGTGTAGCGACATGGAGGAGTGACATGGAATAGCGACATGGAGGAGTGACATGGAGGAGTGAAATGGAGGAGTGACATAGAGGATTGACGTGGAGGACAGACATGGAGGAGTGACATGGAGAAGTGAAAGGGTTGATCAGGAAAGAGGGTTGATATGGTGGAGTGACATGGCGGAGGGACATGGATGAGTGACATGGAGGAGTGACATGGAGGAGTGACATGGAAGACATATAGAAGTGACATGGAGGAGTGACATTGAGCATTGACACGGAGGAGTGACATGGAGGTTCTACATGGAGGAGTGACATTGAGGAGTGACATGGACGAGCGACATGGAAGATCGACATTGGGGAATGACAGAGGAGTGATATTGAAGAGTGACATGGAGGAGTGACATAAAGTAGTGACATGGAGGAATGACATGGATGAGTGACATGGAGGAGTGAAAAAGAGTATTGAGTTGGTGTAGCGACATGCAGGAGTGACATGGAGGAGTGAGTTGGTGTAGCGACATGGATGAGTGACATGGAGTAGCGACATGGAGGAGTGACATGAGGAGTAACGTAGAGGAGTGACGTGGTGAAGTGAAATGGAGGAGTGACATGGAAGAGTGACATTGAGAAGTGACAGGGTTGATCAGGAAGGAGGGTTGATATGGTGGAGTGACATGGCGGAGGGACATGGATGAGTGACATGGAGGTGTGACATGGAGGAGCAACATTGAGGTGTTAAACAGAGGAGTGACATGGAGGAGTGATATGGAGGAATGACAAGTAGGGTTGATATGGAGGAGTGACATAGAGGAGTGACAAAGAGGATTGAGTTTGTGTAGCGACATGGAGAAGTGACATGGAGTAGCGACATGGAGGAGTGACATGGAGGAGTGACATGGAGGGTTGATATGGAGGAGTGACATGGAGGAGTGACATAGAGGAGTGACGTGGAGGACTGACATAAAGGAGTGAAATGGAGGAGTGACATGAGGAGTGAGTTTGTGTAGTGACATGGAGGAGTGACATGGTATAGCGACATGGAGGAGTGACATGGAGGAGTGACATGGAGGAGTGACATAGAAGAGTGACGTGGTGGAGTGAAATGGAGTTGTGACATGTAGAAGTGAGTTGGTATAGCGACATGAGGAGTGACATGGAATAGTGACATGGAGGAGTGACATGGAGGTGTGACATGGAGGAGTGACATATAGGAGTGATGTGGTGGAGTGACATGGAGGAGTGACATGGAGGGTTGATATGGAGGAGTGACATGGAGGAGTGACATAGAGGAGTGACGTGGTGGAGTGAAATGGAGGAGTGACATGGAGGAGTGAGTTGGTGTAGCGACATGGAGGAGTGACATGGAGGAGTGACATGGATGAGTGACGTAGAGGAGTGACATGGCTGAGTGACATGGAGGAGTGACAAGGAGGTTTGAGTTGGTTTAGCTACATGGCGGAGTGACATGGAGTAGTGACATGGAGGAGTGACGTAGAGGAGTGACATGGTGGAGTGAAATGGAGGAGTGACATGGAAGAGTGAGTTGGTGTAGCGACATGGAGGAGTGACATGGAATAGCGACATGGAGGAGTGACATGGAGGAGTGACATAGAGTGCTGATGTGGAGGAGAGAAATGGAGGAGTGACATGGAGAAGTGACAGGTTTGATCAGGAAGGAGGGTTGATATGGTGGATTTACATGGCGGAGGGACATGGAGGAGTGAGTTGGTGTAGCGACATAAGGAGTGACATGGAATAGCGACATGGAGAAGTGACATGGAGGTGTGACATGGAGGAGTGAAATAGAGGAGCAACATGGAGGAGTGACTTGGAGGAGTGACATGGAGGAGTAACATGGAGAAGTTACAGGGCGAATCAGCAAAGAGGATTGATAAGGTGGAGTGACATGGCGGAGGGACATGGATGAGTGACATGGAGGTGTGACATGGATGAGCAACATTGAGGTTTTAAACAGAGGAGTGACATGGAGGAGTGATATGGAGGAGTGACAAGTAGGGTTGATATGGAGGAGTGACATAGAGGAGTGACAAAGAGGATTGAGTTTGTGTAGCGACATGGAGGAGTGACATGGAGTAGCGACATGGAGGAGTGACATGGAGGAGTGACATGGAGGGTTGATATGGAGGAGTGACATGGAGGAGTGACATAGAGGAGTGACGTGGAGGAGTGAAATGGAGGAGTGACATGGAGGAATGTGTTGGTGTAGCGACATGGAGGAGTGACATGGAGTAGTGACATGGAGGAGTGACGTAGAGGAGTGACATGGTGGAGTGAAATGGAGGCTTGACATGGAAGAGTGAGTTGGTGTAGCGACATGGAGGAGTGACATGGAATAGCGACATGGAGGAGTGACATAGAGGAGTGACGTGGAGGAGTGAAATGGAGGAGTTACAAGGAGGTTTGAGTTGGTGTAGCGACATGGCGGAGTGACATGGAGTAGTGACATGGAGGAGTGACGTAGAGGAGTGACATGGTGGAGTGAAATGGAGGCTTGACATGGAAGAGTGAGTTGGTGTAGCGACATGGAGGAGTGACATGGAATAGCGACATGGAGGAGTGACATGGAGGAGTGACATGGAGGAGTGAGTTGGTGGAGCGACATGGAGGAGTCACATGGAGTAGCGACATGGAGGAGTGACATGGAGGAGTTATATAAAGGAGTGACATGGAGGAGTGACATGGAGGAGTGAAATGGAGTGACATAGAAGACATATAGAAGTGACAAGTAGGATTGATATGGAGGAGTGACATAGAGGAGTGACAACGAGGTTTGAGTTTGTGTAGCGAGATGGAGGAGTGACATGGAAGACATATAGAAGTGACATGGAGGAGTGAAATGGAGGAGTGACATGAAGGATTGATATGGAGGAGTGACTTGGCGGAGTGACATAGAGGAGTGACCTGGAGGAGTGACATGGAGGATTGACATGGAGGAGTTAGTTGGTGGAGTGACATTGAGGAGTCACATGGAGGAATGACATGGATGAGTAACATTAAAGAGTGTAAAGGAGGATTGAGTTGGTGTAGCGACATGGAGGAGTGACATGGAGTAGTGACATGGAAGAGTGACATTGAAGAGTGAGTTGGTGTAGTGACATGGAGGAGTGACATGGAATAGCGACATGGACGAGTGACATGGAGGAGTGACATGGAGGATTGACATAGAGGAGTGACGTGTAGAAGTGAGTTGGTATAGCGACATGAGGAGTGACTTGGAAAAGTGACATGGAGGAGTGAAATGGAGGTGTGACATGGATGAGTGACATAGAGGAGATATGTGGAGGAGTGACATGGAGGAGTTACATGGAGGAGTGAGTTGGTGGAGCAACATGGAGGAGTCACATGGAGTAGCGACATGGAGGAGTGACTTGGAGGAGTGATATAAAGGAGTGACAAGGAGGAGTGACATGGTGGAGTGAAATGGAGTGACATAGAAGACATATAGAAGTTACATGGATGAGTGACATGGAGGAGTGACAAGGAGGTTTGAGTTGGTGTAGCGACATGGAGGAGTGACATGGAGTAGCGACATGGAGGAGTGACATGAGGAGTGACGTAGAGGAGTGACATGGCGGAGTGAAATGGAGGAGTGACATGGAAGAGTGAGTTGGTGTAGCGACATGGAGGAGTGACATGGAGGAGTGACATGGAGGTTCTACATGGAGGAGTGACATTGAGTACCTACATGGAGGAGTGATATTGAAAAGTGACATGGGGGAGTAACATAGAGGAGTGATGTGGCGGAGTGACATGGAAAACATGTAGAAGTGACACGGAGGAGTGATATGGAGGAGTGACATTGTGAAGCTACACGGATGAGAGACATGACATTGAAGACTTGGAGAAGTGACATGGAGGAGCGACATGGAAGAGTGACATGGTGGAATGACATGGAGTATCGACATGGAGGAGTGACATGGAGGAGTGAGTTGGTGTAGCGACATGGAGGAGTGACATGGAGTAGCGACATGGAGTATTGACATGGAGGAGTGACATGGAGGAGTGAAATGGAGGATTGATAAGGAGGAGTGACATGGGGGAGTGAAATAGAGGAGTGATATGGAGGAGTGACATGGAAGACATATAGAAGTGAAATTGAGGAGTGACTTGGAGGAGTGACATAAAGGAGTGACATGGAGGAATTACATGGAGGAGTGACATAGAGGATTGATGTGGAAAAGAGACATGGAGGAGTGACATAGAGGGTTTATGTGGAGGAGAGACATGGAGGAGTGAAATGGAGAAGTGACAGGTTTGATCAGGAAGGAGGGTTGATATGGTGGAGTGACATGGCGGAGGGACATGGAGGAGTGAGTTGGTGTAGCGACATAAGGAGTGACATGGAATAGCAACATGGAGGAGTGACATGGAGGTGTGACATGGAGGAGTGACATAGAGGAGCAACATGGAGGAGTGACCTGGAGGAGTGACATGGAGGAGTTATATGGAAAACATATAGAAGTGACATGGAGGAGTGATATGGAGTAGTGACATGGAGGAGTGACATGGAGGAGTGACATGAAGGAGTGACATGGAGGAGTGAGGTGGTGTAGCGACATGGAGGAGTGACATGGAGGACTGACATGGAGGAGCGACATGGGGGAGTGAAATGGAGGATTGATATGGTGTAGTGACATGGAGGAGTTAAATAGAGGAGTGATATGGAGGAGCGACATGGAGGAGTGACATGGAGGATTGACATGGATGAGTGACATGGAGGAGTGACAAGGAGGTTTGAGTCGGTGTAGCGACATGGAGCAGTGACATGGATGAGTGAGTTGGAGGAGTCACATAGAAGAGTGACTTAGAGGAGTGACATAAAGGAGTGACATGGAGAAGTGACATGAAGGATTGACATGTAGGAGCGATATGGAGGAGTGAAATGGAGGAGTGAAATGGAGGAGTGACATATAGGAGCAACATGGATGAGAGACATGTAACAAAAAGGAGGAGTGACATGAAGGAGTGACATATATGAGCAACATGGAGGAGCGACTTGGAGGAGTGACATGGAGGAATGACATGGAGAAGTTACATGTCAGACATATAGAAGTGACATGGAGGAGTGATATGGAGTAGTGACTTGGAGGAGTGACATGGGGGAGTGACATGGAGGAGTGGCATGGAGGAATAACATGGAGGAGTGAGTTGGTGGAGCGACATGGAGGAGTCACATGGAGTAGCGACATGGAGTAGTGACTTGGAGGACTGACATAAAGGAGTGACATGGAGGAGTGACATGAGGAGTGAGTTTGTGTATCGACATGGAGGAGTGACATGGAGTAGCTACATGGAGGAGTGACATGGAGGAGTGACGTGGAGGAGTGACATAGAGGAGTGACATGGAGGAGTGACATAGAGGATTGATGTGGAAAAGAGACATGGAGGAGTGACATAGAGGGTTGATGTGGAGGAGAGACATGGAGGAGTGACATGGAGAAGTGACAGGTTTGATCAGGAAAGAGGGTTGATATGGTGGAGTGACATGGCGGAGGGACATGGATGAGTGACATGGAGGAGTGACATGGAGGAGTGACATGGAAGACATATAGAAGTGACATGGAGGAGTGACATTGAGCATTGACACGGAGGAGTGACATGGAGGTTCTACATGGAGGAGTGACATTGAGGAGTGACATGGACGAGCGACATGGAAGATCGACATTGGGGAATGACAGAGGAGTGATATTGAAGAGTGACATGGAGGAGTGACATAAAGTAGTGACATGGAGGAATGACATGGATGAGTGACATGGAGGAGTGAAAAAGAGTATTGAGTTGGTGTAGCGACATGCAGGAGTGACATGGAGGAGTGAGTTGGTGTAGCGACATGGATGAGTGACATGGAGTAGCGACATGGAGGAGTGACATGAGGAGTAACGTAGAGGAGTGACGTGGTGAAGTGAAATGGAGGAGTGACATGGAAGAGTGACATTGAGAAGTGACAGGGTTGATCAGGAAGGAGGGTTGATATGGTGGAGTGACATGGCGGAGGGATATGGATGAGTGACATGGAGGTGTGACATGGAGGAGCAACATTGAGGTGTTAAACAGAGGAGTGACATGGAGGAGTGATATGGAGGAATGACAAGTAGGGTTGATATGGAGGAGTGACATAGAGGAGTGACAAAGAGGATTGAGTTTGTGTAGCGACATGGAGAAGTGACATGGAGTAGCGACATGGAGGAGTGACATGGAGGAGTGACATGGAGGGTTGATATGGAGGAGTGACATGGAGGAGTGACATAGAGGAGTGACGTGGAGGACTGACATAAAGGAGTGAAATGGAGGAGTGACATGAGGAGTGAGTTTGTGTAGTGACATGGAGGAGTGACATGGTATAGCGACATGGAGGAGTGACATGGAGGAGTGACATGGAGGAGTGACATAGAAGAGTGACGTGGTGGAGTGAAATGGAGTTGTGACATGTAGAAGTGAGTTGGTATAGCGACATGAGGAGTGACATGGAATAGTGACATGGAGGAGTGACATGGAGGTGTGACATGGAGGAGTGACATATAGGAGTGATGTGGTGGAGTGACATGGAGGAGTGACATGGAGGGTTGATATGGAGGAGTGACATGGAGGAGTGACATAGAGGAGTGACGTGGTGGAGTGAAATGGAGGAGTGACATGGAGGAGTGAGTTGGTGTAGCGACATGGAGGAGTGACATGGAGGAGTGACATGGATGAGTGACGTAGAGGAGTGACATGGCTGAGTGACATGGAGGAGTGACAAGGAGGTTTGAGTTGGTTTAGCTACATGGCGGAGTGACATGGAGTAGTGACATGGAGGAGTGACGTAGAGGAGTGACATGGTGGAGTGAAATGGAGGAGTGACATGGAAGAGTGAGTTGGTGTAGCGACATGGAGGAGTGACATGGAATAGCGACATGGAGGAGTGACATGGAGGAGTGACATAGAGTGCTGATGTGGAGGAGAGAAATGGAGGAGTGACATGGAGAAGTGACAGGTTTGATCAGGAAGGAGGGTTGATATGGTGGATTTACATGGCGGAGGGACATGGAGGAGTGAGTTGGTGTAGCGACATAAGGAGTGACATGGAATAGCGACATGGAGAAGTGACATGGAGGTGTGACATGGAGGAGTGAAATAGAGGAGCAACATGGAGGAGTGACTTGGAGGAGTGACATGGAGGAGTAACATGGAGAAGTTACAGGGCGAATCAGCAAAGAGGATTGATAAGGTGGAGTGACATGGCGGAGGGACATGGATGAGTGACATGGAGGTGTGACATGGATGAGCAACATTGAGGTTTTAAACAGAGGAGTGACATGGAGGAGTGATATGGAGGAGTGACAAGTAGGGTTGATATGGAGGAGTGACATAGAGGAGTGACAAAGAGGATTGAGTTTGTGTAGCGACATGGAGGAGTGACATGGAGTAGCGACATGGAGGAGTGACATGGAGGAGTGACATGGAGGGTTGATATGGAGGAGTGACATGGAGGAGTGACATAGAGGAGTGACGTGGAGGAGTGAAATGGAGGAGTGACATGGAGGAATGTGTTGGTGTAGCGACATGGAGGAGTGACATGGAGTAGTGACATGGAGGAGTGACGTAGAGGAGTGACATGGTGGAGTGAAATGGAGGCTTGACATGGAAGAGTGAGTTGGTGTAGCGACATGGAGGAGTGACATGGAATAGCGACATGGAGGAGTGACATAGAGGAGTGACGTGGAGGAGTGAAATGGAGGAGTTACAAGGAGGTTTGAGTTGGTGTAGCGACATGGCGGAGTGACATGGAGTAGTGACATGGAGGAGTGACGTAGAGGAGTGACATGGTGGAGTGAAATGGAGGCTTGACATGGAAGAGTGAGTTGGTGTAGCGACATGGAGGAGTGACATGGAATAGCGACATGGAGGAGTGACATGGAGGAGTGACATGGAGGAGTGAGTTGGTGGAGCGACATGGAGGAGTCACATGGAGTAGCGACATGGAGGAGTGACATGGAGGAGTTATATAAAGGAGTGACATGGAGGAGTGACATGGAGGAGTGAAATGGAGTGACATAGAAGACATATAGAAGTGACAAGTAGGATTGATATGGAGGAGTGACATAGAGGAGTGACAACGAGGTTTGAGTTTGTGTAGCGAGATGGAGGAGTGACATGGAAGACATATAGAAGTGACATGGAGGAGTGAAATGGAGGAGTGACATGAAGGATTGATATGGAGGAGTGACTTGGAGGAGTGACATAGAGGAGTGACCTGGAGGAGTGACATGGAGGATTGACATGGAGGAGTTAGTTGGTGGAGTGACATTGAGGAGTCACATGGAGGAATGACATGGATGAGTAACATTAAAGAGTGTAAAGGAGGATTGAGTTGGTGTAGCGACATGGAGGAGTGACATGGAGTAGTGACATGGAAGAGTGACATTGAAGAGTGAGTTGGTGTAGTGACATGGAGGAGTGACATGGAATAGCGACATGGACGAGTGACATGGAGGAGTGACATGGAGGATTGACATAGAGGAGTGACGTGTAGAAGTGAGTTGGTATAGCGACATGAGGAGTGACTTGGAAAAGTGACATGGAGGAGTGAAATGGAGGTGTGACATGGATGAGTGACATAGAGGAGATATGTGGAGGAGTGACATGGAGGAGTTACATGGAGGAGTGAGTTGGTGGAGCAACATGGAGGAGTCACATGGAGTAGCGACATGGAGGAGTGACTTGGAGGAGTGATATAAAGGAGTGACAAGGAGGAGTGACATGGAGGAGTGAAATGGAGTGACATAGAAGACATATAGAAGTTACATGGATGAGTGACATGGAGGAGTGACAAGGAGGTTTGAGTTGGTGTAGCGACATGGAGGAGTGACATGGAGTAGCGACATGGAGGAGTGACATGAGGAGTGACGTAGAGGAGTGACATGGCGGAGTGAAATGGAGGAGTGACATGGAAGAGTGAGTTGGTGTAGCGACATGGAGGAGTGACATGGAGGAGTGACATGGAGGTTCTACATGGAGGAGTGACATTGAGTACCTACATGGAGGAGTGATATTGAAAAGTGACATGGGGGAGTAACATAGAGGAGTGATGTGGCGGAGTGACATGGAAAACATGTAGAAGTGACACGGAGGAGTGATATGGAGGAGTGACATTGTGAAGCTACACGGATGAGAGACATGACATTGAAGACTTGGAGAAGTGACATGGAGGAGCGACATGGAAGAGTGACATGGTGGAATGACATGGAGTATCGACATGGAGGAGTGACATGGAGGAGTGAGTTGGTGTAGCGACATGGAGGAGTGACATGGAGTAGCGACATGGAGTATTGACATGGAGGAGTGACATGGAGGAGTGAAATGGAGGATTGATAAGGAGGAGTGACATGGGGGAGTGAAATAGAGGAGTGATATGGAGGAGTGACATGGAAGACATATAGAAGTGAAATTGAGGAGTGACTTGGAGGAGTGACATAAAGGAGTGACATGGAGGAATTACATGGAGGAGTGACATAGAGGATTGATGTGGAAAAGAGACATGGAGGAGTGACATAGAGGGTTTATGTGGAGGAGAGACATGGAGGAGTGAAATGGAGAAGTGACAGGTTTGATCAGGAAGGAGGGTTGATATGGTGGAGTGACATGGCGGAGGGACATGGAGGAGTGAGTTGGTGTAGCGACATAAGGAGTGACATGGAATAGCAACATGGAGGAGTGACATGGAGGTGTGACATGGAGGAGTGACATAGAGGAGCAACATGGAGGAGTGACCTGGAGGAGTGACATGGAGGAGTTATATGGAAAACATATAGAAGTGACATGGAGGAGTGATATGGAGTAGTGACATGGAGGAGTGACATGGAGGAGTGACATGAAGGAGTGACATGGAGGAGTGAGGTGGTGTAGCGACATGGAGGAGTGACATGGAGGACTGACATGGAGGAGCGACATGGGGGAGTGAAATGGAGGATTGATATGGTGTAGTGACATGGAGGAGTTAAATAGAGGAGTGATATGGAGGAGCGACATGGAGGAGTGACATGGAGGATTGACATGGATGAGTGACATGGAGGAGTGACAAGGAGGTTTGAGTCGGTGTAGCGACATGGAGCAGTGACATGGATGAGTGAGTTGGAGGAGTCACATAGAAGAGTGACTTAGAGGAGTGACATAAAGGAGTGACATGGAGAAGTGACATGAAGGATTGACATGTAGGAGCGATATGGAGGAGTGAAATGGAGGAGTGAAATGGAGGAGTGACATATAGGAGCAACATGGATGAGAGACATGTAACAAAAAGGAGGAGTGACATGAAGGAGTGACATATATGAGCAACATGGAGGAGCGACTTGGAGGAGTGACATGGAGGAATGACATGGAGAAGTTACATGTCAGACATATAGAAGTGACATGGAGGAGTGATATGGAGTAGTGACTTGGAGGAGTGACATGGGGGAGTGACATGGAGGAGTGGCATGGAGGAATAACATGGAGGAGTGAGTTGGTGGAGCGACATGGAGGAGTCACATGGAGTAGCGACATGGAGTAGTGACTTGGAGGACTGACATAAAGGAGTGACATGGAGGAGTGACATGAGGAGTGAGTTTGTGTATCGACATGGAGGAGTGACATGGAGTAGCTACATGGAGGAGTGACATGGAGGAGTGACGTGGAGGAGTGACATAGAGGAGTGACATGGAGGAGTGACATAGAGGATTGATGTGGAAAAGAGACATGGAGGAGTGACATAGAGGGTTGATGTGGAGGAGAGACATGGAGGAGTGACATGGAGAAGTGACAGGTTTGATCAGGAAGGAGGGTTGATATGGTGAAGTGACATGGCGGAGGGACATGGAGGAGTGAGTTGGTGAAGCGACATAAGGAGTGACATAGAATAGCGAAATTAAGGTGTGACATGGAGGTGAGACATGGAGGAGTGACATAGTGGAGCAACATGGAGGAGCGACTTGGAGGAGTGACATGGAAGACATATAGAAGTGACATGGAGGAGTGACATGGAAAAGTGACAGGGCGGATCAGCAAGGAGGATTGATATGGTGGAGTGACATGGCGAAGGGACATGGATAAGTGACATGGAGGAGTGACATGGAGGAGTGACATGGGGGAGCAACATGGAGGACTGACATGGAGGAGCGACATGGAGGAGTGACATGGAAAACATATAGAAGTGACATGGAGGAGTGACATGGAGGATCGACACGGAAAAGTGACATGGAGGTTCTACATGGAGGAGTGACATTGAGGAGTGACATGGCCGAGCGACATGGAAGATCGACATTGGGGAATGACATAGAGGAGTGATATTGAAGAGTGACATGGAGGAGTGACTTAAAGTAGTGACATGGAGGAATGACATGGATGAGTGACATGGAGGAGTGAAAAAGAGTATTGAGTTGGTGTGGCGACATGGAGGAGTGACATGGAGTAGCGACATGGAGGAGTGACATGGAGGAGTGAGTTGGTGTAGCGACATGGATGAGTGACATGGAGTAGCGACATGGGGGAGTGACGTGGAGGAGTGACATGGAAAACATGTAGAAGTGACACGGAGGAGTTATATGGAGGAGTTAAAATGTGGAGCTAAACGGATGAGAGACATGACATTGAAGACTTGGAGAAGTGACATGGAGGAGCGACATGGAAGAGTGACATGGAGGAGTGACATGGAGTAGCGACATGGAGTAGTGACATAAAGGAGGGACATGGAGGAATGACATGGATGAGTGACATGGAGGACTGACAAGGAGGAGTGAGTTGTTGTAGCGACATGGAGGAGTGACATGAGGAGTGAGTTGGTGTAGCGACATGGAGGAGTGACATGGAGGAGTGACATAGAGGAGCAACATGGAGGAGTGACATGGAAGTCATATAGAAGTGACATAGAGGAGTGACGTGGAGGAGTGACATGGAGGAGTGACATGGAGGAGTGAGTTGGAGGAGTGAAATGGAGGAATGACATGGAGTAGCTACATGGAGGAGTGACATGGAGGAGTGACATGGAGGAGTGACATGGAGGAGTTACATGGAGGAGTGACAGGGAGGAGCAACATGGAGGAGTTACATGGAAGACATATTGAAGTGACATGGCGGAGTGAAATCGAGGAGTGAGTTGGTGTAGCGACATGGAGGAGTGACATGTAGGACTGACATGGAGGAGCGACATGGAGAAGTGACATGGAGGAATGACATGGATGAGTGACATGGAGGAGTGAAAAAGAGTATTGAGTTGGTGTAGCGACATGGAGGAGTGACATGGAGTAGTGACATGGAGTGGCGACATGGAGGAGTGACATGGAGTAGTGAGTTGTTGTAGCGACATGTAGGAGTGACATGGAGTAGCGACATGGAGAAGTGACATGGAGTAGTGAGTTGGTGTAGCGACATGGAGGAGTGACATGAGGAGTGAGTTGGTGTAGCGACATGGAGGAGTGACATGGAGAAGTGTCATAGAGGAGCAACATGGAGGAGTGACATGGAAGTCATATAGAAGTGACATAGAGGAGTGACGTGGAGGAGTGACATGGAGGAGTGACATGGAGGAGTGAGTTGGAGGAGTGACATGGAGGAGTGACATGGAAGACATAAAGAATTGAAATTGAGGAGTGACTTGGAGGAGTGACAAGAGGTTTGAGTTGGTGTAGTGACATGGAGGAGTGACATGGAGTAGCGACATGGAGGAGTGACATGAGGAGTAACGTAGAGGAGTGACGTGGTGAAGTGAAATGGAGGAGTGACATGGAAGAGTGACATGGTGTAGCGACATGGAGGAGTGACATGGAGTAGTGAGTTGTTGTAGCGACATGTAGGAGTGACATGGAGTAGCGACATGGAGAAGTGACATGGAGTAGTGACATAAAGGAGGGACATGGAGGAATGACATGGATGAGTGACATGGAGGAGTGACAAGGAGGATTGAGTTGTTGTAGCGACATGGAGGAGTGACATGAGGAGTGAGTTGGTGTAGCGACATGAAGAAGTGACATGGAGAAGTGTCATAGAGGAGCAACATGGAGGAGTGACATGGAAGTCATATAGAAGTGACATAGAGGAGTGACGTGGAGGAGTGACATGGAGGAGTGACATGGCAGACATATAGAAGTGACATGGAGGAGTGACATGGAGGATTGACACGGAGGAGTGACATGGAGGTTCTACATGGAGGAGTGACATTGAGGAGTGACATGGACGAGCGACATGGAAGATCGACATTGGGGAATGACATAGAGGAGTGATATTGAAGAGTGACATGGAGGAGTGACATAAAGTAGTGACATAGAGGAATGACATGGATGAGTGACATGGAGGAGTGAAAAAGAGTATTGAGTTGGTGTAGCGACATGCAGGAGTGACATGGAGTAGCGACATGGAGGAGTGACATGGAGGAGTGAGTTGGTGTAGCGACATGGATGAGTGACATGGAGTAGCGACATGGAGGAGTGACATGAGGAGTAACGTAGAGGAGTGACGTGGTGAAGTGAAATGGAGGAGTGACATGGAAGAGTGAGTTGGTGTAGCGACATGGAGGAGTGACATGGAGGAGTGACATTGAGAAGTGACAGGGTTGATCAGGAAGGAGGGTTGATATGGTGGAGTGACATGGCGGAGGGACATGGATGAGTGACATGGAGGAGTGACATGGAGGAGCAACACGGAGGAGCGACATGGAGGAGTGACATGGAAGACATATAGAAGTGACATGGAGGAGTGACATGGAGGATTGACACGGAGGAGTGACATGGAGGTTCTACATGGAGGAGTGACATTGAGGAGTGACATGGACGAGCGACATGGAAGATCGACATTGGGGAATGACATAGAGGAGTGATATTGAAGAGTGACATGGAGGAGTGACATAAAGTAGTGACATGGAGGAATCACATGGATGAGTGACATGGAGGAGTGAAAAAGAGTATTGAGTTGGTGAAGAGTGACATGGAGGAGTGACATAAAGTAGTGACATGGAGGAGTGACATGGAGTAGCGACATGGATGAGTGACATGGAATAGCGACATGGGGGAGTGACGTGGCGGAGTGACATGGAAAAAATGTAGAAGTGACACGGAGGAGTGATATGGCGGAGTTAAAATGTGGAGCTACACGGATGAGAGACATGACATTGAAGACTTGGAGAAGTGACATGGATGAGCGACATGGAAGAGTGACATGGAGGAGTGACATGGAGTAGCGACATGGAGGAGTGACATGGAGTAGTGAGTTGTAGTAGCGACATGGAGTAGTGACATGGAGTAGTGACATAAAGGAGGGACATGGAGGAATGACATAGATGAGTGACATGGAGGAGTGACAAGGAGGATTGAGTTGTTGTAGCGACATGGAGGAGTGACATGAGGAGTGAGTTGGTGTAGCGACATGGAGGAGTGACATGGAGAAGTGTCATAGAGGAGCAACATGGAGGAGTGTAATGGAAGTCATATAGAAGTGACATAGAGGAGTGACGTGGAGGAGTGACATGGAGGAGTGACATGGAGGAGTGAGTTGGAGGAGTGACATGGAGGATTGACATGGAAGACATAAAGAATTGAAATTGAGGAGTGATTTGGAGGAGTGACAAGAGGTTTGAGTTGGTGTAGTGACATGGAGGAGTGACATGGAGTAGCGACATGGAGGAGTGACATGAGGAGTAACGTAGAGGAGTGACGTGGTGAAGTGAAATGGAGGAGTGACATGGGAGAGTGAGTTGGTGTAGCGACATGGAGGAGTGACATGGAATAGCGACATGGAGGAGTGACATGGAGGAGTGAAATGGAGGAGTGACATAGAGGGTTGACGTGGAGGACAGACATGGAGGAGTGACATGGAGAAGTGACAGGGTTGATCAGGAAGGAGGGTTGATATGGTGGAGTGACATGGCGGAGGGAAATGGTTGAGTGACATGGAGGAGTGACATGGAGGAGTGACATTGAAGACATATAGAAGTGACATGGAGGAGTGACATGGAGGATTGACACGGAGGAGTGACATGGAGGTTCTACATGGAGGAGTGACATTGAGGAGTGACATGGACGAGCAACATGGAAGATCGACATTGGGGAATGACATAGAGGAGTGATATTGAAGAGTGACATGGAGGAGTGACATAAAGTAGTGACATGGAGGAATGACATGGATGAGTGACATGGAGGAGTGAAAAAGAGTATTGAGTTGGTGTAGCGACATGCAGGAGAGGAGTGACGTGGAGGAGTGACATGGAGGAGTGACATGGAGGAGTGAGTTGGAGGAGTGACATGGAGGAGTGACATGGAAGACATAAAGAATTGAAATTGAGGAGTGACTTGGAGGAGTGACATGAGGTTTGAGTTGGTGTAGTGACATGGAGGAGTGACATGAGGAGTAATGTAGAGGAGTGACATGGTGAAGTGAAATGGAGGAGTGACATGGAAGAGTGAGTTGGTGTAGCGACATGGAGGAGTGACATGGAATAGCGACATGGAGGAGTGACATGGAGGAGTGAAATGGAGGAGTGACATAGAGGGTTGACGTGGAGGACAGACATGGAGGAGTGACATTGAGAAGTGACAGGGTTGATCAGGAAGGAGGGTTGATATGGTGGAGTGACATGGCGGAGGGACATGGATGAGTGACATGGAGGAGTGACATGGAGGAGCAACATGGAGGAGCGACATGGAGGAGTGACATGGAAGACATATAGAAGTGACATGGAGGAGTGACATGGAGGTTCTACATGGAGGAGTGACATTGAGGAGTGACATGGACGAGCGACATGGAAGTTCGACATTGGGGAATGACATAGAGGAGTGACATGGAATAGCGACATGGAGGAGTGACATGGAGGAGTGAAATGGAGGAGTGACATAGAGGATTGACGTGGAGGACAGACATGGAGGAGTGACATGGAGAAGTGACAGGGTTGATCAGGAAGGAGGGTTGATATGGTGGAGTGACATGGTGGAGGGACATGGTTGAGTGACATGGAGGAGTGACATGGAGGAGCAACACGGAGGAGCGACATGGAGGAGTGACATGGAGTAGTGACATGGAGGATGGACATGGAGGAGTGACATGGAAGACATATAGAGGTGACATGGAGGAGTGACATGGAGGAATGACATGGAGGAGTGAGATGAGGAGTGAGTTAGTGTAGCAACATGGAGGAGTGACATGGAGTAGCGACATGGAGGAGTGACATAGAGGAGTGACGTGGAGGAGTGGTATGGAGGAGTAACATGGAGGAGTGAGTTGGTGGAGCGACATGGAGGAGTCACATGGAGTAGCGACATGGAGGAGTGACTTGGAGGACTGACATAAAGGAGTGACATGGTGGAGTGACATGAGGAGTGAGTTTGTGTAGTGACATGGAGGAGTGACATGGAGTAGCTACATGGAGGAGTGACATGGAGGAGTGACATAGAGGATTGATGTGGAAAAGAGACATGGAGGAGTAACATGGAGAAGTGACGGGTTTGATCAGGAAGGAGGGTTGATATGGTGAAGTGACATGGCGGAGGGACATGGAGGAGTGACATGGAGGAATGACATGGATGAGTGACATGGAGGAGTGAAAAAGAGTATTGACTTGGTGAAGAGTGACATGGAGGAGTGACATAAAGTAGTGACATGGAGAAGTGACATGGAGTAGCGACATGGAGGAGTGACATGGAGTAGTGAGTTGTTGTAGCGACATGGAAGAGTGACATGGAGGAGTGACATGGAGTAGCGACATGGAGGAGTGACATGGAGTAGTGAGTTGTTGTAGCGACATGGAGGAGTGACATGGAGTAGCGACATGGAGTAGTGACATAAAGGAGGGACATGGCGGAATGTCATGGATGAGTGACATGGAGGAGTGACAAGGAGGATTGAGTTGTTGTAGCGACATGGAGGAGTGACATGAGGAGTGAGTTGGTGTAGTGACATGGAGGAGTGACATGGAGGAGTGACATAGAGGAGCAACATGGAGGAGTGACGTGGAGGAGTGACATGGAGGAGTGACATGGAGGAGTGAGTTGGAGGAGTGACATGGAGGAGTGACATGAGGAGTAACGTAGAGGAGTGACGTGGTGAAGTGAAATGGAGGAGTGACATGGAAGAGTGAGTTGGTGTAGCGACATGGAGGAGTGACATGGAATAGCGACATGGAGGAGTGACATGGAGGAGTGAAATGGAGGAGTGACATAGAGGATTGACGTGGAGGACAGACATGGAGGAGTGACATGGAGAAGTGACAGGGTTGATCAGGAAGGAGGGTTGATATGGTGGAGTGACATGGCGGAGGGACATGAATGAGTGACATGGAGGAGTGACATGTAGAAGTGTGTTGGTATAGCGAGATAAGGAGTGACATGGAATAGTGACATGGAGGAGTGACATGGAGGTGTGACATGGAGGAGTGACATATAGGAGTGATGTGGAGGAGTGACTTGGAGGAGTGATATAAAGGAGTGACATGGAGGAGTGAAATGGAGGAGTGAAATGGAGTGACATAGAAGACATATAGAAGTGACATGGCTGAGTGTCATGGAGGAGTGACAAGGAGGTTTGAGTTGGTGGAGCGACATGGAGGAGTGACATGGAGTAGTGACATGGAGGAGTGACATGAGGAGTGACGTAGAGGAGTGACATGGTGGAGTGAAATGGAGGAGTGACATGGAAGAGTGAGTTGGTGTAGCGACATGGAGGAGTGACATGAAATAGCGACATGGAGGAGTGACATGGAGGAGGGACATGGAGGAGTGACATAGAGGATTGATGTGGAGGAGAGACATGGAGGAGTGACATAGAGTGTTGATGTGGAGGAGAGACATGGAGGAGTGACATGGAGAAGTGACAGGTTTGATCAGGAAGGAGGGTTTATATGGTGGAGTGACATGGCGGAGGGACATGGAGGAGTGAGTTGGTGTAGCGACATAAGGAGTGACATGGAATAGGGACATGGAGGAGTGACATGGAGGTGTGACATGGAGGAGTGACATAGAGGAGCAACATGGAGGAGTGACTTGGAGGAGTGACATGGAGGAGTGACATGGAGAAATGACAGGGCGAATCAGCAAAGAGGATTGATAAGGTGGAGTGACATGGTGGAGGGATATGGATGAGTGACATGGAGGAGTGACATGGAGGAGCAACATGGAGGAGTTATATGGAAGACATATAGAAGTTACATGGAGGAGTGATATGGAGTAGTGACATGGAGGAGTGACATGGAGGAGTGACATGGAAGAGTGAGTTGGTGTAGCGACATGGAGGAGTGACATGGAGGAGTGACATAGAGGTTTGACATGGAGAAGTGACAGGGTTGATCAGGAAGGAGGATTGATATGGTGGAGTGACATGGCGGAGGGACATGGATGAATGACATGGAGAAGTGACATGGAGGAGGGACATGGAGGAGTGACATATAGGAGTGATGTGGAGGAGTGACATGGAGGAGTGACATGGAGGAGTGAGTTGGTGGAGCAACATGGAGGAGTCACATGGAGTAGCGACATGGATGAGTGACTTGGAGGAGTGATATAAAGGAGTGACATGGAGGAGTGACATGGAGGAGTGAAATGGAGTGACATAGAAGACATATAGAAGTGACATGGCTGAGTGACATGGAGGAGTGACAAGGAGGTTTGAGTTGGTGTAGCGACATGGAGGAGTGACATGGAGGAGTGACATGAGGAGTGACGTAGAGGAGTGACATAGAGGAGTGAGTTGGTGTAGCGACATGGAGGAGTGACATGGAAGACATATAGAAGTGACATGGAGGAGTGACATGGAGAAGTGACAGGGCGGATCAGCAAGGAGGGTTGATATGGTGGAGTGACATGGAGGAAGGACATGGAGGAGTGACATGGAAGACATATAGAAGTGACATGGAGGAACGACTTGGAGGATTGACATAAAGGAGTAACATAGAGGAATGACATGGATGAGTGACATGGAGGAGTGACAAGGAAGATTGAGTTGGTGTAGCGATATGGAGGAGTGACATGAAGTAGCGACATGGAGGAGTTACATGAGGAGTGAGTTGGTGTAGCGACATGGAGGAGTGACATGGAGGTGTGACATGGAGGAGGGGCCTGGAGGAGTGACATGGAATACATAGAAGGGACATGGAGGAGTGACTTGGAGGAGTGACATAAAGGAGTGACATGGAGGAATGACATGGAGGAGTGACATAGAGGAGTAACATCGAGGAGTGACATGGAGGAGTGAGTTGGTGTAGCGACATGGAGAAGTGACATGGATGAGGAACATGGAGGAGTTAAACAGAGGAGTGACATGGAGGAGTGATATGGAGGAGTGACAAGTAGGATTGAGTTTGTGTAGCGACCTGGAGGAGTGACATAGAGTAGCGACATGGAGGAGTGACATCAAGGAGTGAGTTGGTGTAGCGACATAGAGGAGTGACATGGAATAGCGACATGGAGGAGTGACATGGAGGAGTGACATAGAGGAGTGACGTGGTGGAGTGAAATGGAGGAGTGACATGGAGGAGTGAGTTGGTGTAGCGACATGAGGAGTAACATGGAGTAGCGACATGGAGGAGTGACTTGGAGGAGTGATATAAAGGAGTGACATGGAGGAGTGACATGGAGGAGTGAAATGGAGTGACATAGAAGACATATAGAAGTGACATGGAGGAGTGACATGGAGGAGTGACATGGAGGAGTGAGTTGGTGGAGCGACCTGGTGGAGTCACATGGAGTAGCGACATGGAGGAGTGACTTGGAGGAGTGATATAAAGGAGTGACATGGAGGAGTGACATAGAGGTTTGACATGGAGGAGAGACATGGAGGAGTGACATGGAGAAGTGACAGGGTTGATCAGGAAGGAGGATTGATATGGTGGAGTGACATGGCGGAGGGACATGGATGCACTCATCCATGTCCCTCCACTACATGGAGAAGTGACATGGAGGAGGGATATGGAGGAGTGACATGGAGGAGATACATGGAGGAGGGACATGGAGGAGTGACATGGAGGAGTGAGTTGGTGTAGCGACATGGAGGAGTGACATGGAAGACATATTGAAGTTAAATGGAGGAGCGACATGGAAGAGTGACATGGAAGAGTGACATGGAGTAGCGACATGGAGGAGTGACATGGAGGAGTGAGTTGGTGTAGCGACATGGAGGAGTGACATGGAAGACATATAGAAGTGACATGGAGGAGTGACATGGAGAAGTGACAGGGTTGATCAGGAAGGAAGATTGATATGGTGGAGTGACATGGCGGAGGGACATGGAGGAGTGACATATAGGAGTGATGTGGAGGAGTGACATGGAGGAGTGATATGGAGGAGTGAGTTGGTGGAGCAACATGGAGGAGTCACATGGAGTAGCAACATGGATGAGTGACTTGGAGGAGTGATATAAAGGAGTGACATGGAGGAGTGACATGGAGGAGTGAAATGGAGTGACATATAAGACATATAGAAGTGACATGGCTGAGTGACATGGAGGAGTGACAAGGAGGTTTGAGTTGGTGTAGCGACATGGAGGAGTGACATGGAGTAGTGACATGGAGGAGTGACATGAGGAGTGACGTAGAGGAGTGACATGGAGGAGTGAGTTTGTGTAGCGACATGGAGGAGTGACATGGAAGACATATAGAAGTGACATGGAGGAGTGACATGGAGAAGTGACAGGGCGGATCAGCAAGGAGGATTGATATGGTGGAGTGACATGAAGGAAGGACATGGAGGAGTGACATGGAAGACATATAGAAGTGACATGGAGGAATGACTTGGATGAGTGACATGGAGGAGTGACAAGGAAGATTGAGTTGGTGTAGCGATATGGAGGAGTGACATGGAGTAGCGACATGGAGGAGTGACATGGAGTAGCGACATGGAGGAGTGACATGAGGAGTGAAGTAGAGGAGTGACGTGGTGGAGTGAAATGGTTGAGTGACATGGAAGAGTGACATGGAATTGCGACATGGAGTGACATGTAGGAGTGACATAGAGGATTGACATGGAGGAAAGACATGGAGGAGTGACATTGAGAAGTGACAGGGTTGATCTCGAAGGAGTATTGATATGGTGGAGTGACATGGCGGAGGGACATGGATGATTGACATGGAGGATTGACAGGGAGGAGTGACAAGGAGGATTGAGTTGTTGTAGCGACATGGTGGAGTGACATGAGGAGTGAGTTGGTGTAGCGACATGGAGGAGTGACTAGGAGAAGTGTCATAGAGGAGCAACATGGAGGAGTGACATGGAAGTCATATAGAAGTGACATAGAGGAGTGACGTGGAGGAGTGACATGGAGGAGTGACAAGAGGTTTGAGTTGGTGTAGTGACATGGAGGAGTGACATGGAGTAGCGACATGGAGGAGTGACATGAGGAGTAACGTAGAGGAGTGACGTGGTGAAGTGAAATGGAGGAGTGACATGGAAGAGTGAGTTGGTGTAGCGACATGGAGGAGTGACATGGAATAGCGACATGGAGGAGTGACATGGAGTAGTGAAATGGAGGAGTGACATAGAGGATTTACGTGGAGGACAGACATGGAGGAGTGACATGGAGAAGTGACAGGGTTGATCAGAAAGTAGGGTTGATATGGTGGAGTGACATGGCGGAGGGACATGGATGAGTGACATGGAGGAGTGACATGGAGGAGTGACATGGAAGACATATAGAAGTGACATGGAGGAGTGACATGGAGGATTGACACGGAGGAGTTACATGGAGGTTCTACACGGAGGAGTGACATTGAGGAGTGAGGTGGACTAGCGACATGGAAGATCGACATTGGGGAATGACATAGAGGAGTGATATTGAAGAGTGACATGGAGGAGTGACATAAAGTAGTGACATGGAGGAATGACATGGATGAGTGACATGGAGGAGTGAAAAAGAGTATTGAGTTGGTGTAGCGACATGCAGGAGTGACATGGAGTAGCGACATGGAGGAGTGACATGGAGGAGTGAGTTGGTGTAGCGACATGGATGAGTGACATGGAGTAGCGACATGGAGGAGTGACATGAGGAGTAACGTAGAGTGACGTGGTGAAGTGAAATGGAGGAGTGACATGGCAGAGTAACATTGAGAAGTGACAGGGTTGATCAGGAAGGAGGGTTGATATGGTGGAGTGACATGGCGGAGGGACATGGATGAGTGACATGGAGGAGTGACATGGAGGAGCAACACGGAGGAGCGACATGGAGGAGTGACATGGAAGACATATAGAAGTGACATGGAGGAGTGACATGAAGGATTGACACGGAGGAGTGACATGGAGGTTCTACATGGAGGAGTGACATTGAGGAGTGACATGGACGAGCGACATGGAAGATCGACATTGGGGAATGACATAGAGGAGTGATATTGAAGAGTGACATGAAGGAGTGACATAAAGTAGTGACATGGAGGAATGACATGGATGAGTGACATGGAGGAGTGAAAAAGAGTATTGAGTTGGTGAAGAGTGACATGGAGGAGTGACATAAAGTAGTGACATGGAGAAGTGACATGGAGTAGCGACATGGATGAGTGACATGGAGTAGCGACATGGGGGAGTGACGTGGCGGAGTGACAAGGAAAAAAAATAGAAGTGACATGGAGGAGTGATATGGCGGAGTTAAAATGTGGAGCTACACGGATGAGAGACATGACATTGAAGACTTGGAGAAGTGACATGGATGAGCGACATGGAAGAGTGACATGGAGGAGTGACATGGAGTAGCGACATGGAGGAGTGACATGGAGTAGTGAGTTGTTGTAGCGACATGGAGGAGTGACATGGAGTAGCGACATGGAGTAGTGACATAAAGGAGGGACATGGTGGAATGTCATGGATGAGTGACATGGAGGAGTGACAAGGAGGATTGAGTTGTTGTAGCGACATGGAGGAGTGACATGAGGAGTGAGTTGGTGTAGCGACATGGAGGAGTGACATGGAGGAGTGACATAGAGGAGCAACATGGAGGAGTGACGTGGAGGAGTGACATGGAGGAGTGACATGGAGGAGTGAGTTGGAGGAGTGACATGGAGGAGTGACATGAGGAGTAACGTAGAGGAGTGACGTGGTGAAGTGAAATGGAGGAGTGACATGGAAGAGTGAGTTGGTGTAGCGACATGGAGGAGTGACATGGAATAGCGACATGGAGGAGTGACATGGAGGAGTGAAATGGAGGAGTGACATAGAGGATTGACGTGGAGGACAGACATGGAGGAGTGACATGGAGAAGTGACAGGGTTGATCAGGAAGGAGGGTTGATATGGTGGAGTGACATGGCGGAGGGACATGAATGAGTGACATGGAGGAGTGACATGTAGAAGTGTGTTGGTATAGCGAGATAAGGAGTGACATGGAATAGTGACATGGAGGAGTGAAATGGAGGTGTGACATGGAGGAGTGACATATAGGAGTGATGTGGAGGAGTGACTTGGAGGAGTGATATAAAGGAGTGACATGGAGGAGTGACATGGAGGAGTGAAATGGAGTGACATAGAAGACATATAGAAGTGACATGGCTGAGTGTCATGGAGGAGTGACAAGGAGGTTTGAGTTGGTGTAGCGACATGGAGGAGTGACATGGAGTAGTGACATGGAGGAGTGACATGAGGAGTGACGTAGAGGAGTGACATGGTGGAGTGAAATGGAGGAGTGACATGGAAGAGTGAGTTGGTGTAGCGACATGGAGGAGTGACATGAAATAGCGACATGGAGGTGTGACATGGAGGAGGGACCTTGAGGAGTGACATGGAAGACATAGAAGTGACATGGAGGAGTGACTTGGAGGAGTGACATAAAGGAGTGACATGGAGGAATGACATGGATGAGTGACATTAAAGAGTGTAAAGGAGGGTTGAGTTGGTGTAGCGACATAAGGAGTGACATAGAATAGTGACATTGAGGAGTGACATGGAGGAGTGACATAGAGGAGCAACATGGAGGAGCGACTTGGAGGAGTGACATGGAGGAGTGACATGGAGAAGTGACAGGGCGGATCAGCAAGGAGGATTGATATGGTGGAGTGACATGGCGGAGGGACATGGATGAATGACATGGAGGAGTGACAGGGAGGAGCAACATGGAGGAGTTACATGGAAGATATATTGAAGTGACATGGAGGAGTGAAATCGAGGAGTGAGTTGGTGTAGCGACATGGAGGAGTGACATTGAGGACTGACATGGAGGAGTGACATGGAGAAGTGACATGGAGGAATGACATGGATGACTGACATGGAGGAGTGAAAAAGAGTATTGAGTTGGTGTAGCGACATGGAGGAGTGACATGGAGTAGCGACATGGAGGAGTGACATGGAGTAGTGAGTTGTTGTAGCGACATGGAGGAGTGACATGGAGTAGCGACATGGAGTAGTGACATAAAGGAGGGACATGGAGGAATGACATGGATGAGTGACATGGAGGAGTGACAAGGAGGATTGAGTTGTTGTAGCGACATGGAGGAGTGACATGAGGAGTGAGTTGGTGTAGCGACATGGAGGAGTGACATGGAGGAGTGAGTTGGTGTAGCGACATGGAGGAGTGACATGGAAGACATATAGAAGTGACATGGAGGAGTGACATGGAGAAGTGACAGGGCGGATCAGCAAGGAGGATTGATATGGTGGAGTGACATGGAGGAAGGACATGGAGGAGTGACATGGAAGACATATAGAAGTGACATGGAGGAATGACTTGGAGGAGTGACATAAAGGAGTAACATGGAGGAATGACATGGATGAGTGACATTAAAGAGTGTAAAGGAGGATTGAGTTGGTGTAGCGACATAAGGAGTGACATAGAATAGCGACATGGAGGAGTGACATAGAGGAGCAACATGGAGGAGCGACTTGGAGGAGTGACATGGAGGAGTGACATGGAGAAGTGACAGGGCGGATCAGCAAGGAGGATTGATATGGTTGAGTGAAATGGCGGAGGGACATGGATGAATGACATGGAGGAGTGACAGGGAGGAGCAACATGGAGGAGTTACATGGCAGACATATTGAAGTGACATGGAGGAGTGAAATCGAGGAGTGAGTTGGTGTAGCGACATGGAGGAGTGACATGGAGGACTGACATGGAGGAGCGACATGGAGAAGTGACATGGGGGAATGACATGGATGAGTGACATGGAGGAGTGAAAAAGAGTATTGAGTTGGTGTAGCGACATGGAGGAGTGACATGGAGTAGCGACATGGAGGAGTGACATGGAGTAGTGAGTTGTTGTAGCGACATGGAGGAGTGACATGGAGTAGCGACATGGAGTAGTGACATAAAGGAGGGACATGGAGGAATGACATGGATGAGTGACATGGAGGAGTGACAAGGAGGATTGAGTTGTTGTAGCGACATGGAGGAGTGACATGAGGAGTGAGTTGGTGTAGCGACATGGAGGAGTGACATGGAGGAATGAAATGGAGGAGTGACATAGAGGATTGACGTGGATGACAGACATGGAGGAGTGACATGGAGAAGTGACATGGAAGATCGACATTGGAGAATGACATAGAGGAGTGACATGGAATAGCGACATGGAGGAGTGACATGGAGGAGTGAAATGGAGGAGTGACATAGAGGATTGACAGGGTTGATCAGGAAGGAGGGTTGATATGGTGGAGTGACATGGCGGAAGGACATGGATGAGTGACATGGAGGAGTGACATGGAGGAGCAACACGGAGGAGCGACATGGAGGAGTGACATGGAGGATTGACACGGAGGAGAGACATGGAGGTTCTACATGGAGGAGTGACATTGAGGAGTGACATGGACGAGCGACATGGAAGATCGACATTGGAGAATGACATAGAGGAGTGACATGGAATAGCGACATGGAGGAGTGACATGGAGGAGTGAAATGGAGGAGTGACATAGAGGATTGACAGGGTTGATCAGGAAGGAGGGTTGATATGGTGGAGTGACATGGAGTAGTGACATGGAGGATGGACATGGAGGAGTGACATGGAAGACATATAGAGGTGACATGGAGGAGTGACATGGAGGAAATACATGGAGGAGTGACATGAGGAGTGAGTTGGTGTAGCAACATGGAGGAGTGACATGGAGTAACGACATGGAGGAGTGACATGGAGGTGTGACATGGAAGACATATAGAAGTGACATGGAGGAGTGACTTGGAGGAGTGATATAACAGAGTGACATGGAGTAATGACATGGAGTAGCGACACATGGAGGAGTGACAAGAAGGATTGAGTTTGTGTAGTGAAATGGAGAAGTGACATGGAGTAGCGACACGGAGGAGTGACATGGAGTAGCGACATGGAGGAGTGACTCGGAGGTGTGACATGGAGGAGTGACATAGAGGAGTGATGTGGAGGAGTGGCATGGAGGAGTAACATGGAGGAGTGAGTTGGTGGAGCGACATGGAGGAGTCACATGGAGTAGCTACATTGAGGAGTGACATGGAGGAGTGACATGGAGGAGTGACATAGAGGATTGATGTGGAAAAGAGACATGGAGGAGTGACATGGAGAAGTGACAGGTTTGATCAGGAAGGAGGGTTGATATGGTGAAGTGACATGGCGGAGGGACATGGAGGAGTTAGTTGGTGTAGCGACATAAGGAGTGACATAGAATAGCGACATTGAGGAGTGACATGGAGGAGTGACATAGAGGAGTGACATGGAGAAGTGACAGGGCGGATCAGCAAGGAGGATTGATATAGTGGAGTGACATGGCGGAGGGACATGGCTGAATGACATGGAGGAGTGACAGGGAGGAGCAACATGGAGGAGTTACATGGAAGACATATTGAAGTGACATGGAGGAGTGAAATCGAGGAGTGAGTTGGTGTAGCGACATGGAGGAGTGACATGGAGAAGTGTCATAGAGGAGCAACATGGAGGAGTGACATGGAAGTCATATAGAAGTGACATAGAGGAGTGACGTGGAGGAGTGACATGGAGGAGTGACATGGAGGAGTGAGTTGGAGGAGTGACATGGAGGAGTGACATGGAAGACATAAATAATTGAAATTGAGGAGTGACTTGGAGGAGTGACATGAGGTTTGAGTTGGTGTAGTGACATGGAGGAGTGACATGGAGTAGCGACATGGAGGAGTGACATGAGGAGTAACGTAGAGGAGTGACGTGGTGAAGTGAAATGGAGGAGTGACATGGAAGAGTGAGTTGGTGTAGCGACATGGAGGAGTGACATGGAATAGCGACATGGAGGAGTGACATGGAGGAGTGAAATGGAGGAGTGACATAGAGGATTGACGTGGAGGACAGACATGGAGGAGTGACATGGAGAAGTGACAGGGTTGATCAGGAAAGAGGGTTGATATGGTGGAGTGACATGGAGGAGTGACATGGAGGAGTGACATGGAAGACATATAGAAGTGACATGGAGGAGTGACATGGAGGATTGACACGGAGGAGTGACATGGAGGTTCTACATGGAGGAGTGACATTGAGGAGTGACATGGACGAGCGACATGGAAGATCGACATTGAAGAGTGACATGGAGGAGTGACATAAAGTAGTGACATGGAGGAATGACATGGATGAGTGACATGGAGGAGTGAAAAAGAGTATTGAGTTGGTGTAGCGACATGCAGGAGTGACATGGAGGAGTGAGTTGGTGTAGCGACATGGATGAGTGACATGGAGTAGCGACATGGAGGAGTGACATGAGGAGTAACGTAGAGGAGTGACGTGGTGAAGTGAAATGGAGGAGTGACATGGAAGAGTGACATTGAGAAGTGACAGGGTTGATCAGGAAGGAGGGTTGATATGGTGGAGTGACATGGCGGAGGGACATGGAAGAGTGACATGGAGGTGTGACATGGAGGAGCAACATTGAGGTGTTAAACAGAGGAGTGACATGGAGGAGTGATATGGAGGAGTGACAAGTAGGGTTGATATGGAGGAGTGACATAGAGGAGTGACAAAGAGGATTGAGTTTGTGTAGCGACATGGAAAAGTGACATGGAGTAGCGACATGGAGGAGTGACATGGAGGAGTGACATGGAGGGTTGATATGGAGGAGTGACATGGAGGAGTGACATAGAGGAGTGACGTGGAGGACTGACAAAGAGGATTGAGTTTGTGTAGCGACATGGAGAAGTGACATGGAGTAGCGACATGGAGGAGTGACATGAGGAGTAACGTAGGAGTAACGTAGACATGTCATGGAGGAGTGACATGAGGAGTAACGTAGAGGAGTGACGTGGTGAAGTGAAATGGAGGAGTGACATGGAAGAGTGAGTTGGTGTAGCGACATGGAGGAGTGACATGGAATAGCGACATGGAGGAGTGACATGGAGGAGTGAAATGGAGGAGTGACATAGAGGATTGACGTGGAGGACAGACATGGAGGAGTGACATTGAGAAGTGACAGGGTTGATCAGGAAGGAGGGTTGATATGGTGGAGTGACATGGCGGAGGGACATGGATGAGTGACATGGAGGAGTGACATGGAGGAGCAACATGGAGGAGCGACATGGAGGAGTGACATGGAAGACATATAGAAGTGACATGGAGGAGTGACATGGAGGATTGACACGGAGGAGTGACATGGAGGTTCTACATGGAGGAGTGACATTGAGGAGTGACATGGACGAGCGACATGGAAGTTCGACATTGGGGAATGACATAGAGGAGTGACATGGAATAGCGACATGGAGGAGTGACATGGTGGAGTGAAATGGAGGAGTGACATAGAGGATTGACGTGGAGGACAGACATGGAGGAGTGACATGGAGAAGTGACAGGGTTGATCAGGAAGGAGGGTTGATATGGTGGAGTGACATGGTGGAGGGACATGGATGAGTGACATGGAGGAGTGACATGGAGGAGCAACACGGAGGAGCGACATGGAGGAGTGACATGGAGTAGTGACATGGAGGATGGACATGGAGGAGTGACATGGAAGACATATAGAGGTGACATGGAGGAGTGACTTGGAGGAGTGACATAAAGGAGTGACATGGAGGAATGACATGGAGGAGTGAGATGAGGAGTGAGTTAGTGTAGCAACATGGAGGAGTGACATGGAGTAGCGACATGGAGGATTGACATGGAGGTGTGACATGGAGGAGTGACATAGAGGAGTGACGTGGAGGAGTGGTATGGAGGAGTAACATGGAGGAGTGAGTTGGTGGAGAGACATGGAGGAGTCACATGGAGTAGCGACATGGAGGAGTGACTTGGAGGACTGACATAAAGGAGTGACATGGTGGAGTGACATGAGGAGTGAGTTTGTGTAGTGACATGGAGGAGTGACATGGAGTAGCTACATGGAGGAGTGACATGGAGGAGTGACATAGAGGATTGATGTGGAAAAGAGACATGGAGGAGTAACATGGAGAAGTGACGGGTTTGATCAGGAAGGAGGGTTGATATGGTGAAGTGACATGGCGGAGGGACATGGAGGAGTGACATGGAGGAATGACATGGATGAGTGACATGGAGGAGTGAAAAAGAGTATTGAGTTGGTGAAGAGTGACATGGAGGAGTGACATAAAGTAGTGACATGGAGAAGTGACATGGAGTAGCGACATGGATGAGTGACATGGAGTAGCGACATGGGGGAGTGACGTGGCGGAGTGACATGGAAAAAAAGTAGAAGTGACATGGAGGAGTGATATGGCGGAGTTAAAATGTGGAGCTACACGGATGAGAGACATGACATTGAAGACTTGGAGAAGTGACATGGATGAGCGACATGGAAGAGTGACATGGAGGAGTGACATGGAGTAGCGACATGGAGGAGTGACATGGAGTAGTGAGTTGTTGTAGCGACATGGAGGAGTGACATGGAGTAGCGACATGGAGTAGTGACATAAAGGAGGGACATGGAGGAATGTCATGGATGAGTGACATGGAGGAGTGACAAGGAGGATTGAGTTGTTGTAGCGACATGGAGGAGTGACATAAGGAGTGAGTTGGTGTAGCGACATGGAGGAGTGACATGGAGGAGTGACATAGAGGAGCAACATGGAGGAGTGACGTGGAGGAGTGACATGGAGGAGTGACATGGAGGAGTGAGTTGGAGGAGTGACATGGAGGAGTGACATGAGGAGTAATGTAGAGGAGTGACGTGGTGAAGTGAAATGGAGGAGTGACATGGAAGAGTGAGTTGGTGTAGCGACATGGAGGAGTGACATGGAATAGCGACATGGAGGAGTGACATGGAGGAGTGAAATGGAGGAGTGACATAGAGGATTGACGTGGAGGACAGACATGGAGGAGTGACATGGAGAAGTGACAGGGTTGATCAGGAAGGAGGGTTGATATGGTGGAGTGACATGGCGGAGGGACATGAATGAGTGACATGGAGGAGTGACATGTAGAAGTGTGTTGGTATAGCGAGATAAGGAGTGACATGGAATAGTGACATGGAGGAGTGACATGGAGGTGTGACATGGAGGAGTGACATATAGGAGTGATGTGGAGGAGTGACTTGGAGGAGTGATATAAAGGAGTGACATGGAGGAGTGACATGGAGGAGTGAAATGGAGTGACATAGAAGACATATAGAAGTGACATGGCTGAGTGTCATGGAGGAGTGACAAGGAGGTTTGAGTTGGTGGAGCGACATGGAGGAGTGACATGGAGTAGTGACATGGAGGAGTGACATGAGGAGTGACGTAGAGGAGTGACATGGTGGAGTGAAATGGAGGAGTGACATGGAAGAGTGAGTTGGTGTAGCGACATGGAGGAGTGACATGAAATAGCGACATGGAGGAGTGACATGGAGGAGGGACATGGAGGAGTGACATAGAGGATTGATGTGGAGGAGAGACATGGAGGAGTGACATAGAGTGTTGATGTGGAGGAGAGACATGGATGAGTGACATGGAGAAGTGACAGGTTTGATCAGGAAGGAGGGTTTATATGGTGGAGTGACATGGCGGAGGGACATGGAGGAGTGATTTGGTGTAGCGACATAAGGAGTGACATGGAATAGGGACATGGAGGAGTGACATGGAGGTGTGACATGGAGGAGTGACATAGAGGAGCAACATGGAGGAGTGACTTGGAGGAGTGACATGGAGGAGTGACATGGAGGAGTGACATGGAAGAGTGAGTTGGTGTAGCGACATGGAGGAGTGACATGGAGGAGTGACATAGAGGTTTGACATGGAGGAGAGACATGGAGGAGTGACATGGAGAAGTGACAGGGTTGATCAGGAAGGAGGATTGATATGGTGGAGTGACATGGCGGAGGGACATGGATGAATAACATGGAGAAGTGACATGGAGGAGGGACATGGAGGAGTGACATATAGGAGTGATGTGGAGGAGTGACATGGAGGAGTGACATGGAGGAGTGAGTTGGTGGAGCAACATGGAGGAGTCACATGGAGTAGCGACATGGATGAGTGACTTGGAGGAGTGATATAAAGGAGTGACATGGAGGAGTGACATGGAGGAGTGAAATGGAGTGACATAGAAGACATATAGAAGTGACATGGCTGAGTGACATGGAGGAGTGACAAGGAGGTTTGAGTTGGTGTAGCGACATGGAGGAGTGACATGGAGGAGTGACATGAGGAGTGACGTAGAGGAGTGACATGGAAGACATATAGAAGTGACATGGAGGAGTGACATGGAGAAGTGACAGGGCGGATCAGCAAGGAGGATTGATATGGTGGAGTGACATGGAGGAAGGACATGGAGGAGTGACATGGAAGACATATAGAAGTGACATGGAGGAACGACTTGGAGGATTGACATAAAGGAGTAACATAGAGGAATGACATGGATGAGTGACATGGAGGAGTGACAAGGAAGATTGAGTTGGTGTAGCGATATGGAGGAGTGACATGAAGTAGCGACATGGAGGAGTTACATGAGGAGTGAGTTGGTGTAGCGACATGGAGGAGTGACATGGAGGTGTGACATGGAGGAGGGGCCTGGAGGAGTGACATGGAATACATAGAAGGGACATGGAGGAGTGACTTGGAGGAGTGACATAAAGGAGTGACATGGAGGAATGACATGGAGGAGTGACATAGAGGAGTAACATCGAGGAGTGACATGGAGGAGTGAGTTGGTGTAGCGACATGGAGAAGTGACATGGATGAGGAACATGGAGGAGTTAAACAGAGGAGTGACATGGAGGAGTGATATGGAGGAGTGACAAGTAGGATTGAGTTTGTGTAGCGACCTGGAGGAGTGACATAGAGTAGCGACATGGAGGAGTGACATCAAGGAGTGAGTTGGTGTAGCGACATAGAGGAGTGACATGGAATAGCGACATGGAGGAGTGACATGGAGGAGTGACATAGAGGAGTGACGTGGTGGAGTGAAATGGAGGAGTGACATGGAGGAGTGAGTTGGTGTAGCGACATGAGGAGTAACATGGAGTAGCGACATGGAGGAGTGACTTGGAGGAGTGATATAAAGGAGTGACATGGAGGAGTGACATGGAGGAGTGAAATGGAGTGACATAGAAGACATATAGAAGTGACATGGAGGAGTGACATGGAGGAGTGACATGGAGGAGTGAGTTGGTGGAGCGACCTGGTGGAGTCACATGGAGTAGCGACATGGAGGAGTGACTTGGAGGAGTGATATAAAGGAGTGACATGGAGGAGTGACATAGAGGTTTGACATGGAGGAGAGACATGGAGGAGTGACATGGAGAAGTGACAGGGTTGATCAGGAAGGAGGATTGATATGGTGGAGTGACATGGCGGAGGGACATGGATGCACTCATCCATGTCCCTCCACTACATGGAGAAGTGACATGGAGGAGGGATATGGAGGAGTGACATGGAGGAGATACATGGAGGAGGGACATGGAGGAGTGACATGGAGGAGTGAGTTGGTGTAGCGACATGGAGGAGTGACATGGAAGACATATTGAAGTTAAATGGAGGAGCGACATGGAAGAGTGACATGGAAGAGTGACATGGAGTAGCGACATGGAGGAGTGACATGGAGGAGTGAGTTGGTGTAGCGACATGGAGGAGTGACATGGAAGACATATAGAAGTGACATGGAGGAGTGACATGGAGAAGTGACAGGGTTGATCAGGAAGGAAGATTGATATGGTGGAGTGACATGGCGGAGGGACATGGATGAATGACATGGAGAAGTGACATGGAGGAGGGACATGGAGGAGTGACATATAGGAGTGATGTGGAGGAGTGACATGGAGGAGTGACATGGAGGAGTGAGTTGGTGGAGCAACATGGAGGAGTCACATGGAGTAGCAACATGGATGAGTGACTTGGAGGAGTGATATAAAGGAGTGACATGGAGGAGTGACATGGAGGAGTGAAATGGAGTGACATATAAGACATATAGAAGTGACATGGCTGAGTGACATGGAGGAGTGACAAGGAGGTTTGAGTTGGTGTAGCGACATGGAGGAGTGACATGGAGTAGTGACATGGAGGAGTGACATGAGGAGTGACGTAGAGGAGTGACATGGAGGAGTGAGTTTGTGTAGCGACATGGAGGAGTGACATGGAAGACATATAGAAGTGACATGGAGGAGTGACATGGAGAAGTGACAGGGCGGATCAGCAAGGAGGATTGATATGGTGGAGTGACATGAAGGAAGGACATGGAGGAGTGACATGGAAGACATATAGAAGTGACATGGAGGAATGACTTGGAGGAGTGACATAAAGGAGTAACATGGAGGAATGACATGGATGAGTGACATGGAGGAGTGACAAGGAAGATTGAGTTGGTGTAGCGATATGGAGGAGTGACATGGAGTAGCGACATGGAGGAGTGACATGGAGTAGCGACATGGAGGAGTGACATGAGGAGTGAAGTAGAGGAGTGACGTGGTGGAGTGAAATGGTTGAGTGACATGGAAGAGTGAGTTGGTGTAGCGACATGGAGGAGTGACATGGAATTGCGACATGGAGTGACATGGAGGAGTGACATAGAGGATTGACATGGAGGAAAGACATGGAGGAGTGACATTGAGAAGTGACAGGGTTGATCTCGAAGGAGTATTGATATGGTGGAGTGACATGGCGGAGGGACATGGATGATTGACATGGAGGATTGACAGGGAGGAGTGACAAGGAGGATTGAGTTGTTGTAGCGACATGGTGGAGTGACATGAGGAGTGAGTTGGTGTAGCGACATGGAGGAGTGACTAGGAGAAGTGTCATAGAGGAGCAACATGGAGGAGTGACATGGAAGTCATATAGAAGTGACATAGAGGAGTGACGTGGAGGAGTGACATGGAGGAGTGACAAGAGGTTTGAGTTGGTGTAGTGACATGGAGGAGTGACATGGAGTAGCGACATGGAGGAGTGACATGAGGAGTAACGTAGAGGAGTGACGTGGTGAAGTGAAATGGAGGAGTGACATGGAAGAGTGAGTTGGTGTAGCGACATGGAGGAGTGACATGGAATAGCGACATGGAGGAGTGACATGGAGTAGTGAAATGGAGGAGTGACATAGAGGATTTACGTGGAGGACAGACATGGAGGAGTGACATGGAGAAGTGACAGGGTTGATCAGAAAGTAGGGTTGATATGGTGGAGTGACATGGCGGAGGGACATGGATGAGTGACATGGAGGAGTGACATGGAGGAGTGACATGGAAGACATATAGAAGTGACATGGAGGAGTGACATGGAGGATTGACACGGAGGAGTTACATGGAGGTTCTACACGGAGGAGTGACATTGAGGAGTGAGGTGGACTAGCGACATGGAAGATCGACATTGGGGAATGACATAGAGGAGTGATATTGAAGAGTGACATGGAGGAGTGACATAAAGTAGTGACATGGAGGAATGACATGGATGAGTGACATGGAGGAATGAAAAAGAGTATTGAGATGGTGTAGCGACATGCAGGAGTGACATGGAGTAGCGACATGGAGGAGTGACATGGAGGAGTGAGTTGGTGTAGCGACATGGATGAGTGACATGGAGTAGCGACATGGAGGAGTGACATGAGGAGTAACGTAGAGTGACGTGGTGAAGTGAAATGGAGGAGTGACATGGAAGAGTAACATTGAGAAGTGACAGGGTTGATCAGGAAGGAGGGTTGATATGGTGGAGTGACATGGCGGAGGGACATGGATGAGTGACATGGAGGAGTGACATGGAGGAGCAACACGGAGGAGCGACATGGAGGAGTGACATGGAAGACATATAGAAGTGACATGGAGGAGTGACATGAAGAATTGACACGGAGGAGTGACATGGAGGTTCTACATGGAGGAGTGACATTGAGGAGTGACATGGACGAGCGACATGGAAGATCGACATTGGGGAATGACATAGAGGAGTGATATTGAAGAGTGACATGAAGGAGTGACATAAAGTAGTGACATGGAGGAATGACATGGATGAGTGACATGGAGGAGTGAAAAAGAGTATTGAGTTGGTGAAGAGTGACATGGAGGAGTGACATAAAGTAGTGACATGGAGAAGTGACATGGAGTAGCGACATGGATGAGTGACATGGAGTAGCGACATGGGGGAGTGACGTGGCGGAGTGACATGGAAAAAAAAGTAGAAGTGACATGGAGGAGTGATATGGCGGAGTTAAAATGTGGAGCTACACGGATGAGAGACATGACATTGAAGACTTGGAGAAGTGACATGGATGAGCGACATGGAAGAGTGACATGGAGGAGTGACATGGAGTAGCGACATGGAGGAGTGACATGGAGTAGTGAGTTGTTGTAGCGACATGGAGGAGTGACATGGAGTAGCGACATGGAGTAGTGACATAAAGGAGGGACATGGAGGAATGTCATGGATGAGTGACATGGAGGAGTGACAAGGAGGATTGAGTTGTTGTAGCGACATGGAGGAGTGACATGAGGAGTGAGTTGGTGTAGCGACATGGGGGAGTGACATGGAGGAGTGACATAGAGGAGCAACATGGAGGAGTGACGTGGAGGAGTGACATGGAGGAGTGACATGGAGGAGTGAGTTGGAGGAGTGACATGGAGGAGTGACATGAGGAGTAACGTAGAGGAGTGACGTGGTGAAGTGAAATGGAGGAGTGACATGGAAGAGTGAGTTGGTGTAGCGACATGGAGGAGTGACATGGAATAGCGACATGGAGGAGTGACATGGAGGAGTGAAATGGAGGAGTGACATAGAGGATTGACGTGGAGGACAGACATGGAGGAGTGACATGGAGAAGTGACAGGGTTGATCAGGAAGGAGGGTTGATATGGTGGAGTGACATGGCGGAGGGACATGAATGAGTGACATGGAGGAGTGACATGTAGAAGTGTGTTGGTATAGCGAGATAAGGAGTGACATGGAATAGTGACATGGAGGAGTGAAATGGAGGTGTGACATGGAGGAGTGACATATAGGAGTGATGTGGAGGAGTGACTTGGAGGAGTGATATAAAGGAGTGACATGGAGGAGTGACATGGGGGAGTGAAATGGAGTGACATAGAAGACATATAGAAGTGACATGGCTGAGTGTCATGGAGGAGTGACAAGGAGGTTTGAGTTGGTGTAGCGACATGGAGGAGTGACATGGAGTAGTGACATGGAGGAGTGACATGAGGAGTGACGTAGAGGAGTGACATGGTGGAGTGAAATGGAGGAGTGACATGGAAGAGTGAGTTGGTGTAGCGACATGGAGGAGTGACATGAAATAGCGACATGGAGGAGTGACATGGAGGAGGGACATGGAGGAGTGACATAGAGGATTGATGTGGAGGAGAGACATGGAGGAGTGACATAGAGTGTTGATGTGGAGGAGAGACATGGAGGAGTGACATAGAGTGTTGATGTGGAGGAGAGACATGGAGGAGTGACATGGAGAAGTGACAGGTTTGATCAGGAAGGAGGGTTTATATGGTGGAGTGACATAGCGGAGGGACATGGAGGAGTGAGTTGGTGTAGCGACATAAGGAGTGACATGGAATAGGGACATGGAGGAGTGACATGGAGGTGTGACATGGAGGAGTGACATAGAGGAGCAACATGGAGGAGTGACTTGGAGGAGTGACATGGAGGAGTGACATGGAGAAATGACAGGGCGAATCAGCAAAGAGGATTGATAAGGTGGAGTGACATGGTGGAGGGACATGGATGAGTGACATGGAGGAGTGACATGGAGGAGCAACATGGAGGAGTTATATGGAAGACATATAGAAGTTACATGGAGGAGTGATATGGAGTAGTGACATGGAGGAGTGACATGGAGGAGTGACATGGAAGAGTGAGTTGGTGTAGCGACATGGAGGAGTGACATGGAGGAGTGACATAGAGGTTTGACATGGAGGAGAGACATGGAGGAGTGACATGGAGAAGTGACAGGGTTGATCAGGAAGGAGGATTGATATGGTGGAGTGACATGGCGGAGGGACATGGATGAATGACATGGAGAAGTGACATGGAGGAGGGACATGGAGGAGTGACCTATAGGAGTGATGTGGAGGAGTGACATGGAGGAGTGACATGGAGGAGTGAGTTGGTGGAGCAACATGGAGGAGTCACATGGAGTAGCGACATGGATGAGTGACTTGGAGGAGTTATATAAAGGAGTGACATGGAGGAGTGACATGGAGGAGTGAAATGGAGTGACATAGAAGACATATAGAAGTGACATGGCTGAGTGACATGGAGGAGTGACAAGGAGGTTTGAGTTGGTGTAGCGACATGGAGGAGTGACATGGAGGAGTGACATGAGGAGTGACGTAGAGGAGTGACATAGAGGAGTGAGTTGGTGTAGCGACATGGAGGAGTGACATGGAAGACATATAGAAGTGACATGGAGGAGTGACATGGAGAAGTGACAGGGCGGATCAGCAAGGAGGATTGATATGGTGGAGTGACATGGAGGAAGGACATGGAGGAGTGACATGGAAGACATATAGAAGTGACATGGAGGAACGACTTGGAGGATTGACATAAAGGAGTAACATGGAGGAATGACATGGATGAGTGACATGGAGGAGTGACAAGGAAGATTGAGTTGGTGTAGCGATATGGAGGAGTGACATGAAGTAGCGACATGGAGGAGTGACACGAGGAGTGAGTTGGTGTAGCGACATGGAGGAGTGACATGGAGGTGTGACATGGAGGAGGGGCCTGGAGGAGTGACATGGAATACATAGAAGGGACATGGAGGAGTAACATGGAGGAGTAACATCGAGGAGTAACATCGAGGAGTGACATGGAGGAGTGAGTTGGTGTAGCGACATGGAGAAGTGACATGGATGAGGAACATGGAGGAGTTAAACAGAGGAGTGACATGGAGGAGTGATATGGAGGAGTGACAAGTAGGATTGAGTTTGTGTAGCGACCTGGAGGAGTGACATAGAGTAGCGACATGGAGGAGTGACATCAAGGAGTGAGTTGGTGTAGCGACATAGAGGAGTGACATGGAATAGCGACATGGAGGAGTGACATGGAGGAGTGACATGGAGGAGTGACATGGAGGGGTTGATATGGAGGAGTGACATGGAGGAGTGACATAGAGGAGTGACGTGGTGGAGTGAAATGGAGGAGTGACATGGAGGAGTGAGTTGGTGTAGCGACATGAGGAGTAACATGGAGTAGCGACATGGAGGAGTGACTTGGAGGAGTGATATAAAGGAGTGACATAGAGGAGTGACATGGAGGAGTGAAATGGAGTGACATAGAAGACATATAGAAGTGACATGGAGGAGTGACATGGAGGAGTGACATGGAGGAGTGACATGGAGGAGTGAGTTGGTGGAGCGACCTGGAGGAGTCACATGGAGTAGCGACATGGAGGAGTGACTTGGAGGAGTGAAATAAAGGAGTGACATGGAGGAGTGACATAGAGGTTTGACATGGAGGAGAGACATGGAGGAGTGACATGGAGAAGTGACAGGGTTGATCAGGAAGGAGGATTGATATGGTGGAGTGACATGGCGGAGGGACATGGATGCACTCATTCATGTCCCTCCACTACATGGAGAAGTGACATGGAGGAGGGATATGGAGGAGTGACATGGAGGAGATACATGGAGGAGGGACATGGAGGAGTGACATGGAGGAGTGAGTTGGTGTAGCGACATGGAGGAGTGACATGGAAGACATATTGAAGTTAAATGGAGGAGCGACATGGAAGAGTGACATGGAAGAGTGACATGGAGTAGCGACATGGAGGAGTGACATGGAGGAGTGAGTTGGTGTAGCGACATGGAGGAGTGACATGGAAGACATATAGAAGTGACATGGAGGAGTGACATGGAGAAGTGACAGGGTTGATCAGGAAGGAAGATTGATATGGTGGAGTGACATGGCGGAGGGACATGTATGAATGACATGGAGAAGTGACATGGAGGAGGGACATGGAGGAGTGAGTTGGTGGAGCAACATGGAGGAGTCACATGGCGTAGCAACATGGATGAGTGACTTGGAGGAGTGATATAAAGGAGTGACATGGAGGAGTGACATGGAGGAGTGAAATGGAGTGACATATAAGACATATAGAAGTGACATGGCTGAGTGACATGGAGGAGTGACAAGGAGGTTTGAGTTGGTGTAGCGACATGGAGGAGTGACATGGAGTAGTGACATGGAGGAGTGAGTTGGTGTAGCGACATGGAGGAGTGACATGGAAGACATATAGAAGTGACATGGAGGAGTGACATGGAGAAGTGACAGGGCGGATCAGCAAGGAGGATTGATATGGTGGAGTGACATGAAGGAAGGACATGGAGGAGTGACATGGAAGACATATAGAAGTGACATGGAGGAATGACTTGGAGGAGTGACATAAAGGAGTAACATGGAGGAATGACATGGATGAGTGACATGGAGGAGTGACAAGGAAGATTGAGTTGGTGTAGCGATATGGAGGAGTGACATGGAGTAGCGACATGGAGGAGTGACATGGAGTAGCGACATGGAGGAGTGACATGAGGAGTGAAGTAGAGGAGTGACGTGGTGGAGTGAAATGGAGGAGTGACATGGAAGAGTGAGTTGGTGTAGCGACATGGAGGAGTGACATGGAATTGCGACATGGAGTGACATGGAGGAGTGACATAGAGGATTGACGTGGAGGAAAGACATGGAGGAGTGACATTGAGAAGTGACGGGGTTTATCTCGAAGGAGTATTGATATGGTGGAGTGACATGGCGGAGGGACATGGATGATTGACATGGAGGATTGACAGGGAGGAGCAACACGGAGGAGCGACATGGTGGAATGACATGGAGTAGTGACATAAAGGAATGACATGGATGAGTGACATGGAGGAGTGACAAATAGGATTGAGTTGGTGTAGCGACATGGAGGAGTGACATAGAAAACATGTAGAAGTGACATGGAGGAGTTATATGGAGGAGTGACAATGTGGAGCTACACGGATGAGAGACATTCCATTGAAGACTTGGAGAAGTTAAATGGAGGAGCGACATGGAAGAGTGAAATGGAGGAGTGACATGGAGTAGCGACATGGAGGAGTGACATGGAGGAGTGAGTTGGTGTAGCGACATGGAGGAGTGACATGGAAGACATATAGAAGTGACATGGAGGAGTGACATAGGGAAGTGACAGGGTGGATCAGCAAGGAGGATTGATATGGTGGAGTGACATGGAGGAAGGACATGGAGGAGTGACATGGAAGACATATAGAAGTGACATGGAGGAATGACTTGGAGGAGTGACATAAAGGAGTAACATGGAGGAATGACATGGATGAGTGACATGGAGGAGTGACAAAGCAGATTGAGTTGGTGTAGCGACATGGAGGAGTGACATGGAGTAGCGACATGGAGGAGTGACATGGAGGTGTGACATGGAGGAGGGACCTTGAGGAGTGACATGGAAGACATAGAAGTGACATGGAGGAGTGACTTGGAGGAGTGACATAAAGGAGTGACATGGAGGAATGACATGGATGAGTGACATTAAAGAGTGTAAAGGAGGGTTGAGTTGGTGTAGCGACATAAGGAGTGACATAGAATAGTGACATTGAGGAGTGACATGGAGGAGTGACATAGAGGAGCAACATGGAGGATTGATATGGTGGAGTGACATGGAAGACATATAGAAGTGACATGGAGGAATGACTTGGAGGAGTGACATAAAGGAGTAACATGGAGGAATGACATGGATGAGTTACATTAAAGAGTGTAAAGGAGGATTGAGTTGGTGTAGCGACATAAGGAGTGACATAGAACAGCGACATGGAGGAGTGACATAGAGGAGCAACATGGAGGAGCGACTTGGAGGAGTGACATGGAGGAGTGACATGGAGAAGTGACAGGGCGGATCAGCAAGGAGGATTGATATGGTTGAGTGAAATGGCGGAGGGACATGGATGAATGACATGGAGGAGTGACAGGGAGGAGCAACATGGAGGAGTTACATGGAAGACATATTGAAGTGACATGGAGGAGTGAAATCGAGGAGTGAGTTGGTGTAGCGACATGGAGGAGTGACATGGAGGACTGACATGGAGGAGCGACATGGAGAAGTGACATGGGGGAATGACATGGATGAGTGACATGGAGGAGTGAAAAAGAGTATTGAGTTGGTGTAGCGACATGGAGGAGTGACATGGAGTAGCGACATGGAGGAGTGACATGTAGTAGTGAGTTGTTGTAGCGACATGGAGGAGTGACATGGAGTAGCGACATGGGGGAGTGACGTGGCGGAGTGACATGGAAAAAAATTAGAAGTGACATGGAGGAGTGATATGGCGGAGTTAAAATGTGGAGCTACACGGATGAGAGACATGACATTGAAGACTTGGAGAAGTGACATGGATGAGCGACATGGAAGAGTGACATGGAGGAGTGACATGGAGTAGCGACATGGAGGAGTGACATGGAGTAGTGAGTTGTTGTAGCGACATGGAGGAGTGACATGGAGTAGCGACATGGAGTAGTGACATAAAGGAGGGACATGGAGGAATGTCATGGATGAGTGACATGGAGGAGTGACAAGGAGGATTGAGTTGTTGTAGCGACATGGAGGAGTGACATGAGGAGTGAGTTGGTGTAGCGACATGGAGGAGTGACATGGAGGAGTGACATAGAGGAGCAACATGGAGGAGTGACGTGGAGGAGTGACATGGAGGAGTGACATGGAGGAGTGAGTTGGAGGAGTGACATGGAGGAGTGACATGAGGAGTAATGTAGAGGAGTGACGTGGTGAAGTGAAATGGAGGAGTGACATGGAAGAGTGAGTTGGTGTAGCGACATGGAGGAGTGACATGGAATAGCGACATGGAGGAGTGACATGGAGGAGTGAAATGGAGGAGTGACATAGAGGATTGACGTGGAGGACAGACATGGAGGAGTGACATGGAGAAGTGACAGGGTTGATCAGGAAGGAGGGTTGATATGGTGGAGTGACATGGCGGAGGGACATGAATGAGTGACATGGAGGAGTGACATGTAGAAGTGTGTTGGTATAGCGAGATAAGGAGTGACATGGAATAGTGACATGGAGGAGTGACATGGAGGTGTGACATGGAGGAGTGACATATAGGAGTGATGTGGAGGAGTGACTTGGAGGAGTGATATAAAGGAGTGACATGGAGGAGTGACATGGAGTGACATAGAAGACATATAGAAGTGACATGGCTGAGTGTCATGGAGGAGTGACAAGGAGGTTTGAGTTGGTGGAGCGACATGGAGGAGTGACATGGAGTAGTGACATGGAGGAGTGACATGAGGAGTGACGTAGAGGAGTGACATGGTGGAGTGAAATGGAGGAGTGACATGGAAGAGTGAGTTGGTGTAGCGACATGGAGGAGTGACATGAAATAGCGACATGGAGGAGTGACATGGAGGAGGGACATGGAGGAGTGACATAGAGGATTGATGTGGAGGAGAGACATGGAGGAGTGACATAGAGTGTTGATGTGGAGGAGAGACATGGATGAGTGACATGGAGAAGTGACAGGTTTGATCAGGAAGGAGGGTTTATATGGTGGAGTGACATGGCGGAGGGACATGGAGGAGTGATTTGGTGTAGCGACATAAGGAGTGACATGGAATAGGGACATGGAGGAGTGACATGGAGGTGTGACATGGAGGAGTGACATAGAGGAGCAACATGGAGGAGTGACTTGGAGGAGTGACATGGAGGAGTGACATGGAGGAGTGACATGGAAGAGTGAGTTGGTGTAGCGACATGGAGGAGTGACATGGAGGAGTGACATAGAGGTTTGACATGGAGGAGAGACATGGAGGAGTGACATGGAGAAGTGACAGGGTTGATCAGGAAGGAGGATTGATATGGTGGAGTGACATGGCGGAGGGACATGGATGAATAACATGGAGAAGTGACATGGAGGAGGGACATGGAGGAGTGACATATAGGAGTGATGTGGAGGAGTGACATGGAGGAGTGACATGGAGGAGTGAGTTGGTGGAGCAACATGGAGGAGTCACATGGAGTAGCGACATGGATGAGTGACTTGGAGGAGTGATATAAAGGAGTGACATGGAGGAGTGACATGGAGGAGTGAAATGGAGTGACATAGAAGACATATAGAAGTGACATGGCTGAGTGACATGGAGGAGTGACAAGGAGGTTTGAGTTGGTGTAGCGACATGGAGGAGTGACATGGAGGAGTGACATGAGGAGTGACGTAGAGGAGTGACATGGAAGACATATAGAAGTGACATGGAGGAGTGACATGGAGAAGTGACAGGGCGGATCAGCAAGGAGGATTGATATGGTGGAGTGACATGGAGGAAGGACATGGAGGAGTGACATGGAAGACATATAGAAGTGACATGGAGGAACGACTTGGAGGATTGACATAAAGGAGTAACATAGAGGAATGACATGGATGAGTGACATGGAGGAGTGACAAGGAAGATTGAGTTGGTGTAGCGATATGGAGGAGTGACATGAAGTAGCGACATGGAGGAGTTACATGAGGAGTGAGTTGGTGTAGCGACATGGAGGAGTGACATGGAGGTGTGACATGGAGGAGGGGCCTGGAGGAGTGACATGGAATACATAGAAGGGACATGGAGGAGTGACTTGGAGGAGTGACATAAAGGAGTGACATGGAGGAATGACATGGAGGAGTGACATAGAGGAGTAACATCGAGGAGTGACATGGAGGAGTGAGTTGGTGTAGCGACATGGAGAAGTGACATGGATGAGGAACATGGAGGAGTTAAACAGAGGAGTGACATGGAGGAGTGATATGGAGGAGTGACAAGTAGGATTGAGTTTGTGTAGCGACCTGGAGGAGTGACATAGAGTAGCGACATGGAGGAGTGACATCAAGGAGTGAGTTGGTGTAGCGACATAGAGGAGTGACATGGAATAGCGACATGGAGGAGTGACATGGAGGAGTGACATAGAGGAGTGACGTGGTGGAGTGAAATGGAGGAGTGACATGGAGGAGTGAGTTGGTGTAGCGACATGAGGAGTAACATGGAGTAGCGACATGGAGGAGTGACTTGGAGGAGTGATATAAAGGAGTGACATGGAGGAGTGACATGGAGGAGTGAAATGGAGTGACATAGAAGACATATAGAAGTGACATGGAGGAGTGACATGGAGGAGTGACATGGAGGAGTGAGTTGGTGGAGCGACCTGGTGGAGTCACATGGAGTAGCGACATGGAGGAGTGACTTGGAGGAGTGATATAAAGGAGTGACATGGAGGAGTGACATAGAGGTTTGACATGGAGGAGAGACATGGAGGAGTGACATGGAGAAGTGACAGGGTTGATCAGGAAGGAGGATTGATATGGTGGAGTGACATGGCGGAGGGACATGGATGCACTCATCCATGTCCCTCCACTACATGGAGAAGTGACATGGAGGAGGGATATGGAGGAGTGACATGGAGGAGATACATGGAGGAGGGACATGGAGGAGTGACATGGAGGAGTGAGTTGGTGTAGCGACATGGAGGAGTGACATGGAAGACATATTGAAGTTAAATGGAGGAGCGACATGGAAGAGTGACATGGAAGAGTGACATGGAGTAGCGACATGGAGGAGTGACATGGAGGAGTGAGTTGGTGTAGCGACATGGAGGAGTGACATGGAAGACATATAGAAGTGACATGGAGGAGTGACATGGAGAAGTGACAGGGTTGATCAGGAAGGAAGATTGATATGGTGGAGTGACATGGCGGAGGGACATGGATGAATGACATGGAGAAGTGACATGGAGGAGGGACATGGAGGAGTGACATATAGGAGTGATGTGGAGGAGTGACATGGAGGAGTGACATGGAGGAGTGAGTTGGTGGAGCAACATGGAGGAGTCACATGGAGTAGCAACATGGATGAGTGACTTGGAGGAGTGATATAAAGGAGTGACATGGAGGAGTGACATGGAGGAGTGAAATGGAGTGACATATAAGACATATAGAAGTGACATGGCTGAGTGACATGGAGGAGTGACAAGGAGGTTTGAGTTGGTGTAGCGACATGGAGGAGTGACATGGAGTAGTGACATGGAGGAGTGACATGAGGAGTGACGTAGAGGAGTGACATGGAGGAGTGAGTTTGTGTAGCGACATGGAGGAGTGACATGGAAGACATATAGAAGTGACATGGAGGAGTGACATGGAGAAGTGACAGGGCGGATCAGCAAGGAGGATTGATATGGTGGAGTGACATGAAGGAAGGACATGGAGGAGTGACATGGAAGACATATAGAAGTGACATGGAGGAATGACTTGGAGGAGTGACATAAAGGAGTAACATGGAGGAATGACATGGATGAGTGACATGGAGGAGTGACAAGGAAGATTGAGTTGGTGTAGCGATATGGAGGAGTGACATGGAGTAGCGACATGGAGGAGTGACATGGAGTAGCGACATGGAGGAGTGACATGAGGAGTGAAGTAGAGGAGTGACGTGGTGGAGTGAAATGGTTGAGTGACATGGAAGAGTGAGTTGGTGTAGCGACATGGAGGAGTGACATGGAATTGCGACATGGAGTGACATGGAGGAGTGACATAGAGGATTGACATGGAGGAAAGACATGGAGGAGTGACATTGAGAAGTGACAGGGTTGATCTCGAAGGAGTATTGATATGGTGGAGTGACATGGCGGAGGGACATGGATGATTGACATGGAGGATTGACAGGGAGGAGTGACAAGGAGGATTGAGTTGTTGTAGCGACATGGTGGAGTGACATGAGGAGTGAGTTGGTGTAGCGACATGGAGGAGTGACTAGGAGAAGTGTCATAGAGGAGCAACATGGAGGAGTGACATGGAAGTCATATAGAAGTGACATAGAGGAGTGACGTGGAGGAGTGACATGGAGGAGTGACAAGAGGTTTGAGTTGGTGTAGTGACATGGAGGAGTGACATGGAGTAGCGACATGGAGGAGTGACATGAGGAGTAACGTAGAGGAGTGACGTGGTGAAGTGAAATGGAGGAGTGACATGGAAGAGTGAGTTGGTGTAGCGACATGGAGGAGTGACATGGAATAGCGACATGGAGGAGTGACATGGAGTAGTGAAATGGAGGAGTGACATAGAGGATTTACGTGGAGGACAGACATGGAGGAGTGACATGGAGAAGTGACAGGGTTGATCAGAAAGTAGGGTTGATATGGTGGAGTGACATGGCGGAGGGACATGGATGAGTGACATGGAGGAGTGACATGGAGGAGTGACATGGAAGACATATAGAAGTGACATGGAGGAGTGACATGGAGGATTGACACGGAGGAGTTACATGGAGGTTCTACACGGAGGAGTGACATTGAGGAGTGAGGTGGACTAGCGACATGGAAGATCGACATTGGGGAATGACATAGAGGAGTGATATTGAAGAGTGACATGGAGGAGTGACATAAAGTAGTGACATGGAGGAATGACATGGATGAGTGACATGGAGGAATGAAAAAGAGTATTGAGATGGTGTAGCGACATGCAGGAGTGACATGGAGTAGCGACATGGAGGAGTGACATGGAGGAGTGAGTTGGTGTAGCGACATGGATGAGTGACATGGAGTAGCGACATGGAGGAGTGACATGAGGAGTAACGTAGAGTGACGTGGTGAAGTGAAATGGAGGAGTGACATGGAAGAGTAACATTGAGAAGTGACAGGGTTGATCAGGAAGGAGGGTTGATATGGTGGAGTGACATGGCGGAGGGACATGGATGAGTGACATGGAGGAGTGACATGGAGGAGCAACACGGAGGAGCGACATGGAGGAGTGACATGGAAGACATATAGAAGTGACATGGAGGAGTGACATGAAGAATTGACACGGAGGAGTGACATGGAGGTTCTACATGGAGGAGTGACATTGAGGAGTGACATGGACGAGCGACATGGAAGATCGACATTGGGGAATGACATAGAGGAGTGATATTGAAGAGTGACATGAAGGAGTGACATAAAGTAGTGACATGGAGGAATGACATGGATGAGTGACATGGAGGAGTGAAAAAGAGTATTGAGTTGGTGAAGAGTGACATGGAGGAGTGACATAAAGTAGTGACATGGAGAAGTGACATGGAGTAGCGACATGGATGAGTGACATGGAGTAGCGACATGGGGGAGTGACGTGGCGGAGTGACATGGAAAAAAAAGTAGAAGTGACATGGAGGAGTGATATGGCGGAGTTAAAATGTGGAGCTACACGGATGAGAGACATGACATTGAAGACTTGGAGAAGTGACATGGATGAGCGACATGGAAGAGTGACATGGAGGAGTGACATGGAGTAGCGACATGGAGGAGTGACATGGAGTAGTGAGTTGTTGTAGCGACATGGAGGAGTGACATGGAGTAGCGACATGGAGTAGTGACATAAAGGAGGGACATGGAGGAATGACATGGATGAGTGACATGGAGGAATGAAAAAGAGTATTGAGATGGTGTAGCGACATGCAGGAGTGACATGGAGTAGCGACATGGAGGAGTGACATGGAGGAGTGAGTTGGTGTAGCGACATGGATGAGTGACATGGAGTAGCGACATGGAGGAGTGACATGAGGAGTAACGTAGAGTGACGTGGTGAAGTGAAATGGAGGAGTGACATGGAAGAGTAACATTGAGAAGTGACAGGGTTGATCAGGAAGGAGGGTTGATATGGTGGAGTGACATGGCGGAGGGACATGGATGAGTGACATGGAGGAGTGACATGGAGGAGCAACACGGAGGAGCGACATGGAGGAGTGACATGGAAGACATATAGAAGTGACATGGAGGAGTGACATGAAGAATTGACACGGAGGAGTGACATGGAGGTTCTACATGGAGGAGTGACATTGAGGAGTGACATGGACGAGCGACATGGAAGATCGACATTGGGGAATGACATAGAGGAGTGATATTGAAGAGTGACATGAAGGAGTGACATAAAGTAGTGACATGGAGGAATGACATGGATGAGTGACATGGAGGAGTGAAAAAGAGTATTGAGTTGGTGAAGAGTGACATGGAGGAGTGACATAAAGTAGTGACATGGAGAAGTGACATGGAGTAGCGACATGGATGAGTGACATGGAGTAGCGACATGGGGGAGTGACGTGGCGGAGTGACATGGAAAAAAAAGTAGAAGTGACATGGAGGAGTGATATGGCGGAGTTAAAATGTGGAGCTACACGGATGAGAGACATGACATTGAAGACTTGGAGAAGTGACATGGATGAGCGACATGGAAGAGTGACATGGAGGAGTGACATGGAGTAGCGACATGGAGGAGTGACATGGAGTAGTGAGTTGTTGTAGCGACATGGAGGAGTGACATGGAGTAGCGACATGGAGTAGTGACATAAAGGAGGGACATGGAGGAATGTCATGGATGAGTGACATGGAGGAGTGACAAGGAGGATTGAGTTGTTGTAGCGACATGGAGGAGTGACATGAGGAGTGAGTTGGTGTAGCGACATGGGGGAGTGACATGGAGGAGTGACATAGAGGAGCAACATGGAGGAGTGACGTGGAGGAGTGACATGGAGGAGTGACATGGAGGAGTGAGTTGGAGGAGTGACATGGAGGAGTGACATGAGGAGTAACGTAGAGGAGTGACGTGGTGAAGTGAAATGGAGGAGTGACATGGAAGAGTGAGTTGGTGTAGCGACATGGAGGAGTGACATGGAATAGCGACATGGAGGAGTGACATGGAGGAGTGAAATGGAGGAGTGACATAGAGGATTGACGTGGAGGACAGACATGGAGGAGTGACATGGAGAAGTGACAGGGTTGATCAGGAAGGAGGGTTGATATGGTGGAGTGACATGGCGGAGGGACATGAATGAGTGACATGGAGGAGTGACATGTAGAAGTGTGTTGGTATAGCGAGATAAGGAGTGACATGGGATAGTGACATGGAGGAGTGAAATGGAGGTGTGACATGGAGGAGTGACATATAGGAGTGATGTGGAGGAGTGACTTGGAGGAGTGATATAAAGGAGTGACATGGAGGAGTGACATGGAGGAGTGAAATGGAGTGACATAGAAGACATATAGAAGTGACATGGCTGAGTGTCATGGAGGAGTGACAAGGAGGTTTGAGTTGGTGTAGCGACATGGAGGAGTGACATGGAGTAGTGACATGGAGGAGTGACATGAGGAGTGACGTAGAGGAGTGACATGGTGGAGTGAAATGGAGGAGTGACATGGAAGAGTGAGTTGGTGTAGCGACATGGAGGAGTGACATGAAATAGCGACATGGAGGAGTGACATGGAGGAGGGACATGGAGGAGTGACATAGAGGATTGATGTGGAGGAGAGACATGGAGGAGTGACATAGAGTGTTGATGTGGAGGAGAGACATGGAGGAGTGACATAGAGTGTTGATGTGGAGGAGAGACATGGAGGAGTGACATGGAGAAGTGACAGGTTTGATCAGAAAGGAGGGTTTATATGGTGGAGTGACATAGCGGAGGGACATGGAGGAGTGAGTTGGTGTAGCGACATAAGGAGTGACATGGAATAGGGACATGGAGGAGTGACATGGAGGTGTGACATGGAGGAGTGACATAGAGGAGCAACATGGAGGAGTGACTTGGAGGAGTGACATGGAGGAGTGACATGGAGAAATGACAGGGCGAATCAGCAAAGAGGATTGATAAGGTGGAGTGACATGGTGGAGGGACATGGATGAGTGACATGGAGGAGTGACATGGAGGAGCAACATGGAGGAGTTATATGGAAGACATATAGAAGTTACATGGAGGAGTGATATGGAGTAGTGACATGGAGGAGTGACATGGAGGAGTGACATGGAAGAGTGAGTTGGTGTAGCGACATGGAGGAGTGACATGGAGGAGTGACATAGAGGTTTGACATGGAGGAGAGACATGGAGGAGTGACATGGAGAAGTGACAGGGTTGATCAGGAAGGAGGATTGATATGGTGGAGTGACATGGCGGAGGGACATGGATGAATGACATGGAGAAGTGACATGGAGGAGGGACATGGAGGAGTGACCTATAGGAGTGATGTGGAGGAGTGACATGGAGGAGTGACATGGAGGAGTGAGTTGGTGGAGCAACATGGAGGAGTCACATGGAGTAGCGACATGGATGAGTGACTTGGAGGAGTTATATAAAGGAGTGACATGGAGGAGTGACATGGAGGAGTGAAATGGAGTGACATAGAAGACATATAGAAGTGACATGGCTGAGTGACATGGAGGAGTGACAAGGAGGTTTGAGTTGGTGTAGCGACATGGAGGAGTGACATGGAGGAGTGACATGAGGAGTGACGTAGAGGAGTGACATAGAGGAGTGAGTTGGTGTAGCGACATGGAGGAGTGACATGGAAGACATATAGAAGTGACATGGAGGAGTGACATGGAGAAGTGACAGGGCGGATCAGCAAGGAGGATTGATATGGTGGAGTGACATGGAGGAAGGACATGGAGGAGTGACATGGAAGACATATAGAAGTGACATGGAGGAACGACTTGGAGGATTGACATAAAGGAGTAACATGGAGGAATGACATGGATGAGTGACATGGAGGAGTGACAAGGAAGATTGAGTTGGTGTAGCGATATGGAGGAGTGACATGAAGTAGCGACATGGAGGAGTGACACGAGGAGTGAGTTGGTGTAGCGACATGGAGGAGTGACATGGAGGTGTGACATGGAGGAGGGGCCTGGAGGAGTGACATGGAATACATAGAAGGGACATGGAGGAGTAACATGGAGGAGTAACATCGAGGAGTAACATCGAGGAGTGACATGGAGGAGTGAGTTGGTGTAGCGACATGGAGAAGTGACATGGATGAGGAACATGGAGGAGTTAAACAGAGGAGTGACATGGAGGAGTGATATGGAGGAGTGACAAGTAGGATTGAGTTTGTGTAGCGACCTGGAGGAGTGACATAGAGTAGCGACATGGAGGAGTGACATCAAGGAGTGAGTTGGTGTAGCGACATAGAGGAGTGACATGGAATAGCGACATGGAGGAGTGACATGGAGGAGTGACATGGAGGGGTTGATATGGAGGAGTGACATGGAGGAGTGACATAGAGGAGTGACGTGGTGGAGTGAAATGGAGGAGTGACATGGAGGAGTGAGTTGGTGTAGCGACATGAGGAGTAACATGGAGTAGCGACATGGAGGAGTGACTTGGAGGAGTGATATAAAGGAGTGACATAGAGGAGTGACATGGAGGAGTGAAATGGAGTGACATAGAAGACATATAGAAGTGACATGGAGGAGTGACATGGAGGAGTGACATGGAGGAGTGACATGGAGGAGTGAGTTGGTGGAGCGACCTGGAGGAGTCACATGGAGTAGCGACATGGAGGAGTGACTTGGAGGAGTGAAATAAAGGAGTGACATGGAGGAGTGACATAGAGGTTTGACATGGAGGAGAGACATGGAGGAGTGACATGGAGAAGTGACAGGGTTGATCAGGAAGGAGGATTGATATGGTGGAGTGACATGGCGGAGGGACATGGATGCACTCATCCATGTCCCTCCACTACATGGAGAAGTGACATGGAGGAGGGATATGGAGGAGTGACATGGAGGAGATACATGGAGGAGGGACATGGAGGAGTGACATGGAGGAGTGAGTTGGTGTAGCGACATGGAGGAGTGACATGGAAGACATATTGAAGTTAAATGGAGGAGCGACATGGAAGAGTGACATGGAAGAGTGACATGGAGTAGCGACATGGAGGAGTGACATGGAGGAGTGAGTTGGTGTAGCGACATGGAGGAGTGACATGGAAGACATATAGAAGTGACATGGAGGAGTGACATGGAGAAGTGACAGGGTTGATCAGGAAGGAAGATTGATATGGTGGAGTGACATGGCGGAGGGACATGTATGAATGACATGGAGAAGTGACATGGAGGAGGGACATGGAGGAGTGACATATAGGAGTGATGTGGAGGAGTGACATGGAGGAGTGACATGGAGGAGTGAGTTGGTGGAGCAACATGGAGGAGTCACATGGCGTAGCAACATGGATGAGTGACTTGGAGGAGTGATATAAAGGAGTGACATGGAGGAGTGACATGGAGGAGTGAAATGGAGTGACATATAAGACATATAGAAGTGACATGGCTGAGTGACATGGAGGAGTGACAAGGAGGTTTGAGTTGGTGTAGCGACATGGAGGAGTGACATGGAGTAGTGACATGGAGGAGTGAGTTGGTGTAGCGACATGGAGGAGTGACATGGAAGACATATAGAAGTGACATGGAGGAGTGACATGGAGAAGTGACAGGGCGGATCAGCAAGGAGGATTGATATGGTGGAGTGACATGAAGGAAGGACATGGAGGAGTGACATGGAAGACATATAGAAGTGACATGGAGGAATGACTTGGAGGAGTGACATAAAGGAGTAACATGGAGGAATGACATGGATGAGTGACATGGAGGAGTGACAAGGAAGATTGAGTTGGTGTAGCGATATGGAGGAGTGACATGGAGTAGCGACATGGAGGAGTGACATGGAGTAGCGACATGGAGGAGTGACATGAGGAGTGAAGTAGAGGAGTGACGTGGTGGAGTGAAATGGAGGAGTGACATGGAAGAGTGAGTTGGTGTAGCGACATGGAGGAGTGACATGGAATTGCGACATGGAGTGACATGGAGGAGTGACATAGAGGATTGACGTGGAGGAAAGACATGGAGGAGTGACATTGAGAAGTGACGGGGTTTATCTCGAAGGAGTATTGATATGGTGGAGTGACATGGCGGAGGGACATGGATGATTGACATGGAGGATTGACAGGGAGGAGCAACACGGAGGAGCGACATGGTGGAATGACATGGAGTAGTGACATAAAGGAATGACATGGATGAGTGACATGGAGGAGTGACAAATAGGATTGAGTTGGTGTAGCGACATGGAGGAGTGACATAGAAAACATGTAGAAGTGACATGGAGGAGTTATATGGAGGAGTGACAATGTGGAGCTACACGGATGAGAGACATTCCATTGAAGACTTGGAGAAGTTAAATGGAGGAGCGACATGGAAGAGTGAAATGGAGGAGTGACATGGAGTAGCGACATGGAGGAGTGACATGGAGGAGTGAGTTGGTGTAGCGACATGGAGGAGTGACATGGAAGACATATAGAAGTGACATGGAGGAGTGACATAGGGAAGTGACAGGGTGGATCAGCAAGGAGGATTGATATGGTGGAGTGACATGGAGGAAGGACATGGAGGAGTGACATGGAAGACATATAGAAGTGACATGGAGGAATGACTTGGAGGAGTGACATAAAGGAGTAACATGGAGGAATGACATGGATGAGTGACATGGAGGAGTGACAAAGCAGATTGAGTTGGTGTAGCGACATGGAGGAGTGACATGGAGTAGCGACATGGAGGAGTGACATGGAGGTGTGACATGGAGGAGTGAGTTGGTGTAGCGACATGGAGGAGTGACATGGAAGACATATAGAAGTGACATGGAGGAGTGACATGGAGAAGTGACAGGGCGGATCAGCAAGGAGGATTGATATGGTGGAGTGACATGAAGGAAGGACATGGAGGAGTGACATGGAAGACATATAGAAGTGACATGGAGGAATGACTTGGAGGAGTGACATAAAGGAGTAACATGGAGGAATGACATGGATGAGTGACATGGAGGAGTGACAAGGAAGATTGAGTTGGTGTAGCGATATGGAGGAGTGACATGGAGTAGCGACATGGAGGAGTGACATGGAGTAGCGACATGGAGGAGTGACATGAGGAGTGAAGTAGAGGAGTGACGTGGTGGAGTGAAATGGAGGAGTGACATGGAAGAGTGAGTTGGTGTAGCGACATGGAGGAGTGACATGGAATTGCGACATGGAGTGACATGGAGGAGTGACATAGAGGATTGACGTGGAGGAAAGACATGGAGGAGTGACATTGAGAAGTGACGGGGTTTATCTCGAAGGAGTATTGATATGGTGGAGTGACATGGCGGAGGGACATGGATGATTGACATGGAGGATTGACAGGGAGGAGCAACACGGAGGAGCGACATGGTGGAATGACATGGAGTAGTGACATAAAGGAATGACATGGATGAGTGACATGGAGGAGTGACAAATAGGATTGAGTTGGTGTAGCGACATGGAGGAGTGACATAGAAAACATGTAGAAGTGACATGGAGGAGTTATATGGAGGAGTGACAATGTGGAGCTACACGGATGAGAGACATTCCATTGAAGACTTGGAGAAGTTAAATGGAGGAGCGACATGGAAGAGTGAAATGGAGGAGTGACATGGAGTAGCGACATGGAGGAGTGACATGGAGGAGTGAGTTGGTGTAGCGACATGGAGGAGTGACATGGAAGACATATAGAAGTGACATGGAGGAGTGACATAGGGAAGTGACAGGGTGGATCAGCAAGGAGGATTGATATGGTGGAGTGACATGGAGGAAGGACATGGAGGAGTGACATGGAAGACATATAGAAGTGACATGGAGGAATGACTTGGAGGAGTGACATAAAGGAGTAACATGGAGGAATGACATGGATGAGTGACATGGAGGAGTGACAAAGCAGATTGAGTTGGTGTAGCGACATGGAGGAGTGACATGGAGTAGCGACATGGAGGAGTGACATGGAGGTGTGACATGGAGGAGGGACCTTGAGGAGTGACATGGAAGACATAGAAGTGACATGGAGGAGTGACTTGGAGGAGTGACATAAAGGAGTGACATGGAGGAATGACATGGATGAGTGACATTAAAGAGTGTAAAGGAGGGTTGAGTTGGTGTAGCGACATAAGGAGTGACATAGAATAGTGACATTGAGGAGTGACATGGAGGAGTGACATAGAGGAGCAACATGGAGGATTGATATGGTGGAGTGACATGGAAGACATATAGAAGTGACATGGAGGAATGACTTGGAGGAGTGACATAAAGGAGTAACATGGAGGAATGACATGGATGAGTGACATTAAAGAGTGTAAAGGAGGATTGAGTTGGTGTAGCGACATAAGGAGTGACATAGAACAGCGACATGGAGGAGTGACATAGAGGAGCAACATGGAGGAGCGACTTGGAGGAGTGACATGGAGGAGTGACATGGAGAAGTGACAGGGCGGATCAGCAAGGAGGATTGATATGGTTGAGTGAAATGGCGGAGGGACATGGATGAATGACATGGAGGAGTGACAGGGAGGAGCAACATGGAGGAGTTACATGGAAGACATATTGAAGTGACATGGAGGAGTGAAATCGAGGAGTGAGTTGGTGTAGCGACATGGAGGAGTGACATGTAGGACTGACATGGAGGAGCGACATGGAGAAGTGACATGGGGGAATGACATGGATGAGTGACATGGAGGAGTGAAAAAGAGTATTGAGTTGGTGTAGCGACATGGAGGAGTGACATGGAGTAGCGACATGGAGGAGTGACATGTAGTAGTGAGTTGTTGTAGCGACATGGAGGAGTGACATGGAGTAGCGACATGGAGTAGTGACATAAAGGAGGGACATGGAGGAATGACATGGATGAGTGACATGGAGGAGTGACAAGGAGGATTGAGTTGTTGTAGCGACATGGAGGAGTGACATGAGGAGTGAGTTGGTGTAGCGACATGGAGGAGTGACATGGAGGAATGAAATGGAGGAGTGACATAGAGGATTGACGTGGATGACAGACATGGAGGAGTGACATGGAGAAGTGACAGGGTTGATCAGGAAGGAGGGTTTATATGGTGGAGTGACATGGCGGAAGGACATGGATGAGTGACATGGAGGAGTGACATGGAGGAGCAACACGGAGGAGCGACATGGAGGAGTGACATGGAAGACATATAGAAGTGACATGGAGGAGTGACATGGAGGATTGACACGGAGGAGTGACATGGAGGTTCTACATGGAGGAGTGACATTGAGGAGTGACATGGACGAGCGACATGGAAGATCGACATTGGAGAATGACATAGAGGAGTGACATGGAATAGCGACATGGAGGAGTGACATGGAGGAGTGAAATGGAGGAGTGACATAGAGGATTGACAGGGTTGATCAGGAAGGAGGGTTGATATGGTGGAGTGACATGGAGTAGTGACATGGAGGATGGACATGGAGGAGTGACATGGAAGACATATAGAGGTGACATGGAGGAGTGACATGGAGGAATGACATGGAGGAGTGACATGAGGAGTGAGTTGGTGTAGCAACATGGAGGAGTGACATGGAGTAACGACATGGAGGAGTGACATGGAGGTGTGACATGGAAAACATATAGAAGTGACATGGAGGAGTGACTTGGAGGAGTGATATAACAGAGTGACATGGAGTAATGACATGGAGTAGCGACACATGGAGGAGTGACAAGAAGGATTGAGTTTGTGTAGTGAAATGGAGAAGTGACATGGAGTAGCGACACGGAGGAGTGACATGGAGTAGCGACATGGAGGAGTGACTCGGAGGTGTGACATGGAGGAGTGACATAGAGGAGTGATGTGGAGGAGTGGCATGGAGGAGTAACATGGAGGAGTGAGTTGGTGGAGCGACATGGAGGAGTCACATGGAGTAGCTACATTGAGGAGTGACATGGAGGAGTGACATGGAGGAGTGACATAGAGGATTGATGTGGAAAAGAGACATGGAGGAGTGACATGGAGAAGTGACAGGTTTGATCAGGAAGGAGGGTTGATATGGTGAATTGACATGGCGGAGGGACATGGAGGAGTTAGTTGGTGTAGCGACATAAGGAGTGACATAGAATAGCGAAATTAAGGTGTGACATGGAGGTGTGACATGGAGGAGTGACATAGTGGAGCAACATGGAGGAGCGACTTGGAGGAGTGACATGGAAGACATATAGAAGTGACATGGAGGAGTGACATGGAAAAGTGACAGGGCGGATCAGCAAGGAGGATTGATATGGTGGAGTGACATGGCGAAGGGACATGGATAAGTGACATGGAGGAGTGACATGGAGGAGTGACATGGAGGAGCAACATGGAGGACTGACATGGAGGAGCGACATGGAGGAGTGACATGGAAAACATATAGAAGTGACATGGAGGAGTGACATGGAGGATCGACACGGAAGACTGACATGGAGGTTCTACATGGAGGAGTGACATTGAGGAGTGACATGGCCGAGCGACATGGAAGATCGACATTGGGGAATGACATAGAGGAGTGATATTGAAGAGTGTAATGGAGGAGTGACATAAAGTAGTGACATGGAGGAATGACATGGATGAGTGACATGGAGGAGTGAAAAAGAGTATTGAGTTGGTGTAGCGACATGCAGGAGTGACATGGAGTAGCGACATGGAGGAGTGACATGGAGGAGTGAGTTGGTGTAGCGACATGGATGAGTGACATGGAGTAGCGACATGGAGGAGTGACATGAGGAGTAACGTAGAGGAGTGACGTGGTGAAGTGAAATGGAGGAGTGACATGGAAGAGTGAGTTGGTGTAGCGACATGGAGGAGTGACATGGAGAAGTGACATTGAGAAGTGACAGGGTTGATCAGGAAGGAGGGTTGATATGGTGGAGTGACATGGCGGAGGGACATGGCTGAGTGACATGGAGGAGTGACATGGAGGAGCAACACGGAGGAGCAACATGGAGGAGTGACATGGAAGACATATAGAAGTGACATGGAGGAGTGACATGGAGGATTGACACGGAGGAGTAACATGGAGGTTCTACATGGAGGAGTGACATTGAGGAGTGACATGGACGAACGACATGGAAGATCGACATTGGGGAATGACATAGAGGAGTGATATTGAAGAGTGACATGGAGGAGTGACATAAAGTAGTGACATGGAGGAGTGACATGGAGTAGCGACATGGATGAGTGACATGGAGTAGCGACATGGGGGAGTGACGTGGCGGAGTGACATGGAAAAACATGTAGAAGTGACACGGAGGAGTGATATGGCGGAGTTAAAATGTGGAGCTACACGGATGAGAGACATGACATTGAAGACTTGGAGAAGTGACATGGATGAGCGACATGGAAGAGTGACATGGAGGAGTGACATGGAGTAGCGACATGGAGGAGTGACATGGAGTAGTGAGTTGTTGTAGCGACATGGAGGAGTGACATGGAGGAGTGACATAGAGGAGCAACATGGAGGACTGACATGGAGGAGTCACATGGGGAGTGATTTGGTGTAGCAACATGGAGTAACGACATGGAGGAGTGACATGGAGGTGTGACATGGAGGAGGGACATGGAGGAATGACATGGATGAGTGACATGGAGGAGTGACAAGGAGGATTGAGTTGTTGTAGCGACATGGAGGAGTGACATGAGGAGTGAGTTGGTGTAGCGACATGGAGGAGTGACATGGAGGAGTGACATAGAGGAGCAACATGGAGGACTGACATGGAGGAGTCACATGGGGAGTGATTTGGTGTAGCAACATGGAGTAACGACATGGAGGAGTGACATGGAGGTGTGACATGGAGGAGGGACATGGTGGAGTGACATGGAAGACATATAGAAGTGACATGGAGGAGTGACTTGGAGGAGTGATATAACAGAGTGACATGGAGTAATGACATGGATGAATGACATGGAGGAGTGACAAGAAGGATTGAGTTGGTGTAGTGAAATGGAGAAGTGACATGGAGTAGCGACACGGAGGAGTGACATGGAGTAGCGACATGGAGGAGTGACATGGAGGTGTGACATGGAGGAGTGACATAGAGGAGTGACGTGGAGGAGTGGCATGGAGGAGTGAAATGGAGAAGTGACAGGGCGGATCAGCAAGGAGGATTGATATGGTGGAGTGACATGGCGGAGGGACATGGATGAATGACATGGAGGAGTGACAGGGAGGAGCAACATGGAGGAGTTACATGGAAGACATATTGAAGTGACATGGAGGAGTGAAATCGAGGAGTGAGTTGGTGTAGCGACATGGAGGAGTGACATGGAGGACTGACATGGAGGAGCGACATGGAGAAGTGACATGGAGGAATGACATGGATGAGTGACATGGAGGAGTGAAAAAGAGTATTGAGTTGGTGTAGCGACATGGAGGAGTGACATGGAGAAGCGACATGGAGGAGTGACATGGAGTAGTGAGTTGTTGTAGCGACATGTAGGAGTGACATGGAGTAGCAACATGGAGTAGTGACATGGAGGAGTGACAAGGAGGATTTAGTTGTTGTAGCGACATGGAGGAGTGACATGAGGAGTGAGTTGGTGTAGCGACATGGAGGAGTGACATGGAGAAGTGTCATAGAGGAGCAACATGGAGGAGTGACATGGAAGTCATATAGAAGTGACATAGAGGAGTGACGTGGAGGAGTGACATGGAGGAGTGACATGGAGGAGTGAGTTGGAGGAGTGACATGGAGGAGTGACATGGAGTAGCGACATGGAGGAGTGACATGAGGAGTAACGTAGAGGAGTGACGTGGTGAAGTGAAATGGAGGAGTGACATGGAAGAGTGAGTTGGTGTAGCGACATGGAGGAGTGACATGGAATAGCGACATGGAGGAGTGACATGGAGGAGTGAAATGGAGGAGTGACTTGGAGGAGTGACAAGAGGTTTGAGTTGGTGTAGTTACATGGAGGAGTGACATGGAGTAGCGACATGGAGGAGTGACATGAGGAGTAACGTAGAGGAGTGACGTGGTGAAGTGAAATGGAGGAGTGACATGGAAGAGTGAGTTGGTGTAGCGACATGGAGGAGTGACATGGAATAGCGACATGGAGGAGTGACATGGAGGAGTGAAATGGAGGAGTGACATAGAGGATTGACGTGGAGGACAGACATGGAGGAGTGACATGGAGAAGTGACAGGGTTGATCAGGAAGTAGGGTTGATATGGTGGAGTGACATGGCGGAGGGACATGGATGAGTGACATGGAGGAGTGACATGGAGGATTGACATGGAAGACATATAGAAGTGACATAGAGGAGTGACATGGAGGATTGACACGGAGGAGTGACATGGAGGTTCTACATGGAGGAGTGACATTGAGGAGTGACATGGACGAGCGAAATGGAAGATCGACATTGGGGAATGACATAGAGGAGTGATATTGAAGAGTGACATGGAGGAGTGACATAAAGTAGTGACATGGAGGAATGACATGGATGAGTGACATGGAGGAGTGAAAAAGAGTATTGAGTTGGTGTAGCGACATGCAGGAGTGACATGGAGTAGCGACATGGAGGAGTGACATGGAGGAGTGAGTTGGTGTAGCGACATGGAGGAGTGACATGGAATAGCGACATGGAGGAGTGACATGGAGAAGTGAAATGGAGGAGTGACATAGAGGATTGACGTGGAGGACAGACATGGAGGAGTGACATTGAGAAGTGACAGGGTTGATCAGGAAGGAGGGTTGATATGGTGGAGTGACATGGCGGAGGGACATGGCTGAGTGACATGGAGGAGTGACATGGAGGAGCAACACAGAGGAGCGACATGGAGGAGTGACATGGAAGACATATAGTAGTGACATGGAGGAGTGACATGGAGGATTGACACGGAGGAGTGACATGGAGGTTCTACATGGAGGAGTGACATTGAGGAGTGACATGGACGAGCGACATGGAAGATCGACATTGGGGAATGACATAGAGGAGTGATATTGAAGAGTGACATGGAGGAGTGACATAAAGTAGTGACATGGAGGAATGACATGGATGAGTGACATGGAGGAGTGAAAAAGAGTATTGAGTTGGTGAAGAGTGACATGGAGGAGTGAGATAAAGTAGTGACATGGAGAAGTGACATGGAGTAGCGACATGGATGAGTGACATGGAGTAGCGACATGGGGGAGTGACGTGGCGGAGTGACATGGAAAAACATGTAGAAGTGACACGGAGGAGTGATATGGCGGAGTTACAATAGGTTTGAGTTGGTGTAGTGACATGGAGGAGTGACATGGAGTAGCGACATGGAGGAGTGACATGAGAGGTAACGTAGAGGAGTGACTTGGTGAAGTGAAATGGAGGAGTGACATGGTAGAGTGAGTTGGTGTAGCGACATGGAGGAGTGACATGGAATAGCGACATGGAGGAGTGACATGGAGGAATGAAATGGAGGAGTGACATAGAGGATTGACGTGGATGACAGACATGGAGGAGTTACATGGAGAAGTGACAGGGTTGATCAGGAAGGAGGGTTGATATGGTGGAGTGACATGGCGGAGGGACATGGCTAAGTGACATGGAGGAGTGACATGGAGGAGCAACACGGAGGAGCGACATGGAGGAGTGACATGGAAGACATATAGAAGTGACATGGAGGAGTGACATGGAGGGTTGACACGGAGGAGTGACATGGAGGTTCTACATGGAGGAGTGACATTGAGGAGTGACATGGACGAGCGACATGGAAGATCGACATTGGGGAATTACATAGAGGAGTGACATGGAATAGCGACATGGAGGAGTGACATGGAGGAGTGAAATGGAGGAGTGACATAGAGGATTGACGTGGAGGACAGACATGGAGGAGTGACATGGAGAAGTGACAGGGTTGATCAGGAAGGAGGGTTGATATGGTGGAGTGACATGGTGGAGGGACATGGATGAGTGACATGGAGGAGTGACATGGAGGAGCAACACGGAGGAGCGACATGGAGGAGTGACATGGAGTAGTGACATGGAGGATGGCCATGGAGGAGTGACATGGAAGACATATAGAGGTGACATGGAGGAGTGACTTGGAGGAGTGACATAAAGGAGTGACATGGAGGAATGACATGGAGGAGTGACATGAGGAGTGAGTTGGTGTAGCAACATGGAGGAGTGAAATGGAGTAACGACATGGAGGAGTGACATGGAGGTGTGAAATGGAGGAGGGACATGGTGGAGTGACATGGAAGACATATAGAAGTGACATGGAGGATTGACTTGGAGGAGTGATATAACAGAGTGACATGGAGTAATGACATGGGTGAATGACATGGAGGAGTGACAAGAAGGATTGAGTTGGTGTAGTGAAATGGAGAAGTGACATGGAGTAGCGACACGGAGGAGTGACATGGAGTAGCGACATGGAGGAGTGACATGGAGGTGTGACATGGATGAGTGACATAGAGGAGTGACGTGGAGGAGTGGCATGGAGGAGTAACATGGAGGAGTGAGTTGGTGGAGCGACATGGAGGAGTCACATGGAGTAGCGACATGGAGGAGTGACTTGGAGGACTGACATAAAGGAGTGACATGGTGGAGTGACATGAGGAGTGAGTTTGTGTAGTGACATGGAGGAGTGACATGGAGTAGCTACATGGAGGAGTGACATGGAGGAGTGACATGGAGGAGTGACATAGAGGATTGATGTGGAAAAGAGACATGGAGGAGTGACATGGAGAAGTGACAGGTTTGATCAGGAAGGAGGGTTGATATGGTGAGGTGACATGGCGGAGGGACATGGAGGAGTGAGTTGGTGTAGCGACATAAGGAGTGACATAGAATAGCGACATTGAGGAGTGACATGGGGGAGTGACATAGAGGAGCAACATGGAGGAGCGACTTGGAGGAGTGAAATGGAGGATTGACATGGAGAAGTGATAGGGCGGATCAGCAAGGAGGATTGATATGGTGGAGTGACATGGCGGAGGGACATGGATGAATGACATGGAGGAGTGAAATCGAGGAGTGAGTTGGTGTAGCGACATGGAGGAGTGACATGGAGGACTGACATGGAGGAGCGACATGGAGAAGTGACATGGAGGAATGACATGGATGAGTGACATGGAGTAGTGAAAAAGAGTATTGAGTTGGTGTAGCGACATGGAGGAGTGACATGGAGTAGCGACATGGAGGAGTGAGATGGAGTAGTGAGTTGTTGTAGCGACATGTAGGAGTGACATGGAGTAGCGACATGGAGGAGTGACATGGAGAAGTGTCATAGAGGAGCAACATGGAGGAGTGACATGGAAGTCATATAGAAGTGACATAGAGGAGTGACGTGGAGGAGTGACATGGAGGAGTGACATGGAGGAGTGAGTTGGAGGAGTGACATGGAGGAGTGACATGGAGTAGCGACATGGAGGAGTGACATGAGGAGTAACGTAGAGGAGTGACGTGGTGAAGTGAAATGGAGGAGTGACATGGAAGAGTGAGTTGGTGTAGCGACATGGAGGAGTGACATGGAATAGCGACATGGAGGAGTGACATGGAGGAGTGAAATGGAGGAGTGACTTGGAGGAGTGACAAGAGGTTTGAGTTGGTGTAGTTACATGGAGGAGTGACATGGAGTAGCGACATGGAGGAGTGACATGAGGAGTAACGTAGAGGAGTGACGTGGTGAAGTGAAATGGAGGAGTGACATGGAAGAGTGAGTTGGTGTAGCGACATGGAGGAGTGACATGGATTTGCGACATGGAGGAGTGACATGGAGGAGTGAAATGGAGGAGTGACATAGAGGATTGACGTGGAGGACAGACATGGAGGAGTGACATGGAGAAGTGACAGGGTTGATCAGGAAGTAGGGTTGATATGGTGGAGTGACATGGCGGAGGGACATGGATGAGTGACATGGAGGAGTGACATGGAGGATTGACATGGAAGACATATAGAAGTGACATAGAGGAGTGACATGGAGGATTGACACGGAGGAGTGACATGGAGGTTCTACATGGAGGAGTGACATTGAGGAGTGACATGGACGAGCGAAATGGAAGATCGACATTGGGGAATGACATAGAGGAGTGATATTGAAGAGTGACATGGAGGAGTGACATAAAGTAGTGACATGGAGGAATGACATGGATGAGTGACATGGAGGAGTGAAAAAGAGTATTGAGTTGGTGTAGCGACATGCAGGAGTGACATGGAGTAGCGACATGGAGGAGTGACATGGAGGAGTAAGTTGGTGTAGCGACATGGAGGAGTGACATGGAATAGCGACATGGAGGAGTGACATGGAGGAGTGAAATGGAGGAGTGACATAGAGGATTGACGTGGAGGACAGACATGGAGGAGTGACATTGAGAAGTGACAGGGTTGATCAGGAAGGAGGGTTGATATGGTGTAGTGACATGGCGGAGGGACATGGCTGAGTGACATGGAGGAGTGACATGGAGGAGCAACACAGAGGAGCGACATGGAGGAGTGACATGGAAGACATATAGTAGTGACATGGAGGAGTGACATGGAGGATTGACACGGAGGAGTGACATGGAGGTTCTACATGGAGGAGTGACATTGAGGAGTGACATGGACGAGCGACATGGAAGATCGACATTGGGGAATGACATAGAGGAGTGATATTGAAGAGTGACATGGAGGAGTGACATAAAGTAGTGACATGGAGGAATGACATGGATGAGTGACATGGAGGAGTGAAAAAGAGTATTGAGTTGGTGAAGAGTGACATGGAGGAGTGAGATAAAGTAGTGACATGGAGAAGTGACATGGAGTAGCGACATGGATGAGTGACATGGAGTAGCGACATGGGGGAGTGACGTGGCGGAGTGACATGGAAAAACATGTAGAAGTGACACGGAGGAGTGATATGGCGGAGTTACAATAGGTTTGAGTTGGTGTAGTGACATGGAGGAGTGACATGGAGTAGCGACATGGAGGAGTGACATGAGAGGTAACGTAGAGGAGTGACGTGGTGAAGTGAAATGGAGGAGTGACATGGTAGAGTGAGTTGGTGTAGCGACATGGAGGAGTGACATGGAATAGCGACATGGAGGAGTGACATGGAGGAATGAAATGGAGGAGTGACATAGAGGATTGACGTGGATGACAGACATGGAGGAGTTACATGGAGAAGTGACAGGGTTGATCAGGAAGGAGGGTTGATATGGTGGAGTGACATGGCGGAGGGACATGGATGAGTGACATGGAGGAGTGACATGGAGGAGCAACACGGAGGAGCGACATGGAGGAGTGACATGGAAGACATATAGAAGTGACATGGAGGAGTGACATGGAGGGTTGACACGGAGGAGTGACATGGAGGTTCTACATGGAGGAGTGACATTGAGGAGTGACATGGACGAGCGACATGGAAGATCGACATTGGGGAATGACATAGAGGAGTGACATGGAATAGCGACATGGAGGAGTGACATGGAGGAGTGAAATGGAGGAGTGACATAGAGGATTGACGTGGAGGACAGACATGGAGGAGTGACATGGAGAAGTGACAGGGTTGATCAGGAAGGAGGGTTGATATGGTGGAGTGACATGGTGGAGGGACATGGATGAGTGACATGGAGGAGTGACATGGAGGAGCAACACGGAGGAGCGACATGGAGGAGTGACATGGAGTAGTGACATGGAGGATGGCCATGGAGGAGTGACATGGAAGACATATAGAGGTGACATGGAGGAGTGACTTGGAGGAGTGACATAAAGGAGTGACATGGAGGAATGACATGGAGGAGTGACATGAGGAGTGAGTTGGTGTAGCAACATGGAGGAGTGACATGGAGTAACGACATGGAGGAGTGACATGGAGGTGTGAAATGGAGGAGGGACATGGTGGAGTGACATGGAAGACATATAGAAGTGACATGGAGGATTGACTTGGAGGAGTGATATAACAGAGTGACATGGAGTAATGACATGGGTGAATGACATGGAGGAGTGACAAGAAGGATTGAGTTGGTGTAGTGAAATGGAGAAGTGACATGGAGTAGCGACACGGAGGAGTGACATGGAGTAGCGACATGGAGGAGTGACATGGAGGTGTGACATGGATGAGTGACATAGAGGAGTGACGTGGAGGAGTGGCATGGAGGAGTAACATGGAGGAGTGAGTTGGTGGAGCGACATGGAGGAGTCACATGGAGTAGCGACATGGAGGAGTGACTTGGAGGACTGACATAAAGGAGTGACATGGTGGAGTGACATGAGGAGTGAGTTTGTGTAGTGACATGGAGGAGTGACATGGAGTAGCTACATGGAGGAGTGACATGGAGGAGTGACATGGAGGAGTGACATAGAGGATTGATGTGGAAAAGAGACATGGAGGAGTGACATGGAGAAGTGACAGGTTTGATCAGGAAGGAGGGTTGATATGGTGAAGTGACATGGCGGAGGGACATGGAGGAGTGAGTTGGTGTAGCGACATAAGGAGTGACATAGAATAGCGACATTGAGGAGTGACATGGAGGAGTGACATAGAGGAGCAACATGGAGGAGCGACTTGGAGGAGTGAAATGGAGGAGTGACATGGAGAAGTGATAGGGCGGATCAGCAAGGAGGATTGATATGGTGGAGTGACATGGCGGAGGGACATGGATGAATGACATGGAGGAGTGAAATCGAGGAGTGAGTTGGTGTAGCGACATGGAGGAGTGACATGGAGGACTGACATGGAGGAGCGACATGGAGAAGTGACATGGAGGAATGACATGGATGAGTGACATGGAGTAGTGAAAAAGAGTATTGAGTTGGTGTAGCGACATGGAGGAGTGACATGGAGTAGCGACATGGAGGAGTGAGATGGAGTAGTGAGTTGTTGTAGCGACATGTAGGAGTGACATGGAGTAGCGACATGGAGGAGTGACATGGAGAAGTGTCATAGAGGAGCAACATGGAGTGACATGGAAGTCATATAGAAGTGACATAGAGGAGTGACGTGGAGGAGTGACATGGAGGAGTGAGTTGGAGGAGTGACATGGAGGAGTGACATGGAAGACATAAAGAATTGAAATTGAGGAGTGACTTGGAGTAGTGACAAGAGGTTTGAGTTGGTGTAGTGACATGGAGGAGTGACATGGAGTAGCGACATGGAGGAGTGACATGAGGAGTAACGTAGAGGAGTGACGTGGTGAAGTGAAATGGAGGAGTGACATTGAAGAGTGAGTTGGTGTAGCGACATGGAGGAGTGACATGGAATAGCGACATGGAGGAGTGACATGGAGGAGTGAAATGGAGGAGTGACAAAGAGGCTTGACGTGGAGGACAGACATGGAGGACTGACATGGAGAAGTGACAGGGTTGATCAGGAAGGAGGGTTGATATGGTGGAGTGACATGGCGGAGGGAAATGGATGAGTGACATGGAGGAGTGACATGGAGGAGTGACATGGAAGACATATAGAAGTGACATGGAGGAGTGACATGGAGGATTGACACGGAGGAGTGACATGGAGGTTCTACATGGAGGAGTGACATTGAGGAGTGACATGGACGAGCGACATGGAAGATCAACATTGGGGAATGACATAGAGCAGTGATATTGACGAGTGACATGGAGGAGTGACATAAAGTAGTGACATGTAGGAATGACATGGATGAGTGACATGGAGGAGTGAAAAAGAGTATTGAGTTGGTGTAGCGACATGCAGGAGTGACATGGAGTAGCGACATGGAGGAGTGACATGGAGGAGTGAGTTGGTGTAGCGACATGGATGAGTGACATGGAGTAGCGACATGGAGGAGTGACATGGAGAAGTGAAATGGAGGAGTGACATAGAGGATTGACATGGAGGACAGACATGGAGGAGTGACATTGAGAAGTGACAGGGTTGATCAGGAAGGAGGGTTGATATGGTGGAGTGACATGAAGGAGTGACATGGAGTAGCGACATGGAGGAGTGACATGGAGTAGTGAGTTGTTGTAGCGACATGGAGGAGTGACATAAAGGAGGGACATGGAGGAATGACATGGATGAGTGACATGGAGGAGTGACAAGGAGGATTGAGTTGTTGTAGCGACATGGAGGAGTGACATGAGGAGTGAGTTGGTGTAGCGACATGGAGGAGTGACATGGAGGAGTGACATAGAGGAGCAACATGGAGGAGTGACATGGAAGTCATATAGAAGTGACATAGAGGAGTGACGTGGAGGAGTGACATGGAGGAGTGACATGGAGGAGTGAGTTGGAGGAGTGACATGGAGGAGTGACATGGAAGACATAAAGAATTGAAATTGAGGAGTGACTTGGAGGAGTGACATGAGGAGTGAGTTTGTGTAGCGACATGGAGGAGTGACATGGAGTAGCTACATGGAGGAGTGACATGGAGGAGTGACATGGAGGAGTGAGTTGGAGGAGTGACATGGAGGAGTGACATGGAAGACATAAAGAATTGAAATTGAGGAGTGACTTGGAGGAGTGACATGAGGTTTGAGTTGGTGTAGTGACATGGAGGAGTGACATGGAGTAGCGACATGGAGTAGTGACTTGGAGGACTGACATAAAGGAGTGACATGGAGGAGTGACATGGAGGAGTGACATGAGGAGTGAGTTTGTGTAGCGACATGGAGGAGTGACATGGAGTAGCTACATGGAGGAGTGACATGGAGGAGTGATATGGAGGAGTGACATAGAGGAGTGACATGGAGGAGCGACTTGGAGGAGTGACATGGAGGATTGACGTGGAGGAGAGACATGGAGGAGTGACATGGAGAAGTGACAGGGCGGATCAGCAAGGAGGATTGATATGGTGGAGTGACATGGCGAAGGGACATGGCTAAGTGACATGGAGGAGTGACATGGAGTAGTGACATGGAGGAGCGACATGGAGGAGTGACATGGAAGACATATAGAAGTGACATGGAGGAGTGACATGGAGGATCGACACGGAGGAGTGACATGGAGGTTCTACATGGAGGAGTGACATTGAGGAGTGACATGGACGAGCGACATGGAAGATCGACATTGGGGAATGACATAGAGGAGTGATATTGAAGAGTGACATGGAGGAGTGACATAAAGTAGTGACATGCAGGAATGACATGGAGGAGTGAAAAAGAGTATTGAGTTGTTGTGGCGACATGGAGGAGTGACATGGAGTAGCGACATGGAGGAGTGACATGGAGGAGTGAGTTGGTGTAGCGACATGGATGAGTGACATGGAGTAGCGACATGGGGGAGTGACGTGGAGGAGTGACATGGAAAACATGTAGAAGTGACACGGAGGAGTGATATGGAGGAGTTAAAATGTGGAGCTAAACGGATGAGAGACATGACATTGAAGACTTGGAGAAGTGACATGGAGGAGCGACATGGAAGAGTGACATGGAGGAGTGACATGGAGTAGCGACATGGAGGAGTGACATGGAGTAGCGACATGGAGGAGTGACATGGAGTTGTGAGTTGTTGTAGCGACATGGAGGAGTGACATGGAGTAGCGACATGGAGTAGTGACATAAAGGAGGGACATGGAGGAATGACATGGATGAGTGACAAGGAGGAGTGACAAGAAGGATTGAGTTGTTGTAGCGACATGGAGGAGTGACATGAGGAGTGAGTTGGTGTAGCGACATGGAGGAGTGACATGGAGGAGTGACATAGAGGAGCAACATGGAGGAGTGACATGGAAGTCATATAGAAGTGACATAGAGGAGTGACGTGGAGGAGTGACATGGAGGAGTGACATGGAAGACATAAAGAATTGAAATTGAGGAGTGACTTGGAGGAGTGAAATGAGGTTTGAGTTGGTGTAGTGACATGGAGGAGTGACATGGAGTAGCGACATGGAGGAGTGACATGAGGAGTAACGTAGAGGAGTGACGTTGTGAAGTGAAATGGAGGAATGACATGGAAGAGTGAGTTGGTGTAGCGACATGGAGGAGTGACATGGAGGAGTGACATGGAGGAGTGAAATGGAGGAGTGACATAGAGGATTGACGTGGAGGACAGACATGGAGGAGTGACATGGAGAAGTGACAGGGTTGATCAGGAAGGAGGGTTGATATGGTGGAGTGACATGGCGGAGGGACATGGCGGAGTGACATGTAGGATTGACACGGAGGAGTGACATGGAGGTTCTACATGGAGGAGTGACATGGCCGAGCGACATGGAAGATCGACATTGGGGAATGACATAGAGGAGTGATATTGAAGAGTGAAATGGAGGAGTGACATAAAGTAGTGACATGGAGGAATGACATGGATGAGTGACATGGAGGAGTGAAAAAGAGTATTGAGTTGGTGAAGAGTGACATGGAGGAGTGACATAAAGTAGTGACATGGAGGAGTGACATGGAGTAGCGACATGGATGAGTGACATGGAGTAGCGACATGGGGGAGTGACGTGGATGAGTGACATGGAAAACATGTAGAAGTGACACGGAGGAGTGATATGGAGGAGTTAAAATGTGGAGCTACACGGATGAGAGACATGACATTGAAGACTTGGAGAAGTGACATGGAGGAGCGACATGGAGTAGTGACATAAAGGAGGGACATGGAGGAATGACACGGATGAATGACATGGAGGAGTGACAAGGAGGATTGAGTTGTTGTAGCGACATGGAGGAGTGACATGAGGAGTGAGTTGGTGTAGCGACATGGAGGAGTGACATGGAGGAGTGACATAGAGGAGCAACATGGAGGAGTGACATGGAAGTCATATAGAAGTGACATAGAGGAGTGACGTGGAGGAGTGACATGGAGGAGTGACATGGAGGAGTGAGTTGGAGGAGTGACATGGAGGAGTGACATGGAAGACATAAAGAATTGAAATTGAGGAGTGACTTGGAGGAGTGACATGAGGTTTGAGTTGGTGTAGTGACATGGAGGAGTGACATGGAGTAGCGACATGGAGTAGTGACTTGGAGGACTGACATAAAGGAGTGACATGGAGGAGTGACATGGAGGAGTGACATGAGGAGTGAGTTTGTGTAGCGACATGGAGGAGTGACATGGAGTAGTTACATGGAGGAGTGACATGGAGGAGTGATATGGAGGAGTGACATAGAGGAGTGACATGGAGGAGTGACATAGAGGATTGATGTGGAAAAGTGACATGGAGGACTGACATAGAGGGTTGATGTGGAGGAGAGACATGGAGGAGTGACATGGAGAAGTGACAGGTTTGATCAGGAAGGAGGGTTGATATGGTGAAGTGACATGGCGGAGGGACATGGAGGAGTGAGTTGGTGTAGCGACATAAGGAGTGACATAGAATAGCGACATTGAGGAGTGACATGGAGGTGTGACATGGAGGAGTGACATAGAGGAGCAACATGGAGGAGCGACTTGGAGGAGTGACATGGAGGAGTGACGTGGAGGAGTGGCATGGAGGAATAACATGGAGGAGTGAGTTGGTGGAGCGACATGGGGGAGTCACATGGAGTAGCGACATGGAGTAGTGACTTGGAGGACTGACATAAAGGAGTGACATGGAGGATTGACATGAGGAGTGAGTTTGTGTAGCGACATGGAGGAGTGACATGGAGTAGCTACATGGAGGAGTGACACGGAGGAGTGACATGGAGGAGTGACATAGAGGAGTGACATGGAGGAGTGACATAGAGGATTGATGTGTAGTGACATGGGGGAGTCACATGGAGTAGCGACATGGAGTAGTGACTTGGAGGACTGACATAAAGGAGTGACATGGAGGATTGACATGAGGAGTGAGTTTGTGTAGTGACATGGAGGAGTGACATGGAGTAGCTACATGGAGGAGTGACATGGAGGAGTGACATGGAGGAGCGACATGGAAGAGTGACATGGAAGACATAAAGAAGTGACATGGAGGAGTCACATGGAGAAGTGACATGGAATAGCGACATGGAGGAGTGACATGGAGGAGTGACATAGAGGTTTTACATGGCAGAGGGACATGGATGAGTGACATGGAGGAGTGACATGGAGGAGCAACACGGAGGAGCGACATGGAGGAGTGACATGGAGTAGTGACATGGAGGAGTGAGTTGGTGTTGCAACATGGAGGAGTGACATGGAGGAGTGAGTTGTTGTAGTGACATGGAGGAGTGACATGGAGGAGCTACATGGAGGAGTGACAAGGAGGTGTGACATGGAGGAGTGACATAGAGGAGTGACGTGGAGGAGTGAAATGGAGGAGTGACATGGAGGAGTGAGTTGGCGGCGCGACATGGAGGAGTGACTTGGAGGAGTGACATAAAGGAGTGACATGGAGGAGTGACATGAAGGATTGACATGTAGGAGCGATATGGAGGAGTGAAATGGAGGAGTGACATATAGGAGCAACATGGATGAGAGACATGTAACAGCAAGGAGGAGTGATATGGAGGAGTGACATGAAGGAGTGACATAGAGGAGCAACATGGAAGAGTGACTTGGAGGAGTGACATGGAGGATTGACATGGAGGAGCGACATGGAGGAGTTACATGGCAGACATATAGAAGTGACATGGAGGAGTGACATTGAGGAGCTACAAGAAGAAGTGATATGGAGGAGTGACATGGAGGATTGACATGGAGGAGCGACATGGAGGAGTGACATGTAGGATCGACATGCAGGAGTGACATGGAGGAGTGACATGGAGGAGTGTCATGGAAGACATGGAGTAGTGAAATGGAGGAGTTACATTGAGGAGTCACAGGAAGGAGGGACATAGAGGAGCAACATTATGGAGTGACATGGAGGAGTGACATGGAGGAGCAAAAATGAGGGACATGGTGGATCGACATGGAGGAGTGACATGGAGTAGCAAGTTGGAGGAGTGACATGGAGGATCGACATGGAGGAGCAACATGGAGGAGTGACATGGATGAGTGACATCGTTGATCGACATGAAGGACTGAAATGGAAATGCTACATGGAGAAGCGACATAGAGGAGCGACATGGAGAATCGACATGGAGGAGCAACATGGAGGAGTGACATGAAGGAGGGACATGGAAGAGCTACATTCTGGGTTGACATTCTGTAGTGACATTCTGGAGTGACATGTAGGAGTGACATTCTGGAGTGACATGGAGGAGTGACATGGAGGAGCAACTTGGAGGAGTGACATGGAGAATCGACATGGAGAAGCGAAATGGAGGAGCGACATCTAGGATCTACATGGAGGAGCAACATGGAGGAGTGACATAGGAGTGACATGGAGCATCGACATGGAGTGACATTGAGGAGTGACATTAAGGAGTGACATGGAGGAGTGACATGGAGCAGCGACATGCAGGATCGACAAGGAGGAATGACATGGAGGATCAACATGGAGGAGCGACCAGGAGGAACGACATGGAGGAGTGACATGGAGGAGCGACAAGGATGATCGACATGGAGGAGCGACATTGAGGATTGATATGGAGGAGTGACATGGAGGAGTGAAGCGGAGTGAATTTGTGTAGTGACATGGAGGAGTGACATGGAGTAGCTACATGGAGGAGTGACATGGAGGAGTGACATGGAGGAGCGACATGGAAGAGTGACATGGAAGACATAAAGAAGTGACATGGAGAAGTGACATGGAGGAGTGACATGGATTAGTGAGTTGGTGTAGGGACATGGAGGAGTGACATGGAGGAGTGACAGAGGCTTGACATGGAGACATGGAGGATGGACATGTAGAAGTGACAGGGCGGATCAGCAAGGAGGATTGATATGGTGGAATGACATGGCGGAGGGACATGGGTAAGTGACATGGAGGAGTGACATGGAGTAGCGACATGGAGGAGTGAAATGGAGGATTGATATGGAGGAGTTAAATGGAGCATTGATATGGAGGAGTGACATGGAGAAGTGAAATAGAGGAGTGATATGGAAAAGCGACATTGAGGAGTGACATGGTAGACAGATAGAAGTGAAATTGAGGAGTGACTTGGAGGAGTGACATAAAGGAGTGAGTTTGTGGAGCGACATGGAGGAGTGACTTGTAGGAGTGACATAAAGGAGTGACATGGAGGAGTATAATGGAGGAGTTACATAGGAGCAACATGGATGAGATACATGTAACAGCAAGGAGGAGTGATATGGAGGAGTGATATGGAGGAGTGACATGGAAGAGTGACATGGAAAACATAAAGAAGTGACATGGAGGAGTGACATGGGGGAATGATATGGATGAGTGACATGGAGGAGTGACAAGGCAGAGTGACATGGAGTAGCGACATGGGGGAATGACATATAGGAGTTACATAGAGGAGTGATATTGAAAAGTGACACGGAGGAGTGATATGGAGGAGTGACAATGTGGAGCTACACGGATGAGAGACATGACATTGAAGACTTGGAGAAGTGACATGGAGGAGTGACATGGAGGAGTGAGTTGGTGTAGTGACATGGAGGTATGACATTCAGTGGCGACATGGAGTAGTGACATGGAGGAGTAATATGGAGTAGCGACATGGAGGAGTGAATTGGAGGAGTGACATAAAGGAGTGACATGAAGGAGTGACATGGAGGAGTGACGAGGAGTGAATTTGTGTAGTGACATGGAGAAGTGACATGGAGTAGCTACATGGAGGAGTGACATGGAGGAGTGACATGGAGGAGCGACATGGAAGAGTGACATGGAAGACATAAAGAAGTGACATGGAGGAGTGACATGGAGAAGTGACATGGAGGAGTGACATGGAGGAGTGAGTTGGTGTAGGGACATGGAGGAGTGACATGGAATAGCGACATGGAGAAGTGACATGGAGGAGTGACATAGAGGATTGACGTGGATGAGAGACATGGATGATAGACATGTAGAAGTGACAGGGCGGATCAGCAAGGAGTATTGATATGGTGGAATGACATGGCGGAGGGACATGGGTAAGTGACATGGAGGAGTGACATGGAGGAGTGACATGGAGTAGCGACATGGAGGAGTGAAATGGAGGATTGATATGGAGGAGTTAAATGGAGGATTGATATGGAGGAGTGACATGGAGGAGTGAAATAGAGGAGTGATATGGAAAAGCGACATGGATGAGTGACATGGAAGACATATAGAAGTGAAATTGAGGAGTGACTTGGAGGAGTGACATAAAGGAGTGACATGGAGGAATGACATGGATGAGTGACATGGAGGAGTGACAAGGAGGTTTGAGTTGGTGTAGCGACATGGAGGAGTGACATGGAATAGCGACATGGAGGAGTGACATGGAGGAGTGACATAGAGGTTTGACATGGCGGAGGGACATGGATGAGTGATATGGAGGAGTGACATGGAGGAGCAACACGGAGGAGCGACATGGAGGAGTGACATGGAATAGTGACATGGAGGAGTGAGTTGGTGTTGCAACATGGAGGAGTGACATGGAGGAGTGAGTTGGTGTAGCGACATGGAGGAGTGACATGGAGGAGCTACATGGAGGAGTGACAAGGAGGTGTGACATGGAGGAGTGACATAGAGGAGTGACGTGGAGGAGTGAAATGGAGGAGTGACATGGAGGAGTGAGTTGGCGGAGCGACATGGAGGAGTGACTTGGAGGAGTGACATAAAGGAGTGACATGGAGGAGTGACATGAAGGATTGACATGTAGGAGCGATATGGAGGAGTGAAATGGATGAGTGACATATAGGAGCAACATGGATGAGAGACATGTAACAGCAAGGAGGAGTGATATGGAGGAGTGACATGAAGGAGTGACATAGAGGAGCAACATGGAGGAGCGACTTGGAGGAGTGACATGGAGGATTGACATGGAGGAGCGACATGGAGGAGTTACATGGCAGACATATAGAAGTGACATGGAGGAGTGACATTGAGGAGCGACAAGAAGAAGTGATATGGAGGAGTGACATGGAGGATTGACATGGAGGAGCGACATGGAGGAGTGACATGTAGGATCGACATGCAGGAGTGACATGGAGGAGTGACATGGAGGAGTGTCATGGAAGACATGGAGTAATGAAATGGAGGAGTTACATTGAGGAGTCACAGGAAGGAGGGACATAGAGGAGCAACATTATGGAGTGACATGGCTGAGTGACATGGAGGAGCAAAAATGAGGGACATGGTGGATCGACATGGAGGAGTGACATGGAGTAGCAAGTTGGAGGAGTGACATGGAGGATCGACATGGAGTAGCAACATGGAGGAGTGACATGGAGGAGTGACATCGTTGATCGACATGAAGGACTGAAATGGAAATGCTACATGGAGAAGCGACATAGAGGAGCGACATGGAGAATCGACATGGAGGAGCAACATGGAGGAGTGACATGAAGGAGGGACATGGAAGAGCTACATTCTGGGTTGACATTCTGTAGTGACATTCTGGAGTGACATGTAGGAGTGACATTCTGGAGTGACATGGAGGAGTGACATTGAGGAGCAACTTGGAGGAGTGACATGGAGGATCGACATGGAGAAGCGAAATGGAGGAGCGACATCTAGGATCTACATGGAGGAGCAACATGGAGGAGTGACATAGGAGTGACATGGAGCATCGACATGGAGTGACATTGAGGAGTGACATTAAGGAGTGACATGGACGAGTGACATGGAGCAGCGACATGCAGGATCGACAAGGAGGAATGACATGGAGGATCAACATGGAGGTGCGGCCAGGAGGAACGACATGGAGGAGTGACATGGAGGAGCGACAAGGATGATCAACATGGAGGAGCGACATTGAGGATTGATATGGAGGAGTGACATGGAGGAGCGACATGGAGTAGTGACATGGATATGGAGTAATGACATGGAGGAGTGACATGGAAGACATAGAGAAGTGACATGGAGGAGTGACATGGAGGAGTGAAGCAGAGTGAATTTGTGTAGTGACATGGAGGAGTGACATGGAGTAGCTACATGGAATAGGGACATGGAGGAGTGACATGGAGGTGTGACATGGAGGAGTGACATAGAGGAGCAACATGGAGGAGTGACTTGGAGGAGTGACATGGAGGAGTGACATGGAGGAGTGACATGGAAGAGTGAGTTGGTGTAGCGACATGGAGGAGTGACATGGAGGAGTGACATAGAAGTTTGACATGGAGGAGAGACATGGAGGAGTGACATGGAGAAGTGACAGGGTTGATCAGGAAGGAGGATTGATATGGTGGAGTGACATGGCGGAGGGACATGGATGAATAACATGGAGAAGTGACATGGAGGAGGGACATGGAGGAGTGACATATAGGAGTGATGTGGAGGAGTGACATGGAGGAGTGACATGGAGGAGTGAGTTAGTGGAGCAACATGGAGGAGTCACATGGAGTAGCGACATGGATGAGTGACTTGGAGGAGTGATATAAAGGAGTGACATGGAGGAGTGACATGGAGGAGTGAAATGGAGTGACATAGAAGACATATAGAAGTGACATGGCTGAGTGACATGGAGGAGTGACAAGGAGGTTTGAGTTGGTGTAGCGACATGGAGGAGTGACATGGAGGAGTGACATGAGGAGTGACGTAGAGGAGTGACATGGAAGACATATAGAAGTGACATGGAGGAGTGACATGGAGAAGTGACAGGGCGGATCAGCAAGGAGGATTGATATGGTGGAGTGACATGGAGGAAGGACATGGAGGAGTGACATGGAAGACATATAGAAGTGACATGGAGGAACGACTTGGAGGATTGACATAAAGGAGTAACATAGAGGAATGACATGGATGAGTGACATGGAGGAGTGACAAGGAAGATTGAGTTGGTGTAGCGATATGGAGGAGTGACATGAAGTAGCGACATGGAGGAGTTACATGAGGAGTGAGTTGGTGTAGCGACATGGAGGAGTGACATGGAGGTGTGACATGGAGGAGGGGCCTGGAGGAGTGACATGGAATACATAGAAGGGACATGGAGGAGTGACTTGGAGGAGTGACATAAAGGAGTGACATGGAGGAATGACATGGAGGAGTGACATAGAGGAGTAACATCGAGGAGTGACATGGAGGAGTGAGTTGGTGTAGCGACATGGAGAAGTGACATGGATGAGGAACATGGAGGAGTTAAACAGAGGAGTGACATGGAGGAGTGATATGGAGGAGTGACAAGTAGGATTGAGTTTGTGTAGCGACCTGGAGGAGTGACATAGAGTAGCGACATGGAGGAGTGACATCAAGGAGTGAGTTGGTGTAGCGACATAGAGGAGTGACATGGAATAGCGACATGGAGGAGTGACATGGAGGAGTGACATAGAGGAGTGACGTGGTGGAGTGAAATGGAGGAGTGACATGGAGGAGTGAGTTGGTGTAGCGACATGAGGAGTAACATGGAGTAGCGACATGGAGGAGTGACTTGGAGGAGTGATATAAAGGAGTGACATGGAGGAGTGACATGGAGGAGTGAAATGGAGTGACATAGAAGACATATAGAAGTGACATGGAGGAGTGACATGGAGGAGTGACATGGAGGAGTGAGTTGGTGGAGCGACCTGGTGGAGTCACATGGAGTAGCGACATGGAGGAGTGACTTGGAGGAGTGATATAAAGGAGTGACATGGAGGAGTGACATAGAGGTTTGACATGGAGGAGAGACATGGAGGAGTGACATGGAGAAGTGACAGGGTTGATCAGGAAGGAGGATTGATATGGTGGAGTGACATGGCGGAGGGACATGGATGCACTCATCCATGTCCCTCCACTACATGGAGAAGTGACATGGAGGAGGGATATGGAGGAGTGACATGGAGGAGATACATGGAGGAGGGACATGGAGGAGTGACATGGAGGAGTGAGTTGGTGTAGCGACATGGAGGAGTGACATGGAAGACATATTGAAGTTAAATGGAGGAGCGACATGGAAGAGTGACATGGAAGAGTGACATGGAGTAGCGACATGGAGGAGTGACATGGAGGAGTGAGTTGGTGTAGCGACATGGAGGAGTGACATGGAAGACATATAGAAGTGACATGGAGGAGTGACATGGAGAAGTGACAGGGTTGATCAGGAAGGAAGATTGATATGGTGGAGTGACATGGCGGAGGGACATGGATGAATGACATGGAGAAGTGACATGGAGGAGGGACATGGAGGAGTGACATATAGGAGTGATGTGGAGGAGTGACATGGAGGAGTGACATGGAGGAGTGAGTTGGTGGAGCAACATGGAGGAGTCACATGGAGTAGCAACATGGATGAGTGACTTGGAGGAGTGATATAAAGGAGTGACATGGAGGAGTGACATGGAGGAGTGAAATGGAGTGACATATAAGACATATAGAAGTGACATGGCTGAGTGACATGGAGGAGTGACAAGGAGGTTTGAGTTGGTGTAGCGACATGGAGGAGTGACATGGAGTAGTGACATGGAGGAGTGACATGAGGAGTGACGTAGAGGAGTGACATGGAGGAGTGAGTTTGTGTAGCGACATGGAGGAGTGACATGGAAGACATATAGAAGTGACATGGAGGAGTGACATGGAGAAGTGACAGGGCGGATCAGCAAGGAGGATTGATATGGTGGAGTGACATGAAGGAAGGACATGGAGGAGTGACATGGAAGACATATAGAAGTGACATGGAGGAATGACTTGGAGGAGTGACATAAAGGAGTAACATGGAGGAATGACATGGATGAGTGACATGGAGGAGTGACAAGGAAGATTGAGTTGGTGTAGCGATATGGAGGAGTGACATGGAGTAGCGACATGGAGGAGTGACATGGAGTAGCGACATGGAGGAGTGACATGAGGAGTGAAGTAGAGGAGTGACGTGGTGGAGTGAAATGGTTGAGTGACATGGAAGAGTGAGTTGGTGTAGCGACATGGAGGAGTGACATGGAATTGCGACATGGAGTGACATGGAGGAGTGACATAGAGGATTGACATGGAGGAAAGACATGGAGGAGTGACATTGAGAAGTGACAGGGTTGATCTCGAAGGAGTATTGATATGGTGGAGTGACATGGCGGAGGGACATGGATGATTGACATGGAGGATTGACAGGGAGGAGTGACAAGGAGGATTGAGTTGTTGTAGCGACATGGTGGAGTGACATGAGGAGTGAGTTGGTGTAGCGACATGGAGGAGTGACTAGGAGAAGTGTCATAGAGGAGCAACATGGAGGAGTGACATGGAAGTCATATAGAAGTGACATAGAGGAGTGACGTGGAGGAGTGACATGGAGGAGTGACAAGAGGTTTGAGTTGGTGTAGTGACATGGAGGAGTGACATGGAGTAGCGACATGGAGGAGTGACATGAGGAGTAACGTAGAGGAGTGACGTGGTGAAGTGAAATGGAGGAGTGACATGGAAGAGTGAGTTGGTGTAGCGACATGGAGGAGTGACATGGAATAGCGACATGGAGGAGTGACATGGAGTAGTGAAATGGAGGAGTGACATAGAGGATTTACGTGGAGGACAGACATGGAGGAGTGACATGGAGAAGTGACAGGGTTGATCAGAAAGTAGGGTTGATATGGTGGAGTGACATGGCGGAGGGACATGGATGAGTGACATGGAGGAGTGACATGGAGGAGTGACATGGAAGACATATAGAAGTGACATGGAGGAGTGACATGGAGGATTGACACGGAGGAGTTACATGGAGGTTCTACACGGAGGAGTGACATTGAGGAGTGAGGTGGACTAGCGACATGGAAGATCGACATTGGGGAATGACATAGAGGAGTGATATTGAAGAGTGACATGGAGGAGTGACATAAAGTAGTGACATGGAGGAATGACATGGATGAGTGACATGGAGGAATGAAAAAGAGTATTGAGATGGTGTAGCGACATGCAGGAGTGACATGGAGTAGCGACATGGAGGAGTGACATGGAGGAGTGAGTTGGTGTAGCGACATGGATGAGTGACATGGAGTAGCGACATGGAGGAGTGACATGAGGAGTAACGTAGAGTGACGTGGTGAAGTGAAATGGAGGAGTGACATGGAAGAGTAACATTGAGAAGTGACAGGGTTGATCAGGAAGGAGGGTTGATATGGTGGAGTGACATGGCGGAGGGACATGGATGAGTGACATGGAGGAGTGACATGGAGGAGCAACACGGAGGAGCGACATGGAGGAGTGACATGGAAGACATATAGAAGTGACATGGAGGAGTGACATGAAGAATTGACACGGAGGAGTGACATGGAGGTTCTACATGGAGGAGTGACATTGAGGAGTGACATGGACGAGCGACATGGAAGATCGACATTGGGGAATGACATAGAGGAGTGATATTGAAGAGTGACATGAAGGAGTGACATAAAGTAGTGACATGGAGGAATGACATGGATGAGTGACATGGAGGAGTGAAAAAGAGTATTGAGTTGGTGAAGAGTGACATGGAGGAGTGACATAAAGTAGTGACATGGAGAAGTGACATGGAGTAGCGACATGGATGAGTGACATGGAGTAGCGACATGGGGGAGTGACGTGGCGGAGTGACATGGAAAAAAAAGTAGAAGTGACATGGAGGAGTGATATGGCGGAGTTAAAATGTGGAGCTACACGGATGAGAGACATGACATTGAAGACTTGGAGAAGTGACATGGATGAGCGACATGGAAGAGTGACATGGAGGAGTGACATGGAGTAGCGACATGGAGGAGTGACATGGAGTAGTGAGTTGTTGTAGCGACATGGAGGAGTGACATGGAGTAGCGACATGGAGTAGTGACATAAAGGAGGGACATGGAGGAATGTCATGGATGAGTGACATGGAGGAGTGACAAGGAGGATTGAGTTGTTGTAGCGACATGGAGGAGTGACATGAGGAGTGAGTTGGTGTAGCGACATGGGGGAGTGACATGGAGGAGTGACATAGAGGAGCAACATGGAGGAGTGACGTGGAGGAGTGACATGGAGGAGTGACATGGAGGAGTGAGTTGGAGGAGTGACATGGAGGAGTGACATGAGGAGTAACGTAGAGGAGTGACGTGGTGAAGTGAAATGGAGGAGTGACATGGAAGAGTGAGTTGGTGTAGCGACATGGAGGAGTGACATGGAATAGCGACATGGAGGAGTGACATGGAGGAGTGAAATGGAGGAGTGACATAGAGGATTGACGTGGAGGACAGACATGGAGGAGTGACATGGAGAAGTGACAGGGTTGATCAGGAAGGAGGGTTGATATGGTGGAGTGACATGGCGGAGGGACATGAATGAGTGACATGGAGGAGTGACATGTAGAAGTGTGTTGGTATAGCGAGATAAGGAGTGACATGGAATAGTGACATGGAGGAGTGAAATGGAGGTGTGACATGGAGGAGTGACATATAGGAGTGATGTGGAGGAGTGACTTGGAGGAGTGATATAAAGGAGTGACATGGAGGAGTGACATGGAGGAGTGAAATGGAGTGACATAGAAGACATATAGAAGTGACATGGCTGAGTGTCATGGAGGAGTGACAAGGAGGTTTGAGTTGGTGTAGCGACATGGAGGAGTGACATGGAGTAGTGACATGGAGGAGTGACATGAGGAGTGACGTAGAGGAGTGACATGGTGGAGTGAAATGGAGGAGTGACATGGAAGAGTGAGTTGGTGTAGCGACATGGAGGAGTGACATGAAATAGCGACATGGAGGAGTGACATGGAGGAGGGACATGGAGGAGTGACATAGAGGATTGATGTGGAGGAGAGACATGGAGGAGTGACATAGAGTGTTGATGTGGAGGAGAGACATGGAGGAGTGACATAGAGTGTTGATGTGGAGGAGAGACATGGAGGAGTGACATGGAGAAGTGACAGGTTTGATCAGGAAGGAGGGTTTATATGGTGGAGTGACATAGCGGAGGGACATGGAGGAGTGAGTTGGTGTAGCGACATAAGGAGTGACATGGAATAGGGACATGGAGGAGTGACATGGAGGTGTGACATGGAGGAGTGACATAGAGGAGCAACATGGAGGAGTGACTTGGAGGAGTGACATGGAGGAGTGACATGGAGAAATGACAGGGCGAATCAGCAAAGAGGATTGATAAGGTGGAGTGACATGGTGGAGGGACATGGATGAGTGACATGGAGGAGTGACATGGAGGAGCAACATGGAGGAGTTATATGGAAGACATATAGAAGTTACATGGAGGAGTGATATGGAGTAGTGACATGGAGGAGTGACATGGAGGAGTGACATGGAAGAGTGAGTTGGTGTAGCGACATGGAGGAGTGACATGGAGGAGTGACATAGAGGTTTGACATGGAGGAGAGACATGGAGGAGTGACATGGAGAAGTGACAGGGTTGATCAGGAAGGAGGATTGATATGGTGGAGTGACATGGCGGAGGGACATGGATGAATGACATGGAGAAGTGACATGGAGGAGGGACATGGAGGAGTGACCTATAGGAGTGATGTGGAGGAGTGACATGGAGGAGTGACATGGAGGAGTGAGTTGGTGGAGCAACATGGAGGAGTCACATGGAGTAGCGACATGGATGAGTGACTTGGAGGAGTTATATAAAGGAGTGACATGGAGGAGTGACATGGAGGAGTGAAATGGAGTGACATAGAAGACATATAGAAGTGACATGGCTGAGTGACATGGAGGAGTGACAAGGAGGTTTGAGTTGGTGTAGCGACATGGAGGAGTGACATGGAGGAGTGACATGAGGAGTGACGTAGAGGAGTGACATAGAGGAGTGAGTTGGTGTAGCGACATGGAGGAGTGACATGGAAGACATATAGAAGTGACATGGAGGAGTGACATGGAGAAGTGACAGGGCGGATCAGCAAGGAGGATTGATATGGTGGAGTGACATGGAGGAAGGACATGGAGGAGTGACATGGAAGACATATAGAAGTGACATGGAGGAACGACTTGGAGGATTGACATAAAGGAGTAACATGGAGGAATGACATGGATGAGTGACATGGAGGAGTGACAAGGAAGATTGAGTTGGTGTAGCGATATGGAGGAGTGACATGAAGTAGCGACATGGAGGAGTGACACGAGGAGTGAGTTGGTGTAGCGACATGGAGGAGTGACATGGAGGTGTGACATGGAGGAGGGGCCTGGAGGAGTGACATGGAATACATAGAAGGGACATGGAGGAGTAACATGGAGGAGTAACATCGAGGAGTAACATCGAGGAGTGACATGGAGGAGTGAGTTGGTGTAGCGACATGGAGAAGTGACATGGATGAGGAACATGGAGGAGTTAAACAGAGGAGTGACATGGAGGAGTGATATGGAGGAGTGACAAGTAGGATTGAGTTTGTGTAGCGACCTGGAGGAGTGACATAGAGTAGCGACATGGAGGAGTGACATCAAGGAGTGAGTTGGTGTAGCGACATAGAGGAGTGACATGGAATAGCGACATGGAGGAGTGACATGGAGGAGTGACATGGAGGAGTGACATGGAGGGGTTGATATGGAGGAGTGACATGGAGGAGTGACATAGAGGAGTGACGTGGTGGAGTGAAATGGAGGAGTGACATGGAGGAGTGAGTTGGTGTAGCGACATGAGGAGTAACATGGAGTAGCGACATGGAGGAGTGACTTGGAGGAGTGATATAAAGGAGTGACATAGAGGAGTGACATGGAGGAGTGAAATGGAGTGACATAGAAGACATATAGAAGTGACATGGAGGAGTGACATGGAGGAGTGACATGGAGGAGTGACATGGAGGAGTGAGTTGGTGGAGCGACCTGGAGGAGTCACATGGAGTAGCGACATGGAGGAGTGACTTGGAGGAGTGAAATAAAGGAGTGACATGGAGGAGTGACATAGAGGTTTGACATGGAGGAGAGACATGGAGGAGTGACATGGAGAAGTGACAGGGTTGATCAGGAAGGAGGATTGATATGGTGGAGTGACATGGCGGAGGGACATGGATGCACTCATCCATGTCCCTCCACTACATGGAGAAGTGACATGGAGGAGGGATATGGAGGAGTGACATGGAGGAGATACATGGAGGAGGGACATGGAGGAGTGACATGGAGGAGTGAGTTGGTGTAGCGACATGGAGGAGTGACATGGAAGACATATTGAAGTTAAATGGAGGAGCGACATGGAAGAGTGACATGGAAGAGTGACATGGAGTAGCGACATGGAGGAGTGACATGGAGGAGTGAGTTGGTGTAGCGACATGGAGGAGTGACATGGAAGACATATAGAAGTGACATGGAGGAGTGACATGGAGAAGTGACAGGGTTGATCAGGAAGGAAGATTGATATGGTGGAGTGACATGGCGGAGGGACATGTATGAATGACATGGAGAAGTGACATGGAGGAGGGACATGGAGGAGTGAGTTGGTGGAGCAACATGGAGGAGTCACATGGCGTAGCAACATGGATGAGTGACTTGGAGGAGTGATATAAAGGAGTGACATGGAGGAGTGACATGGAGGAGTGAAATGGAGTGACATATAAGACATATAGAAGTGACATGGCTGAGTGACATGGAGGAGTGACAAGGAGGTTTGAGTTGGTGTAGCGACATGGAGGAGTGACATGGAGTAGTGACATGGAGGAGTGAGTTGGTGTAGCGACATGGAGGAGTGACATGGAAGACATATAGAAGTGACATGGAGGAGTGACATGGAGAAGTGACAGGGCGGATCAGCAAGGAGGATTGATATGGTGGAGTGACATGAAGGAAGGACATGGAGGAGTGACATGGAAGACATATAGAAGTGACATGGAGGAATGACTTGGAGGAGTGACATAAAGGAGTAACATGGAGGAATGACATGGATGAGTGACATGGAGGAGTGACAAGGTAGATTGAGTTGGTGTAGCGATATGGAGGAGTGACATGGAGTAGCGACATGGAGGAGTGACATGGAGTAGCGACATGGAGGAGTGACATGAGGAGTGAAGTAGAGGAGTGACGTGGTGGAGTGAAATGGAGGAGTGACATGGAAGAGTGAGTTGGTGTAGCGACATGGAGGAGTGACATGGAATTGCGACATGGAGTGACATGGAGGAGTGACATAGAGGATTGACGTGGAGGAAAGACATGGAGGAGTGACATTGAGAAGTGACGGGGTTTATCTCGAAGGAGTATTGATATGGTGGAGTGACATGGCGGAGGGACATGGATGATTGACATGGAGGATTGACAGGGAGGAGCAACACGGAGGAGCGACATGGTGGAATGACATGGAGTAGTGACATAAAGGAATGACATGGATGAGTGACATGGAGGAGTGACAAATAGGATTGAGTTGGTGTAGCGACATGGAGGAGTGACATAGAAAACATGTAGAAGTGACATGGAGGAGTTATATGGAGGAGTGACAATGTGGAGCTACACGGATGAGAGACATTCCATTGAAGACTTGGAGAAGTTAAATGGAGGAGCGACATGGAAGAGTGAAATGGAGGAGTGACATGGAGTAGCGACATGGAGGAGTGACATGGAGGAGTGAGTTGGTGTAGCGACATGGAGGAGTGACATGGAAGACATATAGAAGTGACATGGAGGAGTGACATAGGGAAGTGACAGGGTGGATCAGCAAGGAGGATTGATATGGTGGAGTGACATGGAGGAAGGACATGGAGGAGTGACATGGAAGACATATAGAAGTGACATGGAGGAATGACTTGGAGGAGTGACATAAAGGAGTAACATGGAGGAATGACATGGATGAGTGACATGGAGGAGTGACAAAGCAGATTGAGTTGGTGTAGCGACATGGAGGAGTGACATGGAGTAGCGACATGGAGGAGTGACATGGAGGTGTGACATGGAGGAGGGACCTTGAGGAGTGACATGGAAGACATAGAAGTGACATGGAGGAGTGACTTGGAGGAGTGACATAAAGGAGTGACATGGAGGAATGACATGGATGAGTGACATTAAAGAGTGTAAAGGAGGGTTGAGTTGGTGTAGCGACATAAGGAGTGACATAGAATAGTGACATTGAGGAGTGACATGGAGGAGTGACATAGAGGAGCAACATGGAGGATTGATATGGTGGAGTGACATGGAGAAGTGACAGGGCGGATCAGCAAGGAGGATTGATATGGTTGAGTGAAATGGCGGAGGGACATGGATGAATGACATGGAGGAGTGACAGGGAGGAGCAACATGGAGGAGTTACATGGAAGACATATTGAAGTGACATGGAGGAGTGAAATCGAGGAGTGAGTTGGTGTAGCGACATGGAGGAGTGACATGGAGGACTGACATGGAGGAGCGACATGGAGAAGTGACATGGGGGAATGACATGGATGAGTGACATGGAGGAGTGAAAAAAGAGTATTGAGTTGGTGTAGCGACATGGAGGAGTGACATGGAGTAGCGACATGGAGGAGTGACATGTAGTAGTGAGTTGTTGTAGCGACATGGAGGAGTGACATGGAGTAGCGACATGGGGGAGTGACGTGGCGGAGTGACATGGAAAAAAAGTAGAAGTGACATGGAGGAGTGATATGGCGGAGTTAAAATGTGGAGCTACACGGATGAGAGACATGACATTGAAGACTTGGAGAAGTGACATGGATGAGCGACATGGAAGAGTGACATGGAGGAGTGACATGGAGTAGCGACATGGAGGAGTGACATGGAGTAGTGAGTTGTTGTAGCGACATGGAGGAGTGACATGGAGTAGCGACATGGAGTAGTGACATAAAGGAGGGACATGGAGGAATGTCATGGATGAGTGACATGGAGGAGTGACAAGGAGGATTGAGTTGTTGTAGCGACATGGAGGAGTGACATGAGGAGTGAGTTGGTGTAGCGACATGGAGGAGTGACATGGAGGAGTGACATAGAGGAGCAACATGGAGGAGTGACGTGGAGGAGTGACATGGAGGAGTGACATGGAGGAGTGAGTTGGAGGAGTGACATGGAGGAGTGACATGAGGAGTAATGTAGAGGAGTGACGTGGTGAAGTGAAATGGAGGAGTGACATGGAAGAGTGAGTTGGTGTAGCGACATGGAGGAGTGACATGGAATAGCGACATGGAGGAGTGACATGGAGGAGTGAAATGGAGGAGTGACATAGAGGATTGACGTGGAGGACAGACATGGAGGAGTGACATGGAGAAGTGACAGGGTTGATCAGGAAGGAGGGTTGATATGGTGGAGTGACATGGCGGAGGGACATGAATGAGTGACATGGAGGAGTGACATGTAGAAGTGTGTTGGTATAGCGAGATAAGGAGTGACATGGAATAGTGACATGGAGGAGTGACATGGAGGTGTGACATGGAGGAGTGACATATAGGAGTGATGTGGAGGAGTGACTTGGAGGAGTGATATAAAGGAGTGACATGGAGGAGTGACATGGAGTGACATAGAAGACATATAGAAGTGACATGGCTGAGTGTCATGGAGGAGTGACAAGGAGGTTTGAGTTGGTGGAGCGACATGGAGGAGTGACATGGAGTAGTGACATGGAGGAGTGACATGAGGAGTGACGTAGAGGAGTGACATGGTGGAGTGAAATGGAGGAGTGACATGGAAGAGTGAGTTGGTGTAGCGACATGGAGGAGTGACATGAAATAGCGACATGGAGGAGTGACATGGAGGAGGGACATGGAGGAGTGACATAGAGGATTGATGTGGAGGAGAGACATGGAGGAGTGACATAGAGTGTTGATGTGGAGGAGAGACATGGATGAGTGACATGGAGAAGTGACAGGTTTGATCAGGAAGGAGGGTTTATATGGTGGAGTGACATGGCGGAGGGACATGGAGGAGTGATTTGGTGTAGCGACATAAGGAGTGACATGGAATAGGGACATGGAGGAGTGACATGGAGGTGTGACATGGAGGAGTGACATAGAGGAGCAACATGGAGGAGTGACTTGGAGGAGTGACATGGAGGAGTGACATGGAGGAGTGACATGGAAGAGTGAGTTGGTGTAGCGACATGGAGGAGTGACATGGAGGAGTGACATAGAGGTTTGACATGGAGGAGAGACATGGAGGAGTGACATGGAGAAGTGACAGGGTTGATCAGGAAGGAGGATTGATATGGTGGAGTGACATGGCGGAGGGACATGGATGAATAACATGGAGAAGTGACATGGAGGAGGGACATGGAGGAGTGACATATAGGAGTGATGTGGAGGAGTGACATGGAGGAGTGACATGGAGGAGTGAGTTGGTGGAGCAACATGGAGGAGTCACATGGAGTAGCGACATGGATGAGTGACTTGGAGGAGTGATATAAAGGAGTGACATGGAGGAGTGACATGGAGGAGTGAAATGGAGTGACATAGAAGACATATAGAAGTGACATGGCTGAGTGACATGGAGGAGTGACAAGGAGGTTTGAGTTGGTGTAGCGACATGGAGGAGTGACATGGAGGAGTGACATGAGGAGTGACGTAGAGGAGTGACATGGAAGACATATAGAAGTGACATGGAGGAGTGACATGGAGAAGTGACAGGGCGGATCAGCAAGGAGGATTGATATGGTGGAGTGACATGGAGGAAGGACATGGAGGAGTGACATGGAAGACATATAGAAGTGACATGGAGGAACGACTTGGAGGATTGACATAAAGGAGTAACATAGAGGAATGACATGGATGAGTGACATGGAGGAGTGACAAGGAAGATTGAGTTGGTGTAGCGATATGGAGGAGTGACATGAAGTAGCGACATGGAGGAGTTACATGAGGAGTGAGTTGGTGTAGCGACATGGAGGAGTGACATGGAGGTGTGACATGGAGGAGGGGCCTGGAGGAGTGACATGGAATACATAGAAGGGACATGGAGGAGTGACTTGGAGGAGTGACATAAAGGAGTGACATGGAGGAATGACATGGAGGAGTGACATAGAGGAGTAACATCGAGGAGTGACATGGAGGAGTGAGTTGGTGTAGCGACATGGAGAAGTGACATGGATGAGGAACATGGAGGAGTTAAACAGAGGAGTGACATGGAGGAGTGATATGGAGGAGTGACAAGTAGGATTGAGTTTGTGTAGCGACCTGGAGGAGTGACATAGAGTAGCGACATGGAGGAGTGACATCAAGGAGTGAGTTGGTGTAGCGACATAGAGGAGTGACATGGAATAGCGACATGGAGGAGTGACATGGAGGAGTGACATAGAGGAGTGACGTGGTGGAGTGAAATGGAGGAGTGACATGGAGGAGTGAGTTGGTGTAGCGACATGAGGAGTAACATGGAGTAGCGACATGGAGGAGTGACTTGGAGGAGTGATATAAAGGAGTGACATGGAGGAGTGACATGGAGGAGTGAAATGGAGTGACATAGAAGACATATAGAAGTGACATGGAGGAGTGACATGGAGGAGTGACATGGAGGAGTGAGTTGGTGGAGCGACCTGGTGGAGTCACATGGAGTAGCGACATGGAGGAGTGACTTGGAGGAGTGATATAAAGGAGTGACATGGAGGAGTGACATAGAGGTTTGACATGGAGGAGAGACATGGAGGAGTGACATGGAGAAGTGACAGGGTTGATCAGGAAGGAGGATTGATATGGTGGAGTGACATGGCGGAGGGACATGGATGCACTCATCCATGTCCCTCCACTACATGGAGAAGTGACATGGAGGAGGGATATGGAGGAGTGACATGGAGGAGATACATGGAGGAGGGACATGGAGGAGTGACATGGAGGAGTGAGTTGGTGTAGCGACATGGAGGAGTGACATGGAAGACATATTGAAGTTAAATGGAGGAGCGACATGGAAGAGTGACATGGAAGAGTGACATGGAGTAGCGACATGGAGGAGTGACATGGAGGAGTGAGTTGGTGTAGCGACATGGAGGAGTGACATGGAAGACATATAGAAGTGACATGGAGGAGTGACATGGAGAAGTGACAGGGTTGATCAGGAAGGAAGATTGATATGGTGGAGTGACATGGCGGAGGGACATGGATGAATGACATGGAGAAGTGACATGGAGGAGGGACATGGAGGAGTGACATATAGGAGTGATGTGGAGGAGTGACATGGAGGAGTGACATGGAGGAGTGAGTTGGTGGAGCAACATGGAGGAGTCACATGGAGTAGCAACATGGATGAGTGACTTGGAGGAGTGATATAAAGGAGTGACATGGAGGAGTGACATGGAGGAGTGAAATGGAGTGACATATAAGACATATAGAAGTGACATGGCTGAGTGACATGGAGGAGTGACAAGGAGGTTTGAGTTGGTGTAGCGACATGGAGGAGTGACATGGAGTAGTGACATGGAGGAGTGACATGAGGAGTGACGTAGAGGAGTGACATGGAGGAGTGAGTTTGTGTAGCGACATGGAGGAGTGACATGGAAGACATATAGAAGTGACATGGAGGAGTGACATGGAGAAGTGACAGGGCGGATCAGCAAGGAGGATTGATATGGTGGAGTGACATGAAGGAAGGACATGGAGGAGTGACATGGAAGACATATAGAAGTGACATGGAGGAATGACTTGGAGGAGTGACATAAAGGAGTAACATGGAGGAATGACATGGATGAGTGACATGGAGGAGTGACAAGGAAGATTGAGTTGGTGTAGCGATATGGAGGAGTGACATGGAGTAGCGACTTGGAGGAGTGACATGGAGTAGCGACATGGAGGAGTGACATGAGGAGTGAAGTAGAGGAGTGACGTGGTGGAGTGAAATGGTTGAGTGACATGGAAGAGTGAGTTGGTGTAGCGACATGGAGGAGTGACATGGAATTGCGACATGGAGTGACATGGAGGAGTGACATAGAGGATTGACATGGAGGAAAGACATGGAGGAGTGACATTGAGAAGTGACAGGGTTGATCTCGAAGGAGTATTGATATGGTGGAGTGACATGGCGGAGGGACATGGATGATTGACATGGAGGATTGACAGGGAGGAGTGACAAGGAGGATTGAGTTGTTGTAGCGACATGGTGGAGTGACATGAGGAGTGAGTTGGTGTAGCGACATGGAGGAGTGACTAGGAGAAGTGTCATAGAGGAGCAACATGGAGGAGTGACATGGAAGTCATATAGAAGTGACATAGAGGAGTGACGTGGAGGAGTGACATGGAGGAGTGACAAGAGGTTTGAGTTGGTGTAGTGACATGGAGGAGTGACATGGAGTAGCGACATGGAGGAGTGACATGAGGAGTAACGTAGAGGAGTGACGTGGTGAAGTGAAATGGAGGAGTGACATGGAAGAGTGAGTTGGTGTAGCGACATGGAGGAGTGACATGGAATAGCGACATGGAGGAGTGACATGGAGTAGTGAAATGGAGGAGTGACATAGAGGATTTACGTGGAGGACAGACATGGAGGAGTGACATGGAGAAGTGACAGGGTTGATCAGAAAGTAGGGTTGATATGGTGGAGTGACATGGCGGAGGGACATGGATGAGTGACATGGAGGAGTGACATGGAGGAGTGACATGGAAGACATATAGAAGTGACATGGAGGAGTGACATGGAGGATTGACACGGAGGAGTTACATGGAGGTTCTACACGGAGGAGTGACATTGAGGAGTGAGGTGGACTAGCGACATGGAAGATCGACATTGGGGAATGACATAGAGGAGTGATATTGAAGAGTGACATGGAGGAGTGACATAAAGTAGTGACATGGAGGAATGACATGGATGAGTGACATGGAGGAATGAAAAAGAGTATTGAGATGGTGTAGCGACATGCAGGAGTGACATGGAGTAGCGACATGGAGGAGTGACATGGAGGAGTGAGTTGGTGTAGCGACATGGATGAGTGACATGGAGTAGCGACATGGAGGAGTGACATGAGGAGTAACGTAGAGTGACGTGGTGAAGTGAAATGGAGGAGTGACATGGAAGAGTAACATTGAGAAGTGACAGGGTTGATCAGGAAGGAGGGTTGATATGGTGGAGTGACATGGCGGAGGGACATGGATGAGTGACATGGAGGAGTGACATGGAGGAGCAACACGGAGGAGCGACATGGAGGAGTGACATGGAAGACATATAGAAGTGACATGGAGGAGTGACATGAAGAATTGACACGGAGGAGTGACATGGAGGTTCTACATGGAGGAGTGACATTGAGGAGTGACATGGACGAGCGACATGGAAGATCGACATTGGGGAATGACATAGAGGAGTGATATTGAAGAGTGACATGAAGGAGTGACATAAAGTAGTGACATGGAGGAATGACATGGATGAGTGACATGGAGGAGTGAAAAAGAGTATTGAGTTGGTGAAGAGTGACATGGAGGAGTGACATAAAGTAGTGACATGGAGAAGTGACATGGAGTAGCGACATGGATGAGTGACATGGAGTAGCGACATGGGGGAGTGACGTGGCGGAGTGACATGGAAAAAAAAGTAGAAGTGACATGGAGGAGTGATATGGCGGAGTTAAAATGTGGAGCTACACGGATGAGAGACATGACATTGAAGACTTGGAGAAGTGACATGGATGAGCGACATGGAAGAGTGACATGGAGGAGTGACATGGAGTAGCGACATGGAGGAGTGACATGGAGTAGTGAGTTGTTGTAGCGACATGGAGGAGTGACATGGAGTAGCGACATGGAGTAGTGACATAAAGGAGGGACATGGAGGAATGTCATGGATGAGTGACATGGAGGAGTGACAAGGAGGATTGAGTTGTTGTAGCGACATGGAGGAGTGACATGAGGAGTGAGTTGGTGTAGCGACATGGGGGAGTGACATGGAGGAGTGACATAGAGGAGCAACATGGAGGAGTGACGTGGAGGAGTGACATGGAGGAGTGACATGGAGGAGTGAGTTGGAGGAGTGACATGGAGGAGTGACATGAGGAGTAACGTAGAGGAGTGACGTGGTGAAGTGAAATGGAGGAGTGACATGGAAGAGTGAGTTGGTGTAGCGACATGGAGGAGTGACATGGAATAGCGACATGGAGGAGTGACATGGAGGAGTGAAATGGAGGAGTGACATAGAGGATTGACGTGGAGGACAGACATGGAGGAGTGACATGGAGAAGTGACAGGGTTGATCAGGAAGGAGGGTTGATATGGTGGAGTGACATGGCGGAGGGACATGAATGAGTGACATGGAGGAGTGACATGTAGAAGTGTGTTGGTATAGCGAGATAAGGAGTGACATGGAATAGTGACATGGAGGAGTGAAATGGAGGTGTGACATGGAGGAGTGACATATAGGAGTGATGTGGAGGAGTGACTTGGAGGAGTGATATAAAGGAGTGACATGGAGGAGTGACATGGAGGAGTGAAATGGAGTGACATAGAAGACATATAGAAGTGACATGGCTGAGTGTCATGGAGGAGTGACAAGGAGGTTTGAGTTGGTGTAGCGACATGGAGGAGTGACATGGAGTAGTGACATGGAGGAGTGACATGAGGAGTGACGTAGAGGAGTGACATGGTGGAGTGAAATGGAGGAGTGACATGGAAGAGTGAGTTGGTGTAGCGACATGGAGGAGTGACATGAAATAGCGACATGGAGGAGTGACATGGAGGAGGGACATGGAGGAGTGACATAGAGGATTGATGTGGAGGAGAGACATGGAGGAGTGACATAGAGTGTTGATGTGGAGGAGAGACATGGAGGAGTGACATAGAGTGTTGATGTGGAGGAGAGACATGGAGGAGTGACATGGAGAAGTGACAGGTTTGATCAGGAAGGAGGGTTTATATGGTGGAGTGACATAGCGGAGGGACATGGAGGAGTGAGTTGGTGTAGCGACATAAGGAGTGACATGGAATAGGGACATGGAGGAGTGACATGGAGGTGTGACATGGAGGAGTGACATAGAGGAGCAACATGGAGGAGTGACTTGGAGGAGTGACATGGAGGAGTGACATGGAGAAATGACAGGGCGAATCAGCAAAGAGGATTGATAAGGTGGAGTGACATGGTGGAGGGACATGGATGAGTGACATGGAGGAGTGACATGGAGGAGCAACATGGAGGAGTTATATGGAAGACATATAGAAGTTACATGGAGGAGTGATATGGAGTAGTGACATGGAGGAGTGACATGGAGGAGTGACATGGAAGAGTGAGTTGGTGTAGCGACATGGAGGAGTGACATGGAGGAGTGACATAGAGGTTTGACATGGAGGAGAGACATGGAGGAGTGACATGGAGAAGTGACAGGGTTGATCAGGAAGGAGGATTGATATGGTGGAGTGACATGGCGGAGGGACATGGATGAATGACATGGAGAAGTGACATGGAGGAGGGACATGGAGGAGTGACCTATAGGAGTGATGTGGAGGAGTGACATGGAGGAGTGACATGGAGGAGTGAGTTGGTGGAGCAACATGGAGGAGTCACATGGAGTAGCGACATGGATGAGTGACTTGGAGGAGTTATATAAAGGAGTGACATGGAGGAGTGACATGGAGGAGTGAAATGGAGTGACATAGAAGACATATAGAAGTGACATGGCTGAGTGACATGGAGGAGTGACAAGGAGGTTTGAGTTGGTGTAGCGACATGGAGGAGTGACATGGAGGAGTGACATGAGGAGTGACGTAGAGGAGTGACATAGAGGAGTGAGTTGGTGTAGCGACATGGAGGAGTGACATGGAAGACATATAGAAGTGACATGGAGGAGTGACATGGAGAAGTGACAGGGCGGATCAGCAAGGAGGATTGATATGGTGGAGTGACATGGAGGAAGGACATGGAGGAGTGACATGGAAGACATATAGAAGTGACATGGAGGAACGACTTGGAGGATTGACATAAAGGAGTAACATGGAGGAATGACATGGATGAGTGACATGGAGGAGTGACAAGGAAGATTGAGTTGGTGTAGCGATATGGAGGAGTGACATGAAGTAGCGACATGGAGGAGTGACACGAGGAGTGAGTTGGTGTAGCGACATGGAGGAGTGACATGGAGGTGTGACATGGAGGAGGGGCCTGGAGGAGTGACATGGAATACATAGAAGGGACATGGAGGAGTAACATGGAGGAGTAACATCGAGGAGTAACATCGAGGAGTGACATGGAGGAGTGAGTTGGTGTAGCGACATGGAGAAGTGACATGGATGAGGAACATGGAGGAGTTAAACAGAGGAGTGACATGGAGGAGTGATATGGAGGAGTGACAAGTAGGATTGAGTTTGTGTAGCGACCTGGAGGAGTGACATAGAGTAGCGACATGGAGGAGTGACATCAAGGAGTGAGTTGGTGTAGCGACATAGAGGAGTGACATGGAATAGCGACATGGAGGAGTGACATGGAGGAGTGACATGGAGGAGTGACATGGAGGGGTTGATATGGAGGAGTGACATGGAGGAGTGACATAGAGGAGTGACGTGGTGGAGTGAAATGGAGGAGTGACATGGAGGAGTGAGTTGGTGTAGCGACATGAGGAGTAACATGGAGTAGCGACATGGAGGAGTGACTTGGAGGAGTGATATAAAGGAGTGACATAGAGGAGTGACATGGAGGAGTGAAATGGAGTGACATAGAAGACATATAGAAGTGACATGGAGGAGTGACATGGAGGAGTGACATGGAGGAGTGACATGGAGGAGTGAGTTGGTGGAGCGACCTGGAGGAGTCACATGGAGTAGCGACATGGAGGAGTGACTTGGAGGAGTGAAATAAAGGAGTGACATGGAGGAGTGACATAGAGGTTTGACATGGAGGAGAGACATGGAGGAGTGACATGGAGAAGTGACAGGGTTGATCAGGAAGGAGGATTGATATGGTGGAGTGACATGGCGGAGGGACATGGATGCACTCATCCATGTCCCTCCACTACATGGAGAAGTGACATGGAGGAGGGATATGGAGGAGTGACATGGAGGAGATACATGGAGGAGGGACATGGAGGAGTGACATGGAGGAGTGAGTTGGTGTAGCGACATGGAGGAGTGACATGGAAGACATATTGAAGTTAAATGGAGGAGCGACATGGAAGAGTGACATGGAAGAGTGACATGGAGTAGCGACATGGAGGAGTGACATGGAGGAGTGAGTTGGTGTAGCGACATGGAGGAGTGACATGGAAGACATATAGAAGTGACATGGAGGAGTGACATGGAGAAGTGACAGGGTTGATCAGGAAGGAAGATTGATATGGTGGAGTGACATGGCGGAGGGACATGTATGAATGACATGGAGAAGTGACATGGAGGAGGGACATGGAGGAGTGACATATAGGAGTGATGTGGAGGAGTGACATGGAGGAGTGACATGGAGGAGTGAGTTGGTGGAGCAACATGGAGGAGTCACATGGCGTAGCAACATGGATGAGTGACTTGGAGGAGTGATATAAAGGAGTGACATGGAGGAGTGACATGGAGGAGTGAAATGGAGTGACATATAAGACATATAGAAGTGACATGGCTGAGTGACATGGAGGAGTGACAAGGAGGTTTGAGTTGGTGTAGCGACATGGAGGAGTGACATGGAGTAGTGACATGGAGGAGTGAGTTGGTGTAGCGACATGGAGGAGTGACATGGAAGACATATAGAAGTGACATGGAGGAGTGACATGGAGAAGTGACAGGGCGGATCAGCAAGGAGGATTGATATGGTGGAGTGACATGAAGGAAGGACATGGAGGAGTGACATGGAAGACATATAGAAGTGACATGGAGGAATGACTTGGAGGAGTGACATAAAGGAGTAACATGGAGGAATGACATGGATGAGTGACATGGAGGAGTGACAAGGAAGATTGAGTTGGTGTAGCGATATGGAGGAGTGACATGGAGTAGCGACATGGAGGAGTGACATGGAGTAGCGACATGGAGGAGTGACATGAGGAGTGAAGTAGAGGAGTGACGTGGTGGAGTGAAATGGAGGAGTGACATGGAAGAGTGAGTTGGTGTAGCGACATGGAGGAGTGACATGGAATTGCGACATGGAGTGACATGGAGGAGTGACATAGAGGATTGACGTGGAGGAAAGACATGGAGGAGTGACATTGAGAAGTGACGGGGTTTATCTCGAAGGAGTATTGATATGGTGGAGTGACATGGCGGAGGGACATGGATGATTGACATGGAGGATTGACAGGGAGGAGCAACACGGAGGAGCGACATGGTGGAATGACATGGAGTAGTGACATAAAGGAATGACATGGATGAGTGACATGGAGGAGTGACAAATAGGATTGAGTTGGTGTAGCGACATGGAGGAGTGACATAGAAAACATGTAGAAGTGACATGGAGGAGTTATATGGAGGAGTGACAATGTGGAGCTACACGGATGAGAGACATTCCATTGAAGACTTGGAGAAGTTAAATGGAGGAGCGACATGGAAGAGTGAAATGGAGGAGTGACATGGAGTAGCGACATGGAGGAGTGACATGGAGGAGTGAGTTGGTGTAGCGACATGGAGGAGTGACATGGAAGACATATAGAAGTGACATGGAGGAGTGACATAGGGAAGTGACAGGGTGGATCAGCAAGGAGGATTGATATGGTGGAGTGACATGGAGGAAGGACATGGAGGAGTGACATGGAAGACATATAGAAGTGACATGGAGGAATGACTTGGAGGAGTGACATAAAGGAGTAACATGGAGGAATGACATGGATGAGTGACATGGAGGAGTGACAAAGCAGATTGAGTTGGTGTAGCGACATGGAGGAGTGACATGGAGTAGCGACATGGAGGAGTGACATGGAGGTGTGACATGGAGGAGGGACCTTGAGGAGTGACATGGAAGACATAGAAGTGACATGGAGGAGTGACTTGGAGGAGTGACATAAAGGAGTGACATGGAGGAATGACATGGATGAGTGACATTAAAGAGTGTAAAGGAGGGTTGAGTTGGTGTAGCGACATAAGGAGTGACATAGAATAGTGACATTGAGGAGTGACATGGAGGAGTGACATAGAGGAGCAACATGGAGGATTGATATGGTGGAGTGACATGGAAGACATATAGAAGTGACATGGAGGAATGACTTGGAGGAGTGACATAAAGGAGTAACATGGAGGAATGACATGGATGAGTGACATTAAAGAGTGTAAAGGAGGATTGAGTTGGTGTAGCGACATAAGGAGTGACATAGAACAGCGACATGGAGGAGTGACATAGAGGAGCAACATGGAGGAGCGACTTGGAGGAGTGACATGGAGGAGTGACATGGAGAAGTGACAGGGCGGATCAGCAAGGAGGATTGATATGGTTGAGTGAAATGGCGGAGGGACATGGATGAATGACATGGAGGAGTGACAGGGAGGAGCAACATGGAGGAGTTACATGGAAGACATATTGAAGTGACATGGAGGAGTGAAATCGAGGAGTGAGTTGGTGTAGCGACATGGAGGAGTGACATGTAGGACTGACATGGAGGAGCGACATGGAGAAGTGACATGGGGGAATGACATGGATGAGTGACATGGAGGAGTGAAAAAGAGTATTGAGTTGGTGTAGCGACATGGAGGAGTGACATGGAGTAGCGACATGGAGGAGTGACATGTAGTAGTGAGTTGTTGTAGCGACATGGAGGAGTGACATGGAGTAGCGACATGGAGTAGTGACATAAAGGAGGGACATGGAGGAATGACATGGATGAGTGACATGGAGGAGTGACAAGGAGGATTGAGTTGTTGTAGCGACATGGAGGAGTGACATGAGGAGTGAGTTGGTGTAGCGACATGGAGGAGTGACATGGAGGAATGAAATGGAGGAGTGACATAGAGGATTGACGTGGATGACAGACATGGAGGAGTGACATGGAGAAGTGACAGGGTTGATCAGGAAGGAGGGTTTATATGGTGGAGTGACATGGCGGAAGGACATGGATGAGTGACATGGAGGAGTGACATGGAGGAGCAACACGGAGGAGCGACATGGAGGAGTGACATGGAAGACATATAGAAGTGACATGGAGGAGTGACATGGAGGATTGACACGGAGGAGTGACATGGAGGTTCTACATGGAGGAGTGACATTGAGGAGTGACATGGACGAGCGACATGGAAGATCGACATTGGAGAATGACATAGAGGAGTGACATGGAATAGCGACATGGAGGAGTGACATGGAGGAGTGAAATGGAGGAGTGACATAGAGGATTGACAGGGTTGATCAGGAAGGAGGGTTGATATGGTGGAGTGACATGGAGTAGTGACATGGAGGATGGACATGGAGGAGTGACATGGAAGACATATAGAGGTGACATGGAGGAGTGACATGGAGGAATGACATGGAGGAGTGACATGAGGAGTGAGTTGGTGTAGCAACATGGAGGAGTGACATGGAGTAACGACATGGAGGAGTGACATGGAGGTGTGACATGGAAAACATATAGAAGTGACATGGAGGAGTGACTTGGAGGAGTGATATAACAGAGTGACATGGAGTAATGACATGGAGTAGCGACACATGGAGGAGTGACAAGAAGGATTGAGTTTGTGTAGTGAAATGGAGAAGTGACATGGAGTAGCGACACGGAGGAGTGACATGGAGTAGCGACATGGAGGAGTGACTCGGAGGTGTGACATGGAGGAGTGACATAGAGGAGTGATGTGGAGGAGTGGCATGGAGGAGTAACATGGAGGAGTGAGTTGGTGGAGCGACATGGAGGAGTCACATGGAGTAGCTACATTGAGGAGTGACATGGAGGAGTGACATGGAGGAGTGACATAGAGGATTGATGTGGAAAAGAGACATGGAGGAGTGACATGGAGAAGTGACAGGTTTGATCAGGAAGGAGGGTTGATATGGTGAATTGACATGGCGGAGGGACATGGAGGAGTTAGTTGGTGTAGCGACATAAGGAGTGACATAGAATAGCGAAATTAAGGTGTGACATGGAGGTGTGACATGGAGGAGTGACATAGTGGAGCAACATGGAGGAGCGACTTGGAGGAGTGACATGGAAGACATATAGAAGTGACATGGAGGAGTGACATGGAAAAGTGACAGGGCGGATCAGCAAGGAGGATTGATATGGTGGAGTGACATGGCGAAGGGACATGGATAAGTGACATGGAGGAGTGACATGGAGGAGTGACATGGAGGAGCAACATGGAGGACTGACATGGAGGAGCGACATGGAGGAGTGACATGGAAAACATATAGAAGTGACATGGAGGAGTGACATGGAGGATCGACACGGAAGACTGACATGGAGGTTCTACATGGAGGAGTGACATTGAGGAGTGACATGGCCGAGCGACATGGAAGATCGACATTGGGGAATGACATAGAGGAGTGATATTGAAGAGTGTAATGGAGGAGTGACATAAAGTAGTGACATGGAGGAATGACATGGATGAGTGACATGGAGGAGTGAAAAAGAGTATTGAGTTGGTGTAGCGACATGCAGGAGTGACATGGAGTAGCGACATGGAGGAGTGACATGGAGGAGTGAGTTGGTGTAGCGACATGGATGAGTGACATGGAGTAGCGACATGGAGGAGTGACATGAGGAGTAACGTAGAGGAGTGACGTGGTGAAGTGAAATGGAGGAGTGACATGGAAGAGTGAGTTGGTGTAGCGACATGGAGGAGTGACATGGAGAAGTGACATTGAGAAGTGACAGGGTTGATCAGGAAGGAGGGTTGATATGGTGGAGTGACATGGCGGAGGGACATGGCTGAGTGACATGGAGGAGTGACATGGAGGAGCAACACGGAGGAGCAACATGGAGGAGTGACATGGAAGACATATAGAAGTGACATTGAGGAGTGACATGGACGAACGACATGGAAGATCGACATTGGGGAATGACATAGAGGAGTGATATTGAAGAGTGACATGGAGGAGTGACATAAAGTAGTGACATGGAGGAGTGACATGGAGTAGCGACATGGATGAGTGACATGGAGTAGCGACATGGGGGAGTGACGTGGCGGAGTGACATGGTAAAACATGTAGAAGTGACACGGAGGAGTGATATGGCGGAGTTAAAATGTGGAGCTACACGGATGAGAGACATGACATTGAAGACTTGGAGAAGTGACATGGATGAGCGACATGGAAGAGTGACATGGAGGAGTGACATGGAGTAGCGACATGGAGGAGTGACATGGAGTAGTGAGTTGTTGTAGCGACATGGAGGAGTGACATGGAGTAGCGACATGGAGTAGTGACATAAAGGAGGGACATGGAGGAATGACATGGATGAGTGACATGGAGGAGTGACAAGGAGGATTGAGTTGTTGTAGCGACATGGAGGAGTGACATGAGGAGTGAGTTGGTGTAGCGACATGGAGGAGTGACATGGAGGAGTGACATAGAGGAGCAACATGGAGGACTGACATGGAGGAGTCACATGGGGAGTGATTTGGTGTAGCAACATGGAGTAACGACATGGAGGAGTGACATGGAGGTGTGACATGGAGGAGGGACATGGTGGAGTGACATGGAAGACATATAGAAGTGACATGGAGGAGTGACTTGGAGGAGTGATATAACAGAGTGACATGGAGTAATGACATGGATGAATGACATGGAGGAGTGACAAGAAGGATTGAGTTGGTGTAGTGAAATGGAGAAGTGACATGGAGTAGCGACACGGAGGAGTGACATGGAGTAGCGACATGGAGGAGTGACATGGAGGTGTGACATGGAGGAGTGACATAGAGGAGTGACGTGGAGGAGTGGCATGGAGGAGTGAAATAAAGGAGTGACATGGAGGAGTGACATAGAGGTTTGACATGGAGGAGAGACATGGAGGAGTGACATGGAGAAGTGACAGGGTTGATCAGGAAGGAGGATTGATATGGTGGAGTGACATGGCGGAGGGACATGGATGCACTCATCCATGTCCCTCCACTACATGGAGAAGTGACATGGAGGAGGGATATGGAGGAGTGACATGGAGGAGATACATGGAGGAGGGACATGGAGGAGTGACATGGAGGAGTGAGTTGGTGTAGCGACATGGAGGAGTGACATGGAAGACATATTGAAGTTAAATGGAGGAGCGACATGGAAGAGTGACATGGAAGAGTGACATGGAGTAGCGACATGGAGGAGTGACATGGAGGAGTGAGTTGGTGTAGCGACATGGAGGAGTGACATGGAAGACATATAGAAGTGACATGGAGGAGTGACATGGAGAAGTGACAGGGTTGATCAGGAAGGAAGATTGATATGGTGGAGTGACATGGCGGAGGGACATGTATGAATGACATGGAGAAGTGACATGGAGGAGGGACATGGAGGAGTGACATATAGGAGTGATGTGGAGGAGTGACATGGAGGAGTGACATGGAGGAGTGAGTTGGTGGAGCAACATGGAGGAGTCACATGGCGTAGCAACATGGATGAGTGACTTGGAGGAGTGATATAAAGGAGTGACATGGAGGAGTGACATGGAGGAGTGAAATGGAGTGACATATAAGACATATAGAAGTGACATGGCTGAGTGACATGGAGGAGTGACAAGGAGGTTTGAGTTGGTGTAGCGACATGGAGGAGTGACATGGAGTAGTGACATGGAGGAGTGAGTTGGTGTAGCGACATGGAGGAGTGACATGGAAGACATATAGAAGTGACATGGAGGAGTGACATGGAGAAGTGACAGGGCGGATCAGCAAGGAGGATTGATATGGTGGAGTGACATGAAGGAAGGACATGGAGGAGTGACATGGAAGACATATAGAAGTGACATGGAGGAATGACTTGGAGGAGTGACAAGGAAGATTGAGTTGGTGTAGCGATATGGAGGAGTGACATGGAGTAGCGACATGGAGGAGTGACATGGAGTAGCGACATGGAGGAGTGACATGAGGAGTGAAGTAGAGGAGTGACGTGGTGGAGTGAAATGGAGGAGTGACATGGAAGAGTGAGTTGGTGTAGCGACATGGAGGAGTGACATGGAATTGCGACATGGAGTGACATGGAGGAGTGACATAGAGGATTGACGTGGAGGAAAGACATAGAGGAGTGACATTGAGAAGTGACGGGGTTTATCTCGAAGGAGTATTGATATGGTGGAGTGACATGGCGGAGGGACATGGATGATTGACATGGAGGATTGACAGGGAGGAGCAACACGGAGGAGCGACATGGTGGAATGACATGGAGTAGTGACATAAAGGAATGACATGGATGAGTGACATGGAGGAGTGACAAATAGGATTGAGTTGGTGTAGCGACATGGAGGAGTGACATAGAAAACATGTAGAAGTGACATGGAGGAGTTATATGGAGGAGTGACAATGTGGAGCTACACGGATGAGAGACATTCCATTGAAGACTTGGAGAAGTTAAATGGAGGAGCGACATGGAAGAGTGAAATGGAGGAGTGACATGGAGTAGCGACATGGAGGAGTGACATGGAGGAGTGAGTTGGTGTAGCGACATGGAGGAGTGACATGGAAGACATATAGAAGTGACATGGAGGAGTGACATAGGGAAGTGACAGGGTGGATCAGCAAGGAGGATTGATATGGTGGAGTGACATGGAGGAAGGACATGGAGGAGTGACATGGAAGACATATAGAAGTGACATGGAGGAATGACTTGGAGGAGTGACATAAAGGAGTAACATGGAGGAATGACATGGATGAGTGACATGGAGGAGTGACAAAGCAGATTGAGTTGGTGTAGCGACATGGAGGAGTGACATGGAGTAGCGACATGGAGGAGTGACATGGAGGTGTGACATGGAGGAGGGACCTTGAGGAGTGACATGGAAGACATAGAAGTGACATGGAGGAGTGACTTGGAGGAGTGACATAAAGGAGTGACATGGAGGAATGACATGGATGAGTGACATTAAAGAGTGTAAAGGAGGGTTGAGTTGGTGTAGCGACATAAGGAGTGACATAGAATAGTGACATTGAGGAGTGACATGGAGGAGTGACATAGAGGAGCAACATGGAGGATTGATATGGTGGAGTGACATGGAAGACATATAGAAGTGACATGGAGGAATGACTTGGAGGAGTGACATAAAGGAGTAACATGGAGGAATGACATGGATGAGTGACATTAAAGAGTGTAAAGGAGGATTGAGTTGGTGTAGCGACATAAGGAGTGACATAGAACAGCGACATGGAGGAGTGACATAGAGGAGCAACATGGAGGAGCGACTTGGAGGAGTGACATGGAGGAGTGACATGGAGAAGTGACAGGGCGGATCAGCAAGGAGGATTGATATGGTTGAGTGAAATGGCGGAGGGACATGGATGAATGACATGGAGGAGTGACAGGGAGGAGCAACATGGAGGAGTTACATGGAAGACATATTGAAGTGACATGGAGGAGTGAAATCGAGGAGTGAGTTGGTGTAGCGACATGGAGGAGTGACATGTAGGACTGACATGGAGGAGCGACATGGAGAAGTGACATGGGGGAATGACATGGATGAGTGACATGGAGGAGTGAAAAAGAGTATTGAGTTGGTGTAGCGACATGGAGGAGTGACATGGAGTAGCGACATGGAGGAGTGACATGTAGTAGTGAGTTGTTGTAGCGACATGGAGGAGTGACATGGAGTAGCGACATGGAGTAGTGACATAAAGGAGGGACATGGAGGAATGACATGGATGAGTGACATGGAGGAGTGACAAGGAGGATTGAGTTGTTGTAGCGACATGGAGGAGTGACATGAGGAGTGAGTTGGTGTAGCGACATGGAGGAGTGACATGGAGGAATGAAATGGAGGAGTGACATAGAGGATTGACGTGGATGACAGACATGGAGGAGTGACGTGGATGACAGACATGGAGGAGTGACATGGAGAAGTGACAGGGTTGATCAGGAAGGAGGGTTTATATGGTGGAGTGACATGGCGGAAGGACATGGATGAGTGACATGGAGGAGTGACATGGAGGAGCAACACGGAGGAGCGACATGGAGGAGTGACATGGAAGACATATAGAAGTGACATGGAGGAGTGACATGGAGGATTGACACGGAGGAGTGACATGGAGGTTCTACATGGAGGAGTGACATTGAGGAGTGACATGGACGAGCGACATGGAAGATCGACATTGGAGAATGACATAGAGGAGTGACATGGAATAGCGACATGGAGGAGTGACATGGAGGAGTGAAATGGAGGAGTGACATAGAGGATTGACAGGGTTGATCAGGAAGGAGGGTTGATATGGTGGAGTGACATGGAGTAGTGACATGGAGGATGGACATGGAGGAGTGACATGGAAGACATATAGAGGTGACATGGAGGAGTGACATGGAGGAATGACATGGAGGAGTGACATGAGGAGTGAGTTGGTGTAGCAACATGGAGGAGTGACATGGAGTAACGACATGGAGGAGTGACATGGAGGTGTGACATGGAAAACATATAGAAGTGACATGGAGGAGTGACTTGGAGGAGTGATATAACAGAGTGACATGGAGTAATGACATGGAGTAGCGACACATGGAGGAGTGACAAGAAGGATTGAGTTTGTGTAGTGAAATGGAGAAGTGACATGGAGTAGCGACACGGAGGAGTGACATGGAGTAGCGACATGGAGGAGTGACTCGGAGGTGTGACATGGAGGAGTGACATAGAGGAGTGATGTGGAGGAGTGGCATGGAGGAGTAACATGGAGGAGTGAGTTGGTGGAGCGACATGGAGGAGTCACATGGAGTAGCTACATTGAGGAGTGACATGGAGGAGTGACATGGAGGAGTGACATAGAGGATTGATGTGGAAAAGAGACATGGAGGAGTGACATGGAGAAGTGACAGGTTTGATCAGGAAGGATGGTTGATATGGTGAATTGACATGGCGGAGGGACATGGAGGAGTTAGTTGGTGTAGCGACATAAGGAGTGACATAGAATAGCGAAATTAAGGTGTGACATGGAGGTGTGACATGGAGGAGTGACATAGTGGAGCAACATGGAGGAGCGACTTGGAGGAGTGACATGGAAGACATATAGAAGTGACATGGAGGAGTGACATGGAAAAGTGACAGGGCGGATCAGCAAGGAGGATTGATATGGTGGAGTGACATGGCGAAGGGACATGGATAAGTGACATGGAGGAGTGACATGGAGGAGTGACATGGAGGAGCAACATGGAGGACTGACATGGAGGAGCGACATGGAGGAGTGACATGGAAAACATATAGAAGTGACATGGAGGAGTGACATGGAGGATCGACACGGAAGACTGACATGGAGGTTCTACATGGAGGAGTGACATTGAGGAGTGACATGGCCGAGCGACATGGAAGATCGACATTGGGGAATGACATAGAGGAGTGATATTGAAGAGTGTAATGGAGGAGTGACATAAAGTAGTGACATGGAGGAATGACATGGATGAGTGACATGGAGGAGTGAAAAAGAGTATTGAGTTGGTGTAGCGACATGCAGGAGTGACATGGAGTAGCGACATGGAGGAGTGACATGGAGGAGTGAGTTGGTGTAGCGACATGGATGAGTGACATGGAGTAGCGACATGGAGGAGTGACATGAGGAGTAACGTAGAGGAGTGACGTGGTGAAGTGAAATGGAGGAGTGACATGGAAGAGTGAGTTGGTGTAGCGACATGGAGGAGTGACATGGAGAAGTGACATTGAGAAGTGACAGGGTTGATCAGGAAGGAGGGTTGATATGGTGGAGTGACATGGCGGAGGGACATGGCTGAGTGACATGGAGGAGTGACATGGAGGAGCAACACGGAGGAGCAACATGGAGGAGTGACATGGAAGACATATAGAAGTGACATGGAGGAGTGACATGGAGGATTGACACGGAGGAGTAACATGGAGGTTCTACATGGAGGAGTGACATTGAGGAGTGACATGGACGAACGACATGGAAGATCGACATTGGGGAATGACATAGAGGAGTGATATTGAAGAGTGACATGGAGGAGTGACATAAAGTAGTGACATGGAGGAGTGACATGGAGTAGCGACATGGATGAGTGACATGGAGTAGCGACATGGGGGAGTGACGTGGCGGAGTGACATGGAAAAACATGTAGAAGTGACACGGAGGAGTGATATGGCGGAGTTAAAATGTGGAGCTACATGGATGAGAGACATGACATTGAAGACTTGGAGAAGTGACATGGATGAGCGACATGGAAGAGTGACATGGAGGAGTGACATGGAGTAGCGACATGGAGGAGTGACATGGAGTAGTGAGTTGTTGTAGCGACATGGAGGAGTGACATGGAGTAGCGACATGGAGTAGTGACATAAAGGAGGGACATGGAGGAATGACATGGATGAGTGACATGGAGGAGTGACAAGGAGGATTGAGTTGTTGTAGCGACATGGAGGAGTGACATGAGGAGTGAGTTGGTGTAGCGACATGGAGGAGTGACATGGAGGAGTGACATAGAGGAGCAACATGGAGGACTGACATGGAGGAGTCACATGGGGAGTGATTTGGTGTAGCAACATGGAGTAACGACATGGAGGAGTGACATGGAGGTGTGACATGGAGGAGGGACATGGTGGAGTGACATGGAAGACATATAGAAGTGACATGGAGGAGTGACTTGGAGGAGTGATATAACAGAGTGACATGGAGTAATGACATGGATGAATGACATGGAGGAGTGACAAGAAGGATTGAGTTGGTGTAGTGAAATGGAGAAGTGACATGGAGTAGCGACACGGAGGAGTGACATGGAGTAGCGACATGGAGGAGTGACATGGAGGTGTGACATGGAGGAGTGACATAGAGGAGTGACGTGGAGGAGTGGCATGGAGGAGTGAAATGGAGAAGTGACAGGGCGGATCAGCAAGGAGGATTGATATGGTGGAGTGACATGGCGGAGGGACATGGATGAATGACATGGAGGAGTGACAGGGGGGAGCAACATGGAGGAGTTACATGGAAGACATATTGAAGTGACATGGAGGAGTGAAATCGAGGAGTGAGTTGGTGTAGCGACATGGAGGAGTGACATGGAGGACTGACATGGAGGAGCGACATGGAGAAGTGACATGGAGGAATGACATGGATGAGTGACATGGAGGAGTGAAAAAGAGTATTGAGTTGGTGTAGCGACATGGAGGAGTGACATGGAGAAGCGACATGGAGGAGTGACATGGAGTAGTGAGTTGTTGTAGCGACATGTAGGAGTGACATGGTGTAGCAACATGGAGTAGTGACATGGAGGAGTGACAAGGAGGATTGAGTTGTTGTAGCGACATGGAGGAGTGACATGAGGAGTGAGTTGGTGTAGCGACATGGAGGAGTGACATGGAGAAGTGTCATAGAGGAGCAACATGGAGGAGTGACATGGAAGTCATATAGAAGTGACATAGAGGAGTGACGTGGAGGAGTGACATGGAGGAGTGACATGGAGGAGTGAGTTGGAGGAGTGACATGGAGGAGTGACATGGAGTAGCGACATGGAGGAGTGACATGAGGAGTAACGTAGAGGAGTGACGTGGTGAAGTGAAATGGAGGAGTGACATGGAAGAGTGAGTTGGTGTAGCGACATGGAGGAGTGACATGGAATAGCGACATGGAGGAGTGACATGGAGGAGTGAAATGGAGGAGTGACTTGGAGGAGTGACAAGAGGTTTGAGTTGGTGTAGTTACATGGAGGAGTGACATGGAGTAGCGACATGGAGGAGTGACATGAGGAGTAACGTAGAGGAGTGACGTGGTGAAGTGAAATGGAGGAGTGACATGGAAGAGTGAGTTGGTGTAGCGACATGGAGGAGTGACATGGAATAGCGACATGGAGGAGTGACATGGAGGAGTGAAATGGAGGAGTGACATAGAGGATTGACGTGGAGGACAGACATGGAGGAGTGACATGGAGAAGTGACAGGGTTGATCAGGAAGTAGGGTTGATATGGTGGAGTGACATGGCGGAGGGACATGGATGAGTGACATGGAGGAGTGACATGGAGGATTGACATGGAAGACATATAGAAGTGACATAGAGGAGTGACATGGAGGATTGACACGGAGGAGTGACATGGAGGTTCTACATGGAGGAGTGACATTGAGGAGTGACATGGACGAGCGAAATGGAAGATCGACATTGGGGAATGACATAGAGGAGTGATATTGAAGAGTGACATGGAGGAGTGACATAAAGTAGTGACATGGAGGAATGACATGGATGAGTGACATGGAGGAGTGAAAAAGAGTATTGAGTTGGTGTAGCGACATGCAGGAGTGACATGGAGTAGCGACATGGAGGAGTGACATGGAGGAGTGAGTTGGTGTAGCGACATGGAGGAGTGACATGGAATAGCGACATGGAGGAGTGACATGGAGAAGTGAAATGGAGGAGTGACATAGAGGATTGACGTGGAGGACAGACATGGAGGAGTGACATTGAGAAGTGACAGGGTTGATCAGGAAGGAGGGTTGATATGGTGGAGTGACATGGCGGAGGGACATGGCTGAGTGACATGGAGGAGTGACATGGAGGAGCAACACAGAGGAGCGACATGGAGGAGTGACATGGAAGACATATAGTAGTGACATGGAGGAGTGACATGGAGGATTGACACGGAGGAGTGACATGGAGGTTCTACATGGAGGAGTGACATTGAGGAGTGACATGGACGAGCGACATGGAAGATCGACATTGGGGAATGACATAGAGGAGTGATATTGAAGAGTGACATGGAGGAGTGACATAAAGTAGTGACATGGAGGAATGACATGGATGAGTGACATGGAGGAGTGAAAAAGAGTATTGAGTTGGTGAAGAGTGACATGGAGGAGTGAGATAAAGTAGTGACATGGAGAAGTGACATGGAGTAGCGACATGGATGAGTGACATGGAGTAGCGACATGGGGGAGTGACGTGGCGGAGTGACATGGAAAAACATGTAGAAGTGACACGGAGGAGTGATATGGCGGAGTTACAATAGGTTTGAGTTGGTGTAGTGACATGGAGGAGTGACATGGAGTAGCGACATGGAGGAGTGACATGAGAGGTAACGTAGAGGAGTGACTTGGTGAAGTGAAATGGAGGAGTGACATGGTAGAGTGAGTTGGTGTAGCGACATGGAGGAGTGACATGGAATAGCGACATGGAGGAGTGACATGGAGGAATGAAATGGAGGAGTGACATAGAGGATTGACGTGGATGACAGACATGGAGGAGTTACATGGAGAAGTGACAGGGTTGATCAGGAAGGAGGGTTGATATGGTGGAGTGACATGGCGGAGGGACATGGATGAGTGACATGGAGGAGTGACATGGAGGAGCAACACGGAGGAGCGACATGGAGGAGTGACATGGAAGACATATAGAAGTGACATGGAGGAGTGACATGGAGGGTTGACACGGAGGAGTGACATGGAGGTTCTACATGGAGGAGTGACATTGAGGAGTGACATGGACGAGCGACATGGAAGATCGACATTGGGGAATGACATAGAGGAGTGACATGGAATAGCGACATGGAGGAGTGACATGGAGGAGTGAAATGGAGGAGTGACATAGAGGATTGACGTGGAGGACAGACATGGAGGAGTGACATGGAGAAGTGACAGGGTTGATCAGGAAGGAGGGTTGATATGGTGGAGTGACATGGTGGAGGGACATGGATGAGTGACATGGAGGAGTGACATGGAGGAGCAACACGGAGGAGCGACATGGAGGAGTGACATGGAGTAGTGACATGGAGGATGGCCATGGAGGAGTGACATGGAAGACATATAGAGGTGACATGGAGGAGTGACTTGGAGGAGTGACATAAAGGAGTGACATGGAGGAATGACATGGAGGAGTGACATGAGGAGTGAGTTGGTGTAGCAACATGGAGGAGTGACATGGATTAACGACATGGAGGAGTGACATGGAGGTGTGAAATGGAGGAGGGACATGGTGGAGTGACATGGAAGACATATAGAAGTGACATGGAGGATTGACTTGGAGGAGTGATATAACAGAGTGACATGGAGTAATGACATGGGTGAATGACATGGAGGAGTGACAAGAAGGATTGAGTTGGTGTAGTGAAATGGAGAAGTGACATGGAGTAGCGACACGGAGGAGTGACATGGAGTAGCGACATGGAGGAGTGACATGGAGGTGTGACATGGATGAGTGACATAGAGGAGTGACGTGGAGGAGTGGCATGGAGGAGTAACATGGAGGAGTGAGTTGGTGGAGCGACATGGAGGAGTCACATGGAGTAGCGACATGGAGGAGTGACTTGGAGGACTGACATAAAGGAGTGACATGGTGGAGTGACATGAGGAGTGAGTTTGTGTAGTGACATGGAGGAGTGACATGGAGTAGCTACATGGAGGAGTGACATGGAGGAGTGACATGGAGGAGTGACATAGAGGATTGATGTGGAAAAGAGACATGGAGGAGTGACATGGAGAAGTGACAGGTTTGATCAGGAAGGAGGGTTGATATGGTGAGGTGACATGGCGGAGGGACATGGAGGAGTGAGTTGGTGTAGCGACATAAGGAGTGACATAGAATAGCGACATTGAGGAGTGACATGGGGGAGTGACATAGAGGAGCAACATGGAGGAGCGACTTGGAGGAGTGAAATGGAGGAGTGACATGGAGAAGTGATAGGGCGGATCAGCAAGGAGGATTGATATGGTGGAGTGACATGGCGGAGGGACATGGTTGAATGACATGGAGGAGTGAAATCGAGGAGTGAGTTGGTGTAGCGACATGGAGGAGTGACATGGAGGACTGACATGGAGGAGCGACATGGAGAAGTGACATGGAGGAATGACATGGATGAGTGACATGGAGTAGTGAAAAAGAGTATTGAGTTGGTGTAGCGACATGGAGGAGTGACATGGAGTAGCGACATGGAGGAGTGAGATGGAGTAGTGAGTTGTTGTAGCGACATGTAGGAGTGACATGGAGTAGCGACATGGAGGAGTGACATGGAGAAGTGTCATAGAGGAGCAACATGGAGGAGTGACATGGAAGTCATATAGAAGTGACATAGAGGAGTGACGTGGAGGAGTGACATGGAGGAGTGACATGGAGGAGTGAGTTGGAGGAGTGACATGGAGGAGTGACATGGAGTAGCGACATGGAGGAGTGACATGAGGAGTAACGTAGAGGAGTGACGTGGTGAAGTGAAATGGAGGAGTGACATGGAAGAGTGAGTTGGTGTAGCGACATGGAGGAGTGACATGGAATAGCGACATGGAGGAGTGACATGGAGGAGTGAAATGGAGGAGTGACTTGGAGGAGTGACAAGAGGTTTGAGTTGGTGTAGTTACATGGAGGAGTGACATGGAGTAGCGACATGGAGGAGTGACATGAGGAGTAACGTAGAGGAGTGACGTGGTGAAGTGAAATGGAGGAGTGACATGGAAGAGTGAGTTGGTGTAGCGACATGGAGGAGTGACATGGAATAGCGACATGGAGGAGTGACATGGAGGAGTGAAATGGAGGAGTGACATAGAGGATTGACGTGGAGGACAGACATGGAGGAGTGACATGGAGAAGTGACAGGGTTGATCAGGAAGTAGGGTTGATATGGTGGAGTGACATGGCGGAGGGACATGGATGAGTGACATGGAGGAGTGACATGGAGGATTGACATGGAAGACATATAGAAGTGACATAGAGGAGTGACATGGAGGATTGACACGGAGGAGTGACATGGAGGTTCTACATGGAGGAGTGACATTGAGGAGTGACATGGACGAGCGAAATGGAAGATCGACATTGGGGAATGACATAGAGGAGTGATATTGAAGAGTGACATGGAGGAGTGACATAAAGTAGTGACATGGAGGAATGACATGGATGAGTGACATGGAGGAGTGAAAAAGAGTATTGAGTTGGTGTAGCGACATGCAGGAGTGACATGGAGTAGCGACATGGAGGAGTGACATGGAGGAGTGAGTTGGTGTAGCGACATGGAGGAGTGACATGGAATAGCGACATGGAGGAGTGACATGGAGGAGTGAAATGAAGGAGTGACATAGAGGATTGACGTGGAGGACAGACATGGAGGAGTGACATTGAGAAGTGACAGGGTTGATCAGGAAGGAGGGTTGATATGGTGGAGTGACATGGCGGAGGGACATGGCTGAGTGACATGGAGGAGTGACATGGAGGAGCAACACAGAGGAGCGACATGGAGGAGTGACATGGAAGACATATAGTAGTGACATGGAGGAGTGACATGGAGGATTGACACGGAGGAGTGACATGGAGGTTCTACATGGAGGAGTGACATTGAGGAGTGACATGGACTAGCGACATGGAAGATCGACATTGGGGAATGACATAGAGGAGTGATATTGAAGAGTGACATGGAGGAGTGACATAAAGTAGTGACATGGAGGAATGACATGGATGAGTGACATGGAGGAGTGAAAAAGAGTATTGAGTTGGTGAAGAGTGACATGGAGGAGTGAGATAAAGTAGTGACATGGAGAAGTGACATGGAGTAGCGACATGGATGAGTGACATGGAGTAGCGACATGGGGGAGTGACGTGGCGGAGTGACATGGAAAAAACATGTAGAAGTGACACGGAGGAGTGATATGGCGGAGTTACAATAGGTTTGAGTTGGTGTAGTGACATGGAGGAGTGACATGGAGTAGCGACATGGAGGAGTGACATGAGAGGTAACGTAGAGGAGTGACGTGGTGAAGTGAAATGGAGGAGTGACATGGTAGAGTGAGTTGGTGTAGCGACATGGAGGAGTGACATGGAATAGCGACATGGAGGAGTGACATGGAGGAATGAAATGGAGGAGTGACATAGAGGATTGACGTGGATGACAGACATGGAGGAGTTACATGGAGGAGTGACATGGAGAAGTGTCATAGAGGAGCAACATGGAGGAGTGACATGGAAGTCATATAGAAGTGACATAGAGGAGTGACGTGGAGGAGTGACATGGAGGAGTGACATGGAGGAGTGACATGGAGGAGTGAGTTGGAGGAGTGACATGGAGTAGCGACATGGAGGAGTGACATGAGGAGTGACATGGAAGACATAAAGAATTGAAATTGAGGAGTGACTTGGAGTAGTGACAAGAGGTTTGAGTTGGTGTAGTGACATGGAGGAGTGACATGGAGTAGCGACATGGAGGAGTGACATGAGGAGTAACGTAGAGGAGTGACGTGGTGAAGTGAAATGGAGGAGTGACATTGAAGAGTGAGTTGGTGTAGCGACATGGAGGAGTGACATGGAATAGCGACATGGAGGAGTGACATGGAGGAGTGAAATGGAGGAGTGACAAAGAGGCTTGACGTGGAGGACAGACATGGAGGACTGACATGGAGAAGTGACAGGGTTGATCAGGAAGGAGGGTTGATATGGTGGAGTGACATGGCGGAGGGAAATGGATGAGTGACATGGAGGAGTGACATGGAGGAGTGACATGGAAGACATATAGAAGTGACATGGAGGAGTGACATGGAGGATTGACACGGAGGAGTGACATGGAGGTTCTACATGGAGGAGTGACATTGAGGAGTGACATGGACGAGCGACATGGAAGATCAACATTGGGGAATGACATAGAGGAGTGATATTGACGAGTGACATGGAGGAGTGACATAAAGTAGTGACATGTAGGAATGACATGGATGAGTGACATGGAGGAGTGAAAAAGAGTATTGAGTTGGTGTAGCGACATGCAGGAGTGACATGGAGTAGCGACATGGAGGAGTGACATGGAGGAGTGAGTTGGTGTAGCGACATGGATGAGTGACATGGAGTAGCGACATGGAGGAGTGACATGGAGAAGTGAAATGGAGGAGTGACATAGAGGATTGACGTGGAGGACAGACATGGAGGAGTGACATTGAGAAGTGACAGGGTTGATCAGGAAGGAGGGTTGATATGGTGGAGTGACATGAAGGAGTGACATGGAGTAGCGACATGGAGGAGTGACATGGAGTAGTGAGTTGTTGTAGCGACATGGAGGAGTGACATAAAGGAGGGACATGGAGGAATGACATGGATGAGTGACATGGAGGAGTGACAAGGAGGATTGAGTTGTTGTAGCGACATGGAGGAGTGACATGAGGAGTGAGTTGGTGTAGCGACATGGAGGAGTGACATGGAGGAGTGACATAGAGGAGCAACATGGAGGAGTGACATGGAAGTCATATAGAAGTGACATAGAGGAGTGACGTGGAGGAGTGACATGGAGGAGTGACATGGAGGAGTGAGTTGGAGGAGTGACATGGAGGAGTGACATGGAAGACATAAAGAATTGAAATTGAGGAGTGACTTGGAGGAGTGACATTAGGAGTGAGTTTGTGTAGCGACATGGAGGAGTGACATGGAGTAGCTACATGGAGGAGTGACATGGAGGAGTGACATGGAGGAGTGAGTTGGAGGAGTGACATGGAGGAGTGACATGGAAGACATAAAGAATTGAAATTGAGGAGTGACTTGGAGGAGTGACATGAGGTTTGAGTTGGTGTAGTGACATGGAGGAGTGACATGGAGTAGCGACATGGAGTAGTGACTTGGAGGACTGACATAAAGGAGTGACATGGAGGAGTGACATGGAGGAGTGACATGAGGAGTGAGTTTGTGTAGCGACATGGAGGAGTGACATGGAGTAGCTACATGGAGGAGTGACATGGAGGAGTGATATGGAGGAGTGACATAGAGGAGTGACATGGAGGAGCGACTTGGAGGAGTGACATGGAGGATTGACGTGGAGGAGAGACATGGAGGAGTGACATGGAGAAGTGACAGGGCGGATCAGCAAGGAGGATTGATATGGTGGAGTGACATGGCGAAGGGACATGGCTAAGTGACATGGAGGAGTGACATGGAGTAGTGACATGGAGGAGCGACATGGAGGAGTGACATGGAAGACATATAGAAGTGACATGGAGGAGTGACATGGAGGATCGACACGGAGGAGTGACATGGAGGTTCTACATGGAGGAGTGACATGGAGGAGTGACATGGAGGAGTGAGTTGGTGTAGCGACATGGATGAGTGACATGGAGTAGCGACATGGGGGAGTGACGTGGAGGAGTGACATGGAAAACATGTAGAAGTGACACGGAGGAGTGATATGGAGGAGTTAAAATGTGGAGCTAAACGGATGAGAGACATGACATTGAAGACTTGGAGAAGTGACATGGAGGAGCGACATGGAAGAGTGACATGGAGGAGTGACATGGAGTAGCGACATGGAGGAGTGACATGGAGTTGTGAGTTGTTGTAGCGACATGGAGGAGTGACATGGAGTAGCGACATGGAGTAGTGACATAAAGGAGGGACATGGAGGAATGACATGGATGAGTGACAAGGAGGAGTGACAAGAAGGATTGAGTTGTTGTAGCGACATGGAGGAGTGACATGAGGAGTGAGTTGGTGTAGCGACATGGAGGAGTGACATGGAGGAGTGACATAGAGGAGCAACATGGAGGAGTGACATGGAAGTCATATAGAAGTGACATAGAGGAGTGACGTGGAGGAGTGACATGGAGGAGTGACATGGAAGACATAAAGAATTGAAATTGAGGAGTGACTTGGAGGAGTGAAATGAGGTTTGAGTTGGTGTAGTGACATGGAGGAGTGACATGGAGTAGCGACATGGAGGAGTGACATGAGGAGTAACGTAGAGGAGTGACGTTGTGAAGTGAAATGGAGGAATGACATGGAAGAGTGAGTTGGTGTAGCGACATGGAGGAGTGACATGGAGGAGTGACATGGAGGAGTGAAATGGAGGAGTGACATAGAGGATTGACGTGGAGGACAGACATGGAGGAGTGACATGGAGAAGTGACAGGGTTGATCAGGAAGGAGGGTTGATATGGTGGAGTGACATGGCGGAGGGACATGGCGGAGTGACATGTAGGATTGACACGGAGGAGTGACATGGAGGTTCTACATGGAGGAGTGACATGGCCGAGCGACATGGAAGATCGACATTGGGGAATGACATAGAGGAGTGATATTGAAGAGTGAAATGGAGGAGTGACATAAAGTAGTGACATGGAGGAATGACATGGATGAGTGACATGGAGGAGTGAAAAAGAGTATTGAGTTGGTGAAGAGTGACATGGAGGAGTGACATAAAGTAGTGACATGGAGGAGTGACATGGAGTAGCGACATGGATGAGTGACATGGAGTAGCGACATGGGGGAGTGACGTGGATGAGTGACATGGAAAACATGTAGAAGTGACACGGAGGAGTGATATGGAGGAGTTAAAATGTGGAGCTACACGGATGAGAGACATGACATTGAAGACTTGGAGAAGTGACATGGAGGAGCGACATGGAGTAGTGACATAAAGGAGGGACATGGAGGAATGACACGGATGAATGACATGGAGGAGTGACAAGGAGGATTGAGTTGTTGTAGCGACATGGAGGAGTGACATGAGGAGTGAGTTGGTGTAGCGACATGGAGGAGTGACATGGAGGAGTGACATAGAGGAGCAACATGGAGGAGTGACATGGAAGTCATATAGAAGTGACATAGAGGAGTGACGTGGAGGAGTGACATGGAGGAGTGACATGGAGGAGTGAGTTGGAGGAGTGACATGGAGGAGTGACATGGAAGACATAAAGAATTGAAATTGAGGAGTGACTTGGAGGAGTGACATGAGGTTTGAGTTGGTGTAGTGACATGGAGGAGTGACATGGAGTAGCGACATGGAGTAGTGACTTGGAGGACTGACATAAAGGAGTGACATGGAGGAGTGACATGGAGGAGTGACATGAGGAGTGAGTTTGTGTAGCGACATGGAGGAGTGACATGGAGTAGTTACATGGAGGAGTGACATGGAGGAGTGATATGGAGGAGTGACATAGAGGAGTGACATGGAGGAGTGACATAGAGGATTGATGTGGAAAAGTGACATGGAGGAGTGACATAGAGGGTTGATGTGGAGGAGAGACATGGAGGAGTGACATGGAGAAGTGACAGGTTTGATCAGGAAGGAGGGTTGATATGGTGAAGTGACATGGCGGAGGGACATGGAGGAGTGAGTTGGTGTAGCGACATAAGGAGTGACATAGAATAGCGACATTGAGGAGTGACATGGAGGTGTGACATGGAGGAGTGACATAGAGGAGCAACATGGAGGAGCGACTTGGAGGAGTGACATGGAGGAGTGACGTGGAGGAGTGGCATGGAGGAATAACATGGAGGAGTGAGTTGGTGGAGCGACATGGGGGAGTCACATGGAGTAGCGACATGGAGTAGTGACTTGGAGGACTGACATAAAGGAGTGACATGGAGGATTGACATGAGGAGTGAGTTTGTGTAGCGACATGGAGGAGTGACATGGAGTAGCTACATGGAGGAGTGACACGGAGGAGTGACATGGAGGAGTGACATAGAGGAGTGACATGGAGGAGTGACATAGAGGATTGATGTGGAAAAGAGACATGGAGGAGTGACATAGAGGGTTGATGTGGAGGAGAGACATGGAGGAGTGACATGGAGAAGTGACAGGTTTGATCAGGAAGGAGGGTTGATATGGTGAAGTGACATGGCGGAGGGACATGGAGGAGTGAGTTGGTGTAGCGACATAAGGAGTGACATAGAATAGCGACATTAAGGAGTGACATAGAGGTGTGACATGGAGGAGTGACATAGAGGAGCAACATGGAGGAGTGACATGAGGAGTAACGTAGAGGAGTGACGTTGTGAAGTGAAATGGAGGAATGACATGGAAGAGTGAGTTGGTGTAGCGACATGGAGGAGTGACATGGAGGAGTGACATGGAGGAGTGAAATGGAGGAGTGACATAGAGGATTGACGTGGAGGACAGACATGGAGGAGTGACATGGAGAAGTGACAGGGTTGATCAGGAAGGAGGGTTGATATGGTGGAGTGACATGGCGGAGGGACATGGAGGAGTGACATGGAGGATTGACACGGAGGAGTGACATGGAGGTTCTACATGGAGGAGTGACATGGACGAGCGTCATGGAAGATCGACATTGGGGAATGACATAGAGGAGTGATATTGAAGAGTGAAATGGAGGAGTGACATAAAGTAGTGACATGGAGGAATGACATGGAGGAGTGACATGGAGGAGTGAAAAAGAGTATTGAGTTGGTGAAGAGTGACATGGAGGAGTGACATAAAGTAGTGACATGGAGGAGTGACATGGAGTAGCGACATGGATGAGTGACATGGAGTAGCGACATGGGGGAGTGACGTGGCGGAGTGACATGGAAAACATGTAGAAGTGACACGGAGGAGTGATATGGAGGAGTTAAAATGTGGAGCTACACGGATGAGAGACATGACATTGAAGACTTGGAGAAGTGACATGGAGGAGCGACATGGAAGAGTGACATGGAGGAGTGACATGGAGTAGCGACATGGAGGAGTGACATGGAGTAGTGAGTTGTTGTAGCGACATGGAGGAGTGACATGGAGTAGCGACATGGAGTAGTGACATAAAGGAGGGACATGGAGGAATGACATGGATGAGTGACATAGAGGAGTGACAAGGAGGATTGAGTTGTTGTAGCGACATGAGGAGTGAGTTGGTGTAGCGACATGGAGGAGTGACATGGAGGAGTGACATAGAGGAGCAACATGGAGGAGTGACATGGAAGTCATATAGAAGTGACATAGAGGAGTGACGTGGAGGAGTGACATGAAGGATTGACATGTAGGAGCGATATGGAGGAGTGAAATGGAGGAGTGACATATAGGAGCAACATGGATGAGAGACATGTAACAGCAAGGAGGAGTGATATGGAGGAGTGACATGAAGGAGTGACATAGAGGAGCAACATGGAGGAGCGACTTGGAGGAGTGACATGGAGGATTGACATGGAGGAGTAACATGGTGGAGTTACATGGCAGACATATAGAAGTGACATGGAGGAGTGACATGGAGGAGCAACTTGGAGGAGTGACATGGAGGATCGACATTGAGAAGCGAAATGGAGGAGCGACATCTAGGATCTACATGGAGGAGCAACATGGAGGAGTGACATAGGAGTGACATGGAGCATCGACATGGAGTGACATTGAGGAGTGACATTAAGGAGTGACATGGAGGAGTGACATGGAGCAGCGACATGCAGGATCGACAAGGAGGAATGACATGGAGGATCAACATGGAGGAGCGACCAGGAGGAACGACAAGGAGGAGTGACATGGAGGAGCGACAAGGATGATCGACATGGAGGAGCGACATTGAGGATTGATATGGAGGAGTGACATGGAGGAGCGACATGGAGTAGTGACATGGATATGGAGTAATGACATGGAGGAGTGACATGGAAGACATAGAGAAGTGACATGGAGGAGTGACATGGAGGAGTGAAGCGGAGTGAATTTGTGTAGTGACATGGAGGAGTGACATGGAGTAGCTACATGGAGGAGTGACATGGAGGAGTGACATGGAGGAGCGACATGGAAGAGTGACATGAAAGACATAAAGAAGTGACATGGAGAAGTGACATGGAGGAGTGACATGGATTAGTGAGTTGGTGTAGGGACATGGAGGAGTGACAAGGAATAGCGACATGGAGGAGTGACATGGAGGAGTGACAGAGGATTGACATGGAGACATGGAGGATGGACATGTAGAAGTGACAGGGCGGATCAGCAAGGAGGATTGATATGGTGGAATGACATGGCGGAGGGACATGGGTAAGTGACATGGAGGAGTGACATGGTGTAGCGACATGGAGGAGTGAAATGGAGGATTGATATGGAGGAGTTAAATGGAGCATTGATATGGAGGAGTGACATGGAGAAGTGAAATAGAGGATGGATATGGAAAAGCGACATTGAGGAATGACATGGAAGACAGATAGAAGTGAAATTGAGGAGTGACTTGGAGGAGTGACATAAAGGAGTGAGTTGGTGGAGCGACATGGAGGAGTGACTTGTAGGAGTGACATAAAGGAGTGACATGGAGGAGTGAAATGGAGGAGTTACATAGGAGCAACATGGATGAGATACATGTAACAGCAAGGAGGAGTGATATGGAGGAGTGATATGGAGGAGTGACATGGAAGAGTGACATGGAAAACATAAAGAAGTGACATGGAGGAGTGACATGGAGGAATGATATGGATGAGTGACATGGAGGAGTGACAAGGCAGAGTGACATGGAGTAGCGACATGGGGGAATGACATATAGGAGTTACATAGAGGAGTGATACTGAAAAGTGACACGGAGGAGTGATATGGAGGAGTGACAATGTGGAGCTACACGGATGAGAGACATGACATTGAAGACTTGGAGAAGTGACATGGAGGAGTGACATGGAGGAGTGAGTTGGTGTAGTGACATGGAGGTATGACATTCAGTGGCGACATGGAGTAGTGACATGGAGGAGTGACATGGAGGAGTGACATGGAGGAGTGACATAAAGGAGTGACATGGGGGAGTGACATGGAGAAGTGACGAGGAGTGAATTTGTGTAGTGACATGGAGGAGTGACATGGAGTAGCTACATGGAGGAGTGACATGGAGGAGTGACATGGAGGAGCGACATGGAAGAGTGACATGGAAGACATAAAGAAGTGACATGGAGGAGTCACATGGAGAAGTGACATGGAATAGCGACATGGAGGAGTGACATGGAGGAGTGACATAGAGGTTTTACATGGCAGAGGGACATGGATGAGTGACATGGAGGAGTGACATGGAGGAGCAACACGGAGGAGCGACATGGAGGAGTGACATGGAGTAGTGACATGGAGGAGTGAGTTGGTGTTGCAACATGGAGGAGTGACATGGAGGAGTGAGTTGTTGTAGTGACATGGAGGAGTGACATGGAGGAGCTACATGGAGGAGTGACAAGGAGGTGTGACATGGAGGAGTGACATAGAGGAGTGACGTGGAGGAGTGAAATGGAGGAGTGACATGGAGGAGTGAGTTGGCGGCGCGACATGGAGGAGTGACTTGGAGGAGTGACATAAAGGAGTGACATGGAGGAGTGACATGAAGGATTGACATGTAGGAGCGATATGGAGGAGTGAAATGGAGGAGTGACATATAGGAGCAACATGGATGAGAGACATGTAACAGCAAGGAGGAGTGATATGGAGGAGTGACATGAAGGAGTGACATAGAGGAGCAACATGGAAGAGTGACTTGGAGGAGTGACATGGAGGATTGACATGGAGGAGCGACATGGAGGAGTTACATGGCAGACATATAGAAGTGACATGGAGGAGTGACATTGAGGAGCTACAAGAAGAAGTGATATGGAGGAGTGACATGGAGGATTGACATGGAGGAGCGACATGGAGGAGTGACATGTAGGATCGACATGCAGGAGTGACATGGAGGAGTGACATGGAGGAGTGTCATGGAAGACATGGAGTAGTGAAATGGAGGAGTTACATTGAGGAGTCACAGGAAGGAGGGACATAGAGGAGCAACATTATGGAGTGACATGGAGGAGTGACATGGAGGAGCAAAAATGAGGGACATGGTGGATCGACATGGAGGAGTGACATGGAGTAGCAAGTTGGAGGAGTGACATGGAGGATCGACATGGAGGAGCAACATGGAGGAGTGACATGGAGGAGTGACATCGTTGATCGACATGAAGGACTGAAATGGAAATGCTACATGGAGAAGCGACATAGAGGAGCGACATGGAGAATCGACATGGAGGAGCAACATGGAGGAGTGACATGAAGGAGGGACATGGAAGAGCTACATTCTGGGTTGACATTCTGTAGTGACATTCTGGAGTGACATGTAGGAGTGACATTCTGGAGTGACATGGAGGAGTGACATGGAGGAGCAACTTGGAGGAGTGACATGGAGAATCGACATGGAGAAGCGAAATGGAGGAGCGACATCTAGGATCTACATGGAGGAGCAACATGGAGGAGTGACATAGGAGTGACATGGGGCATCGACATGGAGTGACATTGAGGAGTGACATTAAGGAGTGACATGGAGGAGTGACATGGAGCAGCGACATGCAGGATCGACAAGGAGGAATGACATGGAGGATCAACATGGAGGAGCGACCAGGAGGAACGACATGGAGGAGTGACATGGAGGAGCGACAAGGATGATCGACATGGAGGAGCGACATTGAGGATTGATATGGAGGAGTGACATGGAGGAGTGAAGCGGAGTGAATTTGTGTAGTGACATGGAGGAGTGACATGGAGTAGCTACATGGAGGAGTGACATGGAGGAGTGACATGGAGGAGCGACATGGAAGAGTGACATGGAAGACATAAAGAAGTGACATGGAGAAGTGACATGGAGGAGTGACATGGATTAGTGAGTTGGTGTAGGGACATGGAGGAGTGACATGGAGGAGTGACAGAGGCTTGACATGGAGACATGGAGGATGGACATGTAGAAGTGACAGGGCGGATCAGCAAGGAGGATTGATATGGTGGAATGACATGGCGGAGGGACATGGGTAAGTGACATGGAGGAGTGACATGGAGTAGCGACATGGAGGAGTGAAATGGAGGATTGATATGGAGGAGTTAAATGGAGCATTGATATGGAGGAGTGACATGGAGAAGTGAAATAGAGGAGTGATATGGAAAAGCGACATTGAGGAGTGACATGGAAGACAGATAGAAGTGAAATTGAGGAGTGACTTGGAGGAGTGACATAAAGGAGTGAGTTTGTGGAGCGACATGGAGGAGTGACTTGTAGGAGTGACATAAAGGAGTGACATGGAGGAGTATAATGGAGGAGTTACATAGGAGCAACATGGATGAGATACATGTAACAGCAAGGAGGAGTGATATGGAGGAGTGATATGGAGGAGTGACATGGAAGAGTGACATGGAAAACATAAAGAAGTGACATGGAGGAGTGACATGGGGGAATGATATGGATGAGTGACATGGAGGAGTGACAAGGCAGAGTGACATGGAGTAGCGACATGGGGGAATGACATATAGGAGTTACATAGAGGAGTGATATTGAAAAGTGACACGGAGGAGTGATATGGAGGAGTGACAATGTGGAGCTACACGGATGAGAGACATGACATTGAAGACTTGGAGAAGTGACATGGAGGAGTGACATGGAGGAGTGAGTTGGTGTAGTGACATGGAGGTATGACATTCAGTGGCGACATGGAGTAGTGACATGGAGGAGTAATATGGAGTAGTGACATGGAGGAGTGAATTGGAGGAGTGACATAAAGGAGTGACATGAAGGAGTGACATGGAGGAGTGACGAGGAGTGAATTTGTGTAGTGACATGGAGAAGTGACATGGAGTAGCTACATGGAGGAGTGACATGGAGGAGTGACATGGAGGAGCGACATGGAAGAGTGACATGGAAGACATAAAGAAGTGACATGGAGGAGTGACATGGAGAAGTGACATGGAGGAGTGACATGGAGGAGTGAGTTGGTGTAGGGACATGGAGGAGTGACATGGAATAGCGACATGGAGAAGTGACATGGAGGAGTGACATAGAGGATTGACGTGGATGAGAGACATGGATGATAGACATGTAGAAGTGACAGGGCGGATCAGCAAGGAGTATTGATATGGTGGAATGACATGGCGGAGGGACATGGGTAAGTGACATGGAGGAGTGACATGGAGGAGTGACATGGAGTAGCGACATGGAGGAGTGAAATGGAGGATTGATATGGAGGAGTTAAATGGAGGATTGATATGGAGGAGTGACATGGAGGAGTGAAATAGAGGAGTGATATGGAAAAGCGACATGGATGAGTGACATGGAAGACATATAGAAGTGAAATTGAGGAGTGACTTGGAGGAGTGACATAAAGGAGTGACATGGAGGAATGACATGGATGAGTGACATGGAGGAGTGACAAGGAGGTTTGAGTTGGTGTAGCGACATGGAGGAGTGACATGGAGGAGTGACATGGAATAGCGACATGGAGGAGTGACATGGAGGAGTGACATAGAGGTTTGACATGGCGGAGGGACATGGATGAGTGATATGGAGGAGTGACATGGAGGAGCAACACGGAGGAGCGACATGGAGGAGTGACATGGAATAGTGACATGGAGGAGTGAGTTGGTGTTGCAACATGGAGGAGTGACATGGAGGAGTGAGTTGGTGTAGCGACATGGAGGAGTGACATGGAGGAGCTACATGGAGGAGTGACAAGGAGGTGTGACATGGAGGAGTGACATAGAGGAGTGACGTGGAGGAGTGAAATGGAGGAGTGACATGGAGGAGTGAGTTGGCGGAGCGACATGGAGGAGTGACTTGGAGGAGTGACATAAAGGAGTGACATGGAGGAGTGACATGAAGGATTGACATGTAGGAGCGATATGGAGGAGTGAAATGGATGAGTGACATATAGGAGCAACATGGATGAGAGACATGTAACAGCAAGGAGGAGTGATATGGAGGAGTGACATGAAGGAGTGACATAGAGGAGCAACATGGAGGAGCGACTTGGAGGAGTGACATGGAGGATTGACATGAAGGAGCGACATGGAGGAGTTACATGGCAGACATATAGAAGTGACATGGAGGAGTGACATTGAGGAGCGACAAGAAGAAGTGATATGGAGGAGTGACATGGAGGATTGACATGGAGGAGCGACATGGAGGAGTGACATGTAGGATCGACATGCAGGAGTGACATGGAGGAGTGACATGGAGGAGTGTCATGGAAGACATGGAGTAATGAAATGGAGGAGTTACATTGAGGAGTCACAGGAAGGAGGGACATAGAGGAGCAACATTATGGAGTGACATGGCTGAGTGACATGGAGGAGCAAAAATGAGGGACATGGTGGATCGACATGGAGGAGTGACATGGAGTAGCAAGTTGGAGGAGTGACATGGAGGATCGACATGGAGTAGCAACATGGAGGAGTGACATGGAGGAGTGACATCGTTGATCGACATGAAGGACTGAAATGGAAATGCTACATGGAGAAGCGACATAGAGGAGCGACATGGAGAATCGACATGGAGGAGCAACATGGAGGAGTGACATGAAGGAGGGACATGGAAGAGCTACATTCTGGGTTGACATTCTGTAGTGACATTCTGGAGTGACATGTAGGAGTGACATTCTGGAGTGACATGGAGGAGTGACATTGAGGAGCAACTTGGAGGAGTGACATGGAGGATCGACATGGAGAAGCGAAATGGAGGAGCGACATCTAGGATCTACATGGAGGAGCAACATGGAGGAGTGACATAGGAGTGACATGGAGCATCGACATGGAGTGACATTGAGGAGTGACATTAAGGAGTGACATGGACGAGTGACATGGAGCAGCGACATGCAGGATCGACAAGGAGGAATGACATGGAGGATCAACATGGAGGTGCGGCCAGGAGGAACGACATGGAGGAGTGACATGGAGGAGCGACAAGGATGATCAACATGGAGGAGCGACATTGAGGATTGATATGGAGGAGTGACATGGAGGAGCGACATGGAGTAGTGACATGGATATGGAGTAATGACATGGAGGAGTGACATGGAAGACATAGAGAAGTGACATGGAGGAGTGACATGGAGGAGTGAAGCAGAGTGAATTTGTGTAGTGACATGGAGGAGTGACATGGAGTAGCTACATGGAGGAGTGACATGGAGGAGTGACATGGAGGAGCGACATGGAAGAGTGACATGGAAGACATAAAGAAGTGACATGGAGAAGTGACATGGAGGAGTGACATGGATTAGTGAGTTGGTGTAGGGACATGGAGGAGTGACATGGAATAGCGACATGGAGGAGTGACATGGAGGAGTGACAGAGGATTGACATGGAGACATGGAGGATGGACATGTAGAAGTGACAGGGCGGATCAGCAAGGAGGATTGATATGGTGGAATGACATGGCGGAGGGACATGGGTAAGTGACATGGAGGAGTCACATGGAGTAGCGACATGGAGGAGTGAAATGGAGGATTGATATGGAGGAGTTAAATGGAGCATTGATATGGAGGAGTGACATGGAGAAGTGAAATAGAGGAGTGATATTGAAAAGCGACATTGAGGAGTGACATGGAAGACAGATAGAAGTGAAATTGAGGAGTGACTTGGAGGAGTGACATAAAGGAGTGAGTTGGTGGAGCGACATGGAGGAGTGACTTGTAAGAGTGACATAAAGGAGTGACATGGAGGAGTGAAATGGAGGAGTTACATAGGAGCAACATTGATGAGATACATGTAACAGCAAGGAGGAGTGATATGGAGGAGTGATATGGAGGAGTGACATGGAAGAGTGACATGGAAAACATAAAGAAGTGACATGGAGTAGTGACATGGAGGAATGATATGGATGAGTGACATGGAGGAGTGACAAGGCAGAGTGACATGGAGTAGCGACATGGGGGAATGACATATAGGAGTTACATAGAGGAGTGATATTGAAAAGTGACACGGAGGAGTGATATGGAGGAGTGACAATGTGGAGCTACACGGATGAGAGACATGACATTGAAGACTTGGAGAAGTGACATGGAGGAGTGACATGGAGGAGTGAGTTGGTGTAGTGACATGGAGGTATGACATTCAGTGGCGACATGGAGTAGTGACATGGAGGAGTGACATGGAGGAGTGACATGGAGGAGTAATATGGAGTAGCGACATGGAGGAGTGACATGGAGGAGCGACAAGGATGATCAACATGGAGGAGCGACATTGAGGATTGATATGGAGGAGTGACATGGAGGAGCGACATGGAGTAGTGACATGGATATGGAGTAATGACATGGAGGAGTGACATGAAAGACATAGAGAATTGACATGGAGGAGTGACATGGAGGAGTGAAGCGGAGTGAATTTGTGTAGTGACATGGAGGAGTGACATGGAGTAGCTACATGGAGGAGTGACATGGAGGAGTGACATGAAGGAGCGACATGGAAGAGTGACATGGAAGACATAAAGAAGTGACATGGAAAAGTGACATGGAGGAGTGACATGGATTAGTGAGTTGGTGTAGGGACATGGAGGAGTGACATGGAATAGCGACATGGAGGAGTGACATGGAGGAGTGACAGAGGATTGACATGGAGACATGGAGGATGGACATGTAGAAGTGACAGGGCGGATCAGCAAGGAGGATTGATATGGTGGAATGACATGGCGGAGGGACATGGGTAAGTGACATGGAGGAATGACATGGAGTAGCGACATGGAGGAGTGAAATGGAGGATTGATATGGAGGAGTTAAATGGAGCATTGATATGGAGGAGTGACATGGAGAAGTGAAATAGAGGAGTGATATGGAAAAGCGACATTGAGGAGTGACATGGAAGACAGATAGAAGTGAAATTGAGGAGTGACTTGGAGGAGTGACTTGTAGGAGTGACATAAAGGAGTGACATGGAGGAGTGAAATGGAGGAGTTACATAGGAGCAACATGGATGAGATACATGTAACAGCAAGGAGGAGTGATATGGAGGAGTGATATGGAGGAGTGACATGGAAGAGTGACATGGAAAACATAAAGAAGTGACATGGAGGAGTGACATGGAGGAATGATATGGATGAGTGACATGGAGGAGTGACAAGGCAGAGTGACATGGAGTAGCGACATGGGGGAATGACTTATAGGAGTTACATAGAGGAGTGATATTGAAAAGTGACACGGAAGAGTGATATGGAGGAGTGACAATGTGGAGCTACACGGGTGAGAGACATGACATTGAAGACTTGGAGAAGTGACATGGAGGTATGACATTCAGTGGCGACATGGAGTAGTGACATGGAGGAGTGACATGGAGGAGTGACATGGAGGAGCGACATGGAAGAGTGACATGGAAGACATAAAGAAGTGACATGGAGGAGTGACATGGAGAAGTGACATGGAATAGCGACATGGAGGAGTGACATGGAGGAGTGACATAGAGGTTTTACATGGCAGAGGGACATGGATGAGTGACATGGAGGAGTGACATGGAGGAGCAACACGGAGGAGCGACATCGAGGAGTGACATGGAGTAGTGACATGGAGGAGTGAGTTGGTGTTGCAACATGGAGGAGTGACATGGAGGAGTGAGTTGTTGTAGTGACATGGAGGAGTGACATGGAGGAGCTACATGGAGGAGTGACAAGGAGGTGTGACATGGAGGAGTGACATAGAGGAGTGACGTGGAGGAGTGAAATGGAGGAGTGACATGGAGGAGTGAGTTGGCGGCGCGACATGGAGGAGTGACTTGGAGGAGTGACATAAAGGAGTGACATGGAGGAGTGACATGAAGGATTGACATGTAGGAGCGATATGGAGGAGTGAAATGGAGGAGTGACATATAGGAGCAACATGGATGAGAGACATGTAACAGCAAGGAGGAGTGATATGGAGGAGTGACATGGAGGTGTGAAATGGAGGAGGGACATGGTGGAGTGACATGGAAGACATATAGAAGTGACATGGAGGATTGACTTGGAGGAGTGATATAACAGAGTGACATGGAGTAATGACATGGGTGAATGACATGGAGGAGTGACAAGAAGGATTGAGTTGGTGTAGTGAAATGGAGAAGTGACATGGAGTAGCGACACGGAGGAGTGACATGGAGTAGCGACATGGAGGAGTGACATGGAGGTGTGACATGGATGAGTGACATAGAGGAGTGACGTGGAGGAGTGGCATGGAGGAGTAACATGGAGGAGTGAGTTGGTGGAGCGACATGGAGGAGTCACATGGAGTAGCGACATGGAGGAGTGACTTGGAGGACTGACATAAAGGAGTGACATGGTGGAGTGACATGAGGAGTGAGTTTGTGTAGTGACATGGAGGAGTGACATGGAGTAGCTACATGGAGGAGTGACATGGAGGAGTGACATGGAGGAGTGACATAGAGGATTGATGTGGAAAAGAGACATGGAGGAGTGACATGGAGAAGTGACAGGTTTGATCAGGAAGGAGGGTTGATATGGTGAAGTGACATGGCGGAGGGACATGGAGGAGTGAGTTGGTGTAGCGACATAAGGAGTGACATAGAATAGCGACATTGAGGAGTGACATGGAGGAGTGACATAGAGGAGCAACATGGAGGAGCGACTTGGAGGAGTGAAATGGAGGAGTGACATGGAGAAGTGATAGGGCGAATCAGCAAGGAGGATTGATATGGTGGAGTGACATGGCGGAGGGACATGGATGAATGACATGGAGGAGTGAAATCGAGGAGTGAGTTGGTGTAGCGACATGGAGGAGTGACATGGAGGACTGACATGGAGGAGCGACATGGAGAAGTGACATGGAGGAATGACATGGATGAGTGACATGGAGTAGTGAAAAAGAGTATTGAGTTGGTGTAGCGACATGGAGGAGTGACATGGAGTAGCGACATGGAGGAGTGAGATGGAGTAGTGAGTTGTTGTAGCGACATGTAGGAGTGACATGGAGTAGCGACATGGAGGAGTGACATGGAGAAGTGTCATAGAGGAGCAACATGGAGGAGTGACATGGAAGTCATATAGAAGTGACATAGAGGAGTGACGTGGAGGAGTGACATGGAGGAGTGACATGGAGGAGTGACATGGAGGAGTGAGTTGGAGGAGTGACATGGAGTAGCGACATGGAGGAGTGACATGAGGAGTAACGTAGAGGAGTGACGTGGTGAAGTGAAATGGAGGAGTGACATGGAAGAGTGAGTTGGTGTAGCGACATGGAGGAGTGACATGGAATAGCGACAAGGAGGAGTGACATGGAGGAGTGAAATGGAGGAGTGACTTGGAGGAGTGACAAGAGGTTTGAGTTGGTGTAGTTACATGGAGGAGTGACATGGAGTAGCGACATGGAGGAGTGACATGAGGAGTAACGTAGAGGAGTGACGTGGTGAAGTGAAATGGAGGAGTGACATGGAAGAGTGAGTTGGTGTAGCGACATGGAGGAGTGACATGGAATAGCGACATGGAGGAGTGACATGGAGGAGTGAAATGGAGGAGTGACATAGAGGATTGACGTGGAGGACAGACATGGAGGAGTGACATGGAGAAGTGACAGGGTTGATCAGGAAGTAGGGTTGATATGGTGGAGTGACATGGCGGAGGGACATGGATGAGTGACATGGAGGAGTGACATGGAGGATTGACATGGAAGACATATAGAAGTGACATAGAGGAGTGACATGGAGGATTGACACGGAGGAGTGACATGGAGGTTCTACATGGAGGAGTGACATTGAGGAGTGACATGGACGAGCGAAATGGAAGATCGACATTGGGGAATGACATAGAGGAGTGATATTGAAGAGTGACATGGAGGAGTGACATAAAGTAGTGACATGGAGGAATGACATGGATGAGTGACATGGAGGAGTGAAAAAGAGTATTGAGTTGGTGTAGCGACATGCAGGAGTGACATGGAGTAGCGACATGGAGGAGTGACATGGAGGAGTGAGTTGGTGTAGCGACATGGAGGAGTGACATGGAATAGCGACATGGAGGAGTGACATGGAGGAGTGAAATGGAGGAGTGACATAGAGGTTTGACGTGGAGGACAGACATGGAGGAGTGACATTGAGAAGTGACAGGGTTGATCAGGAAGGAGGGTTGATATGGTGTAGTGACATGGCGGAGGGACATGGCTGAGTGACATGGAGGAGTGACATGGAGGAGCAACACAGAGGAGCGACATGGAGGAGTGACATGGAAGACATATAGTAGTGACATGGAGGAGTGACATGGAGGATTGACACGGAGGAGTGACATGGAGGTTCTACATGGAGGAGTGACATTGAGGAGTGACATGGACGAGCGACATGGAAGATCGACATTGGGGAATGACATAGAGGAGTGATATTGAAGAGTGACATGGAGGAGTGACATAAAGTAGTGACATGGAGGAATGACATGGATGAGTGACATGGAGGAGTGAAAAAGAGTATTGAGTTGGTGAAGAGTGACATGGAGGAGTGAGATAAAGTAGTGACATGGAGAAGTGACATGGAGTAGCGACATGGATGAGTGACATGGAGTAGCGACATGGGGGAGTGACGTGGCGGAGTGACATGGAAAAACATGTAGAAGTGACACGGAGGAGTGATATGGCGGAGTTACAATAGGTTTGAGTTGGTGTAGTGACATGGAGGAGTGACATGGAGTAGCGACATGGAGGAGTGACATGAGAGGTAACGTAGAGGAGTGACGTGGTGAAGTGAAATGGAGGAGTGACATGGTAGAGTGAGTTGGTGTAGCGACATGGAGGAGTGACATGGAATAGCGACATGGAGGAGTGACATGGAGGAATGAAATGGAGGAGTGACATAGAGGATTGACGTGGATGACAGACATGGAGGAGTTACATGGAGAAGTGACAGGGTTGATCAGGAAGGAGGGTTGATATGGTGGAGTGACATGGCGGAGGGACATGGATGAGTGACATGGAGGAGTGACATGGAGGAGCAACACGGAGGAGCGACATGGAGGAGTGACATGGAAGACATATAGAAGTGACATGGAGGAGTGACATGGAGGGTTGACACGGAGGAGTGACATGGAGGTTCTACATGGAGGAGTGACATTGAGGAGTGACATGGACGAGCGACATGGAAGATCGACATTGGGGAATGACATAGAGGAGTGACATGGAATAGCGACATGGAGGAGTGACATGGAGGAGTGAAATGGAGGAGTGACATAGAGGATTGACGTGGAGGACAGACATGGAGGAGTGACATGGAGAAGTGACAGGGTTGATCAGGAAGGAGGGTTGATATGGTGGAGTGACATGGTGGAGGGACATGGATGAGTGACATGGAGGAGTGACATGGAGGAGCAACACGGAGGAGCGACATGGAGGAGTGACATGGAGTAGTGACATGGAGGATGGCCATGGAGGAGTGACATGGAAGACATATAGAGGTGACATGGAGGAGTGACTTGGAGGAGTGACATAAAGGAGTGACATGGAGGAATGACATGGAGGAGTGACATGAGGAGTGAGTTGGTGTAGCAACATGGAGGAGTGACATGGATTAACGACATGGAGGAGTGACATGGAGGTGTGAAATGGAGGAGGGACATGGTGGAGTGACATGGAAGACATATAGAAGTGACATGGAGGATTGACTTGGAGGAGTGATATAACAGAGTGACATGGAGTAATGACATGGGTGAATGACATGGAGGAGTGACAAGAAGGATTGAGTTGGTGTAGTGAAATGGAGAAGTGACATGGAGTAGCGACACGGAGGAGTGACATGGAGTAGCGACATGGAGGAGTGACATGGAGGTGTGACATGGATGAGTGACATAGAGGAGTGACGTGGAGGAGTGGCATGGAGGAGTAACATGGAGGAGTGAGTTGGTGGAGCGACATGGAGGAGTCACATGGAGTAGCGACATGGAGGAGTGACTTGGAGGACTGACATAAAGGAGTGACATGGTGGAGTGACATGAGGAGTGAGTTTGTGTAGTGACATGGAGGAGTGACATGGAGTAGCTACATGGAGGAGTGACATGGAGGAGTGACATGGAGGAGTGACATAGAGGATTGATGTGGAAAAGAGACATGGAGGAGTGACATGGAGAAGTGACAGGTTTGATCAGGAAGGAGGGTTGATATGGTGAAGTGACATGGCGGAGGGACATGGATGAATGACATGGAGGAGTGAAATCGAGGAGTGAGTTGGTGTAGCGACATAAGGAGTGACATAGAATAGCGACATTGAGGAGTGACATGGAGGAGTGACATAGAGGAGCAACATGGAGGAGCGACTTGGAGGAGTGAAATGGAGGAGTGACATGGAGAAGTGATAGGGCGGATCAGCAAGGAGGATTGATATGGTGGAGTGACATGGCGGAGGGACATGGATGAATGACATGGAGGAGTGAAATCGAGGAGTGAGTTGGTGTAGCGACATGGAGGAGTGACATGGAGGACTGACATGGAGGAGCGACATGGAGAAGTGACATGGAGGAATGACATGGATGAGTGACATGGAGTAGTGAAAAAGAGTATTGAGTTGGTGTAGCGACATGGAGGAGTGACATGGAGTAGCGACATGGAGGAGTGAGATGGAGTAGTGAGTTGTTGTAGCGACATGTAGGAGTGACATGGAGTAGCGACATGGAGGAGTGACATGGTGAAGTGTCATAGAGGAGCAACATGGAGGAGTGACATGGAAGTCATATAGAAGTGACATAGAGGAGTGACGTGGAGGAGTGACATGGAGGAGTGAGTTGGAGGAGTGACATGGAGGAGTGACATGGAAGACATAAAGAATTGAAATTGAGGAGTGACTTGGAGTAGTGACAAGAGGTTTGAGTTGGTGTAGTGACATGGAGGAGTGACATGGAGTAGCGACATGGAGGAGTGACATGAGGAGTAACGTAGAGGAGTGACGTGGTGAAGTGAAATGGAGGAGTGACATTGAAGAGTGAGTTGGTGTAGCGACATGGAGGAGTGACATGGAATAGCGACATGGAGGAGTGACATGGAGGAGTGAAATGGAGGAGTGACAAAGAGGCTTGACGTGGAGGACAGACATGGAGGACTGACATGGAGAAGTGACAGGGTTGATCAGGAAGGAGGGTTGATATGGTGGAGTGACATGGCGGAGGGAAATGGATGAGTGACATGGAGGAGTGACATGGAGGAGTGACATGGAAGACATATAGAAGTGACATGGAGGAGTGACATGGAGGATTGACACGGAGGAGTGACATGGAGGTTCTACATGGAGGAGTGACATTGAGGAGTGACATGGACGAGCGACATGGAAGATCAACATTGGGGAATGACATAGAGGAGTGATATTGACGAGTGACATGGAGGAGTGACATAAAGTAGTGACATGTAGGAATGACATGGATGAGTGACATGGAGGAGTGAAAAAGAGTATTGAGTTGGTGTAGCGACATGCAGGAGTGACATGGAGTAGCGACATGGAGGAGTGACATGGAGGAGTGAGTTGGTGTAGCGACATGGATGAGTGACATGGAGTAGCGACATGGAGGAGTGACATGGAGAAGTGAAATGGAGGAGTGACATAGAGGATTGACGTGGAGGACAGACATGGAGGAGTGACATTGAGAAGTGACAGGGTTGATCAGGAAGGAGGGTTGATATGGTGGAGTGACATGAAGGAGTGACATGGAGTAGCGACATGGAGGAGTGACATGGAGTAGTGAGTTGTTGTAGCGACATGGAGGAGTGACATAAAGGAGGGACATGGAGGAATGACATGGATGAGTGACATGGAGGAGTGACAAGGAGGATTGAGTTGTTGTAGCGACATGGAGGAGTGACATGAGGAGTGAGTTGGTGTAGCGACATGGAGGAGTGACATGGAGGAGTGACATAGAGGAGCAACATGGAGGAGTGACATGGAAGTCATATAGAAGTGACATAGAGGAGTGACGTGGAGGAGTGACATGGAGGAGTGACATGGAGGAGTGAGTTGGAGGAGTGACATGGAGGAGTGACATGGAAGACATAAAGAATTGAAATTGAGGAGTGACTTGGAGGAGTGACATGAGGAGTGAGTTTGTGTAGCGACATGGAGGAGTGACATGGAGTAGCTACATGGAGGAGTGACATGGAGGAGTGACATGGAGGAGTGAGTTGGAGGAGTGACATGGAGGAGTGACATGGAAGACATAAAGAATTGAAATTGAGGAGTGACTTGGAGGAGTGACATGAGGTTTGAGTTGGTGTAGTGACATGGAGGAGTGACATGGAGTAGCGACATGGAGTAGTGACTTGGAGGACTGACATAAAGGAGTGACATGGAGGAGTGACATGGAGGAGTGACATGAGGAGTGAGTTTGTGTAGCGACATGGAGGAGTGACATGGAGTAGCTACATGGAGGAGTGACATGGAGGAGTGATATGGAGGAGTGACATAGAGGAGTGACATGGAGGAGCGACTTGGAGGAGTGACATGGAGGATTGACGTGGAGGAGAGACATGGAGGAGTGACATGGAGAAGTGACAGGGCGGATCAGCAAGGAGGATTGATATGGTGGAGTGACATGGCGAAGGGACATGGCTAAGTGACATGGAGGAGTGACATGGAGTAGTGACATGGAGGAGCGACATGGAGGAGTGACATGGAAGACATATAGAAGTGACATGGAGGAGTGACATGGAGGATCGACACGGAGGAGTGACATGGAGGTTCTACATGGAGGAGTGACATTGAGGAGTGACATGGACGAGCGACATGGAAGATCGACATTGGGGAATGACATAGAGGAGTGATATTGAAGAGTGACATGGAGGAGTGACATAAAGTAGTGACATGGTGGAATGACATGGAGGAGTGAAAAAGAGTATTGAGTTGTTGTGGCGACATGGAGGAGTGACATGGAGTAGCGACATGGAGGAGTGACATGGAGGAGTGAGTTGGTGTAGCGACATGGATGAGTGACATGGAGTAGCGACATGGGGGAGTGACGTGGAGGAGTGACATGGAAAACATGTAGAAGTGACACGGAGGAGTGATATGGAGGAGTTAAAATGTGGAGCTAAACGGATGAGAGACATGACATTGAAGACTTGGAGAAGTGACATGGAGGAGCGACATGGAAGAGTGACATGGAGGAGTGACATGGAGTAGCGACATGGAGGAGTGACATGGAGTAGCGACATGGAGGAGTGACATGGAGTTGTGAGTTGTTGTAGCGACATGGAGGAGTGACATGGAGTAGCGACATGGAGTAGTGACATAAAGGAGGGACATGGAGGAATGACATGGATGAGTGACAAGGAGGAGTGACAAGAAGGATTGAGTTGTTGTAGCGACATGGAGGAGTGACATGAGGAGTGAGTTGGTGTAGCGACATGGAGGAGTGACATGGAGGAGTGACATAGAGGAGCAACATGGAGGAGTGACATGGAAGTCATATAGAAGTGACATAGAGGAGTGACGTGGAGGAGTGACATGGAGGAGTGACATGGAAGACATAAAGAATTGAAATTGAGGAGTGACTTGGTGGAGTGAAATGAGGTTTGAGTTGGTGTAGTGACATGGAGGAGTGACATGGAGTAGCGACATGGAGGAGTGACATGAGGAGTAACGTAGAGGAGTGACGTTGTGAAGTGAAATGGAGGAATGACATGGAAGAGTGAGTTGGTGTAGCGACATGGAGGAGTGACATGGAGGAGTGACATGGAGGAGTGAAATGGAGGAGTGACATAGAGGATTGACGTGGAGGACAGACATGGAGGAGTGACATGGAGAAGTGACAGGGTTGATCAGGAAGGAGGGTTGATATGGTGGAGTGACATGGCGGAGGGACATGGCGGAGTGACATGTAGGATTGACACGGAGGAGTGACATGGAGGTTCTACATGGAGGAGTGACATGGCCGAGCGACATGGAAGATCGACATTGGGGAATGACATAGAGGAGTGATATTGAAGAGTGAAATGGAGGAGTGACATAAAGTAGTGACATGGAGGAATGACATGGATGAGTGACATGGAGGAGTGAAAAAGAGTATTGAGTTGGTGAAGAGTGACATGGAGGAGTGACATAAAGTAGTGACATGGAGGAGTGACATGGAGTAGCGACATGGATGAGTGACATGGAGTAGCGACATGGGGGAGTGACGTGGATGAGTGACATGGAAAACATGTAGAAGTGACACGGAGGAGTGATATGGAGGAGTTAAAATGTGGAGCTACACGGATGAGAGACATGACATTGAAGACTTGGAGAAGTGACATGGAGGAGCGACATGGAGTAGTGACATAAAGGAGGGACATGGAGGAATGACACGGATGAATGACATGGAGGAGTGACAAGGAGGATTGAGTTGTTGTAGCGACATGGAGGAGTGACATGAGGAGTGAGTTGGTGTAGCGACATGGAGGAGTGACATGGAGGAGTGACATAGAGGAGCAACATGGAGGAGTGACATGGAAGTCATATAGAAGTGACATAGAGGAGTGACGTGGAGGAGTGACATGGAGGAGTGACATGGAGGAGTGAGTTGGAGGAGTGACATGGAGGAGTGACATGGAAGACATAAAGAATTGAAATTGAGGAGTGACTTGGAGGAGTGACATGAGGTTTGAGTTGGTGTAGTGACATGGAGGAGTGACATGGAGTAGCGACATGGAGTAGTGACTTGGAGGACTGACATAAAGGAGTGACATGGAGGAGTGACATGGAGGAGTGACATGAGGAGTGAGTTTGTGTAGCGACATGGAGGAGTGACATGGAGTAGTTACATGGAGGAGTGACATGGAGGAGTGATATGGAGGAGTGACATAGAGGAGTGACATGGAGGAGTGACATAGAGGATTGATGTGGAAAAGTGACATGGAGGAGTGACATAGAGGGTTGATGTGGAGGAGAGACATGGAGGAGTGACATGGAGAAGTGACAGGTTTGATCAGGAAGGAGGGTTGATATGGTGAAGTGACATGGCGGAGGGACATGGAGGAGTGAGTTGGTGTAGCGACATAAGGAGTGACATAGAATAGCGACATTGAGGAGTGACATGGAGGTGTGACATGGAGGAGTGACATAGAGGAGCAACATGGAGGAGCGACTTGGAGGAGTGACATGGAGGAGTGACGTGGAGGAGTGGCATGGAGGAATAACATGGAGGAGTGAGTTGGTGGAGCGACATGGGGGAGTCACATGGAGTAGCGACATGGAGTAGTGACTTGGAGGACTGACATAAAGGAGTGACATGGAGGATTGACATGAGGAGTGAGTTTGTGTAGCGACATGGAGGAGTGACATGGAGTAGCTACATGGAGGAGTGACACGGAGGAGTGACATGGAGGAGTGACATAGAGGAGTGACATGGAGGAGTGACATAGAGGATTGATGTGGAAAAGAGACATGGAGGAGTGACATAGAGGGTTGATGTGGAGGAGAGACATGGAGGAGTGACATGGAGAAGTGACAGGTTTGATCAGGAAGGAGGGTTGATATGGTGAAGTGACATGGCGGAGGGACATGGAGGAGTGAGTTGGTGTAGCGACATAAGGAGTGACATAGAATAGCGACATTAAGGAGTGACATAGAGGTGTGACATGGAGGAGTGACATAGAGGAGCAACATGGAGGAGTGACATGAGGAGTAACGTAGAGGAGTGACGTTGTGAAGTGAAATGGAGGAATGACATGGAAGAGTGAGTTGGTGTAGCGACATGGAGGAGTGACATGGAGGAGTGACATGGAGGAGTGAAATGGAGGAGTGACATAGAGGATTGACGTGGAGGACAGACATGGAGGAGTGACATGGAGAAGTGACAGGGTTGATCAGGAAGGAGGGTTGATATGGTGGAGTGACATGGCGGAGGGACATGGAGGAGTGACATGGAGGATTGACACGGAGGAGTGACATGGAGGTTCTACATGGAGGAGTGACATGGACGAGCGTCATGGAAGATCGACATTGGGGAATGACATAGAGGAGGGATATTGAAGAGTGAAATGGAGGAGTGACATAAAGTAGTGACATGGAGGAATGACATGGAGGAGTGACATGGAGGAGTGAAAAAGAGTATTGAGTTGGTGAAGAGTGACATGGAGGAGTGACATAAAGTAGTGACATGGAGGAGTGACATGGAGTAGCGACATGGATGAGTGACATGGAGTAGCGACATGGGGGAGTGACGTGGCGGAGTGACATGGAAAACATGTAGAAGTGACACGGAGGAGTGATATGGAGGAGTTAAAATGTGGAGCTACACGGATGAGAGACATGACATTGAAGACTTGGAGAAGTGACATGGAGGAGCGACATGGAAGAGTGACATGGAGGAGTGACATGGAGTAGCGACATGGAGGAGTGACATGGAGTAGTGAGTTGTTGTAGCGACATGGAGGAGTGACATGGAGTAGCGACATGGAGTAGTGACATAAAGGAGGGACATGGAGGAATGACATGGATGAGTGACATAGAAGAGTGACAAGGAGGATTGAGTTGTTGTAGCGACATGGAGGAGTGACATGAGGAGTGAGTTGGTGTAGCGACATGGAGGAGTGACATGGAGGAGTGACATAGAGGAGCAACATGGAGGAGTGACATGGAAGTCATATAGAAGTGACATAGAGGAGTGACGTGGAGGAGTGACATGAAGGATTGACATGTAGGAGCGATATGGAGGAGTGAAATGGAGGAGTGACATATAGGAGCAACATGGATGAGAGACATGTAACAGCAAGGAGGAGTGATATGGAGGAGTGACATGAAGGAGTGACATAGAGGAGCAACATGGAGGAGCGACTTGGAGGAGTGACATGGAGGATTGACATGGAGGAGTAACATGGTGGAGTTACATGGCAGACATATAGAAGTGACATGGAGGAGTGACATGGAGGAGCAACTTGGAGGAGTGACATGGAGGATCGACATTGAGAAGCGAAATGGAGTAGCGACATCTAGGATCTACATGGAGGAGCAACATGGAGGAGTGACATAGGAGTGACATGGAGCATCGACATGGAGTGACATTGAGGAGTGACATTAAGGAGTGACATGGAGGAGTGACATGGAGCAGCGACATGCAGGATCGACAAGGAGGAATGACATGGAGGATCAACATGGAGGAGCGACCAGGAGGAACGACAAGGAGGAGTGACATGGAGGAGCGACAAGGATGATCGACATGGAGGAGCGACATTGAGGATTGATATGGAGGAGTGACATGGAGGAGCGACATGGAGTAGTGACATGGATATGGAGTAATGACATGGAGGAGTGACATGGAAGACATAGAGAAGTGACATGGAGGAGTGACATGGAGGAGTGAAGCGGAGAGAATTTGTGTAGTGACATGGAGGAGTGACATGGAGTAGCTACATGGAGGAGTGACATGGAGGAGTGACATGGAGGAGCGACATGGAAGAGTGACATGAAAGACATAAAGAAGTGACATGGAGAAGTGACATGGAGGAGTGACATGGATTAGTGAGTTGGTGTAGGGACATGGAGGAGTGACAAGGAATAGCGACATGGAGGAGTGACAGAGGATTGACATGGAGACATGGAGGATGGACATGTAGAAGTGACAGGGCGGATCAGCAAGGAGGATTGATATGGTGGAATGACATGGCGGAGGGACATGGGTAAGTGACATGGAGGAGTGACATGGTGTAGCGACATGGAGGAGTGAAATGGAGGATTGATATGGAGGAGTTAAATGGAGCATTGATATGGAGGAGTGACATGGAGAAGTGAAATAGAGGATGGATATGGAAAAGCGACATTGAGGAATGACATGGAAGACAGATAGAAGTGAAATTGAGGAGTGACTTGGAGGAGTGACATAAAGGAGTGAGTTGGTGGAGCGACATGGAGGAGTGACTTGTAGGAGTGACATAAAGGAGTGACATGGAGGAGTGAAATGGAGGAGTTACATAGGAGCAACATGGATGAGATACATGTAACAGCAAGGAGGAGTGATATGGAGGAGTGATATGGAGGAGTGACATGGAAGAGTGACATGGAAAACATAAAGAAGTGACATGGAGGAGTGACATGGAGGAATGATATGGATGAGTGACATGGAGGAGTGACAAGGCAGAGTGACATGGAGTAGCGACATGGGGGAATGACATATAGGAGTTACATAGAGGAGTGATACTGAAAAGTGACACGGAGGAGTGATATGGAGGAGTGACAATGTGGAGCTACACGGATGAGAGACATGACATTGAAGACTTGGAGAAGTGACATGGAGGAGTGACATGGAGGAGTGAGTTGGTGTAGTGACATGGAGGTATGACATTCAGTGGCGACATGGAGTAGTGACATGGAGGAGTGACATGGAGGAGTGACATGGAGGAGTGACATAAAGGAGTGACATGGGGGAGTGACATGGAGAAGTGACGAGGAGTGAATTTGTGTAGTGACATGGAGGAGTGACATGGAGTAGCTACATGGAGGAGTGACATGGAGGAGTGACATGGAGGAGCGACATGGAAGAGTGACATGGAAGACATAAAGAAGTGACATGGAGGAGTCACATGGAGAAGTGACATGGAATAGCGACATGGAGGAGTGACATGGAGGAGTGACATAGAGGTTTTACATGGCAGAGGGACATGGATGAGTGACATGGAGGAGTGACATGGAGGAGCAACACGGAGGAGCGACATGGAGGAGTGACATGGAGTAGTGACATGGAGGAGTGAGTTGGTGTTGCAACATGGAGGAGTGACATGGAGGAGTGAGTTGTTGTAGTGACATGGAGGAGTGACATGGAGGAGCTACATGGAGGAGTGACAAGGAGGTGTGACATGGAGGAGTGACATAGAGGAGTGACGTGGAGGAGTGAAATGGAGGAGTGACATGGAGGAGTGAGTTGGCGGCGCGACATGGAGGAGTGACTTGGAGGAGTGACATAAAGGAGTGACATGGAGGAGTGACATGAAGGATTGACATGTAGGAGCGATATGGAGGAGTGAAATGGAGGAGTGACATATAGGAGCAACATGGATGAGAGACATGTAACAGCAAGGAGGAGTGATATGGAGGAGTGACATGAAGGAGTGACATAGAGGAGCAACATGGAAGAGTGACTTGGAGGAGTGACATGGAGGATTGACATGGAGGAGCGACATGGAGGAGTTACATGGCAGACATATAGAAGTGACATGGAGGAGTGACATTGAGGAGCTACAAGAAGAAGTGATATGGAGGAGTGACATGGAGGATTGACATGGAGGAGCGACATGGAGGAGTGACATGTAGGATCGACATGCAGGAGTGACATGGAGGAGTGACATGGAGGAGTGTCATGGAAGACATGGAGTAGTGAAATGGAGGAGTTACATTGAGGAGTCACAGGAAGGAGGGACATAGAGGAGCAACATTATGGAGTGACATGGAGGAGTGACATGGAGGAGCAAAAATGAGGGACATGGTGGATCGACATGGAGGAGTGACATGGAGTAGCAAGTTGGAGGAGTGACATGGAGGATCGACATGGAGGAGCAACATGGAGGAGTGACATGGAGGAGTGACATCGTTGATCGACATGAAGGACTGAAATGGAAATGCTACATGGAGAAGCGACATAGAGGAGCGACATGGAGAATCGACATGGAGGAGCAACATGGAGGAGTGACATGAAGGAGGGACATGGAAGAGCTACATTCTGGGTTGACATTCTGTAGTGACATTCTGGAGTGACATGTAGGAGTGACATTCTGGAGTGACATGGAGGAGTGACATGGAGGAGCAACTTGGAGGAGTGACATGGAGAATCGACATGGAGAAGCGAAATGGAGGAGCGACATCTAGGATCTACATGGAGGAGCAACATGGAGGAGTGACATAGGAGTGACATGGAGCATCGACATGGAGTGACATTGAGGAGTGACATTAAGGAGTGACATGGAGGAGTGACATGGAGCAGCGACATGCAGGATCGACAAGGAGGAATGACATGGAGGATCAACATGGAGGAGCGACCAGGAGGAACGACATGGAGGAGTGACATGGAGGAGCGACAAGGATGATCGACATGGAGGAGCGACATTGAGGATTGATATGGAGGAGTGACATGGAGGAGTGAAGCGGAGTGAATTTGTGTAGTGACATGGAGGAGTGACATGGAGTAGCTACATGGAGGAGTGACATGGAGGAGTGACATGGAGGAGCGACATGGAAGAGTGACATGGAAGACATAAAGAAGTGACATGGAGAAGTGACATGGAGGAGTGACATGGATTAGTGAGTTGGTGTAGGGACATGGAGGAGTGACATGGAGAAGTGACAGAGGCTTGACATGGAGACATGGAGGATGGACATGTAGAAGTGACAGGGCGGATCAGCAAGGAGGATTGATATGGTGGAATGACATGGCGGAGGGACATGGGTAAGTGACATGGAGGAGTGACATGGAGTAGCGACATGGAGGAGTGAAATGGAGGATTGATATGGAGGAGTTAAATGGAGCATTGATATGGAGGAGTGACATGGAGAAGTGAAATAGAGGAGTGATATGGAAAAGCGACATTGAGGAGTGACATGGAAGACAGATAGAAGTGAAATTGAGGAGTGACTTGGAGGAGTGACATAAAGGAGTGAGTTTGTGGAGCGACATGGAGGAGTGACTTGTAGGAGTGACATAAAGGAGTGACATGGAGGAGTATAATGGAGGAGTTACATAGGAGCAACATGGATGAGATACATGTAACAGCAAGGAGGAGTGATATGGAGGAGTGATATGGAGGAGTGACATGGAAGAGTGACATGGAAAACATAAAGAAGTGACATGGAGGAGTGACATGGGGGAATGATATGGATGAGTGACATGGAGGAGTGACAAGGCAGAGTGACATGGAGTAGCGACATGGGGGAATGACATATAGGAGTTACATAGAGGAGTGATATTGAAAAGTGACACGGAGGAGTGATATGGAGGAGTGACAATGTGGAGCTACACGGATGAGAGACATGACATTGAAGACTTGGAGAAGTGACATGGAAGAGTGACATGGAGGAGTGAGTTGGTGTAGTGACATGGAGGTATGACATTCAGTGGCGACATGGAGTAGTGACATGGAGGAGTAATATGGAGTAGCGACATGGAGGAGTGAATTGGAGGAGTGACATAAAGGAGTGACATGAAGGAGTGACATGGAGGAGTGACGAGGAGTGAATTTGTGTAGTGACATGGAGAAGTGACATGGAGTAGCTACATGGAGGAGTGACATGGAGGAGTGACATGGAGGAGCGACATGGAAGAGTGACATGGAAGACATAAAGAAGTGACATGGAGGAGTGACATGGAGAAGTGACATGGAGGAGTGACATGGAGGAGTGAGTTGGTGTAGGGACATGGAGGAGTGACATGGAATAGCGACATGGAGAAGTGACATGGAGGAGTGACATAGAGGATTGACGTGGATGAGAGACATGGATGATAGACATGTAGAAGTGACAGGGCGGATCAGCAAGGAGTATTGATATGGTGGAATGACATGGCGGAGGGACATGGGTAAGTGACATGGAGGAGTGACATGGAGGAGTGACATGGAGTAGCGACATGGAGGAGTGAAATGGAGGATTGATATGGAGGAGTTAAATGGAGGATTGATATGGAGGAGTGACATGGAGGAGTGAAATAGAGGAGTGATATGGAAAAGCGACATGGATGAGTGACATGGAAGACATATAGAAGTGAAATTGAGGAGTGACTTGGAGGAGTGACATAAAGGAGTGACATGGAGGAATGACATGGATGAGTGACATGGAGGAGTGACAAGGAGGTTTGAGTTGGTGTAGCGACATGGAGGAGTGACATGGAATAGCGACATGGAGGAGTGACATGGAGGAGTGACATAGAGGTTTGACATGGCGGAGGGACATGGATGAGTGATATGGAGGAGTGACATGGAGGAGCAACACGGAGGAGCGACATGGAGGAGTGACATGGAATAGTGACATGGAGGAGTGAGTTGGTGTTGCAACATGGAGGAGTGACATGGAGGAGTGAGTTGGTGTAGCGACATGGAGGAGTGACATGGAGGAGCTACATGGAGGAGTGACAAGGAGGTGTGACATGGAGGAGTGACATAGAGGAGTGACGTGGAGGAGTGAAATGGAGGAGTGACATGGAGGAGTGAGTTGGCGGAGCGACATGGAGGAGTGACTTGGAGGAGTGACATAAAGGAGTGACATGGAGGAGTGACATGAAGGATTGACATGTAGGAGCGATATGGAGGAGTGAAATGGATGAGTGACATATAGGAGCAACATGGATGAGAGACATGTAACAGCAAGGAGGAGTGATATGGAGGAGTGACATGAAGGAGTGACATAGAGGAGCAACATGGAGGAGCGACTTGGAGGAGTGACATGGAGGATTGACATGGAGGAGCGACATGGAGGAGTTACATGGCAGACATATAGAAGTGACATGGAGGAGTGACATTGAGGAGCGACAAGAAGAAGTGATATGGAGGAGTGACATGGAGGATTGACATGGAGGAGCGACATGGAGGAGTGACATGTAGGATCGACATGCAGGAGTGACATGGAGGAGTGACATGGAGGAGTGTCATGGAAGACATGGAGTAATGAAATGGAGGAGTTACATTGAGGAGTCACAGGAAGGAGGGACATAGAGGAGCAACATTATGGAGTGACATGGCTGAGTGACATGGAGGAGCAAAAATGAGGGACATGGTGGATCGACATGGAGGAGTGACATGGAGTAGCAAGTTGGAGGAGTGACATGGAGGATCGACATGGAGTAGCAACATGGAGGAGTGACATGGAGGAGTGACATCGTTGATCGACATGAAGGACTGAAATGGAAATGCTACATGGAGAAGCGACATAGAGGAGCGACATGGAGAATCGACATGGAGGAGCAACATGGAGGAGTGACATGAAGGAGGGACATGGAAGAGCTACATTCTGGGTTGACATTCTGTAGTGACATTCTGGAGTGACATGTAGGAGTGACATTCTGGAGTGACATGGAGGAGTGACATTGAGGAGCAACTTGGAGGAGTGACATGGAGGATCGACATGGAGAAGCGAAATGGAGGAGCGACATCTAGGATCTACATGGAGGAGCAACATGGAGGAGTGACATAGGAGTGACATGGAGCATCGACATGGAGTGACATTGAGGAGTGACATTAAGGAGTGACATGGACGAGTGACATGGAGCAGCGACATGCAGGATCGACAAGGAGGAATGACATGGAGGATCAACATGGAGGTGCGGCCAGGAGGAACGACATGGAGGAGTGACATGGAGGAGCGACAAGGATGATCAACATGGAGGAGCGACATTGAGGATTGATATGGAGGAGTGACATGGAGGAGCGACATGGAGTAGTGACATGGATATGGAGTAATGACATGGAGGAGTGACATGGAAGACATAGAGAAGTGACATGGAGGAGTGACATGGAGGAGTGAAGCAGAGTGAATTTGTGTAGTGACATGGAGGAGTGACATGGCGTAGCTACATGGAGGAGTGACATGGAGGAGTGACATGGAGGAGCGACATGGAAGAGTGACATGGAAGACATAAAGAAGTGACATGGAGAAGTGACATGGAGGAGTGACATGGATTAGTGAGTTGGTGTAGGGACATGGAGGAGTGACATGGAATAGCGACATGGAGGAGTGACATGGAGGAGTGACAGAGGATTGACATGGAGACATGGAGGATGGACATGTAGAAGTGACAGGGCGGATCAGCAAGGAGGATTGATATGGTGGAATGACATGGCGGAGGGACATGGGTAAGTGACATGGAGGAGTCACATGGAGTAGCGACATGGAGGAGTGAAATGGAGGATTGATATGGAGGAGTTAAATGGAGCATTGATATGGAGGAGTGACATGGAGAAGTGAAATAGAGGAGTGATATTGAAAAGCGACATTGAGGAGTGACATGGAAGACAGATAGAAGTGAAATTGAGGAGTGACTTGGAGGAGTGACATAAAGGAGTGAGTTGGTGGAGCGACATGGAGGAGTGACTTGTAAGAGTGACATAAAGGAGTGACATGGAGGAGTGAAATGGAGGAGTTACATAGGAGCAACATTGATGAGATACATGTAACAGCAAGGAGGAGTGATATGGAGGAGTGATATGGAGGAGTGACATGGAAGAGTGACATGGAAAACATAAAGAAGTGACATGGAGTAGTGACATGGAGGAATGATATGGATGAGTGACATGGAGGAGTGACAAGGCAGAGTGACATGGAGTAGCGACATGGGGGAATGACATATAGGAGTTACATAGAGGAGTGATATTGAAAAGTGACACGGAGGAGTGATATGGAGGAGTGACAATGTGGAGCTACACGGATGAGAGACATGACATTGAAGACTTGGAGAAGTGACATGGAGGAGTGACATGGAGGAGTGAGTTGGTGTAGTGACATGGAGGTATGACATTCAGTGGCGACATGGAGTAGTGACATGGAGGAGTGACATGGAGGAGTGACATGGAGGAGTAATATGGAGTAGCGACATGGAGGAGTGACATGGAGGAGCGACAAGGATGATCAACATGGAGGAGCGACATTGAGGATTGATATGGAGGAGTGACATGGAGGAGCGACATGGAGTAGTGACATGGATATGGAGTAATGACATGGAGGAGTGACATGAAAGACATAGAGAATTGACATGGAGGAGTGACATGGAGGAGTGAAGCGGAGTGAATTTGTGTAGTGACATGGAGGAGTGACATGGAGTAGCTACATGGAGGAGTGACATGGAGGAGTGACATGAAGGAGCGACATGGAAGAGTGACATGGAAGACATAAAGAAGTGACATGGAAAAGTGACATGGAGGAGTGACATGGATTAGTGAGTTGGTGTAGGGACATGGAGGAGTGACATGGAATAGCGACATGGAGGAGTGACATGGAGGAGTGACAGAGGATTGACATGGAGACATGGAGGATGGACATGTAGAAGTGACAGGGCGGATCAGCAAGGAGGATTGATATGGTGGAATGACATGGCGGAGGGACATGGGTAAGTGACATGGAGGAATGACATGGAGTAGCGACATGGAGGAGTGAAATGGAGGATTGATATGGAGGAGTTAAATGGAGCATTGATATGGAGGAGTGACATGGAGAAGTGAAATAGAGGAGTGATATGGAAAAGCGACATTGAGGAGTGACATGGAAGACAGATAGAAGTGAAATTGAGGAGTGACTTGGAGGAGTGACTTGTAGGAGTGACATAAAGGAGTGACATGGAGGAGTGAAATGGAGGAGTTACATAGGAGCAACATGGATGAGATACATGTAACAGCAAGGAGGAGTGATATGGAGGAGTGATATGGAGGAGTGACATGGAAGAGTGACATGGAAAACATAAAGAAGTGACATGGAGGAGTGACATGGAGGAATGATATGGATGAGTGACATGGAGGAGTGACAAGGCAGAGTGACATGGAGTAGCGACATGGGGGAATGACTTATAGGAGTTACATAGAGGAGTGATATTGAAAAGTGACACGGAAGAGTGATATGGAGGAGTGACAATGTGGAGCTACACGGATGAGAGACATGACATTGAAGACTTGGAGAAGTGACATGGAGGTATGACATTCAGTGGCGACATGGAGTAGTGACATGGAGGAGTGACATGGAGGAGTGACATGGAGGAGCGACATGGAAGAGTGACATGGAAGACATAAAGAAGTGACATGGAGAAGTGACATGGAGAAGTGACATGGAATAGCGACATGGAGGAGTGACATGGAGGAGTGACATAGAGGTTTTACATGGCAGAGGGACATGGATGAGTGACATGGAGGAGTGACATGGAGGAGCAACACGGAGGAGCGACATCGAGGAGTGACATGGAGTAGTGACATGGAGGAGTGAGTTGGTGTTGCAACATGGAGGAGTGACATGGAGGAGTGAGTTGTTGTAGTGACATGGAGGAGTGACATGGAGGAGCTACATGGAGGAGTGACAAGGAGGTGTGACATGGAGGAGTGACGTGGAGGAGTGAAATGGAGGAGTGACATGGAGGAGTGAGTTGGCGGCGCGACATGGAGGAGTGACTTGGAGGAGTGACATAAAGGAGTGACATGGAGGAGTGACATGAAGGATTGACATGTAGGAGCGATATGGAGGAGTGAAATGGAGGAGTGACATATAGGAGCAACATGGATGAGAGACATGTAACAGCAAGGAGGAGTGATATGGAGGAGTGACATGAAGGAGTGACATAGAGGAGCAACATGGAGGAGTGACTTGGAGGAGTGACATGGAGGATTGACATGGAGGAGCGACATGGAGGAGTTACATGGCAGACATAGAGAAGTGACATGGAGGAGTGACATTGAGGAGCGACAAGAAGAAGTGATATGGAGGAGTGACATGGAGGATTGACATGGAGGAGCGACATGGAGGAGTGACATGTAGGATCGACATGCAGGAGTGACATGGAGGAGTGACATGGAGGAGTGTCATGGAAGACATGGAGTAGTGAAATGGAGGAGTTACATTGAGGAGTCACAGGAAGGAGGGACATAGAGGAGCAACATTATGGAGTGACATGGAGGAGTGACATGGAGGAGCAAAAATGAGGGACATGGTGGATCGACATGGAGGAGTGACATGGAGTAGCAAGTTGGAGGAGTGACATGGAGGATCGACATGGAGGAGCAACATGGAGGAGTGACATGGAGGAGTGACATCGTTGATCGACATGAAGGACTGAAATGGAAATGCTACATGGAGAAGCGACATAGAGGAGCGACATGGAGAATCGACATGGAGGAGCAACATGGAGGAGTGACATGAAGGAGGGACATGGAAGAGCTACATTCTGGGTTGACATTCTGTAGTGACATTCTGGAGTGACATGTAGGAGTGACATTCTGGAGTGACATGGAGGAGTGACATGGAGGAGCAACTTGGAGGAGTGACATGGAGGATCGACATGGAGAAGCGAAATGGAGGAGCGACATCTAGGATCTACATGGAGGAGCAACATGGAGGAGTGACATAGGAGTGACATGGGGCATCGACATGGAGTGACATTGAGGAGTGACATTAAGGAGTGACATGGAGGAGTGACATGGAGCAGCGACATGCAGGATCGACAAGGAGGAATGACATGGAGGATCAACATGGAGGAGCGACCAGGAGGAACGACATGGAGGAGTGACATGGAGGAGCGACAAGGATGATCGACATGGAGGAGCGACATTGAGGATTGATATGGAGGAGTGACATGGAGGAGCGACATGGAAGATATAGAGAAGTGACATGGAGGAGTGAAGCGGAGTGAATTTGTGTAGTGACATGGAGGAGTGACATGGAGTAGCTACATGGAGGAGTGACATGGAGGAGTGACATGGAGGAGCGACATGGAAGAGTGACATGGAAGACATAAAGAAGTGACATGGAGAAGTGACATGGAGGAGTGACATGGATTAGTGAGTTGGTGTAGGGACATGGAGGAGTGACATGGAGGAGTGACAGAGGCTTGACATGGAGACATGGAGGATGGACATGTAGAAGTGACAGGGCGGATCAGCAAGGAGGATTGATATGGTGGAATGACATGGCGGAGGGACATGGGTAAGTGACATGGAGGAGTGACATGGAGTAGCGACATGGAGGAGTGAAATGGAGGATTGATATGGAGGAGTTAAATGGAGCATTGATATGGAGGAGTGACATGGAGAAGTGAAATAGAGGAGTGATATGGAAAAGCGACATTGAGGAGTGACATGGAAGACAGATAGAAGTGAAATTGAGGAGTGACTTGGAGGAGTGACATAAAGGAGTGAGTTTGTGGAGCGACATGGAGGAGTGACTTGTAGGAGTGACATAAAGGAGTGACATGGAGGAGTATAATGGAGGAGTTACATAGGAGCAACATGGATGAGATACATGTAACAGCAAGGAGGAGTGATATGGAGGAGTGATATGGAGGAGTGACATGGAAGAGTGACATGGAAAACATAAAGAAGTGACATGGAGGAGTGACATGGGGGAATGATATGGATGAGTGACATGGAGGAGTGACAAGGCAGAGTGACATGGAGTAGCGACATGGGGGAATGACATATAGGAGTTACATAGAGGAGTGATATTGAAAAGTGACACGGAGGAGTGATATGGAGGAGTGACAATGTGGAGCTACACGGATGAGAGACATGACATTGAAGACTTGGAGAAGTGACATGGAGGAGTGACATGGAGGAGTGAGTTGGTGTAGTGACATGGAGGTATGACATTCAGTGGCGACATGGAGTAGTGACATGGAGGAGTGACATGGAGGAGTGACATGGAGGAGTAATATGGAGTAGCGACATGGAGGAGTGAATTGGAGGAGTGACATAAAGGAGTGACATGAAGGAGTGACATGGAGGAGTGACGAGGAGTGAATTTGTGTAGTGACATGGAGAAGTGACATGGAGTAGCTACATGGAGGAGTGACATGGAGGAGTGACATGGAGGAGCGACATGGAAGAGTGACATGGAAGACATAAAGAAGTGACATGGAGGAGTGACATGGAGAAGTGACATGGAGGAGTGACATGGAGGAGTGAGTTGGTGTAGGGACATGGAGGAGTGACATGGAATAGCGACATGGAGAAGTGACATGGAGGAGTGACATAGAGGATTGACGTGGATGAGAGACATGGATGATAGACATGTAGAAGTGACAGGGCGGATCAGCAAGGAGTATTGATATGGTGGAATGACATGGCGGAGGGACATGGGTAAGTGACATGGAGGAGTGACATGGAGTAGCGACATGGAGGAGTGAAATGGAGGATTGATATGGAGGAGTTAAATGGAGGATTGATATGGAGGAGTGACATGGAGGAGTGAAATAGAGGAGTGATATGGAAAAGCGACATGGATGAGTGACATGGAAGACATATAGAAGTGAAATTGAGGAGTGACTTGGAGGAGTGACATAAAGGAGTGACATGGAGGAATGACATGGATGAGTGACATGGAGGAGTGACAAGGAGGTTTGAGTTGGTGTAGCGACATGGAGGAGTGACATGGAATAGCGACATGGAGGAGTGACATGGAGGAGTGACATAGAGGTTTGACATGGCGGAGGGACATGGATGAGTGATATGGAGGAGTGACATGGAGGAGCAACACGGAGGAGCGACATGGAGGAGTGACATGGTATAGTGACATGGAGGAGTGAGTTGGTGTTGCAACATGGAGGAGTGACATGGAGGAGTGAGTTGGTGTAGCGACATGGAGGAGTGACATGGAGGAGCTACATGGAGGAGTGACAAGGAGGTGTGACATGGAGGAGTGACATAGAGGAGTGACGTGGAGGAGTGAAATGGAGGAGTGACATGGAGGAGTGAGTTGGCGGAGCAACATGGAGGAGTGACTTGGAGGAGTGACATAAAGGAGTGACATGGAGGAGTGACATGAAGGATTGACATGTAGGAGCGATATGGAGGAGTGAAATGGATGAGTGACATATAGGAACAACATGGATGAGAGACATGTAACAGCAAGGAGGAGTGATATGGAGGAGTGACATGAAGGAGTGACATAGAGGAGCAACATGGAGGAGCGACTTGGAGGAGTGACATGGAGGATTGACATGGAGGAGCGACATGGAGGAGTTACATGGCAGACATATAGAAGTGACATGGAGGAGTGACATTGAGGAGCGACAAGAAGAAGTGATATGGAGGAGTGACATGGAGGATTGACATGGAGGAGCGACATGGAGGAGTGACATGTAGGATCGACATGCAGGAGTGACATGGAGGAGTGACATGGAGGAGTGTCATGGAAGACATGGAGTAATGAAATGGAGGAGTTACATTGAGGAGTCACAGGAAGGAGGGACATAGAGGAGCAACATTATGGAGTGACATGGATGAGTGACATGGAGGAGCAAAAATGAGGGACATGGTGGATCGACATGGAGGAGTGACATGGAGTAGCAAGTTGGAGGAGTGACATGGAGGATCGACATGGAGTAGCAACATGGAGGAGTGACATGGAGGAGTGACATCGTTGATCGACATGAAGGACTGAAATGGAAATGCTACATGGAGAAGCGACATAGAGGAGCGACATGGAGAATCGACATGGAGGAGCAACATGGAGGAGTGACATGAAGGAGGGACATGGAAGAGCTACATTCTGGGTTGACATTCTGTAGTGACATTCTGGAGTGACATGTAGGAGTGACATTCTGGAGTGACATGGAGGAGTGACATTGAGGAGCAACTTGGAGGAGTGACATGGAGGATCGACATGGAGAAGCGAAATGGAGGAGCGACATCTAGGATCTACATGGAGGAGCAACATGGAGGAGTGACATAGGAGTGACATGGAGCATCGACATGGAGTGACATTGAGGAGTGACATTAAGGAGTGACATGGACGAGTGACATGGAGCAGCGACATGCAGGATCGACAAGGAGGAATGACATGGAGGATCAACATGGAGGTGCGGCCAGGAGGAACGACATGGAGGAGTGACATGGAGGAGCGACAAGGATGATCAACATGGAGGAGCGACATTGAGGATTGATATGGAGGAGTGACATGGAGGAGCGACATGGAGTAGTGACATGGATATGGAGTAATGACATGGAGGAGTGACATGGAAGACATAGAGAAGTGACATGGAGGAGTGACATGGAGGAGTGAAGCAGAGTGAATTTGTGTAGTGACATGGAGGAGTGACATGGAGTAGCTACATGGAGGAGTGACATGGAGGAGTGACATGGAGGAGCGACATGGAAGAGTGACATGGAAGACATAAAGAAGTGACATGGAGAAGTGACATGGAGGAGTGACATGGATTAGTGAGTTGGTGTAGGGACATGGAGGAGTGACATGGAATAGCGACATGGAGGAGTGACATGGAGGAGTGACAGAGGATTGACATGGAGACATGGAGGATGGACATGTAGAAGTGACAGGGCGGATCAGCAAGGAGGATTGATATGGTGGAATGACATGGCGGAGGGACATGGGTAAGTGACATGGAGGAGTCACATGGAGTAGCGACATGGAGGAGTGAAATGGAGGATTGATATGGAGGAGTTAAATGGAGCATTGATATGGAGGAGTGACATGGAGAAGTGAAATAGAGGAGTGATATTGAAAAGCGACATTGAGGAGTGACATGGAAGACAGATAGAAGTGAAATTGAGGAGTGACTTGGAGGAGTGACATAAAGGAGTGAGTTGGTGGAGCGACATGGAGGAGTGACTTGTAAGAGTGACATAAAGGAGTGACATGGAGGAGTGAAATGGAGGAGTTACATAGGAGCAACATTGATGAGATACATGTAACAGCAAGGAGGAGTGATATGGAGGAGTGATATGGAGGAGTGACATGGAAGAGTGACATGGAAAACATAAAGAAGTGACATGGAGTAGTGACATGGAGGAATGATATGGATGAGTGACATGGAGGAGTGACAAGGCAGAGTGACATGGAGTAGCGACATGGGGGAATGACATATAGGAGTTACATAGAGGAGTGATATTGAAAAGTGACACGGCGGAGTGATATGGAGGAGTGACAATGTGGAGCTACACGGATGAGAGACATGACATTGAAGACTTGGAGAAGTGACATGGAGGAGTGACATGGAGGAGTGAGTTGGTGTAGTGACATGGAGGTATGACATTCAGTGGCGACATGGAGTAGTGACATGGAGGAGTGACATGGAGGAGTGACATGGAGGAGTAATATGGAGTAGCGACATGGAGGAGTGACATGGAGGAGCGACAAGGATGATCAACATGGAGGAGCGACATTGAGGATTGATATGGAGGAGTGACATGGAGGAGCGACATGGAGTAGTGACATGGATATGGAGTAATGACATGGAGGAGTGACATGAAAGACATAGAGAATTGACATGGAGGAGTGAAGCGGAGTGAATTTGTGTAGTGACATGGAGGAGTGACATGGAGTAGCTACATGGAGGAGTGACATGGAGGAGTGACATGAAGGAGCGACATGGAAGAGTGACATGGAAGACATAAAGAAGTGACATGGAAAAGTGACATGGAGGAGTGACATGGATTAGTGAGTTGGTGTAGGGACATGGAGGAGTGACATGGAATAGCGACATGGAGGAGTGACATGGAGGAGTGACAGAGGATTGACATGGAGACATGGAGGATGGACATGTAGAAGTGACAGGGCGGATCAGCAAGGAGGATTGATATGGTGGAATGACATGGCGGAGGGACATGGGTAAGTGACATGGAGGAATGACATGGAGTAGCGACATGGAGGAGTGAAATGGAGGATTGATATGGAGGAGTTAAATGGAGCATTGATATGGAGGAGTGACATGGAGAAGTGAAATAGAGGAGTGATATGGAAAAGCGACATTGAGGAGTGACATGGAAGACAGATAGAAGTGAAATTGAGGAGTGACTTGGAGGAGTGACTTGTAGGAGTGACATAAAGGAGTGACATGGAGGAGTGAAATGGAGGAGTTACATAGGAGCAACATGGATGAGATACATGTAACAGCAAGGAGGAGTGATATGGAGGAGTGATATGGAGGAGTGACATGGAAGAGTGACATGGAAAACATAAAGAAGTGACATGGAGGAGTGACATGGAGGAATGATATGGATGAGTGACATGGAGGAGTGACAAGGCAGAGTGACATGGAGTAGCGACATGGGGGAATGACATATAGGAGTTACATAGAGGAGTGATATTGAAAAGTGACACGGAAGAGTGATATGGAGGAGTGACAATGTGGAGCTACACGGATGAGAGACATGACATTGAAGACTTGGAGAAGTGACATGGAGGTATGACATTCAGTGGCGACATGGAGTAGTGACATGGAGGAGTGACATGGAGGAGTGACATGGAGGAGTAATATGGAGTAGCGACATGGAAGAGTGAATTGGAGGAGTGACATAAAGGAGTGACATGGAGGAGTGACGAGGATTGAATTTGTGTAGTGACATGGAGGAGTGACATGGAGTAGCTACATGGAGGAGTGACATGGAGGAGTGACATGGAGGAGCGACATGGAAGAGTGACATGGAAGACATAAAGAAGTGACATGGAGGAGTGACATGGAGAAGTGACATGGAGGAGTGACATGGAGGAGTGAGTTGGTGTAGGGACATGGAGGAGTGACATGGAATAGCGACATGGAGAAGTGACATGGAGGAGTCACATAGAGGATTGACGTGGATGAGAGACATGGATGATGGACATGTAGAAGTGACAGGGCGGATCAGCAAGGAGGATTGATATGGGGGAATGACATGGCGGAGGGACATGGGTAAGTGACATGGAGGAGTTACATGGAGTAGCGACATGGAGGAGTGAAATGGAGGATTGATATGGAGGAGTTAAATGGAGGATTGATATGGAGGAGTGACATGGAGGAGTGAAATAGAGGAGTGATATGGAAAAGCGACATGGAGGAGTGACATGGAAGACATATAGAAGTGAAATTGAGGAGTGACTTGGAGGAGTGACATAAAGGAGTGACATGGAGGAATGACATGGATGAGTGACATGGAGGAGTGACAAGGAGGTTTGAGTTGGTGTAGCGACATGGAGGAGTGATATGGAATAGCGACATGGAGGAGTGACATAGAGGTTTGACATGGCGGAGGGACATGGATGAGTGACATGGAGGAGCAACACGGAGGAGCGACATGGAGGAGTGACATGGAGTAGTGACATGGAGGAGTGAGTTGGTGTTGCAACATGGAGGAGTGACATGGAGGAGTGAGTTGGTGTAGCGACATGGAGGAGTGATATGGAGGAGCTACATGGAGGAGTGACAAGGAGGTGTGACATGGAGGAGTGACATAGAGGAGTGACGTGGAGGAGTGAAATGGAGGAGTGACATGGAGGAGTGAGTTGGCGGAGCGACATGGAGGAGTGACTTGGAGGAGTGACATAAAGGAGTGACATGGAGGAGTGACATGAAGGATTGACATGTAGGAGCGATATGGAGGAGTGAAATGGAGGAGTGACATATAGGAGCAACATGGATGAGAGACATGTAACAGCAAGGAGGAGTGATATGGAGGAGTGACATGAAGGAGTGACATAGAGGAGCAACATGGAGGAGCGACTTGGAGGAGTGACATGGGGGATTGACATGGAGGAGCGACATGGAGGAGTTACATGGCAGACATATAGAAGTGACATGGAGGAGTGACATTGAGGAGCGACAAGAAGAAGTGATATGGAGGAGTGACATGGAGGATTGACATGGAGGAGCGACATGGAGGAGTGACATGTAGGATCGACATGCAGGAGTGACATGGAGGAGTGACATGGAGGAGTGTCATGGAAGACATGGAGTAGTGAAATGGAGGAGTTACATTGAGGAGTCACAGGAAGGAGGGACATAGAGGAGCAACATTATGGAGTGACATTGAGGAGCAAAAATGAGGGACATGGTGGATCGACATGGAGGAGTGACATGGAGTAGCAAGTTGGAGGAGTGACATGGAGGATCGACATGGAGGAGCAACATGGAGGAGTGACATGGAGGAGTGACATCGTTGATCGACATGAAGGACTGAAATGGAAATGCTACATGGAGAAGCGACATAGAGGAGCGACATGGAGAATCGACATGGAGGAGCAACATGGAGGAGTGACATGAAGGAGGGACATGGAAGAGCTACATTCTGGGTTGACATTCTGTAGTGACATTCTGGAGTGACATGTAGGAGTGACATTCTGGAGTGACATGGAGGAGTGACATGGAGGAGCAACTTGGAGGAGTGACATGGAGGATCGACATGGAGAAGCGAAATGGAGGAGCGACATCTAGGATCTACATGGAGGAGCAACATGGAGGAGTGACATAGGAGTGACATGGAGCATCGACATGGAGATACATTGAGGAGTGACATTAAGGAGTGACATGGAGGAGTGACATGGAGCAGCGACATGCAGGATCGACAAGGAGGAATGACATGGAGGATCAACATGGAGGAGCGACCAGGAGGAACGACATGGAGGAGTGACATGGAGGAGCGACAAGGATGATCGACATGGAGGAGCGACATTGAGGATTGATATGGAGGAGTGACATGGAGGAGCGACATGGTGTAGTGACATGGATATGGAGTAATGACATGGAGGAGTGACATGGCAGACATAGAGAAGTTACATGGGGGAGTGACATGGAGGAATGACGTGGAAGAGAGACATGGAGCTGTGACTTGGAGAAGTGACAGGGCAGATCAGCAAGGAGGATTGATATGGTGGAGTGACATGGCGGAGTGACATGGATGAGTGATATAGAGGAGTAACATGGTGGAGTGATATAGAGGAGTGGCGTGTTGGAGTGACATGGAGGAGTAACATGGTGGAGTGATATAGAGGAGTGGCGTGTTGGAGTGAAATGGAGGAGTGATATGGAGGAGTGAGTTGGTGTAGGGACATGGAGGAGTGACATGGAATAGCGAAATGGAGGAGTGACATGGAGGAGTGACATGGAAGAGTGACATGGAAGACATAGAGAAGTGACATGGAGGAGTGACATGGAGAAGTGACATGGAGGTTTGATATGGAGGAGTAACATGGAGGAGTGATATAGAGGAGTGGCGTGGTGGAGTGAAATGGAGGAGTGACATGGAGGAGTGACATGGAGGAGTGACATGGAGGAGTGACATAGAGGAGCGACATGGAGGAGTGACATGGAGGAGTGACATGGAGGAGTGACATGGAGTAGCGACATGGAGGAGTGACATGGAGGAGTGACATGGAGGAGTGACATAGAGGAGCGACATGGAGGAGTGACATGGAAGACATATAGAAGTGACATAGAGGAGTGACGTGGAGGAGTGACATGGAGGAGTGACATGGAGGAGTGAGTTGGTGGAGCGAAATGGAGGAGTCGAATGGAGTAGCGACATGGAGGAGTGACTTGGAGGAGTGACATGGAGGAGTGACATGGAAGACATATAGAAGTGAAATTGAGGAGTGACTTGGAGGAGTGACATGAGGTTTGAGTTTGTGTAGCGTCATGGAGGAGTGACATGGAGTAGCGACATAGAGGAGTGACATGAGGAGTAATGTAGAGGAGTGACGTGGTGGAGTGAAATGGAGGAGTGACATGGAAGAATGAGTTGGTGTAGCGACATGGAGGAGTGACATGGAATAGCGACATGGAGGAGTGACATGGAGGAGTGACATGGAGAAGTGACAGGGTTTATCAGGAAGGAGTGACATGGCGGAGGCACATGTATGATTGACATGGAGGAGTGACATGGAGGAGCAACACGGAGGAGCGACATGGAGGAGTGAGTTTGTTTAGCGACATGGAGGAGTGACATGGAGTAGCTACATGGAGGAGTGAAATGGAGGATTTATATGGAGGAGCGACGTGGAGGAGTGACATGGAAGACATATAGAAGTAAAATTGAGTAGTGACTTGGAGGAGTGACATAAAGGAGTGACTTGGAGGAGCGACATGGATCATTGACATGGAGGAGCAAGGATTAGCGACATGGAGGATCGACATGGAGGAGTGAAATGGAGGAGTGACAAGAAGAAGTGACATGGAGGAGCGACATGCAGGATCGACATGGAGGAGTGACATGGAAGATCGACATTGAGCACTGTCATGAACCAGTGACATGGGGTATCAAAATAGAGGAACGACATGGACGAGCGACTAGGAGGAGTGACATGGAGGAGTGACATGGAGCAGTGACTTGATGGATCGACATGGAGGAGTGTCATGGAGGATCAACATGGAGGAGAGAAATGGAGGAGTGACATGGAGGATCAACATGGAGGAGCGACATGGAGGAGTGACATGGATGATTGACATGGAGGAGCGACAGGGAGGATTTATATGGAGGAGCGACATGGAGGATCCACATGGAGGAGTGACATTGAGGAGCGACAAGAAGAAGTGATATGGAGGAGTGAAATGGAGGATTGACATGGAGGAGCGACATGGAGGAGTGACATGTAGGATCGACATGCAGGAGTGACATGGAGGAGTGACATGGAGGAGTGTCATGGAAGACAGGGAGGATTTATATGGAGGAGCGACATGGAGGATCCACATGGAGGAGTGACATTGAGGAGCGACAAGAAGAAGTGATATGGAGGAGTGAAATGGAGGATTGACATGGAGGAGCGACATGGAGGAGTGACATGTAGGATCGACATGCAGGAGTGACATGGAGGAGTGACATGGAGGAGTGTCATGGTAGACATGGAGGAGTGACATGGAGGAGCAAAAATGAGGGACATGGTGGATCGACATGGAGGAGTGACATGGAGTAGCAAGTTGGAGGAGTTACATGGAGGATCGACATGGAGGAGCAACATGGAGGAGTGACATCGTTGATCGACATGAAGGACTGAAATGGAAATGCTACATGGAGAAGCGACATAGAGGAGCGACATGGAGAATCGACATGGAGGAGTGACATGGAGGAGGGAAATGGAGGAGTTACTTGGAGGAGTTCAAAGGAGGAGGGACATTTTGGAGTGACAAGGAGGAGCGAAATGGAGGAGTGACATGGAGGAGTAAGGATGAGCGACATGGAGGATCGACATGGAGTAGAGACATGGAGGAGCGGCATGAATCAGTGACATGGAGGAGTGACATGGAGGAGCGACATGCAGGATCGACATGGAGGAGTGACATGGAGCAGTGACTTGCAGTATCAACATGGAGGAGTTACATGGTGGATCAACATGGAGGAGCGACATGTAGGATCGACATGGAGTAGAGACATGGAGGAGCGGCATGAAGCAGTGACATGGAGCAGTGACATGCAGGATCGACATGGAGGAGGGAGATTCTGGATTGACATGGAGTAGCGGCATCGAGGAGTGACATGGAGGAGCAAGGATGAGCAACATGGAGGAGCGACATGGAGGAGCGAAATGGAGGAGTGACATGGGGGAGGGACAAGGAAGAGTGACATGGATTATCGACATGGAGGAGTGACAGGAAGGAGGGACATGGAGGAGCGACATGCTGGGTTGAGATTCTGGAGTGACATTTTGGAGTGACATGTAGGAGTGACATGGAGGAGCAAGGATGAGCGACATGGTGGGTCGACATGGAGAAGCGACATGGAGGAGCAACATCTAGGATATACATGGAGGAGCAACATGAAGGAGTGACCTGGAGGAGTGACATGGAGGATCGACATGGAGGAGTGACATTGAGGCAATCCTCAATGTCGACATTAAGGAGTGACATGGAGGAGTGACTTGGAGGAGGGACATGGAGGAGTAAGGATGAGCGACATGGAGGATCGACATGGAGTAGAGACATGGAGGAGCGGCATGAATCAGTGACATGGAGGAGTGACATGGGGGAGCGACATGCAGGATCGACATGGAGGAGTGACATGGAGGAGTGACTTGCAGTATCAACATGGAGGAGTTACATGGAGGATCAACATGGAGGAGCGACATGGAGGAGCGAAATGGAGGAGTGACATGGAAGTGTGACATGGAGGAATGACATGGAGGATCGACATTCTGGAGTGACATGGAGGAGCGACATTGAAGATCGACATGGAGGAGTAACATGTTGGAGCTACATGGAGGAGCGACATGGAGGTCTCACAACGAGGAGCGACATTCTGGAGTGACATGGAGGAGCGACATTCTGGATTGACATGGAAGATCGACATGGAGTAGTAACATGTAGGATCTAAATGGAGGAGTGACATGGAGGAGGTACATTGGGGACTGAAATGGAAGACATGGCGGAGTGACATGGCGGAGTGACATGGAAGACATGGAGTAGTGATATGGTGGAGAAACATGGAGGATCGAATTGGAGGATCGACATGGAGGAGTGACATGGAGGTGTGACATGGAGGAGTGACATAGAGGAGTGATGTGGAGGAGTGACATGAAGGAGGGACATGGTGGAGTGACATGGAAGACATATAAAAGTGACATGGAGGAGTGACTTGGAGGAGTGACATGGTGGAGTGACATGGAGGATCGACATGGAGGAGTGACATGGTGGAGCGCAAAAGAGGATCGACATGGAGCAGTGACATGGAGGAGGGACATGGAGGATTAACAATCTGGAGTTAAATTCATGAGTGACATTCTGGAGTGACATGGAGGAGAGACATTCTGGAGTGACATGGATGAGTAATATGGAGGAGCAAGGAGGAGTGACATGGAGGAGCAACATGGAGTATCGACATGGAGGATCAACATGGAGGAGTGACTTGGAAGAGCGACATTCTGGAGTTACGTGGAAGATATGGAGGAGTGACATGGAGGAGCAACATGGAGTATCGACATGGAGGATCAACATGGAGGAGTGACTTGGAGGAGCGACATTCTGGAGTTACGTGGAAGATATGGAGGAGTGACATGGAGGAGCAACATGGAGTATCGACATTGAGGAGCGACATGGAAGAGCGACATGGAGGAGCGACATGGAGGTCTGAAAACGAGGAGGTACATTTTGGAGGGAAAGGGTGGAGCGACATTTTGGAGTGTCATGGGGGAGCGACATTCTGGAGTGATATTCTGGAGTGACATTGATGAGAGGTATGAAGGATTGACATGTAGCAGTGACATGGAGGAATGACAAGGAGGAGCGACATGGAGGAGTAATAAGGAGGAGCAACATCGAGCAGTGACATTGAATTGTGACATGGAGGAGTGACATATAGGATCAACATGTAGGAGTGACATGGAGGAGCGAAATGGCAGAGTGACATGGAGGAGTGACATGTAGTATTGACATGGAGGAGTTACATAGAGGAGTGACGTGGAAGAAAGGAAGGAGAGACATGGAGGAGCGACATGGAGGAGCGACATTCTGGAGTGACATGGAGGAGTGAAATGGAGGATCGACTTGGAGGATCGACATGGAGGAGTGACATGGAGGAGCGACTTGGAAGAGCGACATGGAGGATCGACATGGAGGAGCTACATGGAGGTGCGACATCACGCAGCGACATGGAGGTCTGGCAACGAGGAGATACATTCTGGAGGGACAAAGTGGAGCGACATTCTGGAGTTACATGGAGGAGCGACATTCTGGAGTGACATGTAAGATCGATATGGAGGAGTAACATGTAGGATCTAAATGGAGGAGTGACATGGAGGACTGACATGGAGGAGCAACATGGTAGAGCGACTAGGAGGACAGGGAGGAGTGACTTTCAGGAGGGACATTCTGGAGTGACATGGGGGTATCGACATTGAGTAGTGACATGGAGGATTGACAAGATGGAGCGACACAGAGGAGTGACATGGAGGAGTAACATGGAGGATTGACATAGAGGTGTGTAACGACGGCTCGCCGTTACGGGAGTAATATAGTATGTGTAACTATAAATACTATACATATGGATTATTGAGTATACTTAATGAACACACGGAGGTATTAATTAATTAAAACAGTCAATAACATGCCAAACTTACTACTTCCGGTTTCCGTCTCCCAAGGTGCGCGGGTGAAAGAGATCCCCGGGGACTCGCGCCCTATTAATAGTTCCGGGAGGGCGAAACCAGTGGGAAGTGGGTGGAGGGGAGTTCGGCGGGACTGTTTTGTGTGTATTTGTGAAGGGGTAGTGTTTATGGATGTTTATTGAGGATAGTTGGGTGTGTATGTATTTGTTAAGAGGATTTATATGTGGGGGATGGATTTATGTACATAAATGTGGATGTTTTTGTATGTTGGTGTGGTGTTGTGTTTGGGAAAATGGTATGGGCCAATTGAGGGGAGTATAAAACCCATGAGTTTGGGTCCATTTGGGGGGAATACTACAGTGGAGGCAACATGTGTGACGGGTGTGAAAGGAAAAATAAATGCTTCTATGCTGAAATGCCATCCAGTTGTGGACTGATCCTCATTTCCTCCATGACCGCTCGGGGATTCTAACAAGGTGTAACATGAAGGATCTGCATGGAGGAGCTACATGGAAGAGTGACATGGTGGAGTGACATAGAAGACATGGAGTAGTGACATGGTGGAGCAACATGGAGGATCGAAATGGAGGATCGACATGGAGCAGTGACATGGAGGAGTGACATGGAAGTGTGACATGGAGGACTGACATGGAGGATCGACATGGAGGAGTGACATGGAGGAGCGAGATGGTGGAGTGACATGTAGGAGTGACATGTAGGATTGACATGGAGGAGTTACATGGAGGAGTGACGTGGAAGACAGGGAGGAATGACATGGAGGAGCGCAATAGAGGATCGACATGGAGCACATGGAGGAGTGAAATGGAGGAGCGACATGGAGGATCGACATGGAGGAGTGATATGGATGATCGACATTGAGGAGTGGAATGGAGGAGCGACATGGAGGATTGACATGGAGGAGTGACATGGAGGATCGACATGGAGGATCGATGTGGAGGAGTAACAAGGAGGAGCGACATGGAGGATCGACATGGAGGAGCGACATCAAGCAGTGACATGGAGGAGTGACATTCTGGAGTTCAATCTGGAGTGATATTCTGGAGTGACATGGAGGAGCGACATTCTGGAGTGACATGGAGTAGCGACATGGAGGAGTGACATGGTGGAGCAACATGGAGGATCGAAATGGAGGATCGATGTGGAGGAGTAACAAGGAGGAGCGACATAGAGGATCGAAATGGATTTGCGACATCAAGCAGTGACATGGAGGAGTGACATTCTGGAGTTAAATCTGGAGTGATATTCTGGAGTGACATAGAGGAGCGACATTCTGGAGTGACATGGAGTAGCGACATGGAGGAGTGACATGGTGGAGCAACATGGAGGATCGAAATGGAGGATCGATGTGGAGGAGTAACAAGGAGGAGCGACATAGAGGATCGAAATGGATTTGCGACATCAAGCAGTTACATGGAGGAGTGACATTCTAGAGTTAAATCTGGAGTGATATTCTGGAGTGACATAGAGGAGCGACATTCTGGAGTGACATGGAGTAGCGACATGGTGGAGTGATATGGAGGATTAAGGAGGAGCCAGATGGAGGATCGACATGTGTCGACATGGAAGACATGGAGGATTGACATGGAGGATCGACATGGAAGATCGACATGGAGCAGCGACATGGAGGAGTGACATGGAGAAGCGACATGGAGGATCGACATGGCGGAGTGACATGCAGGACTGACATGGAAGAAAGGGAGGAGTGACATGGAGGGGCGACATGGAGGTGTGAAATAGAGGATTGACATGGAGAAGGTATATGGAGGACTAACATTCTGGAGTGACTTTCTGGAGGGACATTCTGGAGTGACATGGAGGTATCGACATGGAGGAGTGAGAAGGAGGAGTGATATAGAGGATCAACATAGAGGGTTGACATGGAGGAGGGACATGGAGGAGTGACGTTCTGGAGTTAAATTCTGGAGAGACATTCTGGAGTGACATGGAGGAGCGGCAATCTGGGGTAACATGGAGGAGATACATGGAGGAGTGATATGGAGGATCAGACACGAGAGACATAGAGGATCGACATGGAAAAGTCACATGGAGGAGCAACACGGAGGAGTGACATGGAACACATGGTGGAGTGACATTGAGGATCAACATTGAGGATCGAAATGGAGGATCGACATGAAACAGTGACATGGAGGAGTGACATGGAAGTGTGACATGGAGGAGTGACATGGAGGATCGACATGGAGGAGTGACATGGAGGAGCGACATGGCGGAGTGACATGGAGGAGTAACATGGAGAATTGACTTATAAGACAGCCCCTCAAACCGTAAGTCCGATTGACTTGAAATGTTAAATTTGAAATTTGACAGACATGTGCTGCTGAATGTGATCTACAAAAAAGTCTCTTGGACCACGAAAGTCCACCGACTATCATTCAAATCGGCCACATGGTGGCGCTGTAATTAACGCCCAAACATGCGATTTTGGAAAGGCCACGCCCCTCAAACCGTAAGTCCGATTGACTTGAAATGTTACACATATGTGCAACTCCGTGTGATCTACAATAAAGCCTCTTGGACCTCCAAAGTGCACCTGGAAATATTTTCCGCCATATTGGATTTTTTGAAAAACACATTTTTGACATCTCCTCCTAAGCCGTTGGTCTGATTGCTACCAAATTTTCAATGGATCATTATTGGACTAATGTCATCTAAAGTTGCATAAAGCGTGTTGATACCTCATTGCGTTATGAATCTGTTGACCAATGAACTTTAAGAGGGCAGGGCTCAGCACATCAGTAGACCTAACTTCACAAGCCTTTGGCCCATTGTCTCCAAACTTGAGGCGTACCAAAGCATTTTCCGCTTGACACATAGAGGGCGCCACAAATATCAGAAACTTGTATCGCAAGATCCGGTGGACAGAATTTTATCAAATTTGGTGCACATACTCTGGGGGCAAGTATTAACCAAGATCTATAATGTCATATTGATCGGTGCATGTGGGCGTGGCCTATTTAGCATTTTATGCTAAATTATGCCTTTGCTCAATTTGCTGTGAGCTGGAATGAGCTAGAGACATGAGACTTGGTACCATAACTGTACATGATGTCATAATGCTTCACATAAAATATGAAAAGAATTGGCCACATGGTGGCGCTATAACAATTTTCAAGGCCAGCCCCCTCACACCATAAGTCCTATCAATTTGAAATTTGACAGACATGTGCTGCTGAATGTGATCTACAAAAAAGTCTCTTGGACCACGAAAGTCCACCAACTAAATTTTCCGCCATGTTGAATTTTTTGAAAAACACATTTTTGACATCTCCTCCTAAACCGTAGGTCTGATTGCTGGCATATTTTCTGAGAATCATTATTGGACCAGGCTCATCAAAGGTTGCATAAAGCTTGTTGATATGTTATTGTGTTGTGAAGATATTGACCAATTCATTTTTAAGGGGCGGGCTCAGCACGTCAATAGACCTAACTTCACAAGCCTTTGGCCCATCATCTCCAAACTTGCAGCATATGTTCACAAGAGTAGCGGAAACATCTGCTGAAAGTTTCATTCAAATCGACCACTAGGGGGACGCTTTGAGCGATAAAGGCTCTAACCCGCGAAATGCCGCTTGCGGCTTTAATTCATTTTAAATTGATATAACTATGTGGATGTGGAAATATGTTTTATATATTTCATGTTTATTCTTTTACAATGTAATTGTAACCTGTGTTGAAATGTACCACTATACGATCACAGTGTACAACTTTAGTTTTCATCACTAAGCCAAAGAATGCATTTCTGCTCAAGAAACACTGAAAAGTGGATTCATATGAAAAATGTGAAATTTCTTCACAGAAAAACATTTCTTGCATTGGAAATACTAATATGATAGTTTTGGACTCCAGGCATCAAACTGTCAGTCTGAGCTGAATTCCATGTAAAACGCTAGTTTTCATCACTAAACTCGCTTAATATGTCTTTCTCACCCAAAACCACTCAGGAACGCATTTCTCCTCAAGAAACACTGAAACGTGCATTTATATGAAGAATATGTGATTTATTTACAGAAACACATCTGTTATACTGGAAACATTTCAAAAAAGAGACAGAATATGAAAAGAATCATTGTTTTCTCAAACTTTACATTAGAATTCGCTTCCCAGTATCAAATCTTCATTCTGAGCTCAATTATATGCAAAACTCTTGTTTTCATCACTAAACTCGCTTAATATTGTCTTTCTCATCCAAAACCACTCAGGAACGCATTTCTCCTCAAGAAACACTGAAACGTACATTTATATGAAGAATATGTGATTTATTTACAGAAACACATCTGTTATAATGGAAACATACAAAAAAGAGACAGAATATGAAAAGAAACATTGTTTTCTCAAATTTTACATTAGAATTCGCTTCCAAGTATCAAAGTATCTGAGCTCAATTCTATGCAAAACTCTTGTTTTCATCACTAAACTCAGTTAATATCTCTTTCTCTCAAAAAAAACACACAGAAAAGCATTTCTCCTCAAGAAACACTGAAAAGTGCATTTATATGAAAATGATGTGATTTCTTCAGAAAAGAAATCTCCTTTATTGGAAACATACAAAACAGGATGAAAATGAAAGGGGATATATTTTTACAATTTTTTTACATAATAGTTGGCCTTTCTGCATCAAACCTTCACACTGACCTCAATTCCATGTAAAACTTCCACTTTCAAACCTTCCACTGCCCGTACTTTGTGGAGGCAATGAGTCTGAATCATTGGCCAAAACAAAAGTCAATAGAAGTTCTTTCCAGACTTCTATTGTCCGACATTTTTCAGATCTTTTTTTTCAGATCTTTTTTTTCAGATTTTTTTTTTCGGACAGTTTTTTCAGACTTTTTTTGTCCGACAATTTTCAGATCTTTTTTTTCAGACTTTTTTTTCAGACATTTTCAGATCTTTTTTTTCGGACCGTTTTTTCAGACTTCTTTTGTCCGACATTTTTCAGACTTTTTTTCGGGCTTTTTTTCCAGACTTTTTTTCAGATATAATTATAATAATAATTGATATTCGAATAAGCGCAATTTGCCGTGAGCTGGAATGAGATGGAAACATGAAACTTGGCATAGGAACTGGAATGATGTGCAGCTGCTTCTCAAGAACTATGACCCTAATCGGCCACATGATGGCGCTGTAATTAACGCCCAAACACGCGATTTTGAAAAGGCCACGCCCCTCACACCGTAAGTCTGATTGACTTGAAACTCGACACACATGTCTAGCTCCGTGTGATCTACAAAAAAGCTGCTCAGACCACTAATGTCCGCCTAACTAGATTTTCCGCCATATTGGATTTTTTGAAAAACAGATTTTTGACATCTCCTCCTAAACCGTAGGTCCGATTGCTACCAAATTTTCTGTGGATCATTATTCTAAAGTTGCATAAAGCGTGTTGATACCTCATTGCGTTATGAATCTGTTGACCAACAAACTTTTCAATTGGAGGGGCTTAGCAGGAAATTGGCCATAATTCATTGACCATTAGTCAAATCATCATAAATCTTGGTAGATATCTTCAGTACATGTTTGGGAAGAGGCGTACCAAAGCGTTTTCTGCTTGACACATAGGGGGCGCCACAAATATCAGAAACTTGTATCGCAAGATCCGGTGGACAGAATGTTATCAAATTTGGTGCACATACTCTGGGGGCAAGTATTAACCAAGATCTATAATGTCATATTGATCGGTGCATGTGGGCGTGGCCTATTTAGCATTTTATGCTAAATTATGCCTTTGCTCAATTTGCTGTGAGCTGGAATGAGCTAGAGACATGAGACTTGGTACCATAACTGTACATGATGTCATAATGCTTCACATAAAATATGAAAAGAATTGGCCACATGGTGGCGCTATAAAAATTTTCAAGGCCAGCCCCCTCACACCATAAGTCCTATCAATTTGAAATTTGACAGACATGTGCTGCTGAATGTGATCTACAAAAAAGTCTCTTGGACCACGAAAGTCCACCAACTAAATTTTCCGCCATGTTGAATTTTTTGAAAAACACATTTTTGACATCTCCTCCTAAACCATAGGTCTGATTGCTGGCATATTTTCTGCGAATCATTATTGGACCAGGCTCATCAAAGGTTGCATAAAGCTTGTTGATATGTTATTGCGTTGTGAAGATATTGACCAATACATTTCGAAGAGGCGTGCCTCAGCACATCAATAGACCTAACTTCACAAGCCTTTGGCCCATCATCTCCAAACTTGCAGCATATGTTCACAAGAGTAGTTGAAACATCCACTGAAAGTTTCATTCAAATCGACCACTAGGGGGGCGCTTTGAGCGATAAAGGCTCTAACCCGCGAAATGCCGCTTGCGGCTTTAATTCATTTTAAATTGATATAACTATGTGGATGTGGAAATATGTTTTATATATATCATGTTTATTCTTTTACAATGTAATTGTAACCTGTGTTGAAATGTACAACTATACGATCACAATGTACAACTTTAGTTTTCATCACTAAGCCAAAGAATGCATTTCTCCTCAAGAAAAACTGAAAAGTGGATTCATATGAAAAATGTGAAATTTCTTCACAGAAAAACATTTCTTGCATTGGAAACACACAAAAAAGGATAAATATGAAAGGGAACACAGTTTTCCAAAATCTAATATGATAGTTTTGGACTCCAGGCATCAAACTGTCAGTCTGAGCTGAATTCCATGTAAAACGCTAGTTTTCATCACTAAACTCGCTTAATATGTCTTTCTCACCCAAAACCACTCAGGAACGCATTTCTCCTCAAGAAACACTGAAACGTGCATTTATATGAAGAATATGTGATTTATTTACAGAAACACATCTGTTATACTGGAAACATACAAAAAAGAGACAGAATATGAAAAGAATCATTGTTTTCTCAAACTTTACATTAGAATTCGCTTCCCAGTATCAAATCTTCATTCTGAGCTCAATTATATGCAAAACTCTTGTTTTCATCACTAAACTCGCTTAATATGTCGTTCTCATACAAAACCACTCAGGAACGCATTTCTCCTCAAGAAACACTGAAACGTGCATTTATATGAAGAATATATGATTTATTTACAGAAATACATCTGTTATACTGGAAACATACAAAAAAGAGAAAGAAAAAGAAACATTGTTTTCTCAAATTTTACATTAGAATTCGCTTCCAAGTATCAAATCTTCATTCTGAGCTCAATTCTATGCAAAACTCTTGTTTTCATCACTAAACTCAGTTAATATCTCTTTCTCTCAAAAAAAACACACAGAAAAGCATTTCTCCTCAAGAAACACTGAAAAGTGCATTTATATGAAAATGATATGATTTCTTCAGAAAAGAAATCTCTTTTATTGGAAACATACAAAACAGGATGAAAATGAAAGGGGATATATTTTTTACAATTTTTTTACATAATAGTTCGCCTTTCTGCATCAAACCTTCACACTGACCTCAATTCCATGTAAAACTTCGACTTTCAAACCTTCCACTGCCCGTACTTTGTGGAGGCAATGAGTCTGAATCATTGGCCAAAACAAAAGTCAATAGAAGTTTTTTCCAGATTTCTATTGTCCGACATTTTTCAGATTTTTTTTCCAGACTTTTTTTGTCCGACATTTTTCAGATCTTTTTTTTCAGATCTTTTTTTTCAGACTTTTTTTGTACGACATTTTTCAGATCTTTTTTTCAGATCTTTTTTTCAGATCTTTTTTTCAGACATTTTCAGATCTTTTTTTTCGGACAGTTTTTTCAGACTTCTTTTGTCCGACTTTTTTCAGACTTCTTTTGTCCGACATCTTTCAGACTTTTTTTGTCCGACATTTTTCAGATATTTTTTTTCAGACATTTTCAGATATTTTTTTTCCGACAGTTTTTTCAGACTTTTTTTTCAGAGTTCTTTTGTCCGACAATTTTTAGATATTTTTTTTCAGACTTCTTTTGTCCGACATTTTCAGATATTTTTTTTCAGACTTTTTTTGTCCGACAATTTTCAGATATTTTTTTTCAGACTTCTTTTGTCCGACATTTTCAGATATTTTTTTTCAGACTTTTTTTGTCCGACAATTTTCAGATATTTTTTTTCAGACTTCTTTTGTCCGACATCTTTCAGACTTTTTTTGTCCGACATTTTTCAGATATTTTTTTTCAGACTTTTTCAGATATTTTTTTTCGGACAGTTTTTTCAGACTTTTTTTCGGGCTTTTTTTCCAGACTTTTTTTCAGATATAATTATAATAATAATTAATATTCGAATAAGCGCAATTTGCCGTGAGCTGGAATGAGATGGAAACATGAAACTTGGCATAGGAACTGGAATGATGTGCAGCTGCTTCTCAAGAACTATGACCCTAATCGGCCACATGATGGCGCTGTAATTAACGCCCAAACACGCGATTTTGAAAAGGCCACGCCCCTCACACCGTAAGTCTGATTGACTTGAAACTCGACACACATGTCTAGCTCCGTGTGATCTACAAAAAAGCTGCTCAGACCACTAACGTCCGCCTAACTAGATTTTCCGCCATATTGGATTTTTTGAAAAACAGATTTTTGACATCTCCTCCTAAACCGTAGGTCCGATTGCTACCAAATTTTCTGTGGATCATCTAAAGTTGCATAAAGCGTGTTGATACCTCATTGCGTTATGAATCTGTTGACCAACAAACTTTTCAATTGGAGGGGCTTAGCAGGAAATTGGCCATAATTCATTGACCATTAGTCAAATCATCATAAATCTTGGTAGATATCTTCAGTACATGTTTGGGAAGAGGCGTACCAAAGCGTTTTCTGCTTGACACATAGGGGGCGCCACAAATATCAGAAACTTGTATCGCAAGATCCGGTGGACAGAATTTTATCAAATTTGGTGCACATACTCTGGGGGCAAGTATTAACCAAGATCTATAGTGTCATATTGATCGGTGCATGTGGGCGTGGCCTATTTAGCATTTTATGCTAAATTATGCCTTTGCTCAATTTGCTGTGAGCTGGAATGAGCTAGAGACATGAGACTTGGTACCATAACTGTACATGATGTCATAATGCTTCACATAAAATATGAAAACAATTGGCCACATGGTGGCGCTATAACAATTTTCAAGGCCAGCCCCCTCACACCATAAGTCCTATCAATTTGAAATTTGACAGACATGTGCTGCTGAATGTGATCTACAAAAAAGTCTCTTGGACCACGAAAGTCCACCAACTAAATTTTCCGCCATGTTGAATTTTTTGAAAAACACATTTTTGACATCTCCTCCTAAACCGTAGGTCTGATTGCTGGCATATTTTCTGCGAATCATTATTGGACCAGGCTCATCAAAGGTTGCATAAAGCTTGTTGATATGTTATTGTGTTGTGAAGATATTGACCAATTCATTTTTAAGGGGCGCGCTCAGCACGTCAATAGACCTAACTTCACAAGCCTTTGGCCCATCATCTCCAAACTTGCAGCATATGTTCACAAGAGTAGCGGAAACATCTGCTGAAAGTTTCATTCAAATCGGCCACATGTAATTAACGCCCAAACATGCGATTTTGGAAAGGCCACGCCCCTCAAACCGTAAGTCCGATTGACTTGAAATGTGACACATATGTGCAACTCCGTGTGATCTACAATAAAGCCTCTTGGACCTCCAAAGTGCACCTGGAAATATTTTCCGCCATATTGGATTTTTTGAAAAACACATTTTTGACATCTCGTCCTAAGCCGTAGGTCCGATTGCTGGAATATTTTCTGCGAATCATTATTGGCCCAGGCTCATCAAAAGTTGCATTAAGCTTGTTGATATGTTATTGCGTTGTGAAGATATTGACCAATACATTTTTAAGGGGCGGGATCAGCACGTCAATAGAGCTAACTTCACAAGCCTTTGCAGCATATGTTCACAAGAGTAGCGGAAACATCTGCTGAAAGTTTCATTCAAATCGACCACTAGGGGGGCGCTTTGAGCGATAAAGGCTCTAACCCGCGAAATGCCGCTTGCGGCTTTAATTCATTTTAAATTGATATAACTATGTGGATGTGGAAATATGTTTTATATATTTCATGTTTATTCTTTTACAATGTAATTGTAACCTGTGTTGAAATGTACCACTATACGATCACAATGTACAACTTTAGTTTTCATCACTAAGCCAAAGAATGCATTTCTCCTCAAGAAACACTGAAAAGTGGATTCATATGAAAAATGTGAAATTTCTTCACAGAAAAACATTTCTTGCATTGGAAACACACAAAAAAGGATAAATATGAAAGGGAACACAGTTTTCCAAAATCTAATATGATAGTTTTGGACTCCAGGCATCAAACTGTCAGTCTGAGCTGAATTCCATGTAAAACGCTAGTTTTCATCACTAAACTCGCTTAATATGTCTTTCTCACCCAAAACCACTCAGGAACGCATTTCTCCTCAAGAAACACTGAAATGTGCATTTATATGAAGAATATGTGAATTATTTACAGAAACACATCTGTTATACTGGAAACATACAAAAAAGAGACAGAATATGAAAAGAAACATTGTTTTCTCAAACTTTACATTAGAATTCGCTCCCAAGTATCAAATCTTCATTCTGAGCTCAATTCTATGCAAAACTCTTGTTTTCATCACTAAACTCGCTTAATATGTCTTTCTCATCCAAAACCACTCAGGAACGCATTTCTCCTCAAGAAACACTGAAACGTGCATTTATATGAAAAATATATGATTTATTTACAGAAACACATCTGTTATACTGGAAACATACAAAAAAGAGACAGAATATGAAAAGCAACATTGTTTTCTCAAATTTTACATCAGAATTCGCTTCCAAGTATCAAATCTTCATTCTGAGCTCAATTCTATGCAAAACTCTTGTTTTCATCACTAAACTCGCTTAATATGTCTTTCTCATCCAAAACCACTCAGGAACGCATTTCTCCTCAAGAAACACTGAAACGTGCATTTATATGAAGAATGTATGATTTATTTACAGAAACACATCTGTTATACTGGAAACATACAAAAAAGAGACAGAATATGAAAAGCAACATTGTTTTCTCAAATTTTACATTAGAATTCGCTTCCAAGTATCAAATCTTCATTCTGAGCTCAATTCTATGCAAAACTCTTGTTTTCATCACTAAACTCGCTTAATATGTCTTTCTCATCCAAAACCACTCAGCTACGCATTTCTCCTCAAGAAACACTGAAACGTGCATTTATATGAAAATTATGTGATTTCTTCAGAAAATAAATCTCTTATATTGGAAACATACAAAACAAGACAGAATATGAAAAGAATCATTTTTTTCTCAAACTTTACATTAGAATTCGCTTCCCAGTATCAAATCTTCATTCTGAGCTCAATTCTATGCAAAACTCTTGTTTTCATCACTAAACTCGCTTAATATGTCTTTCTCATACAAAACCACTCAGGAACGCATTTCTCCTCAAGAAACACTGAAACGTGCATTTATATGAAGAATATATGATTTATTTACAGAAACACATCTGTTATACTGGAAACATACAAAAAAGAGACAGAATATGAAAAGAAACATTGTTTTCTCAAATTTTACATTAGAATTCGCTTCCAAGTATCAAATCTTCATTCTGAGCTCAATTCTATGCAAAACTCTTGTTTTCATCACTAAACTCAGTTGATATCTCTTTCTCTCAAAAAAAAAAAACAGAAAAGCATTTCTCCTCAAGAAACACTGAAAAGTGCATTTATATGAAAATGATGTGATTTCTTCAGAAAAGAAATCTCTTTTATTGGAAACATACAAAACAGGATGAAAATGTAAAATATTTTTACAATTTTTTTACTTAATAGTTGGCCTTTCTGCATCAAACCTTCACACTGACCTCAATTCCATGTAAAACTTCCACTTTCAAACCTTCCACTGCCCGTACTTTGTGGAGGCAATGAGTCTGAATCATTGGCCAAAACAAAAGTCAATAGAAGTTTTTTCCAGATTTCTATTGTCCGACATTTTTCAGATTTTTTTTCCAGACTTTTTTTGTCCGACATTTTTCAGATCTTTTTTTCAGATCTTTTTTTCAGACATTTTCAGATCTTTTTTTTCGGACAGTTTTTTCAGACTTTTTTTGTCCGACAATTTTCAGATCTTTTTTTTCAGACTTTTTCAGATTTATTTTTACGGACAGTTTTTTCAGACTTCTTTTGTCCGACATTTTTCAGACTTTTTTTGTCCGAGAATTTTCAGATCTTTTTTTTCAGACTTTTTTTTCAGACATTTTCAGATCTTTTTTTTCGGACAGTTTTTTCAGATCTTTTTTTTCAGACATTTTTTTCAGAGTTCTTTTGTCCGACAATTTTCAGATATTTTTTTTCAGACTTCTTTTGTCCGACAATTTTCAGATCTTTTTTTTCAGACTTCTTTTGTCCGACATTTTCAGATATTTTTTTTCAGACTTTTTTTGTCCGACAATTTTCAGATATTTTTTTTCAGACTTCTTTTGTCCTACATCTTTCAGACTTTTTTTGTCCGACATTTTTCAGATATTTTTTTCAGATCTTTTTTTTCAGACATTTTCAGATATTTTTTTTCGGACAGTTTTTTCAGACTTCTTTTGTCCGACATTTTTCAGACTTTTTTTCGGGCTTTTTTTCCAGACTTTTTTTCAGATATAATTATAATAATAATTAATATTCGAATAAGCGCAATTTGCCGTGAGCTGGAATGAGATGGAAACATGAAACTTGGCATAGGAACTGGAATGATGTGCAGCTGCTTCTCAAGAACTATGACCCTAATCGGCCACATGATGGCGCTGTAATTAACGCCCAAACACGCGATTTTGAAAAGGCCACGCCCCTCACACCGTAAGTCTGATTGACTTGAAACTCGACACACATGTCTAGCTCCGTGTGATCTACAAAAAAGCTGCTCAGACCACTAACGTCCGCCTAACTAGATTTTCCGCCATATTGGATTTTTTGAAAAACAGATTTTTGACATCTCCTCCTAAACCGTAGGTCCGATTGCTACCAAATTTTCTGTGGATCATTATTGGGCTAATGTCATCTAAAGTTGCATAAAGCGTGTTGATACCTCATTGCGTTATGAATCTGTTGACCAACAAACTTTTCAATTGGAGGGGCTTAGCAGGAAATTGGCCATAATTCATTGACCATTAGTCAAATCATCATAAATCTTGGTAGATATCTTCAGTACATGTTTGGGAAGAGGCGTACCAAAGCGTTTTCTGCTTGACACATAGGGGGCGCCACAAATATCAGAAACTTGTATCGCAAGATCCGGTGGACAGAATTTTATCAAATTTGGTGCACATACTCTGGGGGCAAGTATTAACCAATATATATTTGATCATATTGATCGGTGCATGTGGGCGTGGCCTATTTAGCATTTTATGCTAAATTATGCCTTTGCTCAATTTGCTGTGAGCTGGAATGAGCTAGAGACATGAGACTTGGTACCATAACTGTACATGATGTCATAATGCTTCACATAAAATATGAAAACAATTGGCCACATGGTGGCGCTATAACAATTTTCAAGGCCAGCCCCCTCACACCATAAGTCCTATCAATTTGAAATTTGACAGACATGTGCTGCTGAATGTGATCTACAAAAAAGTCTCTTGGACCACGAAAGTCCACCAACTAAATTTTCCGCCATGTTGAATTTTTTGAAAAACACATTTTTGACATCTCCTCCTAAACCGTAGGTCTATTTGCTGGCATATTTTCTGCGAATCATTATTGGACCAGGCTCATCAAAGGTTGCATAAAGCTTGTTGATATGTTATTGTGTTGTGAAGATATTGACCAATTCATTTTTAAGGGGCGGGCTCAGCACGTCAATAGACCTAACTTCACAAGCCTTTGGCCCATCATCTCCAAACTTGCAGCATATGTTCACAAGAGTAGCGGAAACATCTGCTGAAAGTTTCATTCAAATCGGCCACATGGTGGCGCTGTAATTAACGCCCAAACATGCGATTTTGGAAAGGCCACGCCCCTCAAACCGTAAGTCCGATTGACTTGAAATGTGACACATATGTGCAACTCCGTGTGATCTACAATAAAGCCTCTTGGACCTCCAAAGTGCACCTGGAAATATTTTCCGCCATATTGGATTTTTTGAAAAACACATTTTTGACATCTCATCCTAAGCCGTAGGTCCGATTGCTGGAATATTTTCTGCGAATCATTATTGGACCAGGCTCATCAAAAGTTGCATTAAGCTTGTTGATATGTTATTGCGTTGTGAAGATATTGACCAATACATTTCGAAGAGGCGTGCCTCAGCACATCAATAGACCTAACTTCACAAGCCTTTGGCCCATCATCTCCAAACTTGCAGCATATGTTCACAAGAGTAGTTGAAACATCCGCTGAAAGTTTCATTCAAATCGACCACTAGGGGGGCGCTTTGAGCGATAAAGGCTCTAACCCGCGAAATGCCGCTTGCGGCTTTAATTCATTTTAAATTGATATAACTATGTGGATGTGGAAATATGTTTTATATATTTCATGTTTATTCTTTTACAATGTAATTGTAACCTGTGTTGAAATGTACCACTATACGATCACAATGTACAACTTTAGTTTTCATCACTAAGCCAAAGAATGCATTTCTCCTCAAGAAACACTGAAAAGTGGATTCATATGAAAAATGTGAAATTTCTTCACAGAAAAACATTTCTTGCATTGGAAACACACAAAAAAGGATAAATATGAAAGGGAACACAGTTTTCCAAAATCTAATATGATAGTTTTGGACTCCAGGCATCAAACTGTCAGTCTGAGCTGAATTCCATGCAAAACTCTTATTTTCATCACTAAACTCGCTTAATATGTCTTTCTCATCCAAAACCACTCAGGAACGCATTTCTCCTCAAGAAACACTGAAACGTACATTTATATGAAGAATATGTGCTTTATTTACAGAAACACATCTGTTATACTAAAAACATACAAAAAAGAGACAGAATATGAAAAGAAACATTGTTTTCTCAAACTTTACATTAGAATTCGCTCCCAAGTATCAAATCTTCATTCTGAAATCAATTCTATGCAAAACTCTTGTTTTCATCACTAAACTCGCTTAATATGTCTTTCTCATCCAAAACCACTCAGGAACGCATTTCTCCTCAAGAAACACTGAAACGTGCATTTATATGAAGAATATGTGATTTATTTACAGAAACACATCTGTTATACTGGAAACATACAAAAAAGAGACAGAATATGAAAAGAATCAATGTTTTCTCAAACTTTACATTAGAATTCGCTTCCCAGTATCAAATCTTCATTCTGAGCTCAATTCTATGGAAAACTCTTGTTTTCATCACTAAACTCGCTTAATATGTCTTTCTCATCCAAAACCACTCAGGAACGCATTTCTCCTCAAGAAACACTGAAACGTGCATTTATATGAAGAATATATGATTTATTTACAGAAACACATCTGTTATACTGGAAACATACAAAAAAGAGACAGAATATGAAAAGAAACATTGTTTTCTCAAATTTTACATTAGAATTCGCTTCCAAGTATCAAATCTTCATTCTGAGCTCAATTCTATGCAAAACTCTTGTTTTCATCACTAAACTCAGTTAATATCTCTTTCTCTCAAAAAAAACACACAGAAAAGCATTTCTCCTCAAGAAACACTGAAAAGTGCATTTATATGAAAATGATGTGATTTCTTCAGAAAAGAAATCTCTTTTATTGGAAACATACAAAATAGGATGAAAATGAAAGGGGATATATTTTTACAATTTTTTTACATAATAGTTGGCCTTTCTGCATCAAACCTTCACACTGACCTCAATTCCATGTAAAACTTCCACTTTCAAACCTTCCACTGCCCGTACTTTGTGGAGGCAATGAGTCTGAATTATTGGCCAAAACAAAAGTCAATAGAAGTTTTTTCCAGATTTCTATTGTCCGACATTTTTCAGATTTTTTTTCCAGACTTTTTTTGTCCGACATTTTTCAGATCTTTTTTTTCAGATCTTTTTTTTCAGATTTTTTTTCAGACTTTTTTTGTCCGACATTTTTCAGATCTTTTTTTCAGATCTTTTTTTCAGACATTTTCAGATCTTTTTTTTCGGACAGTTTTTTCAGACTTTTTTTGTCCGACATTTTTCAGATCTTTTTTTCAGACTTTTTTTTCGGACTTTTTCAGATTTATTTTTACGGACAGTTTTTTCAGACTTCTTTTGTCCGACATTTTTCAGACTTTTTTTGTCCGAGAATTTTCAGATCTTTTTTTTCGGACAGTTTTTTCAGATCTTTTTTTTCAGACATTTTTTTCAGAGTTCTTTTGTCCGACAATATTCAGATATTTTTTTTCAGACTTCTTTTGTCCGACAATTTTCAGATCTTTTTTTTCAGACTTCTTTTGTCCGACATCTTTCAGACTTTTTTTGTCCGACATTTTTCAGATATTTTTTTCAGATATTTTTTTTCGGACAGTTTTTTCAGACTTCTTTTGTCCGACATTTTTCAGACTTTTTTTCGGGCTTTTTTTCCAGACTTTTTTTCAGATATAATTATAATAATAATTAATATTCGAATAAGCGCAATTTGCCGTGAGCTGGAATGAGATGGAAACATGAAACTTGGCATAGGAACTGGAATGATGTGCAGCTGCTTCTCAAGAACTATGACCCTAATCGGCCACATGATGGCGCTGTAATTAACGCCCAAACACGCGATTTTGAAAAGGCCACGCCCCTCACACCGTAAGTCTGATTGACTTGAAACTCGACACACATGTCTAGCTCCGTGTCATCTACAAAAAAGCTGCTCAGACCACTAACGTCTGCCTAACTAGATTTTCCGCCATATTGGATTTTTTGAAAAACAGATTTTTGACATCTCCTCCCAAACCGTAGGTCCGATTGCTACCAAATTTTCTGTGGATCATTATTGGGCTAATGTCATCTAAATTTGCATAAAGCGTGTTGATACCTCATTGCGTTATGAATCTGTTGACCAACAAACTTTTCAATTGGAGGGGCTTAGCAGGAAATTGGCCATAATTCATTGACCATTAGTCAAATCATCATAAATCTTGGTAGATATCTTCAGTACATGTTTGGGAAGAGGCGTACCAAAGCGTTTTCTGCTTGACACATAGGGGGCGCCACAAATATCAGAAACTTGAATCGCAAGATCCGGTGGACAGAATTTTATCAAATTTGGTGCACATACTCTGGGGGCAAGTATTAACCAAGATCTATAGTGTCATATTGATCGGTGCATGTGGGCGTGGCCTATTTAGCATTTTATGCTAAATTATGCCTTTGCTCAATTTGCTGTGAGCTGGAATGAGCTAGAGACATGAGACTTGGTACCATAACTGTACATGATGTCATAATGCTTCACATAAAATATGAAAACAATTGGCCACATGGTGGCGCTATAACAATTTTCAAGGCCAGCCCCCTCACACCATAAGTCCTATCAATTTGAAATTTGACAGACATGTGCTGCTGAATGTGATCTACAAAAAAGTCTCTTGGACCACGAAAGTCCACCAACTAAATTTTCCGCCATGTTGAATTTTTTGAAAAACACATTTTTGACATCTCCTCCTAAACCGTAGGTCTATTTGCTGGCATATTTTCTGCGAATCATTATTGGACCAGGCTCATCAAAGGTTGCATAAAGCTTGTTGATATGTTATTGTGTTGTGAAGATATTGACCAATTCATTTTTAAGGGGCGGGCTCAGCACGTCAATAGACCTAACTTCACAAGCCTTTGGCCCATCATCTCCAAACTTGCAGCATATGTTCACAAGAGTAGCGGAAACATCTGCTGAAAGTTTCATTCAAATCGGCCACATGGTGGCGCTGTAATTAACGCCCAAACATGCGATTTTGGAAAGGCCACGCCCCTCAAACCGTAAGTCCGATTGACTTGAAATGTGACACATATGTGCAACTCCGTGTGATCTACAATAAAGCCTCTTGGACCTCCAAAGTGCACCTGGAAATATTTTCCGCCATATTGGATTTTTTGAAAAACACATTTTTGACATCTCGTCCTAAGCCGTAGGTCCGATTGCTGGAATATTTTCTGCGAATCATTATTGGACCAGGCTCATCAAAAGTTGCATTAAGCTTGTTGATATGTTATTGCGTTGTGAAGATATTGACCAATACATTTCGAAGAGGCGTGCCTCAGCACATCAATAGACCTAACTTCACAAGCCTTTGGCCCATCATCTCCAAACTTGCAGCATATGTTCACAAGAGTAGTTGAAACATCCGCTGAAAGTTTCATTCAAATCGACCACTAGGGGGGCGCTTTGAGCGATAAAGGCTCTAACCCGCGAAATGCCGCTTGCGGCTTTAATTCATTTTAAATTGATATAACTATGTGGATGTGGAAATATGTTTTATATATTTCATGTTTATTCTTTTACAATGTAATTGTAACCTGTGTTGAAATGTACCACTATACGATCACAATGTACAACTTTAGTTTTCATCACTAAGCCAAAGAATGCATTTCTCCTCAAGAAACACTGAAAAGTGGATTCATATGAAAAATGTGAAATTTCTTCACAGAAAAACATTTCTTGCATTGGAAACACACAAAAAAGGATAAATATGAAAGGGAACACAGTTTTCCAAAATCTAATATGATAGTTTTGGACTCCAGGCATCAAACTGTCAGTCTGAGCTGAATTCCATGCAAAACTCTTATTTTCATCACTAAACTCGCTTAATATGTCTTTCTCATCCAAAACCACTCAGGAACGCATTTCTCCTCAAGAAACACTGAAACGTACATTTATATGAAGAATATGTGCTTTATTTACAGAAACACATCTGTTATACTAAAAACATACAAAAAAGAGACAGAATATGAAAAGAAACATTGTTTTCTCAAACTTTACATTAGAATTCGCTCCCAAGTATCAAATCTTCATTCTGAGCTCAATTCTATGCAAAACTCTTGTTTTCCTCACTAAACTCAGTTAATATCTCTTTCTCTCAAAAAAAAACACACAGAAAAGCATTTCTCCTCAAGAAACACTGAAACGTGCATTTATATGAAAATGATGTGATTTCTTCAGAAAAGAAATCTCTTTTATTGGAAACATACAAAACAGGATGAAAATGAAAGGGGATATATTTTTACAATTTTTTTACATAATAGTTGGCCTTTCTGCATCAAACCTTCACACTGACCTCAATTCCATGTAAAACTTCCACTTTCAAACCTTCCACTGCCCGTACTTTGTGGAGGCAATGAGTCTGAATCATTGGCCAAAACAAAAGTCAATAGAAGTTTTTTCCAGATTTGTATTGTCCGACATTTTTCAGATTTTTTTTCCAGACTTTTTTTGTCCGACATTTTTCAGATCTTTTTTTTCAGATCTTTTTTTTCAGATTTTTTTTCAGACTTTTTTTCTCCGACATTTTTCAGACTTTTTTTCTCCGAGAATTTTCAGATCTTTTTTTTCGGACAGTTTTTTCAGACATTTTCAGATCTTTTTTTTCGGACAGTTTTTTCAGACTTCTTTTGTCCGACATTTTTCAGTCATTTTTTTCAGACTTTTTTTGTCCGACAATTTTCAAATCTTTTTTTTCAGACTTCTTTTGTCCGACATCTTTCAGACTTTTTTTGTCCGACATTTTTCAGATATTTTTTTTCAGACATTTTCAGATATTTTTTTTCCGACACTTTTTTCAGACTTTTTTTTCAGACATTTTCAGATATTTTTTTTCCAGACTTTTTTTTCAGACTTCTTTTGTCCGACAATTTTCAGATATTTTTTTTCAGACTTCTTTTGTCCGACATCTTTCAGACTTTTTTTGTCCGACATTTTTCAGATATTTTTTTTCAGACATTTTCAGATATTTTTTTTCGGACAGTTTTTTCAGACTTCTTTTGTCCGACATTTTTCAGACTTCTTTTGTCCGACATCTTTCAGACTTTTTTTCGGGCTTTTTTTCCAGACTTTTTTTCAGATATAATTATAATAATAATTAATATTCGAATAAGCGCAATTTGCCGTGAGCTGGAATGAGATGGAAACATGAAACTTGGCATAGGAACTGGAATGATGTGCAGCTGCTTCTCAAGAACTATGACCCTAATCGGCCACATGATGGCGCTGTAATTAACGCCCAAACACGCGATTTTGAAAAGGCCACGCCCCTCACACCGTAAGTCTGATTGACTTGAAACTCGACACACATGTCTAGCTCCGTGTGATCTACAAAAAAGCTGCTCAGACCACTAACGTCCGCCTAACTAGATTTTCCGCCATATTGGATTTTTTGAAAAACAGATTTTTGACATCTCCTCCTAAACCGTAGGTCCGATTGCTACCAAATTTTCTGTGGATCATCTAAAGTTGCATAAAGCGTGTTGATACCTCATTGCGTTATGAATCTGTTGACCAACAAACTTTTCAATTGGAGGGGCTTAGCAGGAAATTGGCCATAATTCATTGACCATTAGTCAAATCATCATAAATCTTGGTAGATATCTTCAGTACATGTTTGGGAAGAGGCGTACCAAAGCGTTTTCTGCTTGACACATAGGGGGCGCCACAAATATCAGAAACTTGTATCGCAAGATCCGGTGGACAGAATTTTATCAAATTTGGTGCACATACTCTGGGGGCAAGTATTAACCAAGATCTATAGTGTCATATTGATCGGTGCATGTGGGCGTGGCCTATTTAGCATTTTATGCTAAATTATGCCTTTGCTCAATTTGCTGTGAGCTGGAATGAGCTAGAGACATGAGACTTGGTACCATAACTGTACATGATGTCATAATGCTTCACATAAAATATGAAAACAATTGGCCACATGGTGGCGCTATAACAATTTTCAAGGCCAGCCCCCTCACACCATAAGTCCTATCAATTTGAAATTTGACAGACATGTGCTGCTGAATGTGATCTACAAAAAAGTCTCTTGGACCACGAAAGTCCACCAACTAAATTTTCCGCCATGTTGAATTTTTTGAAAAACACATTTTTGACATCTCCTCCTAAACCGTAGGTCTATTTGCTGGCATATTTTCTGCGAATCATTATTGGACCAGGCTCATCAAAGGTTGCATAAAGCTTGTTGATATGTTATTGTGTTGTGAAGATATTGACCAATTCATTTTTAAGGGGCGGGCTCAGCACGTCAATAGACCTAACTTCACAAGCCTTTGGCCCATCATCTCCAAACTTGCAGCATATATTCACAAGAGTAGCGGAAACATCTGCTGAAAGTTTCATTCAAATCGGCCACATGGTGGCGCTGTAATTAACGCCCAAACATGCGATTTTGGAAAGGCCACGCCCCTCAAACCGTAAGTCCGATTGACTTGAAATGTGACACATATGTGCAACTCCGTGTGATCTACAATAAAGCCTCTTGGACCTCCAAAGTGCACCTGGAAATATTTTCCGCCATATTGGATTTTTTGAAAAACACATTTTTGACATCTCGTCCTAAGCCGTAGGTCCGATTGCTGGAATATTTTCTGCGAATCATTATTGGACCAGGCTCATCAAAAGTTGCATTAAGCTTGTTGATATGTTATTGCGTTGTGAAGATATTGACCAATACATTTCGAAGAGGCGTGCCTCAGCACATCAATAGACCTAACTTCACAAGCCTTTGGCCCATCATCTCCAAACTTGCAGCATATGTTCACAAGAGTAGTTGAAACATCCGCTGAAAGTTTCATTCAAATCGACCACTAGGGGGGCGCTTTGAGCGATAAAGGCTCTAACCCGCGAAATGCCGCTTGCGGCTTTAATTCATTTTAAATTGATATAACTATGTGGATGTGGAAATATGTTTTATATATTTCATGTTTATTCTTTTACAATGTAATTGTAACCTGTGTTGAAATGTACCACTATACGATCACAATGTACAACTTTAGTTTTCATCACTAAGCCAAAGAATGCATTTCTCCTCAAGAAACACTGAAAAGTGGATTCATATGAAAAATGTGAAATTTCTTCACAGAAAAACATTTCTTGCATTGGAAACACACAAAAAAGGATAAATATGAAAGGGAACACAGTTTTCCAAAATCTAATATGATAGTTTTGGACTCCAGGCATCAAACTGTCAGTCTGAGCTGAATTCCATGCAAAACTCTTATTTTCATCACTAAACTCGCTTAATATGTCTTTCTCATCCAAAACCACTCAGGAACGCATTTCTCCTCAAGAAACACTGAAACGTACATTTATATGAAGAATATGTGCTTTATTTACAGAAACACATCTGTTATACTAAAAACATACAAAAAAGAGACAGAATATGAAAAAAAACATTGTTTTCTCAAACTTTACATTAGAATTCGCTCCCAAGTATCAAATCTTCATTCTGAGCTCAATTCTATGCAAAACTCTTGTTTTCCTCACTAAACTCAGTTAATATCTCTTTCTCTCAAAAAAAAACACACAGAAAAGCATTTCTCCTCAAGAAACACTGAAACGTGCATTTATATGAAAATGATGTGATTTCTTCAGAAAAGAAATCTCTTTTATTGGAAACATACAAAACAGGATGAAAATGAAAGGGGATATATTTTTACAATTTTTTTACATAATAGTTGGCCTTTCTGCATCAAACCTTCACACTGACCTCAATTCCATGTAAAACTTCCACTTTCAAACCTTCCACTGCCCGTACTTTGTGGAGGCAATGAGTCTGAATCATTGGCCAAAACAAAAGTCAATAGAAGTTTTTTCCAGATTTGTATTGTCCGACATTTTTCAGATTTTTTTTCCAGACTTTTTTTGTCCGACATTTTTCAGATCTTTTTTTTCAGATCTTTTTTTTCAGATTTTTTTTCAGACTTTTTTTCTCCGACATTTTTCAGACTTTTTTTCTCCGAGAATTTTCAGATCTTTTTTTTCGGACAGTTTTTTCAGACATTTTCAGATCTTTTTTTTCGGACAGTTTTTTCAGACTTCTTTTGTCCGACATTTTTCAGTCATTTTTTTCAGACTTTTTTTGTCCGACAATTTTCAAATCTTTTTTTTCAGACTTCTTTTGTCCGACATCTTTCAGACTTTTTTTGTCCGACATTTTTCAGATATTTTTTTTCAGACATTTTCAGATATTTTTTTTCCGACACTTTTTTCAGACTTTTTTTTCAGACATTTTCAGATATTTTTTTTCCAGACTTTTTTTTCAGACTTCTTTTGTCCGACAATTTTCAGATATTTTTTTTCAGACTTCTTTTGTCCGACATCTTTCAGACTTTTTTTGTCCGACATTTTTCAGATATTTTTTTTCAGACATTTTCAGATATTTTTTTTCGGACAGTTTTTTCAGACTTCTTTTGTCCGACATTTTTCAGACTTCTTTTGTCCGACATCTTTCAGACTTTTTTTCGGGCTTTTTTTCCAGACTTTTTTTCAGATATAATTATAATAATAATTAATATTCGAATAAGCGCAATTTGCCGTGAGCTGGAATGAGATGGAAACATGAAACTTGGCATAGGAACTGGAATGATGTGCAGCTGCTTCTCAAGAACTATGACCCTAATCGGCCACATGATGGCGCTGTAATTAACGCCCAAACACGCGATTTTGAAAAGGCCACGCCCCTCACACCGTAAGTCTGATTGACTTGAAACTCGACACACATGTCTAGCTCCGTGTGATCTACAAAAAAGCTGCTCAGACCACTAACGTCCGCCTAACTAGATTTTCCGCCATATTGGATTTTTTGAAAAACAGATTTTTGACATCTCCTCCTAAACCGTAGGTCCGATTGCTACCAAATTTTCTGTGGATCATCTAAAGTTGCATAAAGCGTGTTGATACCTCATTGCGTTATGAATCTGTTGACCAACAAACTTTTCAATTGGAGGGGCTTAGCAGGAAATTGGCCATAATTCATTGACCATTAGTCAAATCATCATAAATCTTGGTAGATATCTTCAGTACATGTTTGGGAAGAGGCGTACCAAAGCGTTTTCTGCTTGACACATAGGGGGCGCCACAAATATCAGAAACTTGTATCGCAAGATCCGGTGGACAGAATTTTATCAAATTTGGTGCACATACTCTGGGGGCAAGTATTAACCAAGATCTATAGTGTCATATTGATCGGTGCATGTGGGCGTGGCCTATTTAGCATTTTATGCTAAATTATGCCTTTGCTCAATTTGCTGTGAGCTGGAATGAGCTAGAGACATGAGACTTGGTACCATAACTGTACATGATGTCATAATGCTTCACATAAAATATGAAAACAATTGGCCACATGGTGGCGCTATAACAATTTTCAAGGCCAGCCCCCTCACACCATAAGTCCTATCAATTTGAAATTTGACAGACATGTGCTGCTGAATGTGATCTACAAAAAAGTCTCTTGGACCACGAAAGTCCACCAACTAAATTTTCCGCCATGTTGAATTTTTTGAAAAACACATTTTTGACATCTCCTCCTAAACCGTAGGTCTATTTGCTGGCATATTTTCTGCGAATCATTATTGGACCAGGCTCATCAAAGGTTGCATAAAGCTTGTTGATATGTTATTGTGTTGTGAAGATATTGACCAATTCATTTTTAAGGGGCGGGCTCAGCACGTCAATAGACCTAACTTCACAAGCCTTTGGCCCATCATCTCCAAACTTGCAGCATATGTTCACAAGAGTAGCGGAAACATCTGCTGAAAGTTTCATTCAAATCGGCCACATGGTGGCGCTGTAATTAACGCCCAAACATGCGATTTTGGAAAGGCCACGCCCCTCAAACCGTAAGTCCGATTGACTTGAAATGTGACACATATGTGCAACTCCGTGTGATCTACAATAAAGCCTCTTGGACCTCCAAAGTGCACCTGGAAATATTTTCCGCCATATTGGATTTTTTGAAAAACACATTTTTGACATCTCGTCCTAAGCCGTAGGTCCGATTGCTGGAATATTTTCTGCGAATCATTATTGGACCAGGCTCATCAAAAGTTGCATTAAGCTTGTTGATATGTTATTGCGTTGTGAAGATATTGACCAATACATTTCGAAGAGGCGTGCCTCAGCACATCAATAGACCTAACTTCACAAGCCTTTGGCCCATCATCTCCAAACTTGCAGCATATGTTCACAAGAGTAGTTGAAACATCCGCTGAAAGTTTCATTCAAATCGACCACTAGGGGGGCGCTTTGAGCGATAAAGGCTCTAACCCGCGAAATGCCGCTTGCGGCTTTAATTCATTTTAAATTGATATAACTATGTGGATGTGGAAATATGTTTTATATATTTCATGTTTATTCTTTTACAATGTAATTGTAACCTGTGTTGAAATGTACCACTATACGATCACAATGTACAACTTTAGTTTTCATCACTAAGCCAAAGAATGCATTTCTCCTCAAGAAACACTGAAAAGTGGATTCATATGAAAAATGTGAAATTTCTTCACAGAAAAACATTTCTTGCATTGGAAACACACAAAAAAGGATAAATATGAAAGGGAACACAGTTTTCCAAAATCTAATATGATAGTTTTGGACTCCAGGCATCAAACTGTCAGTCTGAGCTGAATTCCATGCAAAACTCTTATTTTCATCACTAAACTCGCTTAATATGTCTTTCTCATCCAAAACCACTCAGGAACGCATTTCTCCTCAAGAAACACTGAAACGTACATTTATATGAAGAATATGTGATTTATTTACAGAAACACATCTGTTATACTGGAAACATACAAAAAAGAGACAGAATATGAAAAGAATCATTGTTTTCTCAAACTTTACATTAGAATTCGCTTCCCAGTATCAAATCTTCATTCTGAGCTCAATTCTATGGAAAACTCTTGTTTTCATCACTAAACTTGCTTAATATGTCTTTCTCATCCAAAACCACTCAGGAACGCATTTCTCCTCAAGAAACACTGAAACGTGCATTTATATGAAGAATATGTGATTTATTTACAGAAACACGACTTCTTTTGTACGACATTTTTCAGATCTTTTTTTTCAGATCTTTTTTTTCAGATTTTTTTTCAGACTTTTTTTCTCCGCCATTTTTCAGACTTTTTTTGTCCGAGAATTTTCAGATCTTTTTTTTCAGACTTTTTTTTCAGACATTTTCAGATCTTTTTTTTCGGACAGTTTTTTCAGACTTCTTTTGTCCGACATTTTTCAGTCATTTTTTTCAGACTTTTTTTGTCCGACAATTTTCAGATCTTTTTTTTCAGACTTCTTTTGTCCGACATCTTTCAGACTTTTTTTGTCCGACATTTTTCAGATATTTTTTTTCAGACATTTTCAGATATTTTTTTTCCGACACTTTTTTCAGACTTTTTTTTCAGACATTTTCAGATATTTTTTTTCCAGACTTTTTTTTCAGAGTTCTTTTGTCCGACAATTTTCAGATATTTTTTTTCAGACTTCTTTTGTCCGACAATTTTCAGATATTTTTTTTCAGACTTCTTTTGTCCGACATCTTTCAGACTTTTTTTGTCCGACATTTTTCAGATATTTTTTTTCAGACATTTTCAGATATTTTTTTTCGGACAGTTTTTTCAGACTTCTTTTGTCCGACATTTTTCAGACTTCTTTTGTCCGACATCTTTCAGACTTTTTTTCGGGCTTTTTTTCAGATATAATTATAATAATAATTAATATTCGAATAAGCGCAATTTGCCGTGAGCTGGAATGAGATGGAAACATGAAACTTGGCATAGGAACTGGAATGATGTGCAGCTGCTTCTCAAGAACTATGACCCTAATCGGCCACATGATGGCGCTGTAATTAACGCCCAAACACGCGATTTTGAAAAGGCCACGCCCCTCACACCGTAAGTCTGATTGACTTGAAACTCGACACACATGTCTAGCTCCGTGTGATCTACAAAAAAGCTGCTCAGACCACTAACGTCCGCCTAACTAGATTTTCCGCCATATTGGATTTTTTGAAAAACAGATTTTTGACATCTCCTCCTAAACCGTAGGTCCGATTGCTACCAAATTTTCTGTGGATCATTATTGGGCTAATGTCATCTAAAGTTGCATAAAGCGTGTTGATACCTCATTGCGTTATGAATCTGTTGACCAACAAACTTTTCAATTGGAGGGGCTTAGCAGGAAATTGGCCATAATTCATTGACCATTAGTCAAATCATCATAAATCTTGGTAGATATCTTCAGTACATGTTTGGGAAGAGGCGTACCAAAGCGTTTTCTGCTTGACACATAGGGGGCGCCACAAATATCAGAAACTTGTATCGCAAGATCCGGTGGACAGAATTTTATCAAATTTGGTGCACATACTCTGGGGGCAAGTATTAACCAAGATCTATAGTGTCATATTGATCGGTGCATGTGGGCGTGGCCTATTTAGCATTTTATGCTAAATTATGCCTTTGCTCAATTTGCTGTGAGCTGGAATGAGCTAGAGACATGAGACTTGGTACCATAACTGTACATGATGTCATAATGCTTCACATAAAATATGAAAACAATTGGCCACATGGTGGCGCTATAACAATTTTCAAGGCCAGCCCCCTCACACCATAAGTCCTATCAATTTGAAATTTGACAGACATGTGCTGCTGAATGTGATCTACAAAAAAGTCTCTTGGACCACGAAAGTCCACCAACTAAATTTTCCGCCATGTTGAATTTTTTGAAAAACACATTTTTGACATCTCCTCCTAAACCGTAGGTCTGATTGCTGGCATATTTTCTGCGAATCATTATTGGACCAGGCTCGTCAAAGGTTGCATAAAGCTTGTTGATATGTTATTGTGTTGTGAAGATATTGACCAATTCATTTTTAAGGGGCGGGCTCAGCACGTCAATAGACCTAACTTCACAAGCCTTTGGCCCATCATCTCCAAACTTGCAGCATATGTTCACAAGAGTAGCGGAAACATCTGCTGAAAGTTTCATTCAAATCGGCCACATGGTGGCGCTGTAATTAACGCCCAAACCTGCGATTTTGGAAAGGTCACGCCCCTCAAACCGTAAGTCCGATTGACTTGAAATGTGACACATATGTGCAACTCCGTGTGATCTACAATAAAGCCTCTTGGACCTCCAAAGTGCACCTGGAAATATTTTCCGCCATATTGGATTTTTTGAAAAACACATTTTTGACATCTCGTCCTAAGCCGTAGGTCCGATTGCTGGAATATTTTCTGCGAATCATTATTGGACCAGGCTCATCAAAAGTTGCATTAAGCTTGCTGATATGTTATTGCGTTGTGAAGATATTGACCAATACATTTCGAAGAGGCGTGCCTCAGCACATCAATAGACCTAACTTCACAAGCCCATCATCTCCAAACTTGCAGCATATGTTCACAAGAGTAGTTGAAACATCCGCTGAAAGTTTCATTCAAATCGACCACTAGGGGAGCGCTTTGAGCGATAAAGGCTCCAACCCGCGAAATGCCGCTTGCGGCTTTAATTCATTTTAAATTGATATAACTATGTGGATGTGGAAATATGTTTTATATATTTCATGTTTATTCTTTTACAATGTAATTGTAACCTGTGTTGAAATGTACCACTATACGATCACAATGTACAACTTTAGTTTTCATCACTAAGCCAAAGAATGCATTTCTCCTCAAGAAACACTGAAAAGTGGATTCATATGAAAAATGTGAAATTTCTTCACAGAAAAACATTTCTTGCATTGGAAACACACAAAAAAGGATAAATATGAAAGGGAACACAGTTTTCCAAAATCTAATATGATAGTTTTGGACTCCAGGCATCAAACTGTCAGTCTGAGCTGAATTCCATGCAAAACTCTTGTTTTCATCACTAAACTCGCTTAATATGTCTTTCTCATCCAAAACCACTCAGGAACGCATTTCTCCTCAAGAAACACTGAAACGTGCATTTATATGAAGAATATGTGATTTATTTACAGAAACACATCTGTTATACTGGAAACATACAAAAAAGAGACAGAATATGAAAAGAAACATTGTTTTCTCAAACTTTACATTAGAATTCGCTCCCAAGTATCAAATCTTCATTCTGAGCTCAATTCTATGGAAAACTCTTGTTTTCATCACTAAACTTGCTTAATATGTCTTTCTCATCCAAAACCACTCAGCAACGCATTTCTCCTCAAGAAACACTGAAACGTGCATTTATATGAAAATTATGTGATTTCTTCAGAAAATAAATCTCTTATATTGGAAACATACAAAACAAGACAGAATATGAAAAGAATCATTTTTTTCTCAAACTTTACATTAGAATTCGCTTCCCAGTATCAAATCTTCATTCTGAGCTCAATTCTATGCAAAACTCTTGTTTTCATCACTAAACTCGCTTAATATGTCTTTCTCATCCAAAACCACTCAGGAACGCATTTCTCCTCAAGAAACACTGAAACGTGCATTTATATGAAGAATATATGATTTATTTACAGAAACACATCTGTTATACTGGAAACATACAAAAAAGAGACAGAATATGAAAAGAAACATTGTTTTCTCAAATTTTACATTAGAATTCGCTTCCAAGTATCAAATCTTCATTCTGAGCTCAATTCTATGCAAAACTCTTGTTTTCATCACTAAACTCAGTTAATATCTCTTTCTCTCAAAAAAAAACACACAGTAAAGCATTTCTCCTCAAGAAACACTGAAACGTGCATTTATATGAAAATGATGTGATTTCTTCAGAAAAGAAATCTCTTTTATTGGAAACATACAAAACAGGATGAAAATGAAAGGGGATATATTTTTACAATTTTTTTACATAATAGTTGGCCTTTCTGCATCAAACCTTCACACTGACCTCTATTCCATGTAAAACTTCCACTTTCAAACCTTCCACTGCCCGTACTTTGTGGAGGCAATGAGTCTGAATCATTGGCCAAAACAAAAGTCAATAGAAGTTTTTTCCAGATTTCTATTGTCCGACATTTTTCAGATTTTTTTTCCAGACTTTTTTTGTCCGACATTTTTCAGATCTTTTTTTTCAGATCTTTTTTTTCAGATTTTTTTTCAGACTTTTTTTCTCCGCCATTTTTCAGACTTTTTTTGTCCGAGAATTTTCAGATCTTTTTTTTCAGACTTTTTTTTCAGACATTTTCAGATCTTTTTTTTCGGACAGTTTTTTCAGACTTCTTTTGTCCGACATTTTTCAGTCATTTTTTTCAGACTTTTTTTGTCCGACAATTTTCAGATCTTTTTTTTCAGACTTCTTTTGTCCGACATCTTTCAGACTTTTTTTGTCCGACATTTTTCAGATATTTTTTTTCAGACATTTTCAGATATTTTTTTTCCGACACTTTTTTCAGACTTTTTTTTCAGACATTTTCAGATATTTTTTTTCCAGACTTTTTTTTCAGAGTTCTTTTGTCCGACAATTTTCAGATATTTTTTTTCAGAGTTCTTTTGTCCGACAATTTTCAGATATTTTTTTTCAGACTTCTTTTGTCCGACAATTTTCAGATATTTTTTTTCAGACTTCTTTTGTCCGACATCTTTCAGACTTTTTTTGTCCGACATTTTTCAGATATTTTTTTTCAGACATTTTCAGATATTTTTTTTCGGACAGTTTTTTCAGACTTCTTTTGTCCGACATTTTTCAGACTTCTTTTGTCCGACATCTTTCAGACTTTTTTTCGGGCTTTTTTTCAGATATAATTATAATAATAATTAATATTCGAATAAGCGCAATTTGCCGTGAGCTGGAATGAGATGGAAACATGAAACTTGGCATAGGAACTGGAATGATGTGCAGCTGCTTCTCAAGAACTATGACCCTAATCGGCCACATGATGGCGCTGTAATTAACGCCCAAACACGCGATTTTGAAAAGGCCACGCCCCTCACACCGTAAGTCTGATTGACTTGAAACTCGACACACATGTCTAGCTCCGTGTGATCTACAAAAAAGCTGCTCAGACCACTAACGTCCGCCTAACTAGATTTTCCGCCATATTGGATTTTTTGAAAAACAGATTTTTGACATCTCCTCCTAAACCGTAGGTCCGATTGCTACCAAATTTTCTGTGGATCATTATTGGGCTAATGTCATCTAAAGTTGCATAAAGCGTGTTGATACCTCATTGCGTTATGAATCTGTTGACCAACAAACTTTTCAATTGGAGGGGCTTAGCAGGAAATTGGCCATAATTCATTGACCATTAGTCAAATCATCATAAATCTTGGTAGATATCTTCAGTACATGTTTGGGAAGAGGCGTACCAAAGCGTTTTCTGCTTGACACATAGGGGGCGCCACAAATATCAGAAACTTGTATCGCAAGATCCGGTGGACAGAATTTTATCAAATTTGGTGCACATACTCTGGGGGCAAGTATTAACCAAGATCTATAGTGTCATATTGATCGGTGCATGTGGGCGTGGCCTATTTAGCATTTTATGCTAAATTATGCCTTTGCTCAATTTGCTGTGAGCTGGAATGAGCTAGAGACATGAGACTTGGTACCATAACTGTACATGATGTCATAATGCTTCACATAAAATATGAAAACAATTGGCCACATGGTGGCGCTATAACAATTTTCAAGGCCAGCCCCCTCACACCATAAGTCCTATCAATTTGAAATTTGACAGACATGTGCTGCTGAATGTGATCTACAAAAAAGTCTCTTGGACCACGAAAGTCCACCAACTAAATTTTCCGCCATGTTGAATTTTTTGAAAAACACATTTTTGACATCTCCTCCTAAACCGTAGGTCTGATTGCTGGCATATTTTCTGCGAATCATTATTGGACCAGGCTCATCAAAGGTTGCATAAAGCTTGTTGATATGTTATTGTGTTGTGAAGATATTGACCAATTCATTTTTAAGGGGCGGGCTCAGCACGTCAATAGACCTAACTTCACAAGCCTTTGGCCCATCATCTCCAAACTTGCAGCATATGTTCACAAGAGTAGCGGAAACATCTGCTGAAAGTTTCATTCAAATCGGCCACATGGTGGCGCTGTAATTAACGCCCAAACCTGCGATTTTGGAAAGGTCACGCCCCTCAAACCGTAAGTCCGATTGACTTGAAATGTGACACATATGTGCAACTCCGTGTGATCTACAATAAAGCCTCTTGGACCTCCAAAGTGCACCTGGAAATATTTTCCGCCATATTGGATTTTTTGAAAAACACATTTTTGACATCTCGTCCTAAGCCGTAGGTCCGATTGCTGGAATATTTTCTGCGAATCATTATTGGACCAGGCTCATCAAAAGTTGCATTAAGCTTGCTGATATGTTATTGCGTTGTGAAGATATTGACCAATACATTTCGAAGAGGCGTGCCTCAGCACATCAATAGACCTAACTTCACAAGCCCATCATCTCCAAACTTGCAGCATATGTTCACAAGAGTAGTTGAAACATCCGCTGAAAGTTTCATTCAAATCGACCACTAGGGGAGCGCTTTGAGCGATAAAGGCTCCAACCCGCGAAATGCCGCTTGCGGCTTTAATTCATTTTAAATTGATATAACTATGTGGATGTGGAAATATGTTTTATATATTTCATGTTTATTCTTTTACAATGTAATTGTAACCTGTGTTGAAATGTACCACTATACGATCACAATGTACAACTTTAGTTTTCATCACTAAGCCAAAGAATGCATTTCTCCTCAAGAAACACTGAAAAGTGGATTCATATGAAAAATGTGAAATTTCTTCACAGAAAAACATTTCTTGCATTGGAAACACACAAAAAAGGATAAATATGAAAGGGAACACAGTTTTCCAAAATCTAATATGATAGTTTTGGACTCCAGGCATCAAACTGTCAGTCTGAGCTGAATTCCATGCAAAACTCTTGTTTTCATCACTAAACTCGCTTAATATGTCTTTCTCATCCAAAACCACTCAGGAACGCATTTCTCCTCAAGAAACACTGAAACGTGCATTTATATGAAGAATATGTGATTTATTTACAGAAACACATCTGTTATACTGGAAACATACAAAAAAGAGACAGAATATGAAAAGAAACATTGTTTTCTCAAACTTTACATTAGAATTCGCTCCCAAGTATCAAATCTTCATTCTGAGCTCAATTCTATGGAAAACTCTTGTTTTCATCACTAAACTTGCTTAATATGTCTTTCTCATCCAAAACCACTCAGCAACGCATTTCTCCTCAAGAAACACTGAAACGTGCATTTATATGAAAATTATGTGATTTCTTCAGAAAATAAATCTCTTATATTGGAAACATACAAAACAAGACAGAATATGAAAAGAATCATTTTTTTCTCAAACTTTACATTAGAATTCGCTTCCCAGTATCAAATCTTCATTCTGAGCTCAATTCTATGCAAAACTCTTGTTTTCATCACTAAACTCGCTTAATATGTCTTTCTCATCCAAAACCACTCAGGAACGCATTTCTCCTCAAGAAACACTGAAACGTGCATTTATATGAAGAATATATGATTTATTTACAGAAACACATCTGTTATACTGGAAACATACAAAAAAGAGACAGAATATGAAAAGAAACATTGTTTTCTCAAATTTTACATTAGAATTCGCTTCCAAGTATCAAATCTTCATTCTGAGCTCAATTCTATGCAAAACTCTTGTTTTCATCACTAAACTCAGTTAATATCTCTTTCTCTCAAAAAAAAACACACAGTAAAGCATTTCTCCTCAAGAAACACTGAAACGTGCATTTATATGAAAATGATGTGATTTCTTCAGAAAAGAAATCTCTTTTATTGGAAACATACAAAACAGGATGAAAATGAAAGGGGATATATTTTTACAATTTTTTTACATAATAGTTGGCCTTTCTGCATCAAACCTTCACACTGACCTCTATTCCATGTAAAACTTCCACTTTCAAACCTTCCACTGCCCGTACTTTGTGGAGGCAATGAGTCTGAATCATTGGCCAAAACAAAAGTCAATAGAAGTTTTTTCCAGATTTCTATTGTCCGACATTTTTCAGATTTTTTTTCCAGACTTTTTTTGTCCGACATTTTTCAGATCTTTTTTTTCAGATCTTTTTTTTCAGATTTTTTTTCAGACTTTTTTTCTCCGCCATTTTTCAGACTTTTTTTGTCCGAGAATTTTCAGATCTTTTTTTTCAGACTTTTTTTTCAGACATTTTCAGATCTTTTTTTTCGGACAGTTTTTTCAGACTTCTTTTGTCCGACATTTTTCAGTCATTTTTTTCAGACTTTTTTTGTCCGACAATTTTCAGATCTTTTTTTTCAGACTTCTTTTGTCCGACATCTTTCAGACTTTTTTTGTCCGACATTTTTCAGATATTTTTTTTCAGACATTTTCAGATATTTTTTTTCCGACACTTTTTTCAGACTTTTTTTTCAGACATTTTCAGATATTTTTTTTCCAGACTTTTTTTTCAGAGTTCTTTTGTCCGACAATTTTCAGATATTTTTTTTCAGACTTCTTTTGTCCGACAATTTTCAGATATTTTTTTTCAGACTTCTTTTGTCCGACATCTTTCAGACTTTTTTTGTCCGACATTTTTCAGATATTTTTTTTCAGACATTTTCAGATATTTTTTTTCGGACAGTTTTTTCAGACTTCTTTTGTCCGACATTTTTCAGACTTCTTTTGTCCGACATCTTTCAGACTTTTTTTCGGGCTTTTTTTCAGATATAATTATAATAATAATTAATATTCGAATAAGCGCAATTTGCCGTGAGCTGGAATGAGATGGAAACATGAAACTTGGCATAGGAACTGGAATGATGTGCAGCTGCTTCTCAAGAACTATGACCCTAATCGGCCACATGATGGCGCTGTAATTAACGCCCAAACACGCGATTTTGAAAAGGCCACGCCCCTCACACCGTAAGTCTGATTGACTTGAAACTCGACACACATGTCTAGCTCCGTGTGATCTACAAAAAAGCTGCTCAGACCACTAACGTCCGCCTAACTAGATTTTCCGCCATATTGGATTTTTTGAAAAACAGATTTTTGACATCTCCTCCTAAACCGTAGGTCCGATTGCTACCAAATTTTCTGTGGATCATTATTGGGCTAATGTCATCTAAAGTTGCATAAAGCGTGTTGATACCTCATTGCGTTATGAATCTGTTGACCAACAAACTTTTCAATTGGAGGGGCTTAGCAGGAAATTGGCCATAATTCATTGACCATTAGTCAAATCATCATAAATCTTGGTAGATATCTTCAGTACATGTTTGGGAAGAGGCGTACCAAAGCGTTTTCTGCTTGACACATAGGGGGCGCCACAAATATCAGAAACTTGTATCGCAAGATCCGGTGGACAGAATTTTATCAAATTTGGTGCACATACTCTGGGGGCAAGTATTAACCAAGATCTATAGTGTCATATTGATCGGTGCATGTGGGCGTGGCCTATTTAGCATTTTATGCTAAATTATGCCTTTGCTCAATTTGCTGTGAGCTGGAATGAGCTAGAGACATGAGACTTGGTACCATAACTGTACATGATGTCATAATGCTTCACATAAAATATGAAAAGAATTGGCCACATGGTGGCGCTATAACAATTTTCAAGGCCAGCCCCCTCACACCATAAGTCCTATCAATTTGAAATTTGACAGACATGTGCTGCTGAATGTGATCTACAAAAAAGTCTCTTGGACCACGAAAGTCCACCAACTAAATTTTCCGCCATGTTGAATTTTTTGAAAAACCCATTTTTGACATCTCGTCCTAAGCCGTAGGTCCGATTGCTGGAATATTTTCTGCGAATCATTATTGGACCAGGCTCATCAAAAGTTGCATTAAGCTTGTTGATATGTTATTGCGTTGTGAAGATATTGACCAATACATTTCGAAGAGGCGTGCCTCAGCACATCAATAGACCTAACTTCACAAGCCTTTGGCCCATCATCTCCAAACTTGCAGCATATGTTCACAAGAGTAGTTGAAACATCCGCTGAAAGTTTCATTCAAATCGACCACTAGGGGGGCGCTTTGAGCGATAAAGGCTCTAACCCGCGAAATGCCGCTTGCGGCTTTAATTCATTTTAAATTGATATAACTATGTGGATGTGGAAATATGTTTTATATATTTCATGTTTATTCTTTTACAATGTAATTGTAACCTGTGTTGAAATGTACCACTATACGATCACAATGTACAACTTTAGTTTTCATCACTAAGCCAAAGAATGCATTTCTCCTCAAGAAACACTGAAAAGTGGATTCATATGAAAAATGTGAAATTTCTTCACAGAAAAACATTTCTTGCATTGGAAACACACAAAAAAGGATAAATATGAAAGGGAACACAGTTTTCCAAAATCTAATATGATAGTTTTGGACTCCAGGCATCAAACTGTCAGTCTGAGCTGAATTCCATGCAAAACTCTTATTTTCATCACTAAACTCGCTTAATATGTCTTTCTCATCCAAAACCACTCAGGAACGCATTTCTCCTCAAGAAACACTGAAACGTACATTTATATGAAGAATATGTACTTTATTTACAGAAACACATCTGTTATACTAAAAACATACAAAAAAGAGACAGAATATGAAAAGAAACATTGTTTTCTCAAACTTTACATTAGAATTCGCTTCCCAGTATCAAATCTTCATTCTGAGCTCAATTCTATGGAAAACTCTTGTTTTCATCACTAAACTTGCTTAATATGTCTTTCTCATCCAAAACCACTCAGCAACGCATTTCTCCTCAAGAAACACTGAAACGTGCATTTATATGAAAATTATGTGATTTCTTCAGAAAATAAATCTCTTATATTGGAAATATACAAAACAAGACAGAATATGAAAAGAATCATTTTTTTCTCAAACTTTACATTAGAATTCGCTTCCCAGTATCAAATCTTCATTCTGAGCTCAATTCTATGCAAAACTCTTGTTTTCATCACTAAACTCGCTTAATATGTCTTTCTCATCCAAAACCACTCAGGAACGCATTTCTCCTCAAGAAACACTGAAACGTGCATTTATATGAAGAATATATGATTTATTTACAGAAACACATCTGTTATACTGGAAACATACAAAAAAGAGACAGAATATGAAAAGAAACATTGTTTTCTCAAATTTTACATTAGAATTCGCTTCCAAGTATCAAATCTTCATTCTGAGCTCAATTCTATGCAAAACTCTTGTTTTCATCACTAAAATCAGTTAATATCTCTTTCTCTCAAAAAAAAACACACAGTAAAGCATTTCTCCTCAAGAAACACTGAAACGTGCATTTATATGAAAATGATGTGATTTCTTCAGAAAAGAAATCTCTTTTATTGGAAACATACAAAACAGGATGAAAATGAAAGGGGATATATTTTTACAATTTTTTTACATAATAGTTGGCCTTTCTGCATCAAACCTTCACACTGACCTCTATTCCATGTAAAACTTCCACTTTCAAACCTTCCACTGCCCGTACTTTGTGGAGGCAATGAGTCTGAATCATTGGCCAAAACAAAAGTCAATAGAAGTTTTTTCCAGATTTCTATTGTCCGACATTTTTCAGATTTTTTTTCCAGACTTTTTTTGTCCGACATTTTTCAGATCTTTTTTTTCAGATCTTTTTTTTCAGATTTTTTTTCAGACTTTTTTTCTCCGCCATTTTTCAGACTTTTTTTGTCCGAGAATTTTCAGATCTTTTTTTTCAGACTTTTTTTTCAGACATTTTCAGATCTTTTTTTTCGGACAGTTTTTTCAGACTTCTTTTGTCCGACATTTTTCAGTCATTTTTTTCAGACTTTTTTTGTCCGACAATTTTCAGATCTTTTTTTTCAGACTTCTTTTGTCCGACATCTTTCAGACTTTTTTTGTCCGACATTTTTCAGATATTTTTTTTCAGACATTTTCAGATATTTTTTTTCCGACACTTTTTTCAGACTTTTTTTTCAGACATTTTCAGATATTTTTTTTCCAGACTTTTTTTTCAGAGTTCTTTTGTCCGACAATTTTCAGATATTTTTTTTCAGACTTCTTTTGTCCGACAATTTTCAGATATTTTTTTTCAGACTTCTTTTGTCCGACATCTTTCAGACTTTTTTTGTCCGACATTTTTCAGATATTTTTTTTCAGACATTTTCAGATATTTTTTTTCGGACAGTTTTTTCAGACTTCTTTTGTCCGACATTTTTCAGACTTCTTTTGTCCGACATCTTTCAGACTTTTTTTCGGGCTTTTTTTCAGATATAATTATAATAATAATTAATATTCGAATAAGCGCAATTTGCCGTGAGCTGGAATGAGATGGAAACATGAAACTTGGCATAGGAACTGGAATGATGTGCAGCTGCTTCTCAAGAACTATGACCCTAATCGGCCACATGATGGCGCTGTAATTAACGCCCAAACACGCGATTTTGAAAAGGCCACGCCCCTCACACCGTAAGTCTGATTGACTTGAAACTCGACACACATGTCTAGCTCCGTGTGATCTACAAAAAAGCTGCTCAGACCACTAACGTCCGCCTAACTAGATTTTCCGCCATATTGGATTTTTTGAAAAACAGATTTTTGACATCTCCTCCTAAACCGTAGGTCCGATTGCTACCAAATTTTCTGTGGATCATTATTGGGCTAATGTCATCTAAAGTTGCATAAAGCGTGTTGATACCTCATTGCGTTATGAATCTGTTGACCAACAAACTTTTCAATTGGAGGGGCTTAGCAGGAAATTGGCCATAATTCATTGACCATTAGTCAAATCATCATAAATCTTGGTAGATATCTTCAGTACATGTTTGGGAAGAGGCGTACCAAAGCGTTTTCTGCTCTACACATAGGGGGCGCCACAAATATCAGAAACTTGTATCGCAAGATCCGGTGGACAGAATTTTATCAAATTTGGTGCACATACTCTGGGGGCAAGTATTAACCAAGATCTATAGTGTCATATTGATCGGTGCATGTGGGCGTGGCCTATTTAGCATTTTATGCTAAATTATGCCTTTGCTCAATTTGCTGTGAGCTGGAATGAGCTAGAGACATGAGACTTGGTACCATAACTGTACATGATGTCATAATGCTTCACATAAAATATGAAAAGAATTGGCCACATGGTGGCGCTATAACAATTTTCAAGGCCAGCCCCCTCACACCATAAGTCCTATCAATTTGAAATTTGACAGACATGTGCTGCTGAATGTGATCTACAAAAAAGTCTCTTGGACCACGAAAGTCCACCAACTAAATTTTCCGCCATGTTGAATTTTTTGAAAAACCCATTTTTGACATCTCGTCCTAAGCCGTAGGTCCGATTGCTGGAATATTTTCTGCGAATCATTATTGGACCAGGCTCATCAAAAGTTGCATTAAGCTTGTTGATATGTTATTGCGTTGTGAAGATATTGACCAATACATTTCGAAGAGGCGTGCCTCAGCACATCAATAGACCTAACTTCACAAGCCTTTGGCCCATCATCTCCAAACTTGCAGCATATGTTCACAAGAGTAGTTGAAACATCCGCTGAAAGTTTCATTCAAATCGACCACTAGGGGGGCGCTTTGAGCGATAAAGGCTCTAACCCGCGAAATGCCGCTTGCGGCTTTAATTCATTTTAAATTGATATAACTATGTGGATGTGGAAATATGTTTTATATATTTCATGTTTATTCTTTTACAATGTAATTGTAACCTGTGTTGAAATGTACCACTATACGATCACAATGTACAACTTTAGTTTTCATCACTAAGCCAAAGAATGCATTTCTCCTCAAGAAACACTGAAAAGTGGATTCATATGAAAAATGTGAAATTTCTTCACAGAAAAACATTTCTTGCATTGGAAACACACAAAAAAGGATAAATATGAAAGGGAACACAGTTTTCCAAAATCTAATATGATAGTTTTGGACTCCAGGCATCAAACTGTCAGTCTGAGCTGAATTCCATGCAAAACTCTTATTTTCATCACTAAACTCGCTTAATATGTCTTTCTCATCCAAAACCACTCAGGAACGCATTTCTCCTCAAGAAACACTGAAACGTACATTTATATGAAGAATATGTGCTTTATTTACAGAAACACATCTGTTATACTAAAAACATACAAAAAAGAGACAGAATATGAAAAGAAACATTGTTTTCTCAAACTTTACATTAGAATTCGCTCCCAAGTATCAAATCTTCATTCTGAGCTCAATTCTATGCAAAACTCTTGTTTTCATCACTAAACTCGCTTAATATGTCTGTCTCATCCAAAACCACTCAGGAACGCATTTCTCCTCAAGAAACACTGAAACGTGCATTTATATGAAGAATATGTGATTTATTTACAGAAACACATCTATTATACTGGAAACATACAAAAAAGAGACAGAATATGAAAAGAATCATTGTTTTCTCAAACTTTACATTAGAATTCGCTTCCCAGTATCAAATCTTCATTCTGAGCTCAATTCTATGGAAAACTCTTGTTTTCATCACTAAACTTGCTTAATATGTCTTTCTCATCCAAAACCACTCAGCAACGCATTTCTCCTCAAGTAACACTGAAACGTGCATTTATATGAAAATTATGTGATTTCTTCAGAAAATAAATCTCTTATATTGGAAACATACAAAAAAAGACAGAATATGAAAAGAATCATTGTTTTCTCAAACTTTACATTAGAATTCGCTTCCCAGTATCAAATCTTCATTCTGAGCTCAATTCTATGCAAAACTCTTGTTTTCATCACTAAACTCGCTTAATATGTCTTTCTCATCCAAAACCACTCAGGAACGCATTTCTCCTCAAGAAACACTGAAACGTGCATTTATATGAAGAATATGTGATTTATTTACAGAAACACATCTGTTATACTGGAAACATACAAAAAAGAGACAGAATATGAAAAGAAACATTGTTTTCTCAAATTTTACATTAGAATTCGCTTCCAAGTATCAAATCTTCATTCTGAGCTCAATTCTATGCAAAACTCTTGTTTTCCTCACTAAACTCAGTTAATATCTCTTTCTCTCAAAAAAAAACACACAGAAAAGCATTTCTCCTCAAGAAACACTGAAACGTGCATTTATATGAAAATGGTGTGATTTCTTCAGAAAAGAAATCTCTTTTATTGGAAACATACAAAACAGGATGAAAATGAAAGGGGATATATTTTTACAATTTTTTTACATAATAGTTGGCCTTTCTGCATCAAACTTTCACACTGACCTCAATTCCATGTAAAACTTCCACTTTCAAACCTTCCACTGCCCGTACTTTGTGGAGGCAATGAGTCTGAATCATTGGCCAAAACAAAAGTCAATAGAAGTTTTTTCCAGATTTCTATTGTCCGACATATTTCAGATTTTTTTTCCAGACTTTTTTTGTCCGACATTTTTCAGATCTTTTTTTTCAGATCTTTTTTTTCAGATTTTTTTTCAGACTTTTTTTCTCCGACATTTTTCAGACTTTTTTTCTCCGAGAATTTTCAGATCTTTTTTTTCGGACAGTTTTTTCAGACATTTTCAGATCTTTTTTTTCGGACAGTTTTTTCAGACTTTTTTTGTCCGACAATTTTCAAATCTTTTTTTTCAGACTTCTTTTGTCCGACATCTTTCAGACTTTTTTTGTCCGACATTTTTCAGATATTTTTTTTCAGACATTTTCAGATATTTTTTTTCCGACACTTTTTTCAGACTTTTTTTTCAGACATTTTCAGATATTTTTTTTCCAGACTGTTTTTCCAGAGTTCTTTTGTCCGACAATTTTCAGATATTTTTTTTCAGACTTCTTTTGTCCGACAATTTTCAGATATTTTTTTTCAGACTTCTTTTGTCCGACATCTTTCAGACTTTTTTTGTCCGACATTTTTCAGATATTTTTTTTCAGACATTTTCAGATATTTTTTTTCGGACAGTTTTTTCAGACTTCTTTTGTCCGACATTTTTCAGACTTCTTTTGTCCGACATCTTTCAGACTTTTTTTCGGGCTTTTTTTCCAGACTTTTTTTCAGATATAATTATAATAATAATTAATATTCGAATAAGCGCAATTTGCCGTGAGCTGGAATGAGATGGAAACATGAAACTTGGCATAGGAACTGGAATGATGTGCAGCTGCTTCTCAAGAACTATGACCCTAATCGGCCACATGATGGCGCTGTAATTAACGCCCAAACACGCGATTTTGAAAAGGCCACGCCCCTCACACCGTAAGTCTGATTGACTTGAAACTCGACACACATGTCTAGCTCCGTGTGATCTACAAAAAAGCTGCTCAGACCACTAACGTCCGCCTAACTAGATTTTCCGCCATATTGGATTTTTTGAAAAACAGATTTTTGACATCTCCTCCTAAACCGTAGGTCCGATTGCTACCAAATTTTCTGTGGATCATTATTGGGCTAATGTCATCTAAAGTTGCATAAAGCGTGTTGATACATTGCGTTATGAATCTGTTGACCAACAAACTTTTCAATTGGAGGGGCTTAGCAGGAAATTGGCCATAATTCATTGACCATTAGTCAAATCATCATAAATCTTGGTAGATATCTTCAGTACATGTTTGGGAAGAGGCGTACCAAAGCGTTTTCTGCTTGACACATAGGGGGCGCCACAAATATCAGAAACTTGTATCGCAAGATCCGGTGGACAGAATTTTATCAAATTTGGTGCACATACTCTGGGGGCAAGTATTAACCAAGATCTATAGTGTCATATTGATCGGTGCATGTGGGCGTGGCCTATTTAGCATTTTATGCTAAATTATGCCTTTGCTCAATTTGCTGTGAGCTGGAATGAGCTAGAGACATGAGACTTGGTACCATAACTGTACATGATGTCATAATGCTTCACATAAAATATGAAAACAATTGGCCACATGGTGGCGCTATAACAATTTTCAAGGCCAGCCCCCTCACACCATAAGTCCTATCAATTTGAAATTTGACAGACATGTGCTGCTGAATGTGATCTACAAAAAAGTCTCTTGGACCACGAAAGTCCACCAACTAAATTTTCCGCCATGTTGAATTTTTTGAAAAACACATTTTTGACATCTCGTCCTAAGCCGTAGGTCCGATTGCTGGAATATTTTCTGCGAATCATTATTGGACCAGGCTCATCAAAAGTTGCATTAAGCTTGTTGATATGTTATTGCGTTGTGAAGATATTGACCAATACATTTCGAAGAGGCGTGCCTCAGCACATCAATAGACCTAACTTCACAAGCCTTTGGCCCATCATCTCCAAACTTGCAGCATATGTTCACAAGAGTAGTTGAAACATCCGCTGGAAGTTTCATTCAAATCGACCACTAGGGGGGCGCTTTGAGCGATAAAGGCTCTAACCCGCGAAATGCCGCTTGCGGCTTTAATTCATTTTAAATTGATATAACTATGTGGATGTGGAAATATGTTTTATATATTTCATGTTTATTCTTTTACAATGTAATTGTAACCTGTGTTGAAATGTACCACTATACGATCACAATGTACAACTTTAGTTTTCATCACTAAGCCAAAGAATGCATTTCTCCTCAAGAAACACTGAAAAGTGGATTCATATGAAAAATGTGAAATTTCTTCACAGAAAAACATTTCTTGCATTGGAAACACACAAAAAAGGATAAATATGAAAGGGAACACAGTTTTCCAAAATCTAATATGATAGTTTTGGACTCCAGGCATCAAACTGTCAGTCTGAGCTGAATTCCATGCAAAACTCTTATTTTCATCACTAAACTCGCTTAATATGTCTTTCTCATCCAAAACCACTCAGGAACGCATTTCTCCTCAAGAAACACTGAAACGTACATTTATATGAAGAATATGTGCTTTATTTACAGAAACACATCTGTTATACTGGAAACATACAAAAAAGAGACAGAATATGAAAAGAATCATTGTTTTCTCAAACTTTACATTAGAATTCGCTTCCCAGTATCAAATCTTCATTCTGAGCTCAATTCTATGGAAAACTCTTGTTTTCATCACTAAACTTGCTTAATATGTCTTTCTCATCCAAAACCACTCAGCAACGCATTTCTCCTCAAGAAACACTGAAACGTGCATTTATATGAAAATTATGTGATTTCTTCAGAAAATAAATCTCTTATATTGGAAATATACAAAACAAGACAGAATATGAAAAGAATCATTTTTTTCTCAAACTTTACATTAGAATTCGCTTCCCAGTATCAAATCTTCATTCTGAGCTCAATTCTATGCAAAACTCTTGTTTTCATCACTAAACTCGCTTAATATGTCTTTCTCATCCAAAACCACTCAGGAACGCATTTCTCCTCAAGAAACACTGAAACGTGCATTTATATGAAGAATATGTGATTTATTTACAGAAACACATCTGTTATACTGGAAACATACAAAAAAGAGACAGAATATGAAAAGAATCATTGTTTTCTCAAACTTTACATTAGAATTCGCTCCCAAGTATCAAATCTTCATTCTGAGCTCAATTCTATGGAAAACTCTTGTTTTCATCACTAAACTTGCTTAATATGTCTTTCTCATCCAAAACCACTCAGGAACGCATTTCTCCTCAAGAAACACTGAAACGTGCATTTATATGAAGAATATGTGATTTATTTACAGAAACACATCTGTTATACTGGAAACATACAAAAAAGAGACAGAATATGAAAAGAAACATTGTTTTCTCAAATTTTACATTAGAATTCGCTTCCAAGTATCAAATCTTCATTCTGAGCTCAATTCTATGCAAAACTCTTGTTTTCCTCACTAAACTCAGTTAATATCTCTTTCTCTCAAAAAAAAACACACAGAAAAGCATTTCTCCTCAAGAAACACTGAAACGTGCATTTATATGAAAATGATGTGATTTCTTCAGAAAAGAAATCTCTTTTATTGGAAACATACAAAACAGGATGAAAATGAAAGGGGATATATTTTTACAATTTTTTTACATAATAGTTGGCCTTTCTGCATCAAACCTTCACACTGACCTCAATTCCATGTAAAACTTCCACTTTCAAACCTTCCACTGCCCGTACTTTGTGGAGGCAATGAGTCTGAATCATTGGCCAAAACAAAAGTCAATAGAAGTTTTTTCCAGATTTGTATTGTCCGACATTTTTCAGATTTTTTTTCCAGACTTTTTTTGTCCGACATTTTTCAGATCTTTTTTTTTCAGATTTTTTTTCAGACTTTTTTTGTCCGACAATTTTCAAATCTTTTTTTTCAGACTTCTTTTGTCCGACATCTTTCAGACTTTTTTTGTCCGACATTTTTCAGATATTTTTTTTCAGACATTTTCAGATATTTTTTTTCCGACACTTTTTTCAGACTTTTTTTTCAGACATTTTCAGATATTTTTTTTCCAGACTTTTTTTTCAGAGTTCTTTCGTCCGACAATTTTCAGATATTTTTTTTCAGACTTCTTTTGTCCGACAATTTTCAGATATTTTTTTTCAGACTTCTTTTGTCCGACATCTTTCAGACTTTTTTTGTCCGACATTTTTCAGATATTTTTTTTCAGACATTTTCAGATATTTTTTTTCGGACAGTTTTTTCAGACTTCTTTTGTCCGACATTTTTCAGACTTCTTTTGTCCGACATCTTTCAGACTTTTTTTCGGGCTTTTTTTCCAGACTTTTTTTCAGATATAATTATAATAATAATTAATATTCGAATAAGCGCAATTTGCCGTGAGCTGGAATGAGATGGAAACATGAAACTTGGCATAGGAACTGGAATGATATGCAGCTGCTTCTCAAGAACTATGACCCTAATCGGCCACATGATGGCGCTGTAATTAACGCCCAAACACGCGATTTTGAAAAGGCCACGCCCCTCACACCGTAAGTCTGATTGACTTGAAACTCGACACACATGTCTAGCTCCGTGTGATCTACAAAAAAGCTGCTCAGACCACTAACGTCCGCCTAACTAGATTTTCCGCCATATTGGATTTTTTGAAAAACAGATTTTTGACATCTCCTCCTAAACCGTAGGTCCGATTGCTACCAAATTTTCTGTGGATCATTATTGGGCTAATGTCATCTAAAGTTGCATAAAGCGTGTTGATACCTCATTGCGTTATGAATCTGTTGACCAACAAACTTTTCAATTGGAGGGGCTTAGCAGGAAATTGGCCATAATTCATTGACCATTAGTCAAATCATCATAAATCTTGGTAGATATCTTCAGTACATGTTTGGGAAGAGGCGTACCAAAGCGTTTTCTGCTTGACACATAGGGGGCGCCACAAATATCAGAAACTTGTATCGCAAGATCCGGTGGACAGAATTTTATCAAATTTGGTGCACATACTCTGGGGGCAAGTATTAACCAAGATCTATAGTGTCATATTGATCGGTGCATGTGGGCGTGGCCTATTTAGCATTTTATGCTAAATTATGCCTTTGCTCAATTTGCTGTGAGCTGGAATGAGCTAGAGACATGAGACTTGGTACCATAACTGTACATGATGTCATAATGCTTCACATAAAATATGAAAAGAATTGGCCACATGGTGGCGCTATAACAATTTTCAAGGCCAGCCCCCTCACACCATAAGTCCTATCAATTTGAAATTTGACAGACATGTGCTGCTGAATGTGATCTACAAAAAAGTCTCTTGGACCACGAAAGTCCACCAACTAAATTTTCCGCCATGTTGAATTTTTTGAAAAACACATTTTTGACATCTCCTCCTAAACCGTAGGTCTGATTGCTGGCATATTTTCTGCGAATCATTATTGGACCAGGCTCATCAAAGGTTGCATAAAGCTTGTTGATATGTTATTGTGTTGTGAAGATATTGACCAATTCATTTTTAAGGGGCGGGCTCAGCACGTCAATAGACCTAACTTCACAAGCCTTTGGCCCATCATCTCCAAACTTGCAGCATATGTTCACAAGAGTAGCGGAAACATCTGCTGAAAGTTTCATTCAAATCGGCCACATGGTGGCGCTGTAATTAACGCCCAAACATGCGATTTTGGAAAGGTCACGCCCCTCAAACCGTAAGTCCGATTGACTTGAAATGTGACACATATGTGCAACTCCGTGTGATCTACAATAAAGCCTCTTGGACCTCCAAAGTGCACCTGGAAATATTTTCCGCCATATTGGATTTTTTGAAAAACACATTTTTGACATCTCGTCCTAAGCCGTAGGTCCGATTGCTGGAATATTTTCTGCGAATCATTATTGGACCAGGCTCATCAAAAGTTGCATTAAGCTTGCTGATATGTTATTGCGTTGTGAAGATATTGACCAATACATTTCGAAGAGGCGTGCCTCAGCACATCAATAGACCTAACTTCACAAGCCCATCATCTCCAAACTTGCAGCATATGTTCACAAGAGTAGTTGAAACATCCGCTGAAAGTTTCATTCAAATCGACCACTAGGGGGGCGCTTTGAGCGATAAAGGCTCTAACCCGCGAAATGCCGCTTGCGGCTTTAATTCATTTTAAATTGATATAACTATGTGGATGTGGAAATATGTTTTATATATTTCATGTTTATTCTTTTACAATGTAATTGTAACCTGTGTTGAAATGTACCACTATACGATCACAATGTACAACTTTAGTTTTCATCACTAAGCCAAAGAATGCATTTCTCCTCAAGAAACACTGAAAAGTGGATTCATATGAAAAATGTGAAATTTCTTCACAGAAAAACATTTCTTGCATTGGAAACACACAAAAAAGGATAAATATGAAAGGGAACACAGTTTTCCAAAATCTAATATGATAGTTTTGGACTCCAGGCATCAAACTGTCAGTCTGAGCTGAATTCCATGCAAAACTCTTGTTTTCATCACTAAACTCGCTTAATATGTCTTTCTCATCCAAAAACACTCAGGAACGCATTCCTCCTCAAGAAACACTGAAACGTGCATTTATATGAAGAATATGTGATTTATTTACAGAAACACATCTGTTATACTGGAAACATACAAAAAAGAGACAGAATATGAAAAGAAACATTGTTTTCTCAAACTTTACATTAGAATTCGCTCCCAAGTATCAAATCTTCATTCTGAGCTCAATTCTATGGAAAACTCTTGTTTTCATCACTAAACTTGCTTAATATGTCTTTCTCATCCAAAACCACTCAGCAACGCATTTCTCCTCAAGAAACACTGAAACGTGCATTTATATGAAAATTATGTGATTTCTTCAGAAAATAAATCTCTTATATTGGAAACATACAAAACAAGACAGAATATGAAAAGAATCATTTTTTTCTCAAACTTTACATTAGAATTCGCTTCCCAGTATCAAATCTTCATTCTGAGCTCAATTCTATGCAAAACTCTTGTTTTCATCACTAAACTCGCTTAATATGTCTTTCTCATCCAAAACCACTCAGGAACGCATTTCTCCTCAAGAAACACTGAAACGTGCATTTATATGAAGAATATATGATTTATTTACAGAAACACATCTGTTATACTGGAAACATACAAAAAAGAGACAGAATATGAAAAGAAACATTGTTTTCTCAAATTTTACATTAGAATTCGCTTCCAAGTATCAAATCTTCATTCTGAGCTCAATTCTATGCAAAACTCTTGTTTTCATCACTAAACTCAGTTAATATCTCTTTCTCTCAAAAAAAAACACACAGAAAAGCATTTCTCCTCAAGAAACACTGAAACGTGCATTTATATGAAAATGATGTGATTTCTTCAGAAAAGAAATCTCTTTTATTGGAAACATACAAAACAGGATGAAAATGAAAGGGGATATATTTTTACAATTTTTTTACATAATAGTTGGCCTTTCTGCATCAAACCTTCACACTGACCTCAATTCCATGTAAAACTTCCACTTTCAAACCTTCCACTGCCCGTACTTTGTGGAGGCAATGAGTCTGAATCATTGGCCAAAACAAAAGTCAATAGAAGTTTTTTCCAGATTTCTATTGTCCGACATTTTTCAGATTTTTTTTCCAGACTTTTTTTGTCCGACATTTTTCAGATCTTTTTTTTCAGATTTTTTTTCAGACTTTTTTTCTCCGACATTTTTCAGACTTTTTTTGTCCGAGAATTTTCAGATCTTTTTTTTCAGACTTTTTTTTCAGACATTTTCAGATCTTTTTTTTCGGACAGTTTTTTCAGACTTCTTTTGTCCGACATTTTTCAGTCATTTTTTTCAGACTTTTTTTGTCCGACAATTTTCAGATCTTTTTTTTCAGACTTCTTTTGTCCGACATCTTTCAGACTTTTTTTGTCCGACATTTTTCAGATATTTTTTTTCCGACACTTTTTTCCGACATTTTCAGATATTTTTTTTCCAGACTTTTTTTTCAGAGTTCTTTTGTCCGACAATTTTCAGATATTTTTTTTCAGACTTCTTTTGTCCGACAATTTTCAGATATTTTTTTTCAGACTTCTTTTGTCCGACATCTTTCAGACTTTTTTTCGGGCTTTTTTTCCAGACTTTTTTTCAGATATAATTATAATAATAATTAATATTCGAATAAGCGCAATTTGCCGTGAGCTGGAATGAGATGGAAACATGAAACTTGGCATAGGAACTGGAATGATGTGCAGCTGCTTCTCAAGAACTATGACCCTAATCGGCCACATGATGGCGCTGTAATTAACGCCCAAACACGCGATTTTGAAAAGGCCACGCCCCTCACACCGTAAGTCTGATTGACTTGAAACTCGACACACATGTCTAGCTCCGTGTGATCTACAAAAAAGCTGCTCAGACCACTAACGTCCGCCTAACTAGATTTTCCGCCATATTGGATTTTTTGAAAAACAGATTTTTGACATCTCCTCCTAAACCGTAGGTCCGATTGCTACCAAATTTTCTGTGGATCATTATTGGGCTAATGTCATCTAAAGTTGCATAAAGCGTGTTGATACCTCATTGCGTTATGAATCTGTTGACCAACAAACTTTTCAATTGGAGGGGCTTAGCAGGAAATTGGCCATAATTCATTGACCATTAGTCAAATCATCATAAATCTTGGTAGATATCTTCAGTACATGTTTGGGAAGAGGCGTACCAAAGCGTTTTCTGCTTGACACATAGGGGGCGCCACAAATATCAGAAACTTGTATCGCAAGATCCGGTGGACAGAATTTTATCAAATTTGGTGCACATACTCTGGGGGCAAGTATTAACCAAGATCTATAGTGTCATATTGATCGGTGCATGTGGGCGTGGCCTATTTAGCATTTTATGCTAAATTATGCCTTTGCTCAATTTGCTGTGAGCTGGAATGAGCTAGAGACATGAGACTTGGTACCATAACTGTACATGATGTCATAATGCTTCACATAAAATATGAAAACAATTGGCCACATGGTGGCGCTATAACAATTTTCAAGGCCAGCCCCCTCACACCATAAGTCCTATCAATTTGAAATTTGACAGACATGTGCTGCTGAATGTGATCTACAAAAAAGTCTCTTGGACCACGAAAGTCCACCAACTAAATTTTCCGCCATGTTGAATTTTTTGAAAAACACATTTTTGACATCTCCTCCTAAACCGTAGGTCTATTTGCTGGCATATTTTCTGCGAATCATTATTGGACCAGGCTCATCAAAGGTTGCATAAAGCTTGTTGATATGTTATTGTGTTGTGAAGATATTGACCAATTCATTTTTAAGGGGCGGGCTCAGCACGTCAATAGACCTAACTTCACAAGCCTTTGGCCCATCATCTCCAAACTTGCAGCATATGTTCACAAGAGTAGCGGAAACATCTGCTGAAAGTTTCATTCAAATCGGCCACATGGTGGCGCTGTAATTAACGCCCAAACATGCGATTTTGGAAAGGCCACGCCCCTCAAACCGTAAGTCCGATTGACTTGAAATGTGACACATATGTGCAACTCCGTGTGATCTACAATAAAGCCTCTTGGACCTCCAAAGTGCACCTGGAAATATTTTCCGCCATATTGGATTTTTTGAAAAACACATTTTTGACATCTCGTCCTAAGCCGTAGGTCCGATTGCTGGAATATTTTCTGCGAATCATTATTGGCCCAGGCTCATCAAAAGTTGCATTAAGCTTGTTGATATGTTATTGCGTTGTGAAGATATTGACCAATACATTTTTAAGGGGCGGGCTCAGCACGTCAATAGACCTAACTTCACAAGCCTTTGGAGCATATGTTCACAAGAGTAGCGGAAACATCTGCTGAAAGTTTCATTCAAATCGACCACTAGGGGGGCGCTTTGAGCGATAAAGGCTCTAACCCGCGAAATGCCGCTTGCGGCTTTAATTCATTTTAAATTGATATAACTATGTGGATGTGGAAATATGTTTTATATATTTCATGTTTATTCTTTTACAATGTAATTGTAACCTGTGTTGAAATGTACCACTATACGATCACAATGTACAACTTTAGTTTTCATCACTAAGCCAAAGAATGCATTTCTCCTCAAGAAACACTGAAAAGTGGATTCATATGAAAAATGTGAAATTTCTTCACAGAAAAACATTTCTTGCATTGGAAACACACAAAAAAGGATAAATATGAAAGGGAACACAGTTTTCCAAAATCTAATATGATAGTTTTGGACTCCAGGCATCAAACTGTCAGTCTGAGCTGAATTCCATGCAAAACTCTTGTTTTCATCACTAAACTCGCTTAATATGTCTTTCTCATCCAAAACCACTCAGGAACGCATTTCTCCTCAAGAAACACTGAAACGTGCATTTATATGAAGAATATGTGATTTATTTACAGAAACACATCTGTTATACTGGAAACATACAAAAAAGAGACAGAATATGAAAAGAAACATTGTTTTCTCAAACTTTACATTAGAATTCGCTCCCAAGTATCAAATCTTCATTCTGAGCTCAATTCTATGGAAAACTCTTGTTTTCATCACTAAACTTGCTTAATATGTCTTTCTCATCCAAAACCACTCAGCAACGCATTTCTCCTCAAGAAACACTGAAACGTGCATTTATATGAAAATTATGTGATTTCTTCAGAAAATAAATCTCTTATATTGGAAACATACAAAACAAGACAGAATATGAAAAGAATCATTTTTTTCTCAAACTTTACATTAGAATTCGCTTCCCAGTATCAAATCTTCATTCTGAGCTCAATTCTATGCAAAACTCTTGTTTTCATCACTAAACTCGCTTAATATGTCTTTCTCATCCAAAACCACTCAGGAACGCATTTCTCCTCAAGAAACACTGAAACGTGCATTTATATGAAGAATATATGATTTATTTGCAGAAACACATCTGTTATACTGGAAACATACAAAAAAGAGACAGAATATGAAAAGAAACATTGTTTTCTCAAATTTTACATTAGAATTCGCTTCCAAGTATCAAATCTTCATTCTGAGCTCAATTCTATGCAAAACTCTTGTTTTCATCACTAAACTCAGTTAATATCTCTTTCTCTCAAAAAAAAACACACAGAAAAGCATTTCTCCTCAAGAAACACTGAAACGTGCATTTATATGAAAATGATGTGATTTCTTCAGAAAAGAAATCTCTTTTATTGGAAACATACAAAACAGGATGAAAATGAAAGGGGATATATTTTTACAATTTTTTTACATAATAGTTGGCCTTTCTGCATCAAACCTTCACACTGACCTCAATTCCATGTAAAACTTCCACTTTCAAACCTTCCACTGCCCGTACTTTGTGGAGGCAATGAGTCTGAATCATTGGCCAAAACAAAAGTCAATAGAAGTTTTTTCCAGATTTCTATTGTCCGACATTTTTCAGATTTTTTTTCCAGACTTTTTTTGTCCGACATTTTTCAGATCTTTTTTTTCAGATCTTTTTTTTCAGATTTTTTTTCAGACTTTTTTTCCCCGACATTTTTCAGACTTTTTTTGTCCGAGAATTTTCAGATCTTTTTTTTCGGACAGTTTTTTCAGACTTCTTTTGTCCGACATTTTTCAGTCATTTTTTTCAGACTTTTTTTGTCCGACAATTTTCAGATCTTTTTTTTCAGACTTCTTTTGTCCGACATCTTTCAGACTTTTTTTGTCCGACATTTTTCAGATATTTTTTTTCCGACACTTTTTTCCGACATTTTCAGATATTTTTTTTCCAGACTTTTTTTTCAGAGTTCTTTTGTCCGACAATTTTCAGATATTTTTTTTCAGACTTCTTTTGTCCGACATCTTTCAGACTTTTTTTCGGGCTTTTTTTCCAGACTTTTTTTCAGATATAATTATAATAATAATTAATATTCGAATAAGCGCAATTTGCCGTGAGCTGGAATGAGATGGAAACATGAAACTTGGCATAGGAACTGGAATGATGTGCAGCTGCTTCTCAAGAACTATGACCCTAATCGGCCACATGATGGCGCTGTAATTAACGCCCAAACACGCGATTTTGAAAAGGCCACGCCCCTCACACCGTAAGTCTGATTGACTTGAAACTCGACACACATGTCTAGCTCCGTGTGATCTACAAAAAAGCTGCTCAGACCACTAACGTCCGCCTAACTAGATTTTCCGCCATATTGGATTTTTTGAAAAACAGATTTTTGACATCTCCTCCTAAACCGTAGGTCCGATTGCTACCAAATTTTCTGTGGATCATTATTGGGCTAATGTCATCTAAAGTTGCATAAAGCGTGTTGATACCTCATTGCGTTATGAATCTGTTGACCAACAAACTTTTCAATTGGAGGGGCTTAGCAGGAAATTGGCCATAATTCATTGACCATTAGTCAAATCATCATAAATCTTGGTAGATATCTTCAGTACATGTTTGGGAAGAGGCGTACCAAAGCGTTTTCTGCTTGACACATAGGGGGCGCCACAAATATCAGAAACTTGTATCGCAAGATCCGGTGGACAGAATTTTATCAAATTTGGTGCACATACTCTGGGGGCAAGTATTAACCAAGATCTATAGTGTCATATTGATCGGTGCATGTGGGCGTGGCCTATTTAGCATTTTATGCTAAATTATGCCTTTGCTCAATTTGCTGTGAGCTGGAATGAGCTAGAGACATGAGACTTGGTACCATAACTGTACATGATGTCATAATGCTTCACATAAAATATGAAAACAATTGGCCACATGGTGGCGCTATAACAATTTTCAAGGCCAGCCCCCTCACACCATAAGTCCTATCAATTTGAAATTTGACAGACATGTGCTGCTGAATGTGATCTACAAAAAAGTCTCTTGGCCCACGAAAGTCCACCAACTAAATTTTCCGCCATGTTGAATTTTTTGAAAAACACATTTTTGACATCTCCTCCTAAACCGTAGGTCTATTTGCTGGCATATTTTCTGCGAATCATTATTGGACCAGGCTCATCAAAGGTTGCATAAAGCTTGTTGATATGTTATTGTGTTGTGAAGATATTGACCAATTCATTTTTAAGGGGCGGGCTCAGCACGTCAATAGACCTAACTTCACAAGCCTTTGGCCCATCATCTCCAAACTTGCAGCATATGTTCACAAGAGTAGCGGAAACATCTGCTGAAAGTTTCATTCAAATCGGCCACATGGTGGCGCTGTAATTAACGCCCAAACATGCGATTTTGGAAAGGCCACGCCCCTCAAACCGTAAGTCCGATTGACTTGAAATGTGACACATATGTGCAACTCCGTGTGATCTACAATAAAGCCTCTTGGACCTCCAAAGTGCACCTGGAAATATTTTCCGCCATATTGGATTTTTTGAAAAACACATTTTTGACATCTCGTCCTAAGCCGTAGGTCCGATTGCTGGAATATTTTCTGCGAATCATTATTGGCCCAGGCTCATCAAAAGTTGCATTAAGCTTGTTGATATGTTATTGCGTTGTGAAGATATTGACCAATACATTTTTAAGGGGCGGGCTCAGCACGTCAATAGACCTAACTTCACAAGCCTTTGGAGCATATGTTCACAAGAGTAGCGGAAACATCTGCTGAAAGTTTCATTCAAATCGACCACTAGGGGGGCGCTTTGAGCGATAAAGGCTCTAACCCGCGAAATGCCGCTTGCGGCTTTAATTCATTTTAAATTGATATAACTATGTGGATGTGGAAATATGTTTTATATATTTCATGTTTATTCTTTTACAATGTAATTGTAACCTGTGTTGAAATGTACCACTATACGATCACAATGTACAACTTTAGTTTTCATCACTAAGCCAAAGAATGCATTTCTCCTCAAGAAACACTGAAAAGTGGATTCATATGAAAAATGTGAAATTTCTTCACAGAAAAACATTTCTTGCATTGGAAACACACAAAAAAGGATAAATATGAAAGGGAACACAGTTTTCCAAAATCTAATATGATAGTTTTGGACTCCAGGCATCAAACTGTCAGTCTGAGCTGAATTCCATGCAAAACTCTTGTTTTCATCACTAAACTCGCTTAATATGTCTTTCTCATCCAAAACCACTCAGGAACGCATTTCTCCTCAAGAAACACTGAAACGTGCATTTATATGAAGAATATGTGATTTATTTACAGAAACACATCTGTTATACTGGAAACATACAAAAAAGAGACAGAATATGAAAAGAAACATTGTTTTCTCAAACTTTACATTAGAATTCGCTCCCAAGTATCAAATCTTCATTCTGAGCTCAATTCTATGGAAAACTCTTGTTTTCATCACTAAACTTGCTTAATATGTCTTTCTCATCCAAAACCACTCAGCAACGCATTTCTCCTCAAGAAACACTGAAACGTGCATTTATATGAAAATTATGTGATTTCTTCAGAAAATAAATCTCTTATATTGGAAACATACAAAACAAGACAGAATATGAAAAGAATCATTTTTTTCTCAAACTTTACATTAGAATTCGCTTCCCAGTATCAAATCTTCATTCTGAGCTCAATTCTATGCAAAACTCTTGTTTTCATCACTAAACTCGCTTAATATGTCTTTCTCATCCAAAACCACTCAGGAACGCATTTCTCCTCAAGAAACACTGAAACGTGCATTTATATGAAGAATATATGATTTATTTACAGAAACACATCTGTTATACTGGAAACATACAAAAAAGAGACAGAATATGAAAAGAAACATTGTTTTCTCAAATTTTACATTAGAATTCGCTTCCAAGTATCAAATCTTCATTCTGAGCTCAATTCTATGCAAAACTCTTGTTTTCATCACTAAACTCAGTTAATATCTCTTTCTCTCAAAAAAAAACACACAGAAAAGCATTTCTCCTCAAGAAACACTGAAACGTGCATTTATATGAAAATGATGTGATTTCTTCAGAAAAGAAATCTCTTTTATTGGAAACATACAAAACAGGATGAAAATGAAAGGGGATATATTTTTACAATTTTTTTACATAATAGTTGGCCTTTCTGCATCAAACCTTCACACTGACCTCAATTCCATGTAAAACTTCCACTTTCAAACCTTCCACTGCCCGTACTTTGTGGAGGCAATGAGTCTGAATCATTGGCCAAAACAAAAGTCAATAGAAGTTTTTTCCAGATTTGTATTGTCCGAAATTTTTCAGATTTTTTTTCCAGACTTTTTTTGTCCGACATTTTTCAGATCTTTTTTTTCAGATCTTTTTTTTCAGATTTTTTTTCAGACTTTTTTTCTCCGACATTTTTCAGACTTTTTTTGTCCGATAATTTTCAGATCTTTTTTTTCGGACAGTTTTTTCAGACTTCTTTTGTCCGACATTTTTCAGATCTTTTTTTTCAGATTTTTTTTCAGACTTTTTTTCTCCGACATTTTTCAGACTTTTTTTGTCCGAGAATTTTCAGATCTTTTTTTTCAGACTTTTTTTTCAGACATTTTCAGATCTTTTTTTTCAGACTTCTTTTGTCCGACATCTTTCAGACTTTTTTTGTCCGACACTTTTCAGATATTTTTTTTCAGACATTTTCAGATATCTTTTTTCCGACACTTTTTTCCGACTTTTTTTTCCGACATTTTCAGATATTTTTTTTCCAGACTTTTTTTTCAGAGTTCTTTTGTCCGACAATTTTCAGATATTTTTTTTCAGACTTCTTTTGTCCGACAATTTTCAGATATTTTTTTTCAGACTTCTTTTGTCCGACATCTTTCAGACTTTTTTTCGGGCTTTTTTTCCAGACTTTTTTTCAGATATAATTATAATAATAATTAATATTCGAATAAGCGCAATTTGCCGTGAGCTGGAATGAGATGGAAACATGAAACTTGGCATAGGAACTGGAATGATGTGCAGCTGCTTCTCAAGAACTATGACCCTAATCGGCCACATGATGGCGCTGTAATTAACGCCCAAACACGCGATTTTGAAAAGGCCACGCCCCTCACACCGTAAGTCTGATTGACTTGAAACTCGACACACATGTCTAGCTCCGTGTGATCTACAAAAAAGCTGCTCAGACCACTAACGTCCGCCTAACTAGATTTTCCGCCATATTGGATTTTTTGAAAAACAGATTTTTGACATCTCCTCCTAAACCGTAGGTCCGATTGCTACCAAATTTTCTGTGGATCATTATTGGGCTAATGTCATCTAAAGTTGCATAAAGCGTGTTGATACCTCATTGCGTTATGAATCTGTTGACCAACAAACTTTTCAATTGGAGGGGCTTAGCAGGAAATTGGCCATAATTCATTGACCATTAGTCAAATCATCATAAATCTTGGTAGATATCTTCAGTACATGTTTGGGAAGAGGCGTACCAAAGCGTTTTCTGCTTGACACATAGGGGGCGCCACAAATATCAGAAACTTGTATCGCAAGATCCGGTGGACAGAATTTTATCAAATTTGGTGCACATACTCTGGGGGCAAGTATTAACCAAGATCTATAGTGTCATATTGATCGGTGCATGTGGGCGTGGCCTATTTAGCATTTTATGCTAAATTATGCCTTTGCTCAATTTGCTGTGAGCTGGAATGAGCTAGAGACATGAGACTTGGTACCATAACTGTACATGATGTCATAATGCTTCACATAAAATATGAAAACAATTGGCCACATGGTGGCGCTATAACAATTTTCAAGGCCAGCCCCCTCACACCATAAGTCCTATCAATTTGAAATTTGACAGACATGTGCTGCTGAATGTGATCTACAAAAAAGTCTCTTGGACCACGAAAGTCCACCAACTAAATTTTCCGCCATGTTGAATTTTTTGAAAAACACATTTTTGACACTCAAATCGGCCACATGGTGGCGCTGTAATTAACGCCCAAACATGCGATTTTGGAAAGGCCACGCCCCTCAAACCGTAAGTCCGATTGACTTGAAATGTGACACATATGTGCAACTCCGTGTGATCTACAATAAAGCCTCTTGGACCTCCAAAGTGCACCTGGAAATATTTTCCGCCATATTGGATTTTTTGAAAAACACATTTTTGACATCTCGTCCTAAGCCGTAGGTCCGAATGCTGGAATATTTTCTGCTAATCATTATTGGCCCAGGCTCATCAAAAGTTGCATTAAGCTTGTTGATATGTTATTGCGTTGTGAAGATATTGACCCATACATTTTTAAGGGGCGGGCTCAGCACGTCAATAGACCTAACTTCACAAGCCTTTGCAGCATATGTTCACAAGAGTAGCGGAAACATCTGCTGAAAGTTTCATTCAAATCGACCACTAGGGGGGCGCTTTGAGCGATAAAGGCTCTAACCCGCGAAATGCCGCTTGCGGCTTTAATTCATTTTAAATTGATATAACTATGTGGATGTGGAAATATGTTTTATATATTTCATGTTTATTCTTTTACAATGTAATTGTAACCTGTGTTGAAATGTACCACTATACGATCACAATGTACAACTTTAGTTTTCATCACTAAGCCAAAGAATGCATTTCTCCTCAAGAAACACTGAAAAGTGGATTCATATGAAAAATGTGAAATTTCTTCACAGAAAAACATTTCTTGCATTGGAAACACACAAAAAAGGATAAATATGAAAGGGAACACAGTTTTCCAAAATCTAATATGATAGTTAGGGTTAGGGTTAGGGTTAGGGTTAGGGTTAGGTAAGGGCATGATAACCACGATGATCAAATTGATCATCCTTGATCATCCTCATTAACTCTTTGTGTGAACATGACAGAGCGATGAGACCTTGACGTACCCCCCCATTTTCGGGGTCGTTCTTTCCACTGATGGCACTGACAAGTCTGTGCGACTTTCGGTTGCGAAGTTACGCAACTTTTTTATATAAAAAAATTTATATCTCTGGAACGGAAGGTCGTAGAGACTCACAACCACGACAGGCGTGTTCAGCGTGGTCGAATTATGTCAGACAGAGCACGTTTCCAAGTGTCTACGACGTTCGGTTCGGGAGATATTCGAGAAAAACGTTAAATGTTTCAGAAACATCTTGTAGTGAACTGTTTAATTGTTTAATGTTTCAGAAACATCCTGTAGTGAACTGTTTAATTGTTTAATGTTTCAGAAACATCTAGTAGTGAACTGTTTAACTGTTAAATGGGTTAGGGTTAGGGTTAGGGTTAGGTTAAGGGGATAAAAACTTCATCTGGAAATAGGGTTAGGGTTAGGGTTAGGGTTAGGGTTAGGGTTAGGGTTAGGTTAGGGTTAGGGTTAGGGTTAGGGTTAGGGTTAGGGTTAGGGTTAGGGTTAGGGTTAGGTAAGGGCATGATAACCACGATGATCAAATTGATCATCCTTGATCATCCTCATTAACTCTTTGTGTGAACATGACAGAGCGATGAGACCTTGACGTACCCCCCCATTTTCGGGGTCGTTCTTTCCACTGATGGCACTGACAAGTCTGTGCGACTTTCGGTTGCGAAGTTACGCAACTTTTTTATATCAAAAAATGTATATCTCTGGAACGGAAGGTCGTAGAGACTCACAACCACGACAGGCGTGTTCAGCGTGGTCGAATTATGTCAGACAGAGCACGTTTCCAAGTGTCTACGACGTTCGGTTCGGGAGATATTCGAGAAAAACTTTAAATGTTTCAGAAACATCCTGTAGTGAACTGTTTAACTGTTAAATGTTTCAGAAACATCATGTAGTGAACTGTTTAACTGTTAAATGTTTCAGAAACATCCTGTAGTGAAGTGTTTAATTGTTTAATGTTTCAGAAACATCTAGTAGTGAACTGTTTAACTGTTAAATGTTTCAGAAACATCCTGTAGTGAACTGTTTAATTGTTTAATGTTTCAGAAACATCTAGTAGTGAACTGTTTAACTGTTAAATGGGTTAGGGTTAGGGTTAGGGTTAGGGTTAGGGTTAGGGTTAGGGTTAGGGTTAGGTAAGGGCATGATAACCACGATGATCAAAGGGTTAGGGTTAGGGTTAGGGTTAGGGTTAGGGTTAGGGTTAGGGTTAGGGTTAGGGTTAGGGTTAGGTAAGGGCATGATAACCACGATGATCAAATTGATCATCCTTGATCATCCTCATTAACTCTTTGTGTGAACATGACAGAGCGATGAGACCTTGACGTACCCCCCCATTTTCGGGGTCGTTCTTTCCACTGATGGCACTGACAAGTCTGTGCGACTTTCGGTTGCGAAGTTACGCAACTTTTTTATATCAAAAAATTTATATCTCTGGAACGGAAGGTCGTAGAGACTCACAACCATGACAGGCATGTTCAGCGTGGTCGAATTATGTCAGACAGAGCACGTTTCCAAGTGTCTACGACGTTCGGTTCGGGAGATATTCGAGAAAAACGTTCGGCTAGGGTTAGGGTTAGGGTTAAGCCTAGGTAAGGGCATGATAACCACGATGATCAAATTGATCATCCTTGATCATCCTCATTAACTCTTTGTGTGAACATGACAGAGCGATGAGACCTTGACGTACCCCCCCATTTTCGGGGTCGTTCTTTCCACTGATGGCACTGACAAGTCTGTGCGACTTTCGGTTGCGAAGTTACGCAACTTTTTTATATCAAAAAATGTATATCTCTGGAACGGAAGGTCGTAGAGACTCACAACCACGACAGGCGTGTTCAGCGTGGTCGAATTATGTCAGACAGAGCACGTTTCCAAGTGTCTACGACGTTCGGTTCGGGAGATATTCGAGAAAAACGTTCGGCTAGGGTTAGGGTTAGGGTTAAGCCTAGGTAAGGGCATGATAACCACGATGATCAAATTGATCATCCTTGATCATCCTCATTAACTCTTTGTGTGAACATGACAGAGCGATGAGACCTTGACGTACCCCCCCATTTTCGGGGTCGTTCTTTCCACTGATGGCACTGACAAGTCTGTGCGACTTTCGGTTGCGAAGTTACGCAACTTTTTTATATCAAAAAATGTATAT